>NW_027437187.1:12937439-13537439 GCF_033239565.1 Halichoeres trimaculatus | reverse complement strand
AAAGTTTAGTTCACATCCAAAATAGATCATTCTGCTGTTTAAAAAGCACAATGAGTAGAAACTGGGATATGTAGCCATGTGCAGCGGTCAACTCCTGGAGTGAAATTCTCCCACGATCACCCCTTCCATTTAAAAGTCCTGAAGCGATGGTGGTCTTCAAGAACAAGAAGCTTCTGTTTGGCACACAAACTTTGATCCTTTGTTGATATTTCACTAAGAACCCTTTAGCCTTTGGTCAGTTCCCTGTGTGGATATTAAAGACTTATTCAAACTTCATTAAAGCAAAAATATTTTTTGTGTTAGGGTGATTATCCACAGATTTCAAAATAATCGTTAATATAGCCTACAAAAAAAGAAGCAGAAATTCCAACACTGATTTGTAGCCCTAGTTTGAACTATACTGACTCATGCATGTGTGCTAATAGTGCATGCACCAGGTGGTGACAGCACTGGTAGGACTGCTACCTATCCTACAACAATACTATAAACTATATACTAAAAAATCTTAATAGAAAATGATAATCAAGTGTTCAAAGTGCACCAAAAACTCAATATATAGAATTCATTTTTGTAGAAGTGACTTAAACCTGTGCTTCACTGATGCACAGCTGATATAACCACCTCCTGTACTGTTGATAATAAAGAAATGAATGCACATGGCAATGGACAACCTCTCATGTGTACTCAAAAAAGTCCAATTAGCTGAGCTTATTGTCAAATTACTTGTTTATAGACTCTACTTGTACTGTCCTGTTTGTTAAACATCAGAATAAAAAACATATCAGCAATCTTAGAAAATTACATGTCTGTAGCAGATAGCACACATGCTACAATAACTCCCAAATTGGTAAATCCTTCAGTTTTGTGGTTTGAAGCACTCTTGTCAACAATCTATTTTAAAGAACATACAATGAGTATTTTTTGGAGTTCACTTCAACATGATATAAAATATATTCATTTGACAGCAATGTTTAATTCTTACCCTCAGAAGTTAATACCTGCCAGTACACGCTGCAGAGTTTGTGTGTTTGGTGTACACTGTACACACCAGAGGAAGTGATCATTGTCACTGTGATGGTGTTCATCATAAGCCCACATCCACAGAACTTGTTGCATTGTCTGGTGGTTTCAGTGGTTTAGCTTCAGTACACAGTGTACTCACTGAACTCTTTTGACAAAAAAAGAAACATCTGAATTTCAAGGAATTTTTTATTTTCTTCACAATCACCAGAGCTTTTTAGCAAACGCATTACCCACAGTTACCCATTAGTCCAATTATCTCTGATACACAATTCAGCCCATTATGAGCGTTGGGGGTCAACCGTGTGGACCCACATCCTCAGCTGTGTTTGCTTATGCCTGCTGCCAGCTGTTTGAAATGCTGCCAGGCGCTGCTTCCTATCAACAAACCAAGCTCACACAGAGTTCCTGCACTAGACACAGAAAAGTGGAAAGTCTGGTTTGGTTTCCAGCTAGAGAAAGTAAATGATAGAAATAGATTTATATGTCAAAACGACACGGACAAATGAAAATAGTGCAGATTCAGAGAAAGAGAAAGCAAATCAAGATTGCAAAAACTACACACAGAGGAGTTTGGACTGAAGTCCCATTCTGCCAGCATACTGGTGTCTGAAAAATTAATTTTGCAGTTTCTAAACTGCACAAACTTTAGACTCTTTATTTCCAAACACTTCATATTGTTAGATTCCGTTTGATCTCAAAGTTTTATAAGTTCCCTAAGTTAAGTTCCTGCTGTTTGGGTGCATTTCTTTCTTTCTTTCTTTTTTTTTTCTTTTTTTTTTCGGATTGAATATAAGTATACAATTACCAATGTGTCTTGTCAGATCAGGGCTGCCTGCTTCTTTTAAAGATATTTTTATCACTCTCATGAATTGTATTTTAATGGCATCACCTGCAAACACACAATCTTATCTGTGACAAACAAAATACATTAGATCTTGATTAGAAAGAATGTTTGCATTATACCAACTGAAAAGGATGATTCAAACATCAAAATAGCTTTTTCTATAGGGTTAACTTTATGTCAGATCATCCCCATCAAAATGTGTCCTAAAATCATTTTAAACAGTCCAATAAATCACAACATTTTTTTATTTGTATTAATGAATATTATGACTTTAGTGTATCACTGCTGCAGAATGAATTATCAAACAGCTTCATAGAAGCAGCTGTGTAGTTGTAATCATTGTGTTACTGGCGTCAGTTTGACCATTTGTTGACAAAAGTGATTCACAAGGGTCTTCATGTTTTTACTCATAAGGGCAGATCCTCTCAGATGATGTGCAGGAGCCTGTTAGTAAGAGTTGTGGCATCATTTTAAATAAACAAGAACAAGGTGTTCAGTTTCAGTAAACTGTTAAAGTCTTCTGTAGGAATATGGTGCAGTTTAACTTCTGTGTCAGACATGCTCAGGAATGAGTCCCCTTGTTTGCTTTTATATTGAAAACAATACATACGACCCTACACTGTTCATCTTCACATTATCTCTTCCTCTTTAGATACACCACACAGAGACAGTGCAACACTGAAATCACACCTTTTTTATTTGGTGACCTGGTTTTTATTGTGATCAAACATAAGAAGTCCAAACTAACAGGAAGAACAGCAGCATTATTGCAGGTCCTGGTTCTTTGTTTTGAAGACAAGTTCCCTCTGTGTCCGTTTCTCCTCAGTTAACAATGTTCTACCTCTGTGGTGTGGAAGAGTTTACTTCACAGAGATTTTTCTTATTACCCTTTTTGATGACGTTGGCCTTTCCCACTACAGCTCAGGCTCCTTTTCAGTCCATCATCGTCAGTCATCTCTTGACTGAATTCTTAACCTGGTTTAATACATACAGTTTTAAACACCTGATACCTCTAATGAAACTACAGTAAGTACAGCACTGTACTCCTACTGTAAGAAAGTACAGGAGTGGTTGACATGTCTGTTTAATAATCACAATGTCAAAATTAACTGAAAAAAATCAAAGCTGTGTACAAAAATAAAAATCTTTTAGATGCTGTTGTGGTACACATGCGATGACCTCATTGTTTAAGCCACTCTCCAAAGGATCTCATTAATATCTCGTGCTGCTTTTAGAAAAGACCGTTTTGATGAGTTAACAGACAGATTCAGGGATTTCTTCAACACATAAATATATAAAGTGGTTTTAACAGTTTGGAAAGGTGCAGATGGCCTAGCAGTCTAGTTTGCGCCCCATGAGGTTTGTTTGGCCCAGGTTCGAATCCAGACTGTGGCCTGTTTCCTGCTCTATCCCTTGTCCTCTCCTATCCAATTAAAGGCATGAAAACCCCTTAAAAAATCACTTTAAGTTTTTTTTTACACATGTTTAGTTTGAAAATCCAGCATTGTTACTGTAAACCATGTTTAAAATGTGGGAAGACTAAATATCCCTTCTTAAAGAAGTAAGTTGAGGGATCTTATGTGTGTGTCTGCTCTCTTTGACCTGAAATGACTTTTAACAAACTGTTTGTGTCTCTGTACGTGTGTGTGTTTTGTCAGGCTGCAAACAGCTACCTAAGGGACCAGTGGTTTCACTCCCTGCAGTGGAAGGTAAGGTTATTGTTTTTTAAGGTGTTTTCACACCTGGTTTGTTTGGAGACGCTATTAGGGGGTGTTTCCCACTTGGCTTGTATTGTTTGGACGTACATGAACTCAGCAATCGCTCTCTGATGTGGAGCAAAACAAGCCAGCGATGATCACATGCTAACTGATGGTTAGCATAAAAATAGTTTAAGGGTTATTGCTACTGACTAACCAACACATTACACATCAGCAGAAAAGCGAAGCATAGTGTTATCATAGAGCTAAACTTCGGTGTTATTGTACAACATGTCCTATATGACAAATATTCTCTTCCACCCAAATGTTGACAAGGGATTTGACTTCCTCCTTGATTTAAACCAAACCAACCCATGACTCATTAACGTGCCCAGTGCGATCAGTGCACTTGGCGCTACTTTACCTTGGAGACTGTGAATCTGAATCAGAACAAACAATAAAAGCGCCTGGTCTGAAACAGCCATCGACTATTGACGGATCAGTTTTTCTTATATTGAGCCCCACTCTCATCACATGTATGTGAAAACACTATGGAGGTTTCTACACACTGAAGTTCTGAATGATCACTGCATGGCACATCTTTTCAGGGTCCTCTCATGAACTTTACAGGCCAGTATGAGGATCAGACTCTTGAACCTGTCAGTTTGCGAGCCCTGCTGTGCTTCATGAGCTAAATAAAGCTATACAAGGAAGTATGCCTCAGCTAGTCCAGAGTGCTACAGCTCATAGCTGCTTCCTATTGTTACGTTCACACCAAGCACACATTCTCACATGTCCACGAACGCACAAAGATTTTGTGTTCAATCCCTTAATTTGTGCAAACAACACACTTAATTCACAAGTACCTAAAGATGCAAATCTCATTACTGCACAAAGATTTAACTTAATACAATATATTTTTTTGTGTTTTCAATAGAAAAAGATCTACAAGTACCGTAAGGTCCTAAACAACCCGAGCCGCTGGGACGTGGTGCTGAAGGAGATCCGAGCTCTGGTGGACATGGCTCTGACTTCACCGCTGCAAGATGAGTCCATCCACCAGGCTCCACTGCACATTATCTCCACCCTGCTGGCCGAGGTACCAAGACACACACACACACACACACACACACACACACACACACACAAACAAACACGTGCACTGAGCAATAGCTTAAACTGCACATGTGAAAATGTGCTCCTTTCCAAAAAAACCAAAGGAGAATACTGAACCATGTTTATTATTTAAGGCTCCTCTGTAAAACATTTTTTTAGTAATCTTAATTTCAAGTTGATATTGGCTGTCCCTGTGGAAAAAGAAAATGGTCTTATCTTTGTGCTGATAATGTTGTGTACTCGCATGTTGAGTGTGCTAAAAGTCTCTTTGCGCTGCTTTGGAGGCCGAGGTTTTCTAGTCACTACCTCACTTTGACTTGAAAAAGTAAAAAAAAAAACAGAATAGCTCTTTAAATTAAGGGGTTTGCTGCATTAAAAAAACTATGCTCTGGGTTTACATTTTCTGGGTCTTGATTGAGGAATTGGTTGGAAATAGTTACGATGTGTTGATCTTCTACATTACCAATTCTACAGTTTTCAAAGAGATGAAGAGATCAGGTGATTTGGATCAGTTTTTCCACTCTATCATAGCCTCCATCTTTAAAAAAACAATTTCAAAAGGATTCTGTGACTTTTTATTTCTTGTGTTAAATGATATTGAATGAATTTTGTTACTGCATATAAAAAAAAAGAATATTTTCTAATAGTTTCTCTTCCAGCTTTGAGACTTTTCTGAACTCCTGCATCTGCTTTCATTATGTGGTTGAGCTGTGGATGCTTAAATTTCCATCTCTGTGCGCTCTTTTTAAAAACCCTATGGGATTTATTTTGACTTGTATGCAGATGTTTATTTCTGTCTTTTCTTTCCCCTGATGGATAAATTACTCTAACAGATTTTTGCAGCCATTTACACAACTGAGTGCAGTGTATGGACTTTATTTTCACACACTTTACCAGTAACTTGTGTTGGATAAGAACTAGCAGTACAAGGCTATATTTTATATGATTCCTAAATATGTTGGGCATTCTTCATAGATCGCCAAAACAATATTCCAGTAAAAAAAAAAAAAAAAAAGAGCACTGCTGACTAATGCCTCTCCATCACGTCGTCATGTTTGGATATGTCTTTAGTGTGTGTCCTGGCAAAGCTGAGACTTCCTGTAAGTCAACACGTGCCACTCGGACAGTGCTGATGTGACGCTGTGTAGATACAACCACACCTCTTAGCCAAACTTTGGTTTAATCTTAATCTCTGATCTCAACATGGTACTGACTCCAAACTCTACTCTAAGATCTATTCCTCTGTTGTGTTTTACTTTAATCTTTTAAAGAAATTTAACTTCTCGTTTTATTTAAACTTTCCTTCTCTTCCCTGCAGAACTCTAATCTCAGCACTCAGGATCATGAGAACATCATCGTGGTGCGTATGAAGTCTGCTCCAATGAGAAATTAGTGTCTGTTGTCAGGCTGGTGAATGATTAACAACACTGACTTTGGCTTCCTGTTGTTTTGGAGAAGAATATAGATCCTTCTTGTGTGTTTGTGCATGTAGCACTTGTGTTTTTGTGTGTTTTGGATTGTTCCTGTCGATGCCCATATGGCAGCGTGTGGGTCTAGCAGTGGAGTTCAATGCTGTGATGTTTGTGTTGCTCACCTGTGGGCTGTTTTACAACACTCCTGCACCTGAGAGCCAACAGCTACACTGCTGGCTCTCAGCCAGGGTAAATAAAAGATACGATATGGAAATATTCCTCTGACTTTGTGTGTGTGTGTGTGTGTGTGTGTTTGTGTGTGTGTGTTTTCAGGCCATTGCTCCCCTCCTGGAAAACAACCACCCACCTCCTGACCTGTGTGAGTTCTTCTGTAAGGTGAGTAAAATGCTGCTTTTAGAAACAGAACATCACTGAAATTGTCGCTCACAGTTCTCTAGTCCTGTATTATTATTAATGTTGCTCATTTTAAAGTGTTTCCTGTCGGTGTGTTGCAGCACTGTCGGGAGCGTCCTCGATCGATGGTTGTGATTGAAGTGTTCACTCCTGTGGTCCAGAGAATCCTCAAACATAACATGGTGAGAGCTGCTGCACAGCATGTTTTCGGTGTTAATGATGGAGATATCACACACATTTTTATTCTGGGCTTTTCCCACACTTCTCACATGGCTCACATGTTGTCTGTGGATTTTATCTCGTTTCGACACTTCTTACTAACTTTAAATTTCAAAGTCACTGCAACCACTAATGAAGCAAGAAATTATGCAATAGATTTGATACAAAGTCACTTAAATGTATTAGAGGGGTAAAAAAATGATATGGCAATATATCCTGATTCTCTGACCTGTGATAAAATATATATTTAAACTCTTAATGTCAATGGTTTTTTGTTTTTTTTAATAAAAATTCATGTAGAAAGTTGGAAATACATCTTCTGCATCTCCACTGTGGTAGATGGTGCCAAAGAGCTACACCACTGTATGTTCCCCATAAACTGTATAATAAATACAATTTCAAAGTATTTATTCCTTAACTTGATGATGTGGGTTACAAAAGTGTGAACATATTTTTTTTCTGTTATTTCTTGGGTCAGTTGGTTTAAAATCCTTTAAAATCTAACTTTTACAGTGTAGTAGACTGATAAAGTTATAATCATAGTCATTTTTATGTGCAATATTAATTTTCTTAATGAGTTATATTGGTTACACCACGTGACACGTATCCATTTCACCAACTGATTACGTCTTTAACCCATTTTTTTTTTTTTTTTTGCAACAGTTTATATTCATAGTTGTTTAAATGACAAACTTGACACACTTTATGTTATTAAGTTACGTTTATGTATGAAACACTGCATCTGACTTTCTTTATTTTAACCAAAATATCGCAATAAATCACAATATTGTGATATCCTGATATTATTATCGTGATATTATTGTGTTGTGACCCGACTGGTAAAAACTAGGTATGGGTACCTTTCACATTTGAAACGATACGTTAACGATGCCAGGTACCTGGCAATCGTACCTGGTACTCAACGGTAGCAAATTTAGGTACTTTTTGTGTTTACGTGGTAAGAAATATCAATTGTTTTGATAATAAAAGATATATTTTTTTTTATTTAACATATTTGTTCTTCAATATATAACATTGCAATGCTGTGTTCATGTCCAGCATGGAAAAATGCCTACTCTTCCACTCCCTCACAGTCACAAGGATGCATTTAGGTACATAAACATGGTACCTTTTGATTTTACCTGGTACATTTGACAGAATTTGGTCGGTACCTACAAAAGTACTTAATTCAGTACCCATCCCTTGTAAAAACCCTTTCCTGTATGTTTTCCCTGTTCTTAAAAATGTAAAAAGAGAGTTAGATGGGAGAGGGTTTAAGGAAAACCTTAGTTTGATGTCTGTCTTTCCTTTTAGATGTGATTGAGTTCAAGTCTTTAACTTTTGTGTCTCATGCAGGATTTTGGAAAGTGCCCTCGACTGCGTCTCTTCACTCAGGAGTACATCCTGGCTCTCAATGAGCTCAACGCTGGGATGGAGGTGGTTAAGAAGTTTGTTCACAGGTGAGAAGCAGTCATGTGATGGGAAACTAGTCTTTGCATTCTTAACCCTGAGTCTTTTCAGACAAACATGTGTAACCAGAAGTCAGTTGTTATATTTGACTAACTAGTTGAGATTAGCGTCTTTAACAAACACTTCTGTGTTACAGCATGCATGGGCCGACCGGGCAGTGTCCTCATCCACGTGTCCTGCCAAACCTGGTGGCTGTCTGTCTGGCTGCCATTTATTCCTGCTACGAAGAGTTCATCAACAGGTCAGTGACAAATACACACACACAAAAACATACTGGGGCTTGGCGATACATACCAAAAATAAAAGCTCTGTTTTTTCACACCAAACCATTTTCAGTTGTCATGACTCCATTTCCAATTGTAATGACAAAGAAATAACTCGAAACCAGCTGTTATTTCCTTGGCCATTAGCTCACCTTCACCTTTGTTGTCATCAGGTTGGAACGCTGTTTGGAGCCACACACTCCACATTGTCCATTAATGATACTCAATGTCAATCTCATTAGAGCACATATCTAGAGTCAATATTTTGAAGTCCGTGGATAAACTTGGGCTTTTCCACTCAGTAATAGCTTTCTACCAATGATTCTGCTAACTCTACATGACATGTCCCATGTGTTTGTCTGCTGTACTGGTCTTTGTCCTCGTAGAGAGAAACATCTCTTCCTCTCAGCTGCATGCCTCTGTGTACGTTGTTAAAACAAAACTGGTTGTGAAGCTGCTTTTTGCTGTAACTGGTTACTTGTTTGAGGTCTGAAACCACAAACCAGTGATGGATGAGACTGTGGCACCGCGCCTGCTTTTGGGGGGACAAACTCTTCATATTGTTGTGTGTCTTTGTTGGAAGTTAATGATGTGAGCTATGTGAGACCCAGGGTGGTTGATGAGGAAGTTCAAGAGAAATTCAGTCTTTTCATCTTTGTAACTCCTCCAAAACCACAAATTCAGATTAAAAGATAAACCTGATTGATCACTCAGCTGTAACAGACATATACACCCGCACACACACGTGTCATATTAAGAGACGGATAAACTGATCAAACTAGAAATAATGCAATAATGAGACCCAGCCTGCACAACTCTTCCCTTAGAAAGTCTATCTAACTCTACTTTATGGCATATAGAGATTATCTACTCATCTAGAAGACATTCCCTTGTTTACCTCTGCCCATTTTTATTGATTAGACAAACACGTGTCTCGTCATTTCCCACATTTGTCCGGCTAATTTGGAGGAAGCAGAAAAATGAGTTATTTGCAGACGCTACCGGGAAAGCAGATCAGATATCATTATCAGCAGCATCATAATCAGATCTCTTTGTGCTGTCAAAAGCCTCAACTCATTCACAATGTCAGAACCTTGAAATAAGATACAAAACAACACAGTAGCATTCATTAAACTACATAAACAGTCATAAAAACAAAGAAGGGAGATGACTGTAACTGTGACTGTTACCCTGTAGCTTTTTCCGCTGTTTTCTCAGAGCATCTTTACTCTGTTACTGACCTCAGAGAAGTCTTAATGATCAGGTTTCTTCCCCTCCATAGAGACTTTTGTGTCTGCTGATGTATGATGTATTGTATTTTACCTAATTAGCATCACCCCTTCAGCTTCCTTAGCTTCCTTCGCTCCAGAGGATCACTCTGAGCGCATTTTTCCAAAACTACAGCACACAGAGGACCCATCACTGTAGCAGCTGTCTCACCTGACTCTGAGCGCATCACTCCTTGCTGTCTCTCCCCTCTTTCATCATGCATTGTTGTTTTTAGGCCTCTTGCTTGGATTCTTACTGACGTAGTTGCTGTTCTGTGATGATTTGTATTCCCATGTTGAGATTTTATCTGTGTTTTATTAACCCATCACCCCTCTTTCCTCTCTCTGTCCACCTGCAGTCGGGACAACTCCCCCAGCCTGAAGGAGATCAGAAACGGCTGCCAGCAGCAGAATGACCGCAAGCCGCCAATGCCACTCCGTCTGCTGCGCCCAGAGCCCCCCACGCCGCCTCCCACCACCCTCCTCCCCCTCTCTGCCAATCCCAGTCCTCCTCAGCCGCCTCCCCCCGCCTCATCAAACTCCACTCCATCCATCCCCATCTCCTCCCCCACGCCCTCCCTGCCCCTCTCCCCTCCACCTTCTGTCGTCAACTCCAGCGAGATCCTGGTGGAGCTGGAGCGAAACAACAACTCAGCCAACACCAAGCGGAAGGGCGGGCCGTCAGGGGGCGACAGTGAACCCAACCTCATCGACTGTCTGCTGGTCAGCCCGGCTGTCAACACCCTGTCCATCCAGCTGCCTGCGCAGGCGGACCGCGTGCTCGGCTGCTTTGCCCTTATCCTCAAGATGCTGTGAGTTAATACAGAGAGCTTTCATTCCTGCTGAGTGTTTATGGGCCAGTCTGATACTCTAGACACATTTGTTAAACACGAGTCAAATAAGATGATAAGAATCAAATCAAGATACAGACATGAAACAACATCCAAAACATGTCCTAAACCTACCTGTCATACAGCTCTCACACTTCCAAACTGACCTTAACGTGTTGATAGTGAGATTGGCTGCTACCCTGATTGTTTTTTTTTTTTATTTTTCTAAATCAACTTGCAAATACTTTCTTTTGGGGAAATTTGCTTGTTTTTTACACCTAATGGAGGGTCAGCCAATCGTTTCTTCTCTTTCATATGGCCTGTCAACTGGGATAGCCCAGGTGGGTGAATGTAGGAGGCTGTACGGGCTTATTTAATCAATTGATAATAATAATAATAATAATAATAATAATAATAATAATAATAATAATAATAATAATAATAATAATAATAATAATGTGTTATTGTTATTATTATTAATAATATTATTATAATTATTATTATTATTTATTTTATTTTATTTTTATTTTTTTATTATTGTTATACTTTATCTACCGGTATATTGCACTTTTTAATACAAGTAACAAAGTGCTTCACGGTGTAAAGTGAACACAGGTAAAAATGAACAGGAGCCAGTAAAAAAACAATAAAAACAAGTGAGACAAGCAGCCAAGCAATAAAATAAATCAATAAAAGTAAAACATATAAAATTCAGATAAAATAAGATAGAATCCCAAAATAAAAGCTTTTCTGTAAAACTAAATCTTCAGTAGAGAAATAAAACAAGGAACAAAAATTGAAGGACTTGTATTGTATGAATGAAGCTCACTTTGACCCGTACAGGACTCATGATGGCTCTCCATTCCCAATCCTAAACCCACAATTTGGCCTCATTGATCGGATTTTGTGTCCTTCCACAATGGAAGACCTACTAAATCCATTGGGATTGAAGAGTAGTGATCATTTTCTTGCTTATATTTAGATGCAGACTTTAAACCAAGTGACAAAGATATTACCCAGAATGCTCAGTAATGTAAGACTTGTTAAACTAACATGATATGACAAAATGAATGATGTGAAGTGCATGTTGCACTTTTAATTTACCTCATCTCTCCTCCATCCTCTCTTCATGAACAGCTTTGATGCTTTTTGACATAAAAGGAGCAAAACTGCTTCTAGTTTGTTAGTTTTTCAAGTAAAATGTTACATTAGAGCTTTAAGTTTTAAGAAAAGTAAGATTGTTCTGCATTAAGAAGAAAAAAACAAGTTGAAAACTGTATCTGTTCATCTTCTTGCAAAAACTATGCAACAACAGTGAGCTCCGCACATGCACCACACCTTGAAGTCCTGTGTCAGTGGGTTAAATTCTCTTTTCATGCAAGGCTCAGCCGGCATTAACTTACAAGCAGACATAAGATGTAACACTTTTTTTTTGGCACTTCTCTAAAATCTTACACAGTCTAATTTCATTTGATAGAAACGACATGCTCCATCTCGCAGGGTGCAGTAAAAGGGTTAAACAGCTCTTCATGAATGAATGCATGAGCCCCAGCGCTGATTACACGCAGTGTGGAAGTGGAGCAGCAGTTACGTGTGTGTGTGAGTGTGTGAGTGCACGTCTTACGGTCTGTATGCGAGGTAACCACACAGAATGGCCTAAAAAATATCATGTCTGTCTGTTTGAAATATTTGTAACAAAGCTGCTGTTACTTAACTGGCAGTAATGGGATGCTGCTCCAGTTTGTGTCAAATCACAGCCGTGGTTGTGCGTCATCACAGCGCTGCTCATGTTTCAGCGACTCCTCTGTCTTTTTGTTCTGTAGCTTCTCTTATCCAGGCTACACCCTTCTCTTCACATTGTTGTGTTCACTCGCTTCATCTCCGTTTTCTTTCCTTTTTTTTTTCTCCCGTCTCTTCAAGGTCGGACTATGATGACTGGAGACCTGCTCTGGCCAGCTTGCTGCAGCCCATCCCCTTTCCCAAAGAGTGAGTTTTCACACATACACGCCCCAGCTTACACCTAAATGTATCTAAAAGTTAAACTTCAGAGATAAATCGAATCATTATTAATAAACTCACCCAAAAAGACAAAAGCAGACCTCTGGATTTTAAATACGCAGATAAATCTGAAAAATTATTGAATTGAAAAACTTTATTTATCCCAGAGGGGCAATACAGGCGCATAAAATAGTCAACAAAGAAGAGAATAGACAGCACAGATAGACCATATTGCACATTCAATTTCAAGGTCTACTGTTTAAAATGCTAAAATCCCACCCCAGCTTGGGAACAGTTTAGTTTTCAGTGTCTGACAAATGTAAGTAATACAATCAGCAATCACTGCACTGATTGACAGACACACATCCTCATTAGACGAGCAGAACCGGAAAACAACACTGGTAGCAGCATGCATCCATGCAGATCATGAAGCTGAGGCAACCAAACAAATTTGGACTTCTATGCTAGGTTTTTCCTCAAGGGGGACATGTTCACAGACTCCACAGGCTGACTACTGTGATTTAATTTGAAATTTGTAAAATGTTACGCTGGTCTGCCTGACTCACAGGTCTTTAATTTGACATCCAGTGCTGGTTTCTGTCTGCAGATTTTGCTCTTGCTGTGGATGTTTGGGCTGCCTCCATCTTGGCCCTCCACAGTAGAAGTATTGGAGTAAATCTGCTGAGGACAAATGATTTTGGTTGAAACACCTTTTACTCTCCAGTGTCTGTCACACAGAAACTGAAATCAAACTCTCTGTTTGGAAACTTATAGTAGAAGCCTCAGGTGGCAGGTCATTACCCCTAAATGTGCAATACTTCAAATGTAAGTCTACAGAGGCTGTGTGGGGGAGAAATGCAGCTTTATTTATCCAATAAACTTGAAGGTCCCATATTCTGCTCCTTTTCTGCAGTTTAATATGGATCATTGATGTCTTCATGAAATGGTAGTAACATGTTTTGGTCCAAAAGCCAATAAATCAAGTACAGCAGCATTGTTTTCAGGCTCTCATAGCCCCTCTGTTCAGAACGCTCTGATTTAGTGGGCGTGGCCTTCATATGTAAATGAGCCACTGCTGATACCGCTGCGGTCTTCTGCGTCCCTGAGAGCGGCACCACGAGCTCCGAGCGCACAATGTTTGGAAAACAGCGAAGCTCGTTTACCGTAACATTACAGGCTAAAACAAGAGGCTAACTGCAGCTAAAGTTAGCATCCTGAAGCTAACACAGAGACAGGGGGACACTGAGGAAAAGCTCTTACATCTGCTCCACAGCACACAGCATTTAAAATACTCACATTTCCAGGGTCCGAGGTTTGTTGGTGGATGGTTGGTAATGCGCCTGGATTCAGGACCAGTCTATTCGCTACCCCTCTGTTGTACTGTCCAAAGTTGGAAAAGCAGTCAGCCGTGAAGTGACTAGCATACACATGCACAGTTTTACTGAGTGTAGCTGGCACATTTCCCTCATAAATGAACTCTAGCCACTTAGTCTTGTCTTTTACCGAGATGGGAAGCTTGTGCATGGAACTATGTGGCTGTTTACAGCCAAAACAGAGTAGTGATGGCTTTTCAGCTTTGGCATTCTCCTCCCCGCTGCTGAAAAAAATTTCTGCTTCGGTGGACCAATCAGGTCAGGCTTGCTCCTGATTGGTCAGAAAAGGGAATCGCTGACGTCGGCAAATACCCAAAATCTAAACAGCTCGTTTTAGGTCAGGATTTTACATTCACAAGCACTACTAAGTTCAGGTTTTGTCATCAAATATCACATTTTGTGGGCTGGGAGAAAAGCCAAAGTCTCACAAATTTCACTAAAAGACTTAAAGTGATTTTTTGTATAATATGGGACCATTAATGTGTAGACGTTCAAAAAAAAAAAAAGAGACGTCATTTGAAAAAACTGAAGCCAAAAGAAACAGAATCTGGATGAAAGCTCATCAGATGTCTTCCCAACTCAATACTATTTCTGCTATTGTATGTGACTTTTTGATGGCAGTACCTGAAACTGTAAATAACAGCAGTTACGTTGTGTTTCATCTGTGTTTCAGACAGTTTGAATGCTTTCTTTCAAAGTTGAAAAGATTCATCTGGTCCAGTTTCTATAGAGCAGCCACAGCCATGGAGACACTCTGTAACAATGAGCTCAAGCACCCTGTCTCTCCCATCATGTGTCTGGGGACGAGGACATGTTTTTAGGAGGCTTCTGCTGGGGCCTGGCTGCTGACGTGGATGAGGTACCTCATCCAGCCTCCAGGGGCGCATGAGCTGAAGAGGGGCACTTATCCTGTCCCCAGAGAGCCTACTTTAATTGGCTATAAGCAGCCCCAAGCCTTCTTTGTAATTGGCTGTCTGATCTAGAGCTTCATTAGCTCCAACTGGTAGATGACTTGTTGTTTCTCTGACATGAGGACACACCTGTTTCTCACCTGTGCCACTGTTGCCTAGTCAATGCCTTCAGGCGTCATTAAGAAAAGAGACAATACTCCCAGCACCCTGTAGCTCCAGATTTAATGAGTCATGTCAGAGTGCACACACACACACACTCCACATACACACACATGCATGCACAAGCAAATGCACGTGCTCACACACATGCAATTACTGTCATGCTCATTTAGGTTCATTTGAGTGTGAACAAACACATTCTGCCATCTTTAAACTGCTCTGAAGAGAAAGATCCAGACTGTTTTTTTATTCTCTTAGTTTTGCAAAGGGGTATTACTCTTGACGATGGTGTTATGAATGGTTCTATATGTATATATTTATGAATACCCTTGGACCATTGACAGAAACAATGACAGAAGCGCTGCTGCTCTTATCTTTAAACTGCAAATGCTTGGTTACCTTTGCTTGAGACAAAAACACTCTTGACAGAAAAAACTGCTAGCAGAGGGTCCAAGGTAAAGAAGTGAAACAGTAAGAAAACTTAATCTAGCATTAAAAATACAGTTTTAAGACACACAGCTATAGCCAAGTGGTTTCAGTCACGCCTCAAACTTCTGCTTTTACTCTGCAAGGATCAGAAAAACCATATGTTCAAAAAAGTGAAGTTATCCCAGACAATGAACTGACCAGTTCTTTTTTTACCATTTTTTGCACATGAATTTCAAATGTGAAACAGCAAGACCATTATTTGTTGAATGAATTCTACTTGTGAGTTCTGATGTATTTGAGGAAAGAGAAAGTAAACCACACAGGGAGTATGGGGAGTTAATGATTAACTGAACTTATAAACACACCAGTGTCACAAGGTTGTCATCATCTGTGTATAACTGGACATCCGTCTGAAGTATATCAGCTACATTATCATTATCTACAGCTGCTACTAAAACTTCCCTGCACTGACTCCCTGCAGGGATCATTTAAATGTCGTCCTCAGTAACAAACCGTTCTGCTGCTGACGTGTTCTCGTGATCCTGCTCCATGTTGAGCTCTGCACTCCCTCTGAAACTTATCTCAGCACACTGACTGCCCAATAATGTAAAACAACATTGTGCTTCTGTGTCAGCAACTCAACATCACAAAGGGAGAATCACTGGGAACAGAAAATAAAGCATTAAATTAGATTTACTCGACTGAGAGACTTTTGTTTCTTTCATTTTTCACTCCAAGTGTGTCAGGCTTTAAAAAAACTCACACTCGTCTTCTTCTCTCTCCAGGGCTCTTGCACATGCCAAATTTACAAAGTAAGTAAATCTGAAATCAGACACCATAATTAGCAGATTACATCTGGTGTAAAAACAACCTGTTGATTGTATCTTTTTGTTCTTTTGTTCAAACAGGGAACTGAAATATGTTATTCAGAGGTTTGCAGAGGACCCGAGGCAGGAGGTAAGAGTTTGTTTGTTAATGTTCAATATTGTTTCAGCCTATAGCAGCTTCACAGTGGAAATGATTTTGTGTTTTTGTACTGAACCAAGAGAAAGATCATCTGTGTCTGTGTCTGTGACAGGTCCACTCCTGCCTGCTGAGTGTGCGCTCAGGTAAAGATGGCTGGTTCCAACTCTACAGTCCTGGAGGGGTGGCCTGTGACGACGATGGGGAGCTGTTTGCCAGTATGGTAAGTACACAGACATACACGCACACACAGCAACACATTGAGCATGAGTTATTAATGTGATCTGCTGTAACAACTCTTGGCTCTGTCCTCCTCTCCTTCAGGTTCATATCTTGATGGGCTCCTGTTATAAAACCAAGAAGTTCCTGCTCTCTCTGGCTGAGAACAAGCTGGGTCCCTGCATGCTACTGGCTCTGCGAGGGAACCAGACCATGGTGGAGGTTTGTGTGTTTCTCTTCATTCAGCTACCATCATCTTTTATTTATAATCCATTTTTCTGTTGGGTTGATGTCTCTCTTTTTTTGCATACCTCTTTTTAAATGTTTTTTAATGTCTTTTAATGTAATTTTAATGTCCTGGAATTCAAATTCTTTATTTTGGGACCTTAAGCAGATATGAGATTAAAATGTGATTAATTTGATTAATTAATTACAAATCCTGTAATTAATTAGATTATTTTTTTTTAATCGCCTGACAGCACTAATATCTATATAATCTGAAGTTCTGGTTTAAATCATTAAATCAGTGGGTTGACCCATTTGGACCAATGGGTTTATCAACAAAACTGATTTATCTTCTGAACCATAGCCATACTCATAAATTTGTGTTGATTGACTCACCTAATATCCAGCTTATGTGCAATATAATATTGTTATAAAGCATTTAGAAAATACTCTTATGTAATCCTGATCATGAAATAATGGAAAATGGTCCCTATGAAGGTGCATCAATATCCACCAGAGCCTCAACTGATTCCAACATGGCTTGTTTTAATACAGCAGATAGTGGATAAGTTACTACCTTTCAGAGTTTTCCAGTTGTCGCAGAGACAGATTTTAAAATTGTGGGTCAAAATTTAAGAAGCAAAGACAAAAAAAAATGTATTCTGATGCATTTACCACAGTGCAAAAAGGGCATTTCCTCTTCAATCCTCCTTATCCAGTGAAAACACCTGCCACTCTCTGGTATTATATACATGTTCAGTCCTCTAATAAAGCCTAATAGCCCCGATGACGTCACAGTGACATCACCAGGTTATTCTTTAAGTTCCCAAAAGAACAACAGGTTATGTTAAATGTTAATGTGTGTATATGTGTGTGTGTAGATCCTGTGTCTAATGCTGGAGTACAACATCAGTGAGAACAAAGACACCCAGCTGCAGATCATCTCCACGCTGGAGAGCACCCAGGTGGGCCTGCGTATGTACGAGCAGCTCTGCGACCGCCAGAGAGAGCTCAAAGAGCTGGTGAGTTACAGCAGTAACACACACACAGTCACACCCACGCAAACACAGATTACTTTATAAGGTACACAGAGGCCTGCAGTTAATGTAATACTGAGCTGTTTGGCGTCCCAAAGTTCTTGCAGATTTGAACCAAGAACATCCTGTCCGGCTCGGCCCACACCTCTGTCGGGTTCAGCTCAGGGGAGTGAAACCAAGTCACCAGTTTCTCATTATGGATGAATTCTTGTGTCCTCAGTGACGCATGTGATCTATTAGTCAATCTACGGTTCAAGGATTTTCTGACTTGTTCCTGAGTAAAATGTTTAAACCTAAGATGTATGTTTCTGCTCCTGCCAAAGGGAGGGCCCTCTGAGCAGTTTGGGGAATTTCACACGAGAGTTGCCCCACAAGCTTAGACCATTATAATCCATGTCAACATACATGACATCATGTAAACTGTTCCTTTAAAGCTTCAAACATCCAGAGCTGAAAAATGAAGCTGACGTGGAAGAACCAAAAAGATGAAGTTTCTTTAGGTGTCCACATGAAGCTGGAACTGTGTTGAAAAGAGCTCTGAGATGTGATAACTGTGTTAGGGCCTTGTGTTTCATTTAATTCAAATTTAGTTATGATACAGATTTGAGTGATCCAGAATTGAGCAGAAGTAGTGGTGTGGTTTATTTAACAAGGCCCGTGAAAGTGTCATCTCCCCCTCCATGCTGGTTTCTTCTCTTACAGGAAGTAAGCAAGAACCAACATTTCCATTCTGGGCTTCCTCATGCCTCTTTAGTGATTATAAGATGAAATCTGAGACAACATCCATATTTGTTACAGTCCATGCCTCTAGTGTACCGTTCAGGATAAGATATAATCCACAAGTTACAGAAAATAACTCTTCCAATATTTTCCACGGTGTGATTTTTTCTGACCTGAATGACCTCAGCCAGCCCTTACCCTCTTTCACACCCCACTGGATGGTTCATCTCTGTGGTTCACTCTATAAACTCGAACACTGCAGTGTGAAAACTTAGCAGAGCTCAGCCGGTGCTGAAAAGGTTGAAGCAGTTAAGATGAGAGCAGGAACAAAGTCTGTCCCTCTCAGCTCAGTCTGCATGCTTCACACGCTGAGTCACATCCACTTGACTGTCTGCATTTCTGAGCCGTTCATGTATATGAGCTGAGTGTTCAGGAAAGAGATCGCTGATTGACTAATCGCACACTCCACACATGAAGAGGTTTAAATCTTACGCAGCTGTGTTTACTTATGCAGTCATTTTATTCTAATGCGTCATGTAAAGAACTTACTTGCTTGTTCTCTTGGATTTCTTTTCTATGTATTTATAATTGTATGTACGATAATTAAAGGGATATAACCTGCCCTGTACAATGTGGGACAGATATTTTATTCTTAAAAGTGTTTTTTTTAGTCATAAATTATAAGTATTTTCGCATTTGGAGAAATAACATTACTTCATTACTGAGTCTTTCTGTGACCTGTGATATGTACCATCAACCTAAATGATAAGTGAGACTGATCTGTTTCTATTTTTTCTGCACAATTTATTTTGCTCTGTTCTTTATATCAATCAAATAGCACATCTCAACTGTGAAAAATAAGGCTGAAAGAAATAGAAGGCTTTCATGGATTAATTTTGCAATAATTATAATGGTACAATTCACCAACCCTATAAGAAGACAGAGTGAAAACATTCTTAAAACACCCTGGTATAATATTTTTCATATCACTTTAAGGGCTTTTTTTGTCAGGATACAAACATGTCCTACTTCCTTAGTATGACCTGAATGCAGTGGCTGCTCACACACCCCATCTACAGTCTGAAAATGTCCCTACAAGCTACTGAGCTCAGACGCCATCTTTCTTTTCTCTCTGTGTTCTCCTCAGCAAAGGAAAGGAGGCCCCACCCGGCTCACTCTGCCCTCAAAGTCCACGGTGAGACTACACTGCCTCCACAGACACAAAACAACCTCTAACTTTTCTTGTACTCACTTATAAGAAGGTCAGTTTTAACATAGCTGTGCATCAGTAATGAATGTTTTACTTTATTATGTCTCAGGATGCCGATCTGGCCCGCTTGTTGAGTTCGGGTTCTTTTGGGAACTTGGAGAACCTGAGCCTGGCCTTCACCAACGTCACCAGTGCCTGTGCAGAGCAGCTCATCAAGCTGCCTTCACTCAAACAGCTCAACCTCTGGTCCACACAGGTACACGCACTCACACACACACAAACACAAGTGATGAATACTGATCCAGGTGGTGCTAACGTTTCATGTTCTGCTCTCTGTTTCTCTTCTTCTCCCCTCAGTTTGGAGATGCAGGGTTGAGGTTGTTATCAGAGCATCTGGCCTGTCTGCAGGTTTTGAACCTTTGTGAGACCCCTGTCACTGATGCTGGTCTGCTGGCTCTCAGCTGTAAGAAATCACACACTTACAACCAGACACACACACACACACACACACACACACACACACACACACACACACACACACACACACACACACACACACACACACACACACAATGTATCATACTCCTGTATTCTACAGAAAGCTTTGTCAGAAGCTAAAAGTGATAAGAGTTCTTCATTGGTCCTCATGGTTACAAACAATAATCAGCTCAAAGGTAATGTATGGAGGGTGTGTGTGTGATGGTGTGTAATGGTAATGGCTGTAATTCTGCTTCTTTTTAGCCATGAAGAGTCTTTGCAGTCTGAATATGAACAGCACCAAGCTCACAGCGGACACATATGAAGACCTTAAGGTAAAACTGCAGAACTACTCATGTTTACATCTGCAAAGTATTAGTTTGAAATAAAATGAAAAACAACTTCTTATTGTCCAATTGTTTAATCTTCTTAATCTAAACATGATGTACTTGATGTACACAATACAAATGGATGTTTTTGAAATCTGCCTCAAATTTTATGTTATAGCAGAAATGTACAGATCTTGACAGTAGCGTAACATCTACTCCTCTTTAAGACTGAATGATTGACCCATTTGTATAGAGGGTATGCACATGATGTCACAACAAATGGAAGTCACTGCAGTTACGCCCACTGAGTGGCAGAAAGAGGGAGACGAGTGGCAGCGTTGGCTTCAATACCGCCTGAACTTTAAAGTGATCCTCAGGGATGGAACAAGTTGGGTCCTATCACAAGGTTTAGGGCAGAAATTACCCCTACAGCAGTGTTTTAGTGCAGCAGAAGCCCAGAGCGCTCTCACCAAACATCCCCCCCCTGCTCCTCTGCCGGTTTCCTCTGCACTCAGACGGGATCATATTTTACTTGACCAAAAACACAAAGAAACGGACTCCCACTGAAAGAGTCTGATATCTGTCTGCATTCACGCTTTATTTAGAGAATTTTCAGCGCGCTGCTTTCACACAAAAGCACCGCTAAATAAGGCTCTAGTTCTCATCGTGTCTCTTTGTCCTGGCAGACTACCTGCGTTTGTTTATATCTGGCACGCGGCGTGCGGACTGATACACTAAGCGGCGAGCGCCTCGTAGCCAGCTGTGGCTCTGCAGCGGAGGTAGCGCCGTTTTACGACATGATGAGAACTAGAACCTTATTTAGCGGTGTTTTTGTGTGAAAGTAACGCGCTGAAAATTCTCTAAATAAAGCGTGAATACAAATCGATATCAGACTTTTTCAGTGGGAGTCCGTTTATTTGTGTTTTTGGTCAAGTAAAAAATGGCCCCATCTGAGTGCAGAGGAAACCAGCAGAGGAGCAGGGAGGGGGTGTTTGGTGCGAGCGCCCTGGGCTTCTGCTGCACAAAATCACTGCTGTAGGGGTAATTTCTGCCCTAAACCTTGTGATAGGACCAAACTTGTTCCATCCCGGAGTATCACTTTAAAACGAAATTTAAAAAATGGAGAAGAGCTGTTGCGCAATTGATTGAAAAAACGTGTTTGAAAAGCAATCAGAGCGATGTTTTCACAGGCTACTGAAAGACAAGACTGTAGCTGTGTTGTGTAAAGTCATTCATTTTAACTTCACTTAAATACCATCCCAGAGACTATATGTCTATTAATCATACAGTCTATGTTAAATACCAAAAGTACAAACAGATAATACATGTATTCACTTGGGTAAAAACACTTTATACTGTAAATTGAATCATAAAGAGGCTTTCGTAGCTTTCAGGCTTTGCATTGTGTGTCTTCCTGACGTTGAAATCAGGTTCAAACAAATGTCAGGATAGGATTTCTGGCCACATGTCGATGTTTGTGGATCTCTGGTTCTTTGGTAGCTTTAACAAATCAATGTCGAGTCCAACTCTCCCTAATTTTCATGTCATATTCAACATTTTAACCGGTCTCACCCTGATTACTGCTGCTCTCCACAATGCTAAGTGAGGTTTGTTTTGCCACTCAGTCTGACTGAAGTGGGCGTGTCCCAGACAGGAAGTGATGTAAACGCATACAGTTGGGTGTTTTAATGTGCTAATGAGGTGTCCACTTTCATGTCTATTTCTTTGCAGGCCAAACTGCCCAACCTGAAAGATGTTGATGTTCGGTACACTGAGGCCTGGTGATCCACCACCCCTTCTCACCCCTCAAACATATCTGGACGTACCAGTTATCACGCTCACACTGCTCAGATACAAGAAAACACCACTAACATTAGAAAGTCCTGTCAGAGGATCACCTGATGTGTCAGGAAGATTTTGGACTCTGAGTCTCCATCGGCCTCAGAGGTAATCACCAATCCTGCAATGACATCCTCAACGGAAGAAATCAGCGACAGAATCATCTTTTTTCTAAAAGAGCGATCTATTGAGATCTCTCCATCCCTCCTACTACTTCTGTCAATGATGACCAGGACCTAATTTCTACCAACGTGATCAGAAGACCTGCTATATTGTGACATAAGGGACCTATTAATTTCTTTTTCTCTGATCCTTCACCCTGTCTTTTACAAATGGCCTCGCAGTTTTCATACTCAGCCTAAATTTAATCCCTCCACCTATACTGCCCCTCTTTTCTCTCCCCTTCCCCCATGACATTAAGGCCAGAAACAGCAGCTCACATTCCAGTTTGTCTCTGATCTGATCCACAATGTAGCTCCTGGAAAAACGGACACGTCTAACTGTTAATCACTTCACTTTTAGGATCCTATTTTTTAGCTTTCAGTCTCAGATATCAAATCTTACATGGGGAAAATGAGGTCCTACCTCACAGAAGAAGAGTTGTGCCTAGTCCTCATTCATGACGTAAAATAAGAAGAAAAAAAAAAACGTTTTTATCAACTTGAATGAACATATTTTTCCAGGCATCTGTGCTTTCATATATTGTATGTTTCTGTATAAAACATAAATGAAGATAAATCCCCAGTGATCCTTGTTTCACCATTTCAAGAGCTCTGCAGGAAAGCTTAAACAGCAACATTTGTTCTTTCATTTGTTTTCAGTGTACATGATCTCTTAATACTATTTAATAGGACAGTTGTGTAGCATTAGCTGGGTGGTCTGGGACCGCCTGATATTTATAAGTTGTGTCTTTTAAACCTCCTTTTACTCTGTCTCCTCTGGATTAATCCTGACGGTAATGAAGTACACAGGTCTTTCTTTTTATAACAACACAAGAAGCCACCGAGTCGGCTGCGCGTACGTACGTGGATCTCTGTGCATCGTGCCACGGTGGCAACGTTGACCTGCAAAGTGAAATGCACCTAACATGGACCTGAAAACAAGACCCATCACCAGCTGAGAGTTGTATATTTTCATACCTTCTGCTTTTTTGGCTCAGTTTGAGGCTGTTTTTGGAGAGAAGAAGGGACACTTGCCAAACATAATCATTTTAGTTTTGTGCAATTGTTTAAATGAGGCCAACCTGAGCACGGTTTTGGTACTGATTGGTGGAACTACTTAGGACCCGCCTGTGGAGAAAGACACTGACTCTGTAAGGATCGCGTCTTTGACTTGTTCAAGTCAGAGTGAAGAGTTACAGTGCCTCTTGTGGAGCTGTGGATGAGTTATCTTTTTATCTGTCGCACCACCTGTTTATGAATCGTTCTGCTGTATTTATATTAACGCCATAACACATGGGTGACATTTCTAGGCTGTATGGATGAATAATCCTCATCAGTTTATTGTACATATTTTGTCACAATGGGCTACGAAGGGACAAAAGATTAGAAAAAAAGGCACCTCAAGGCCATATTTCCCCGTCTACATTCCCTCAAAATGTTGCCTGTTTGTTGTGGCAACATTTTATCTGATGTGGTAACTGCCCCGACACACTGCAAGACTGTCAGATCTTTTGATCCTCCCTGTTTAGATGTGGTTCAGGTTTGTATGTCTTGTGCCAGTGGCCCTTTAGAAAACACAAGACAGGTCCACCCTTTTCTCCAGTCACCCTCGCTCTGACTGTGTCCATCCATTTTTATTTATTCGTGTCCAGAAAGCTCCGGATGTTTGTTGAATCGAGGCAGAAGCTGCAGCAGAAGACAGGATGCCGTCCACTGAGACACTTTGTTTCCTATTTATTGGGTGCCATGACAGTTTTCTGTCCGGGCTTTGGACTCGGTTCTTATCTGGCCATCTTTAGGTCTGGCTTTAGGACCTTGTGCTCTCTTTCATATCCTGTATGATGTATATACATGTGTATATAGTTGTCTCCTTCCCCCTCTCTTTGAACCATTTTTCAACCCTTGCCCTTTTTCTGTGTCTTCTCTCAGCCTCTCTTTAACGGCAGGCTGGTGTTGCCTTCATCTTACAGTAATGTGTGTGTGGTTGTTTTTTTCACACAAAGTGCACTGTAATCTAAAAAAAAACTTTTTCATAACATCATCTTTGTTTCTTTAATTTAATCACTTTAATCAAAAAAGTGTCTCCTGTGTTTTTGTTGTTTATTTTATTTCATTTTTTTTGTTTTGCATGTACATGTTGCTGCATCATATTTTATTTTGTAATTTTGTTTTGTAAAAGGTTTGATATTTTGGTGAGGGGTCTGATCACTATCTCATTGAAGTTAAGGACTGAAATGGAGAGATCCCATCTAACTTTAGTCCAATTGGTTGTTGCCAGGATCTTCCCTTGAGCCTTGAGAGATCCTATTGGTGGCAGCTGTTAGGGTTCGGTTGATATCCTTTTTTCTAAAAAGCCAGTAGCAGAGCTGGTTCCTCAGACTTAAGCTGCCTCCAGGTGATTAAAGCATTTGAGATCGACCACATTCATTAAGAAAAGAAAAGAAAAACTAGAAACTAGTTCCAATGCTGCCGAATAATCACATCAGAGGTGGATCATGATGACTGACCTTTTTCATTTTTAAGAAGTTTTATAAATTGAAAGTTTTGAAGCACAGTGTACACTTTTTTTTTGTCATCCCTAATATTAATCAGTAAGTGTTTAACATTCAGGGATCTAGACGTACCCTATTCTTTTGAATAGCTGGATGAAATTATTGATGCCATTGTTATCTACAATAAACTAAACTGAAGCTGGATTAGCTTAGCCTAGTTTAGCTCAGTGTGGTGTAAGATTGGGAACACGTGGACATGGCTTTCTTGATTCAGTAAGATCTTTAATTACACATCACATATTACCATATTACATCTTATATGTTGAGCAAATCTGTATTTATTAAAACCCCCACAGGTGACAAGACTCAAGGAAGTAACTGCACCCTGCCAAGGAAAAATACATTAACCCAATAAATCCATATTTTGTTCATCTTTACTCTTGAGTTTAGAACCACTGGTTGCTTAAAATACAAGATGAAATCTACATATGATGTAGAAATGCTAACTTGTTCCTCTGTTTTCAATCTTTATGCTAAGCTAGGCTAACTAACTGTTGGCTTTTGTCTCACACATGGTGTACATGGCAATGATATCAATCTTTTCTGAAAAATTAGTCTGTCAAAAAAGTGGTCAGTCTCAGTGAAACCTGTCCCTGAACTCACCTCACAGTTTTTATGCCATGCTGAGCTGCCACCGGGCCAATCTGGGGCCAGCATGTAGAGGTTACAATGGAAGGTTTTTGTATTGCTGCAGAAAATGTAACATAGAAGCACCTCCCCTGTTCTGCCATGTCTCCTGTATCCTGTGGAGCTCACTGTGCTTTGCTTTCCATCCTAAATCCTCTCACCAGTCTTTCATCTCTGACTCTTTTTTTTTGATCCCACACAAACTGTAAAGAGTTCCTGCCATGTCTAAGTCGTGTACAGCTGTGCTCGAGTCTTAACAGTTGTTATGAAAGGAACAGGGTCAGATGCAGCACAGCCTGACACTGAAAAAAACCCAACTCCATTTCCCATAATTCCTCGTAGTAAAATCTGTTTTGGCAGCTGCAAAAAGGGGCACCCATTATGTTTTTCTCTCTTTTTCAGTCTTTCTCCACATTGAACTGCTTCTCCTGCTGGGTTATTATTATTATTATTATTATTATTATTATTATTATTATTATTATTATTATTGCTGCTGCTGCTGCTCTGTGGCTGTTGTAATAAAAATACAAAAGATCTTCAACAGGAAAATAACAACTATGATGTGAAATAATTTCAATCAAAAATAAATTGTCTGTGAATATGTTTCACTGATGTGTGGCATGTGTGCTTTTTGGTTCTTATAACAAAAAAAGAGAAAGAAATACACTAAGCTGCTGGGTAAAAGAAAAAGATAAACCAGGATTCATCAGTGTGAAATAGCATAAGGTAGTGGCAGACAAGCAATTCCTATATTTCACAATGTAAAACTAAGTGGCTACTCTTAAAATAACTAAATATGTGAATGAATAATGAATGAATGATTCTTTGAGGGGAAAGGCATTGAAAATTTCATTGCCAAATGTTCAAATTTGATCACTGGCCTAGAAAGGCATCCTTGTAGTTCTACCATGCAAACATGCATCAGTAGAGCTCCTTCTGAATTACCAGCCAGATTCAGATCACACCTTCAAAGTTGATACAGATTAACAGCAGTCAGTTAAAAACAGTTATCAACTGTTTTTAACTAATAAGTTATACTCCAGATATTTAAGTCACTGAATAACTTTTAATCCTGCCTTATATGAAATAAAGAAGACAAAGGGACAAATGCTAAATATGTTGAATATTGTTGAAATCAGCCCAAATTTGATTCTCTTTAGCTATTTTAATTTACTTTTGTTTTATAAATAAAGTCATTATCATAATGGCGATGTCTTGTAGTTCGGTTTACGTTCATCATGTAGAACGAACAGAGAAAAATGTGTTGTCAGAAGTGGGATTCGAACCCACGCCTCCAGAGGAGACTGCGACCTGAACGCAGCGCCTTAGACCGCTCGGCCATCCTGACTGTAAAACTGCGCGGAGAGGTATGCACACTATAAAAAGTGACTTGGTCGCTGTCCAATGTTTTTTTAAAAAATCTTGCTTTTTTTTCAGCAAACTTGAAGTTGTGTGTTTTTTACAGTGTAGTAACACGGGAACGTCGACAAACGTGACTGTTCTTACGTGACTCAGAATCAGAATCAGCTTTATTCGCCAAGTATTTTACAGAAAACAAGGAATTTGACTCCGGTTTAAGCTGCACTCTCTCGGTAAAAATATTGTAGATAGAAAAACACTGAGAAACACTACATATTTTTTTTTTTAAAGTAGAAAAAATAGAACTTAAGTAGTAGGGGAAATAATAATAATTAAAATATTAACTAAAGAACTATGTAAAGAATATAATAAAATATATACACATTTGAAGTTAGAAAGTTTAAAAGTTAAAAAGTAGTGCACTGAGTAGATGTCTGGATGGAAGGCAGGCTGGCTCCAATCATCTTTTATTTTATTTTATTTTATTTTATTTTATTTTATTTATTTATTTATTTATTTTGGAGCCCTTACTGTCCCAACGACTCGTTGTCGTTTTGGTAGTCATGGTTCAAAATTTTCGACTGATAATCTGCTTAATAACTACATTTTCAGTCTATGTAATGTTTTTATATTGATTAGGAGTCATTGCTGTGACAGTCTTTGCCGCTGGCTGGGTTCGAAACCTGGCTTCGGGGTGCGGGTGTGAGTGTCTGTTGAAAGGACGCTCTAAATCATGGGCACGTGCTCCCTCTGCTGGTGTGTTTACTGCGGTTGTACATAAACCCACGCACCACTGTAAGTACTGGTGAAGTTATGCTAACTAGCTTCTAACCAGCGAAACTTTCTTCAATTAACTTATATTGACCAGACCTTATGTGTATGATTAAAGTCTGTTACCTATGGAAATATCATGTAGATGTAAAAAAAAAAAAAAAAAAAAAGATAAAGGAGTTCTCTGATTAACTCAATACTGTTTGCTACGTTTTAAACCATTAAGTAGGCCTAAATCAACCTACAATCACCCAACAGTGATTTAATGATACAGACAGGTTTATTGACTGCTTTCATACATTTGAACAGATACTATTAAGTTCAACCCTTTGTGGTAAAGATCATGGGTACTTCAAGTTTAAAGGTCAACACATGTGATCCCACTTGTTATTGGGAAAGCTAACATTTCACTTCACTCCCACATCATTTCCTCATTTTCTCCTAGTGACAATGAATTATTTGCACATCATATAATAGTAAAGCGTGGTAACAGAAGACCGTCACTGTCACAGAGTCAATAGCTTCCCAAACCTGTACTAGGTAATTAGAGTTGCATCCTGTGGAGCTGGCTGGTTAATGAACAGACTGGTCAATTTTTAGACCTCCATTAGTGAAGCAGAGAATACGTCTGATTTTTTACTCTACAGTGCAAATCAGTAAGTGTTAAAGAGTTACTGCTCAAAAAGGCAAAATCACTCCTATTTATGTTTTCTGTAAAAAAAATAAAATAAATCAAAGTAGAAAACAGCATACGTTTTTTTTTCCTCATGCTCCTGAAAAAAATCATCAAAGCAGTAAGTAATGCTGTGTCCACAAGGGGTCGACAAGATGTAACACCAGATGTGAAATTTTCAAAAAAGTAGTATTAGAAGAGATTTGTGGCTCAAACCTTTTCCTAAAGAAGATTAGGTGTAGGAACGTACCCATATACTCGTCAACAATGGACAGAAAGAGATTTATTTGAGGACTCACTGTTAATGAGTGGTTTGACCTTTTCTTTTTCCAGTTAGAGCAGAATCTTACAATAAAAAAGTTTCCCTGCTTATTCTTTTCACTGTATTTGAACTTTCTCTGTTCCATAAGTTACAAAACACATTTACAAAATACATCAGTGATTCACAGTGTTTCCATTTCCCTTCTTGGTCACACACAGATGAAGAATTTATTCCATTATTATGGCAAAACACATTTTGCTGTTGCCCACGTGTGTACTCCAACAGAGTGCGTGAAGGATTAAGTAATGTGGGGTCACTGAGGAAGTGAGGAGAGGTGCGTCAGAGTTTTCAGTGAGTCTTTAAAATTGAAATCAGAGTATTACATTATTGAAATGCAAATAGAACTGTGTCTGTCACAGGGTGATAAGGAAGGGGTGTAATGACCACTCTTTGAACTTTTGCTGTTACAGCTTGATGTGCACATATTTTACTCCCACTCTTTCATCTTGCATCACAAGTCTTAGTGGACAGATTATAATGCTGGTCAAAGATGTGATGGTCAGAGAGGTGATGGTGTAAAGGTTCTGAGGAGTGATAGGACCCATCCTCGTTGGAGTATAAAGTAAGCTAGGTCAGTGTTCATGTTGTCCAATGGAGATTACCTTCTACATCTAAAGTCAGATCTTTATGTGTCATTAAAGATATATAACAGCCAATGCAGATTTAAGGAATCATATTGATAGTTAAAAAAAAAAAAAAAAGAAAAGAAAAAAAAAACACATCATCTTCAACATGTTGTTTTGGCATGTTTATGTCTTAGTACACAGTGATTGGGTGTTTTTGCAAATTTGAAAAAATTAGAGTAAAACTTGCAGCTACAAAACAGCATAAGACATGATTTGGATGCTGGTCAGACCAGCTAGACAGCGCTTCTTTGCACCAGGTTCCTGCTTGTCCTAATGGGGTTGACATAACCCCCTGTTCTATGGCAAGCCATTTTAACATGTAAAAGCTAGACTGGATATGCAATGCAGATATCTGTGATTTAATTTTGCCTAGACAAAAAGAACATTTCAGATATCTGCAAATGCATTTTGCCTATCCACAACTGTCGTTTCAGATATCTACGTCATTTTGACGGGCAAAATACATCACTTTTCCCCATTCATGTGTAAGGGGTTTCTCATCCAAGATATGTACTACGTCATTTTGGATATCCAAAATGTGAATGCAGATATCTGCAAATGAATTGTAGATATCTATTACTCTCATAAGAGCTAAACTTGACTATTTGATTTCTCGAAAAACATTTTGACTAGACAAAATTAGAATTACAGATAACTTTAATTCACTTCATTTCAAGATATTTCATTTCAAGACAGTTTCTTTTTTTGGATATCCAAATTTAATTTCGACTTGGCAAATGAATCGTAGATATCTGTAAATAGAATTTTGAACAGTCAAAATGGAAATGTAGACATCTAAAATAAGAATTAGGGATAGTCATAATGTAATTGTAGATATCTAATCAAATTATAGATATCTCGAATAAATTTGATCACAGATATTTGAAATTTGAGATGTCTGTAATTAAATTAATTACAGATATCTTGAAATAAAATTCAGACTATCCAAAATGTAATAAGAACTAGTCAGAAATACATTGTTGATATCTACAATGTTAATTTCCAATAGTCAAGCTTAGCTTTTTAATGTTAGAACGGTTTGCCATACTGTTCACTATACCTAATCCCTCACAGAAAGCAGGTGAGTCATCTACCTAGGGTACACATAAATTCTATCTCTGTTGTGTTAGGTCAATGGGTGATCTGTGTAAATTATCATAGCAGTGTGACAGCAGAGACCCTGAGCTTCCTCTGGATCAGTAAATCTTATTTGCTTGATGGAGAAAACTTCTGGACTGAGGTGTTAAAATGCAACCAAACCACACAAACAAGGGCCTGGCCCAACACAGCTCCTCTGGTCCAGAGTCTACACCTCAGGCCCCTGTTGTCAGCCTTTTTTCACTGCACTGGTGTATTTACAGTATGTATATGTATGTACTTGTCAGGGTGAGGTGGAGGTGAGACACAATTATGAACAGGCATTGTCTACCCAGAAGTAAAACAACACGACAAGCATGCAGTTTTATGGTGGAGGGGGAAATCAAAGCTAGTAAAAAGCCAAGACAAACCAGCTTATTTGGTCAGATAGGTCAGATAAAGAGGAACCAAACCCTCGTTGCCAAGCAGCTGACGGGAAACTAGACTTGCAAGCAGACCAGAAGACATTTGAAAAGAGAAGGAGATGATGGAGGGAAAGGGTCACAAGCAACAGTAAACTTTTTTCTGAGATATGGATGATATGAAATCGCTCAGGGAGGTTTCAGTGGTGCTCATGCAGACATACAAAGGGCCTGTATATTATTGGTTCATGTTTTTAAAAAATGAACGGCAACATCAGGGTTAAAGGTCAGAGGCTGTCAAAATGTGTCCCAGATTTTCTTCTCAATTTCCACCGAACTACATAAATAATGTTTCCACTGAAAACCTTCATACTGGTGAGCTGGAGGACTTTTGCTCTGCCTTCTTTGAAAAGAAAACAGTCAAATCTGTCAGACTCTCAGCCGTCCATCTCTTATTGGAGGAAAAGAGAAATAGGAGAAATAAACTCAAAAATGCTGTATCAGTGACATCTGATTCACTTTCTTAGCAGCTAAAAGTTGAAGTACACGAATCTTCTCAATGATCCTTGAAAGCTCCATATTTTAGGAACTTGACACTGAAAGACTCTTAATTTTCTTTTTCTGCCAGTATCAGATCATATAACACTCCCATTAGTCAATCCAGCATAAACATCAGTATTTAAACATGTAAGACCAAGAATTATATTTCAAAGATGTTTATTGCCTCATTAGCATCACTGTGAAATTATTATACAAATGCATAAAATGATACAATGTGAAGAAGTGGTGGTCGAATTTTATATTACAACAATCTTACAGTGCAGAAGTATACAAAGAAAATTAAATACATAAAAGAATATGTGTACTCATTTTCATGTACACAATAATCACAGAGCAGTTTTTTTAACTTTCATCAGTTACATCATTAATTTTTGACTTCATATTAGAGGAAAGAAGAAGAAGAAGTATTATTGTGGGTGGGAGGGGTGAAAAATGTGAGGCCATAAGGGGAGGAGGGGTCTGAATGTATATGAGTGCTAAAAGAGGTGAGGTTGAGGTGTGGTCCTGCTCCTGAAAGTATTTCAGATCACATAATGATCTTATTCAGAGAGGCAGGGAAGAGAGGATACAGAAGGTTACTGGTTGGAAGAGGAGTATTAAGAATGAGGAAAAACAAACTGTTTCTATGTCTGAAATGAAGAGGCAGCAACCTTTATCAAGTCTGTCAAATAGCACCTTTAAGGTCATTAAAATCCTAATCTGCTTCTGTAATGTCCTGATTAAGGGAAACTATTTTCTTTAAATTGTTAGTACTGTGCTGTTATACCTGGTAGCTGCTTATATTTTTTTGTTAAATTGATTTTTTGTGTTAATCAGCTGTTTCTTCAGTAGTTCTGTCTCTATCTTGTATTGTCTGTTGTGCACATTAGTGCTGAGACAGAGCAGCTTCTCTTCTCACATTCAGGGAATGCCTCATAATCTCACCACCGTCACTTTCAGTGTGCCAGAAGCTTCTTAACGAAATCCACTGAATCCAGGAGTGAATTTCTTGCGAACAACAACAGTGGCAACTCCCCTTACGTCCTTCAGTCTGTCAGAGTCAAACTCAACAAGGAGCTTTCTCACACCGGTCCGCACAGGCGAGAAGGCGAGCTTCACCGACACCTTCTGTCCTGGAGATATATCCCCTCTGAAAAAGTTTTAAAAGAGACAGAAAAAATAGGAAAAAAGGTAAGTTTTGAGGATAGTTAAATTTTGAAGGAACATTTGCAATACATACAGATGTGCACCTAAAATTATAACACTGGAAAGTTCCTGGCAAAAAAAAGTATTCATTATCCCCTTGCCAACAAAACATCTATAAAATAGCATAATTTAAATTATAATAAAATAATAATAATAATAATAATAATAATAATAATAATAATAATAGATAGATAGATAGATAGATAGATAGATAGATAGATAGATAGATAGATAGATAGATAGATAGATAGATAGATAGATAGATAGATACATGTACATACATGTATTCCAACTTGGCTGTTTATAATCAGTATTTTTATTCCCTTTAAGCTTCTGATGATTATGCTCCATGTCATTGCAGTTTTCATTGTAAATAGATCAGAGAATAACTGCATTACAGTTTTTGATGAACTGTGCCTGCCTCTGCTGACTCAGCACTTACTTAACGTAGATCTCTTTGTTTGACAGTAAGCCGGCCCCCTCCACAGTGAACACACCGCCTCTCAGAGAGACTGGTAGAGGATTGGTGAAGGACATGTAGGCTGTCACTGGTTCCCAAACAAAAGCTTTCCCTGGTACCTGCAGAAAGATAGAGCCACAATCACACAGCTCTCTATAAGAACATTTTTTTAATTCCTAGATCAAACTGAAAGTAGGCCAGTTTTGGATCCAGCATCTTCAATCCAGTGTTTGTCACTCCTGATAAAAACTAATTCATGGTTACAGTACGGGTGTGTTCAGTATGCCCCTACCTGTACGAGGACTTCAGGCGTGCTCAGTGGGATGTTGGCCATCGCCATGATGGGCTCGTTCTCCCCTGATGTCTCTAAGAGAGCCTTCAACCTGATCAGGTGATGCTCAGATACACACCTGCCATATTCTTCATAATGCAGACGCAGCACTTCCCTGTGAACTGGACACAAATAGACAGATGATGAAGCACTAATGATAGGTACACAAGCTGTAATATGAGAACATGTGTGGATAACAATGAGCTGTGTGTGTTTTTGGGTTTATTTGAGAATCTAACCTTTGTAAGGTGGTACTGTCACATTGGTTGATTGTCTCTGGCACTCGCCTCGATGGAGAGAATTGTAAGTTACAGCCGTGGCCAGCATGGTCAGCTGAGCATGGGCCTCTCTGGCTCCTTCATTCCTCACCTGCACACACCAGAAATCAATGACCAGATCAGTGTATGAGCCACCTGAAGTGATAACTGTGAGAGGTTTTTTTAAATTCTCCTTTTTCTCAATTACTTTAGAAATGATTTTGACTTCTTGAACCAAATCAACACACATTAAATCCAAATCTACTAAGTGCCTAAACATTTCAAGAATAGACAATTATGACATGTTATCAATATGTATTTAAATAGAAGAAGATGCTGCAACAGAGTCAAGTCCTAGCAAAGTTTGTCACATCAAACTTTGCAAAACAACTTCTTTTTGTACAGCACAAAGTTCTTTAATTAGATATATACATAAGTTATTATTTGATGTTTTCATGTTAAACCTTTACATGTGTATATATTTAGATGAACCTAGCTGAGATTGTTTTAAATGTGTCAAACAAAGATGATGTACTTTAATCCTTTCATATTTCAGTTTGACATTGGATGAAAAGGATGATTAGTAATTTGCAGCGACTTATCCAGTTTAACTGATCTGTCACGTTTTCATGTCCGAGCTCACACAATAGTATTTATTCTAAGCAAGGCTCAGTCACTTCAAACACAAGGTTAGGATAGCAGTAATATGGCTTATTTAATTATTTTCAGTTGTTGGAAGCCTGGGATCTTTCTGCTGATGGGAATGTTAGACACTATAGACACTATAGACATGCACATCAAAGACTCCTGCAGAAATGCTTAGAGACGCTCTGCAGGGAGAGAAAAAGGGGGAAAACCCTGCAACTTCCTGAAAACATAAAGTGAACTGATTGTCCCAGCACCTCAAAGGTCACAGACTTGGGAGGCATAACAAAAAGGGGAACTTGAGGAAATCCTGAAGCTGAATCTGAGATGAACTTTTCAGACTCTGAGTCAACTTAGAACAAGTCTGTTTCTTCAGAGCTTTTCAATCATAAACAATGTCTCTTATTTGAGCTTGGCTGAAGCCTGAGGAATAGTTTTGAAGTCACTAATAAACCTTGGTAAAAGAAAAGGTAATGAGATTATTGTGGTGGGGATCTAGAGTTAAGATTAAATTTCATGGGGACAGCTGTCTCAGCACTGCATACCTCGACAATCACATCGAAGTCTGTCCCAAACACAGGTTTGGCGCTCTTGATTGACAGCTGCAGTTGTGATGGTGCTGCCACCTCATTGGTTGGCTCCGTAACCCGGCGCCCCGCTTTTTCATACACCTCCCTCTCCTTTTTGGAGCCTGTGAACACAATGGAGGTATATCACAGCTAAGACTAAGCACACACACAGCTTTCAGCAAATATCACTCAAGTTAAACAGCTAAAGATAATTTAGCATCACAGACACTTTAAACTCACCCTCAGGATATTTGTAGTGCAGTGTGATGTCATCTCTGAAGTCACCAAAAGTACTTTTGGTGCTGATGTTCTTCCCCACACTCCCCTTGTCCACTCTGATCTGTAATGATAATAGTAATCATAAATGTCATCTGATTTTTCTTTTAGTTGGAAAATAAAAAAACATTCAATCAAAAGAAGAAAAAACAAACCTTTACCTTCTGCTTTTGGCCATTTGGTTTGATGATCCAGTGGATGATGTCAGCGTTAACCTCAGCGAAAATAAACGGAGCATCATATTTTACCCCAAGATTTCCCTCCTTGATGGCTGTCACTGGACATGGACCACAGCAAAACTCACCTAAGGGACAAAAAGGGGGAAAAGTAGATTTTATTTTATGTTTATTTCACATCTCTGAATTTTTTTAAAGAAATACTGCTGTTAAGTTGCTAAGCCAAGAGAAAATGCCAGTTTCAAATTCGAACATGTCACAAGTGAAAGACACCCAGGAGGATAGAAAACAATCAAGAGGTGGGATTTGCTAATTTATTTCAGGTGAAGAGCTTTTAAAAGACAGGAAAGCATCAAAATAGGAGTAAGGTAGATAACAGAGATTATGTTAAAAATAAAAAAGTACCATCACTCAGCTCCTGAGGGGTGGGATCTAAAACCTGCCAGCCATCGTTTCCTTTTGGTAGATCGTCTCTTCTCATCCAGGACTCGACCCAACAGTGAAAATTCCTAAACAAACAAAAATCCAGTGAAGAAAAGATAAATAACCTAGTTTTATGACTTTAATATTCTCTATTTGTTTGTGCATATGTGTGTTTGTGTGTGTGTGTTCCTACCAGCTACTGTCCCCTTTGTCTCTTCTGTCAAACCTCTCCAGTCTTTCATTGAGCAGGAAGTCCACAGAGAGATTTCCATCCACGTCATGAGCTGAATCAAAATTTGTGATGTGACGTGTTGGGATTCCTAAACAGCGCAGCACTGCAAAGAAACAAACATCACATAAAAAGAACAGTTTTTTTCCTTTTTCTCCTTCCTACATCTTCTCTTTTGGAAAATATAGGGTTTTGACTTGCTGATACTGGACCACCATTTTTTAATCTAAGCTAAATTAGGCTGCTGTTGGCTGTGGCTGAACCATTTCTCGAAACAACGTGAGGTAATAGTAAAGTTTAAGGAGATCAGACCAAATAACACACTGTTATAAAATCTGTGAGAGCCTCACCTGTGCAGGCGACCGCAGCAAACACCCAGCACTGTCCGTATTTCACTGCCCTCGCTCCAGCTCTGCTCCACTGCGTGAGGATTGGCACACTGCCCGTCCATCGGTAGGGGGCCATTCCTCCAGTGTAGGGCTCCTCCCAACGACCCATTAGCACACCCCTGTCACCGTTGGAGTTCACCTGGACAGGTGGAGAAGGTATGTGGAGAAGTCTGTGAGTCACTGCATCAAGTGTGATTTAAGAGTGTGAACCTTGGATGTATCTCACTGACTACATGTGCTCAAAGGTCCCATATTGTGCAAAAATCACTTTATTAAGTTCAGTGATATTTGTGGGTCTTTGGCTTTCCTCCCAGCCCACAAAATGTGACATTTTATGACAAAACCTGTATTTAGTAGTGCTTGTGAATATAAAATCATGACCCAAAACAAACTGTTTGGAATTTCCGGGGTTTGCCAACGTCAGCGATTCCCTTTTTTGACCAATCAGGAGCAAGTCTGACCTTATTGGTCCACAGGGGCAGATACCCCCAAACCTCCTGCCCGCCCACTCCTCTCCCCGCAAACAAACCTCGGATGCTAGCGAATAGACTGGTCCTGAATCCAGGAGCATTACCAACCATCCACCAACAAACCTGGGACCCTGGAAATGTGAGTATTTTAAATGCTGTGTGCTGTGGAGCAGATGTAAGAGCTTTTCCTCAGTGTCCCCCCTGTCTCTGTGTTAGCTTCAGGATGCTAACTTTAGCTGCGGTTAGCCTGTTGTTTTAGCCTGTAATGTTACTGTAATGTTTTCTAAACATTGTGCACTCGGAGCTTGTGGCGCCACTCTCAGTGATGCTGAAGAGCGGGACGGTATCAGCGGTGGCTCATTTACATATGAAGGCCACGCCCACTAAATCAGAGCGTTCTGAACAGAGGGGCTATGAGAGCCTGGAAACAATACTACTGTGTTTGATTTATTGGCTTTTTGGACCAAAACATATTACTACCATTTCATGAAGACATCAATGATCCATGTTAAACTGCAGAAAAGGAGCAGAATATGGGACCTTTAAATCATATGGCTGGCTTATCCACCAGTTTAACAATATCTGATTTACATAACGTTTATATTTCACAAATGGTATTGTAGAGCAAAGTGTTGATTTACGCTCAGTAAAACAAATCCAAACTCATCTGCAGGAGTGGAAAGTTATTAACACATTTACTCACATAACTGTAATGAGAAGTTTTCAGGGTGCTTGTTCTTTTAGTAGTGTATAGAATAAATAATTTACTTTCTCTTGTTTGTTTTTTTGTTTAAAGCATCATGTGTTCGTATGATTTAACTATTTTGTATTCTGAAATTTAACAAAAAGCAAAAAAATAAACTGTCTTTCAATCAGCTGCTTCACTGTAAGCTGATTGGCTGACACTGACCACCTGACAGTCATGTGAACCACCATCTAGAGAGAAAAACAGCATGCATGCTTACACTCCAATCACAAAAAGAAATCTGACAATACAGTCACAGGTTTGGCCCTCTCGGGTCAGTGACTTCTCAGATTTTTAATACTCTGTCATTCCCTCCTTACTTCATCAAAGCTTTTCCTCTGAACTATTATTCTCATGATTTAATCCAGCCTGATAGCCCCACTCTGATCACACTTCTTTCAAACAGGTGGGCCCAGGTGTTAACCACACTAAATGTGAGCTCTTGTGAGCTGTATGTTTGTTGGATCACTAAGCGTCACATTCGTTGCTGCAGTCAACACAAATGTTATTACTTCTTCAACTGTTTGGATTTTATTCTAGCAGAGAGTAGAAGAGGTTCATTACCATTGCGGTGATCATTCTGCTGACATAGACAGGGTCAGATCTCCGCTTTATGTCCATCTCTGAGTTTTTCAGGGCTTCCTTTGAGTTGTCCAAGACTTCAAAACAGATGTCCATCACAAGATCTTCAAACTGAGAGATAGAAAAGAAAAGAAAAGAGAACAAAGAAATGAAAATCTTTTAATTGATTGTATTTGTGTTACTCCTGGTTTTTCTGTGTGTCAGTGACAGTCTGTGATATCAACCCCAGTTTGTCTTCCTCTGTCCTCCCAGTGAGCTGTGAAGGGACAGGCCCTTGTTTGTGTGGTTTAGTTACATTCTGACACCTCCGTCCAGAAGCTTCCCCCATCCAACAAACAAGAATTTCTGATCCAGCTGGAGCTCTGAGTCTCTGCTGTCACACTGCTGTGACAATTCACACAGGCCACCTACTGACCTGACGGACACAGACATGTTTAACTCACAGACACAATGTGTAAAGGGTGAGTGTGTCCAAAGATACCTGTCCGTAATTCCAAGGAATACTGTTGATGAGATTCCAGGTCCCCATGAATATGACCCCGTCCTCATTCATCACATACTCCTGGAGCTGACTCTCATCCGGGAGATACACCACATCATCTGGTATACACACAATGATATAATATGAATAAATTGGCCACCTCGAGGACATAAAGCTTCAGTGAGACAACGGCATTAAACATGCCTTGTTTCATGTTTAAACCGAGCGACTGGACTGAGAATCATACCAGATTGTGACACTGAGTGGCAAAATAACATGATAAAATAACAAACTGCAGTGACACGTGGGACCTTTTGAAGAGGGCAGGTAGAAATTAACGTTGCTCACCTTTGCACCATGGGTTAAAGAGCAGATGAAACGTGATTTTTTCGATCTTCTCCAAAATGTGTCCATCCTCAGACATCACCAACACAGCCAGGTTGTACTGGCCAATGATAGCATCAGCAGGACTGTGCAGGGTCAGGAGCATCTCATCCTGCGCTCCCTGTTGGTTAAACCACCACTTGTCTTTGGCCCCATGCCCTCTTTGAACCTTAATCACCACCTCGTCTCTCTTACCTACAGAAACATAAAACAGTTGTTCACAATTTGTGAATGTATTTTCAGTTTTATACCATCATCTAATTTTTTCTTCTGTCTCTGCGACAGCATCACACAAACATCACATCAAGAGTATCAGATTTCTTTCAAGGCTGTAGAGTACAGCCAGCGGTCACACTACCCCTACATGAACCAGAATTTAGCGGGTATCACACACGCGCACGGCCCGCCTACGTCATCGTGAAGCATCTGTTTACATGAAGCGCGATCTCATCAGAGTCAGCACAATGAGACACAGAGAGCAAAGCTTCAACTTTAGACTTTTGGACTTAAAATAAGTCGTTTTCGCCCGACAAAGCCCTCTAACACCCCCGCTTTGCTTAAAATGATTGTCGGGAGATGTGCTCGCGGTGATTATACGTAATGGATCGCACGTGCTGTCCGCGTGCTTGTGCTCGTGCATGAAGTAAACTGTGCCGAAGCCCACCTCTTCGAAGCGTGCCGAAGCACGGAAGCGAATCGTGCTCAAGCACAGCAGAGTTGCGGTCACACTGGCCTTTCCAAACGTGCTTTCCAGCTGAAGCGTGCTTAGGCACGGCACGATTGGCCAGTGTGACCGCGTCCTTAAAGATGCTGGCCTGAAGTCTGGCACACAGCCATAAAGATGGGACGTTTCAACAGGCGTGTTTGTTTAGGAACAAATTTTCTTTGTTCAAGACAACTTTTTACCAGATACAACGCACCGAGGTAAGGTATTTATCAGTACGGTTACATAGCGCGATAGTTTGAAACGTGACAACAAGCAAACATTGTAAGTTTGTACCGTACCTCAGTGGCCGGTTGTATGTAGCACCACTAGCAGCCTGGTGCCACGATGTATCCCTAGGCTTACATGACAACAAGCTAACTGTCAGTTCATACAGTAGTTCAGAGGCCGTCCATACGTAGCGCTGAGACTAATGTGAAATGTGTAATGGTAATGAATCCTGGTCAAGTTTGTTATCACAAACAGTTTAGCCCTTGTTTTGACCTTAAGCTAGGATTGTGTCACTCTCCCGTTTAGCTTTCTTCTGCTCTTCTGTCCTTTTTCTGTCTGATAGTTAGGCCCCTGTGCCCACCATTACTACAAAATTAACCCACGTAATCGTTTTCAAACAGAGAAAAATAATATCTCTAGCTTCACTTCTAAACTTCATCAGATGGCGTGGTGTTGCCATAGAGATGTAGATGTGCCGTAAATCAATCCAGTCTTGCTCGACCTGATCGGGAAGCTAAGAAGAAGCTACAAAGTATCATTTTGAAATAACCTACAATGGCGCTGATAATCTCATTTTTAAGTGTGGTTTACAATCGCGGATATATCTAGAAGGGAAACTTTAAACTTAAGCTAATGTTAAATCTTGCCACCTTATCCCATTAGATATAAGGTAGCGTGCTCCATGCAAAACAGGACTGGAAGCATGGCTGAGGAAAGTATTGTAAAGTGCATTGGAAGGGTTAGGGTGACAAATCTATATTTACATTCAGCTTTATATCCATTACAAAGAAAGGAACAAATAACTGGTCAAAGTGTACTAGCGAGCGTTATGTTTGCTAATGTAAGCAGAATGTGGTTGTGCTTCCCAGCCACTCTGTTACTGTGATTATAGCGTCTCTTGAAAGTTTTTTTTTTTTTTCATTACCAGTCAACAATTTTTTCAAGCACTTAAAATTTATACTGAATTAGACATCTGAGCATTGTGAATATGGCTGTCTTTACCAGCAGTAGCTCACAAAATCTCATGGTTTACATTATGTAATAATCAAATATCACAGTGACATCTCCTTTCTTCAACCTGTCTTCCATGTCGTGCTGGACTCACCGAGATGCAGGACGAGCTCCAGGTGGTGTTTTGGGGTCAGAGAGTCGGAGCACTGCAGGGTGATGGAGAAAGGTTGACCCCTGCGGACGATCAGGCGATCCCGATCGATCTCTCTGGTTCGGTGAAATGAGTTGTTCTCACGACTTCTTAAATCCACATCAGTGATTAATCCTGACAGAATCCAACACAGACAAACTTTAACCAGCAATATGACAAGAACTTAGGAAGCTGAATAATGTTGAAGTGATTCATTGAAGAGTTTATTTGGAGTTTTGGCAAGTTTGGTTACTGGTCACCATTGGAACTTGAGCAATAGTTCAAACATTTTCAAGGAGTAGCTTAAAACCTTGACAAAATACCGGCACTTTAAGCCTGTTTTTAAAATGAAACATCAAGGTAATAAAAAGTTTAAAAGATTTCAGTTTGGTACAAGTTACAAAAAGAAGGGATGAAGAATTGTCAAAACTGTGTCACTTCAATGACCTTTAATCATAGAGCACCTTTCTAACCTCCTGTTTCAAATGGCTTTCGAGGAATAAAAAACAGCAAAAATATAAAGCAAGTTTTTACAGAATAAAGTCAAAATAAGTTTTGAAATTAAAAAAAAAAATCTTGAAAATAAGCACAGACTAAGCAACAGGACTTAACTTATAGTGTATTGCTGACCAAAAGTTCAGACATGCAGTTAAAAAAAGAGGCCATGATTGGACTTTAGTACAAGATCTTTACTCTAAATCATACTGGCAACCAGGATCTGGTGTGAGAACAGGTGCTATGTGGTCTCCCTTCTTGGTTTGGGCTAAAACCATGGACTCTATAATAAATAAGTTCTGTTCAATCTTGAGCTGATTGCAGAATTTTCGGCTAAAGCAGCCAGGTAGGCTGACACTCTGATCATGGATGAAGTCACCGAAGGCATGTATTTGTGTCTTGAATCAATGAAATAGCACATTTAGGCTAAAACAGCATCATTTTACTGTAGCCTTGGTGTAAAAACAAACAAACATTCACTTCAGTGCAAATCCTCACAAAAAGGTGGCCCATGTAATCAGGGCTGCAAAACATGATTTGAAGTGATTTCTTTTTTGCAAAGTGCAGGATTCAAAATTTAAATTTATATAAATTTAGAATGGTTATAACTATGATCGTTATGGATTAAAAATTAAAGAATCCTCTCACAAATTTTACCAGACAGTGAAGCAACAGGACATCCAAGGATTTCTATCAGTGACAGTCCACCGTATTCAATTCGATCGTATTCAATCGATCCACAGCTGTAAAAATACACTTGCTTGCTTCCTTGTTAACTGTACAATGCTGTGTTAATGTTTGATTTCTCGATCTTGCTTTTGTGTTATTACTTGTCTTGTTCTGTTTTTATTTTTCTGCCCAATTACAGCAATTTGTTACCTGGTTTTGGTCCGGTGCTCTACAATTAAAAGTATTATTATTATTATAATTATTATTATTATTATTATCATTATTATTTTTATTATTATTATAATTATTATTATTATTATTATCATTTTTATTATTATTATTATTATTATTATTATTATTATTATTATTATTATTATTATTATTATTATTAGTGATTCTGCTTGGAAAAATGTATCAGTCTGACACAGTGTGGCAGGTGCTGTCAGTAAACTTCTCTTAATTGGTGCACATCTATGTGACTGGTGTTAATGAAACTGGACCAAAGAAGTTGACTGAAGTCCTACTGTTGCTCCTCTGTAGTTGAGTATATGACCAGATTCATACATGAACCTGCTTCTCACTACTCTAATCTCTGTTCTACATTGGGATTAGGATGGGTCATATCACACCCTAGTGAAGAGTCCAGATCAGCACATATTTCACATATCACTATGATAGGAGTAAAGAGAGAGTCAGCAAGAGAAGCTGATTTCATAAAGAGGTGAAATACAGACAGATCATTCACTTACCCTTATTATTGGCCATGGCAGCTCTTCCTTCTGTAGAAACCTGATCAGATGTTGCTGTGTGCGTCTTCAGGTGTCTCGGCACTCTATGTTCGTAGCTCAGTATCCATCAGCATTTATACTGCAGGAGTGTGACCCTCCCTTTCCTCTGAGACACACTCAGCCCAAGACACCCGCTCACTTACTGACTCCACCTCCCCTCCCTCGGTGACCCCTGACATCACTTCCCAAAATCCTGAAGCCCTCTGAGGTGTGTGTGTGTGTGTGTGTGTGTGTGTGTGTGTGTGTGTGTGTGTGTGTGTGTGTGTGTGTGTGTGTGTGTGTGTGTGTGACTGATAGTTTAAACTGAGTTTTTCATCTTCTCTGAGACACTGGGGTCTTTGTTGCCTTATATGTTGACGGGTGGATGCTGTTGTATTTGGCTGTGAGTGACGCTGAAGGCTGCGCAACCAGCAGAGGAGTTAACATCCAGTCATATCTTTACTTATCAGGCTATTGACAAAGAAACGCATTTACAGTGTTCCAAATCCATTACTCTGGAAATATGAACATTGGCAAAATTCCAACTGTTTGCCCATTATTTCTCAATTGTTTCATCAAAGATGAAAGCCTGTTTTTCATCTCAGCTTGCCAAATTTCCTCTCTGGGGTTAAAAAAGCATTTCTGATTCTGAGGAATGGATAAAGCACATCAGAGAGGGGAACAGACTTCACCACTTGAAAGTTTGAGTGTTTAAGAATTATCATCTAAACAGCTCATTTCTCTATCAATTATATCTTATCTTATCTTTCTTTCCTACAGATATTTTTCTGTCAGGAAAAAAGGGCTGAACTTTTTAACAACTTAAAAACAAACTTTGAATGAACTTAAAGCATTCAGTTTATATATATAGCATTCAGTTTATATATATATATATATATATATATATATATATATATATATATATATATATATATATATATATATATATATATATATATATATATATAGAGGACCCAAAAGCAAATGCAGAATCAGAGAAAGCCAGCTGGTCCAGGAGCTGGTGGTGAATGCTCTGAGAGAGGGGAAAGACTCCATGAGGGAAATCTTCAAGAGGTTAAAAACAAACGGAAGTATACAATCACTATAATTTCAGATGGCCTGTCAGGAAATCCTTAAAAGCCAGCAGCCTTAACAGTACAATCGGGAGCTGGTGTTTGTGTTGAGTATTTCAACACAAATAACTCTTCTGTGATTTATCATTTTCACTACATGAACTGAGACACCTCAAAGAACCAGATGTACCATTTATCTTAGCACATGTTGGAGACTCACATCTCTGTGATTCTTGTTCTCAGACGTTTAAGGTGTAGAGAAAAAACATGGATTCTATTGTTTTCCTGTTTGTGCTGGACATGGAGATAAGGCACTGTGATTAAACCAGTCAGTGCTTAGTGAGCAAGCAGACTCTTTTGATCAGGCAGCCCAACTGAAGCACTGCTGAGGTGGCAGGAAGTAGGTTTGCACTTAAGATGAATAACATTTATATCACCACTTTTAATACTTTCCCAACCAACATGAAAGCACCCAATAAAATCTTATAGCCCTGTGATTTTTTTGTTTGTTTTTGGTTTAACCCTTAAAGGTAGCACAACAGAGTGACAACGTTTAACTCTTCCTATCTTGAATTAAAGTCACTATTTTAAGTTCTTACAGAGGGGAAATGTGCACTCAAATGGTAATAAAGTAACAGCCCACTGCAACACTGTCCAGATATCAGATTAAAAATAGAAAATCACTCAGAGAGCGCAGACCTAAACCAAGCATATTGTGATTGTCACCAACACTTTAGTCCTACTTTAATGTTATACTCCCTTTCAACAGACTGTCTGCTACAATTTGGTGTTAGTTGCAGGTTTGTACAATAATTTGTTACCTGCCAGTGTTGAAATTATGATGACCCAGTACATATTTCATAATCCAGATCTTAGTATCCAGAATATGAAATATGTACTGGGATTGCCAGGATCTGGATCGTACTTTTACGTCAGGCAGAAATTATGGTGACCTTGTCTTATATTGTTTTTCAAAGCAATTCGACCATTTATCATGGAGTTATATACACATGGTGAAAACAGCCCTATCTAACAATGATAAAGAATCATTTAAAAAATAATCCTGGGTCCAGACGGTAATGCTGATCACCTCCAAAATTTAATCACTTCTTCCTTATCCCATTTTGAACATTTCCTGAAGATTTCCCAAAGATCGGTTTGTTACTTTTTGAGTTATGTTGTTCACAACTCTCCCAAAAACATAACCTCCATGGCAGAGGTTATAAAGTTCTGTTTCTAACAAGAGAAATATCAAACTATTGTTTAGGGATGTGGTGCGGCTATTAGGGATGGGTACCTTTCACATTTGAAACAGTACGGTACCAATGCCCGGTACCTGGCAATTGGTACCGGTACTCAACGGTACCAAGTTTTGGTACATTTTTGTGTTTATGTGGTAAAAAATGTCAATTTGTTTAATAATGAAATATTAAAAAAATTTAATTTAACACATTTATTCTTCAATATCTAACCTTGCAATGCAGTGTTCATTTCTAGCATGGAAAATCAGCTACTCTTCCACTCCCTCACAGTCACAAGGATGCATTTAGGTCCCTAAACATGGTATCTCTTGGTTTTACGTGGATCGATACCTGGTACTTTCGACAGATTTCAGTTGGTACCTATAGAAGTACCTAATTCAGTACCCATACAAATGAACACCCAGTCGGTAAATCACTGAATCATGTCCTCAGTTGTAACGTCCTTTGTACTCTTATTCCTGGATTAGTCAGTGTGTAATAAAAGCTTAAGTGGAAATCATCAACTCAGCTGTATCCCTGCAGTTCTTCTGGAAGAACAGCCTTATGCAGTTGTGCCAAGATGCACACAGAGCAACTTCCTGTGTTTTTAGTGCATATCTAAAATCTGTGATCAGAATAGGGCTTCATTTTCTGTAAACCTCTGTTGTAGCATGTGATTTAACAGAGCAACTATATGCACACACTCATACACATACACAGAAAACTCCTCCTAAAGAGATTGGATTCGAAATCAGTGAAATGTCTCCAAAATGTAATTTTATCCTTTAAGGTCCAGTTCAGTTCATAACATGTAGGTGTCCTGAACGCAGGTGTTTAAACTGTCTAAAGCCGTCAGTGTGACTATGGCGTAGTGCTTCATACTTCAGCAAACAGATAGTTGGTGATAGTAGCAGTATTGTCCGTGTCACAGAATCCCGTTGGAGGAATAAACGTATGGCAAACACAAGCAACAATAAAACACATGCCACACATGAAGAGACTGTGAATCACTCCTGTGCTGTATTGGTGACGCACACTGACACAGCAGGAGTTTTATTTATTCACACTTACACTGCCATTGCAGCCATACATTACACAAGACCCTGTTGGTGAGGCAGCTGACTTAGTTTGTAACCATCACGGATGTCTGTGTGTTACTTTTATTTCAAGCTCCAAAAAGCTTAAAGCATTTCCCACATCTTCACCAGTAAACAAGCCAAACCCAAGATTCCTGGATGATGTCATCTGGATTATTTTCACCATCCTAAAATATCTATAGTACCATCTTTTCACAGAATAAAGACTTTGCAGTACGATCACCCTCAAACTTTTGGTTTTTCATTTTTGCTCTGTTTGCAAATAAACTTTTTCTGTGATACAACGACAGCAGACCAGATTGTGACACTGAACAGAAGAGAACTTTTTTTGCAGGGTAAACATACATCCGGTCGAGGATGCTTCTGCTTGACTGAAGGGACACTGGGTTTTTATCAGTGTGAAACTAAGCTGAGGAATGTCAGAACAGTCATGTTTCGGGGAAAATAGAGGTCTTTCACTGACCTCAGCCTCCCCATCACACCAGAGTGTTAACAGAGTGACACACGGACAAGCCTCGATGTGGGCCTGAGTGTTTCAAGGAGACTTGGGTGTACACATAGATTTAAACCATATGACACATTTGGTTGCGTGTCATTGACATATTTCTAGCTGCCTTACATCAACAGAGATAAGGACTTCTCAACCACAAACTCAGTTATGCATTTCCTACATGTATTATTAATCAGTTTATTTGTATCAGACTTTTCGATACCAGTTTGTACATTTGCGTTGTGAGAAACCTGTCATGAGTCAACAGGGGCGTTACCCACCTGGGCATTGGGAGTAAAAGTTTTTCCAGCTGATGATCTCCAGTCATTTCATGCCCCTGTTTAAGCCCAAGCAGGAATGATAGATTGTCAGGGAGAATTCATAGAGGTAAACATACTCCTAAGGGGGGACTGGGGCTCCTTTTAGGGGCCATTAATAGTTTCTAAAACACTCAGAGGATGAAGAAGAGATATTTCTCTGTTTTCTTTGAATTTTCTTTATTCAGTTTTATTTTTTTTTGTTGTTTTGCATTTCCCTTTTCCTTTTGACTGTGTAGTGTTTTTCTCTGACCCTTCCTTTCTTTGTACACCCTTGCAGGATGAAGCCTCCACACTCTCCTGTCTGGTTTTAGTAGCAGTTCTTGAATAAGTTGTTACAGTTCTTCGATAAGGTTTCTGACCTGCTAAGCAACATAAAACTATTTATGAACTACTATTGATTCTCGATTAGCTGCAGATATTCTACTAGAGATTTTGTGTACCTTTTCAGAGGTATCCAGCCTTCTGAGCCTCAAAGAAGGAGAGGGCGAGGAAGCAAAAGAGTGGCCTAAAAGGAAAAGTTCAGCTACTGTTGGTGTTTTGTTGTCAATTCTCTGAGCAGAACATGTAGGTATTGTACTGGGTGTTAGCACCAACTCACTGTCCACTTTGCATGTGTGGGTCAAAGTCCATGATGCCATCTAGGGTTGGTCACATCTCTCATATCAGGGTGTATATTTGTGTAAACTGTCTCAAGATGAACAAACAAAATAAAATTGGAATGAGTTTTCCTAAGAAAATCCAGAGAAAGATTACTACAGATAAGATGTTGTTCTTCTTTGGAAAACCTGAGTTCAGTGACCCAGGTCAGGCTGTCATGTGTTTCCTACACTTTTCCATATTTGGTGTCTTAATTTTTATGTGCAGTAGTTAGTGATGTACATGTTGAGAGTTTCTATTGCTTAAGTCAATCAAAAGTTCACCGACTTTCAACAGAATGAAACTTGTCATCATTAATGCTACTGCCAGACACTATTTCACAAGGATTTTCCCCAAACTAAAACGTCATGACCAGAACGTCTTTTAGTATGGGAAACAAACATTTACATCCATTAAATTAGAAGTTAGTATTTTTTATTTTACTTTTCAAATGAGGAAATTATAAGCTATTGTTTAGATTTCAGAAAAGGAGAAACATTAAGTGACGACTGCCAACCACAGACCTCTTTATACTGTAATATGTTTTTTTTTTGTAAAATCCAAACAGATTATCAAAGATTTTACTTTTTTTTTTTTTTTTTTTTTTTACATGAAAGGACAGAGTTGCATAAAATGACCCTGAAAAACCCTATCACTTTTGTCAGAAGAGTCCTGCTTTTGATAAAATGTTATTTAGAAGTCCCTGTCACTGTGTGTTTGTTTGTAGACTGCTCTATGAACTGAACATGTATAAAATAGGCTGGGGAAAACCCTCAAAACCTGATGATGGAAATTTAAAAACAGTTGGGATGGCCAGCAACAATTATCAAATCACTGTTTTACTGTGAATAGCTGGAAGTATAAACTTAAAAGACTCCATTGTTTGAGTTGTTGCCACTTTCACTGAATGGTACGTGATAATAAAAAACTCATAATGCATCCTTAAAATATTCAAAGTTGTATTATTACCTTAAAAAATTCTCCTAAAAATATTTTTCTGTTCCATTAAATGTACTTTAGATTTCATGATGGTGAGAGCTCTGGTTGAACCCTTTTGGATATTCCCCTGCTGCCACCTAGGGACCAAATTTGTCACTTGCCCATGTTATCTCAAATTACTTTGTGTGTATTAATTCAACATTTAACCAGTTCTCTTCTGCCACTATTTTGACTGTTTTAAGTGAATGTCACTATATCTTTTTTTTTAATTGCTTACTCTGAATTTTCCTGAGTTGGGGCCATCCAAGGTTTTACAAATCCAAAGTTGCTTTTAAGCATTTCTCAAACCCACTTTCAGACATATGTAGTCGTGCTTGACAACATGTTGTTTTGCCAAAAAGCTACGCCCTGCGCCCTGCCTTTTCAGGACACAAAGGTGTGCACAGCCTCTCCAGTTTTGATACGATAAACTGAATCTTATGCACAGTGTCCTTTATGAATTATTGCAGGGCAACACAATGGAGTTAAAGTTTGACCCAACACAATAACGTGGTGTGAGAGGCTGTATTATCATTGTTAACCAGATAACACAGGTTTAAAACTGACATCACCACAGACCTGCAGCACAGCAAATGAAAGAGCATCACTTTTCTTGACAAAACTCATCTTTAGACAGACTTTTAATTGGCAGTTTGTGGGCAGCAACCTGGAGGTACAAATAGGAACAATTTACAAGACCTTTCTACCTGTGCATTTAGTTACACTGCTGAAATTCAAACCCCATAGCCCGGATGCGTGGACAAATTACTCCAGACAGTACAGTTAATATAATTTTTTATTTTATAGAAAAATTATAAAACAAAGGGAAACAAGGTTGTATTGTCAAGGTAAAGAGCAGAAAGTCTGAAGAGGAGAAGGTATAATAACCGAAGTAGTTACAAGTCAGAATTATTCAGCTCTCTGATGGTGGGGGTGCAGCCCTGCGCACAGCTTTGGTCAAAGCTTGTTGGATGACAGGATACAGTTTGTAGCATCCCTCTATGCAGGTTCGAACTCCTGCTGTAAGAGTCTCTTCAGTCATTTCTCCATCTGACTGCAGCCCAGAAATCTGGTTCAAGCTGGGGAGAAAAGCGACTGTCAGACCACCCTGGTTCTCATGGCTGTCTGAGCTCCAGCTGTTCTCCTCCATGTAAGAGGGGTCCACCACATAAGAGGCGCCATCCTGACGAATAGAACAACCTAGCACCAGATCATACATTTCAATCCCTGCATCTGCAAGAGCTAGAGAGGCACATGTGACCGCATGAGCCAGAACTGAGCCGCTGTTCTCAAGGACCATCACGTTGACCTCAATCTGTGAGCGGGGATATTTATGGAGGCACACTGCTGGCTGCAAACTCTCATGCAGCATGAGAGAGAGGTCCTTGTCTTGGCTCCCTTGAATCCAGGAGCCCCTCTCCGGGCAGGAAAATGGAGCAAAACGCATATCAGTAGTCAACCTGTAGATCACAACAGACATTTTCATGGTCTGAGCAGTAATTGCAGTGAAAAAAGAGACCACTATATATTTCAACAATAATTAGTATAGTGGTTGACTGGAAAAGACTATCAAAATCTTTCAATGACATATATCATAAAATAAATAATAAAATCAACAGTTGAGTTTACAGTGATCAATATGCATATATCAAATAAGAATATTCATTTTTGAGTTTTCACTTCTGCACTGTCCAGCCCTTTGTATGTTTTGTATGGTACCGTCTTCTTCCATTTCTATTTTATTTTAGATGATTAAAGTCAGGAATACTGCTGTGTATAAATCTATAGCTCTTTTATTCCTGTTTCTGTCTTGTTTAGCCACAAAAAAACACCAGAGCAGACTGCATGTATGTGAAACTCTGCTTTGCAAGAATCTGACTCATACAAAATTTTATTTAGCACAGTATCCAGTACACAGTCAAATGTAGGACCTTTCAAATTAAAACATTTTTAATAATTTGGAGTGTTTAGTACCTTCCACATTTCATATCCGTCTCGTCTTTGCGTTCAGTTTCTCTAGGACCGTAAACGCAGCTCATCAGCTTGGTGTTTCCTGCCTCGATATACGCGGACCCTTTAGCCTGGCTCACTAACCCGCAGCGGACGAACACGGGCCGCACATCCACCTGATCCCGGTGCCGACCGTCCGCTCTAGGTCCATGTGACGGGGGAACCGCTGGCGGTTTACAAAGAAAAAGTGACGGACTTTGAGAAACCTCTGGGCCCCGAACACGTTTAGTGTCAGTCGGCATGGTGCAACGAAAGGAAATAAACACGCAGCATGTGAACAAGTGCAGCACTAAATGTGTTCCCCAGAAACAAAGCACACAGAAAGTTGATTCCGCTAACTCATAAATATTACATCAGCAAACATAAAGGACAGTGTGTGATTTTAAGCCCCTTTATTTAGAAAAAAAATCAACAACGAAAAATTAAGAGAATAAAAACTTGAATTTCGAGTGGTTTTATAGTCTTTGTGGCAACTCGCAGACCTAATTTCTTTCTTTCTTGTTTCCCATAATAATAATAATAATAATAATAATAATAATAATAATAATAATAATAATAATAATAATAATAACAATAATAATTTTGTTCCACGTTATACTGCCAACATTTTAAATGACTCAGAAGTATTCTTTTACACGCCTTTCCAACTCATAAATAGGTCAGTCATTTCGTGCCACAGTATGTCACACGATAATGAGCTATAAAAAAAAGAGATTTGAAACTGAAACTGAAAATTCAGGTCACAAAAAAACTTAAGCATACTTAGGTAACGCCTTGCAAATCATTCAACTTTTCTATACCAAGAAAAGCAAATGAATTCACTAACACCTGTGCCGTTTACATTGCATCAGCCATGCCGGTATAGTTCGAACCACTCGCGTGGCGGGCTCGTCTAAGATTGACAGTGGGCTTATCCAATGGAAATTGAGATTAGCGGACATGCCGATGCGGCGGACCAATCAGCTGCAGCCGTAGACGTGTTCGCTCCCTCTGTACTTTCCTTCTGGTCGAGCAGCGTGGACTAAAGCTGTGTGTTTGGGAGCAGCTACTCATTCAACCTGCGAGAACTGCAACTTCCGTGAGTATTGAAACTTCCTTGAGGGCTATTAAATTGGTCATAGCCTACGTTACCATTCACCCGAATCAGTTTTCATCAGAGTAGTATGTTAAAATACCCTCTTGGGCTGAACTCACAGAAGTAGCTTGTCTGGCTAGTATCCTGCTAACGTCAGTCTCAAAGCTAAGTTGTACCTTTGTGACTCACAACAGTTTACTATCAGCTGATCATACATGCTGTCTCGACAGCAAGATTGGGATGAATAATGCTCTCTTGCATAACACAACCTTTTTAACTCGTGGTACTATAAAGTCTTATAGAAATACCTAAACTTCTGTTTGTTTGGACACTATCAATCCGAATGTAAAGTAAAAATAACAGAGTTAAGTTTTGCACACAGATGGGCTACATTTTGAAAACTAATATGTTGCGTTTTTCGTTTAAGTCTAAGCAGATCTCCTGTTGTGTCCTGATGTTAGATAATATGTCCTGTTTTCTATCTCCATTTTGATATTTACTAACACTTAAAGCCCTTTCATTGCCAACTATTTCCTCATAACACTGTTGTTGCTGTCAAAGATTTCCACCCCATCACCCTGATGTTGCTTCTTCCTTTGGTTACCACTTACCAGCAAGGTGATTTGGTTGTCAGGATGGGGACAGGAGCTGTTTACAGTCAGCCTGGTGGCCCCAGAGAGCTGAAGGCACCAGCAGTGTGGTTTCCTTTACCACCTAGTTTATGAATGAATGCAGTTAAGGGAATTAAACTGCTGCTTTTTAATTATAGACAATATAATGTTTTTCGTGACACTCTATATGTTTTGATTGGCACAAGGGCCAAAATGCTTCAAGTTTATCGGTTCAATTGAAATCATCCAGTGTTCAAAGTGTTCAATTTTGTTTCTTGAGATAACCCCAAAGGTTTTAATTTCTTCTAAATGTCCCTGAATTTTCAACGCTTTTATTCTTTTCCTCAAACATTATTTTGATTAAGCAAGGTCTTAAGTTAAGTACAAAAGATTTTTGAGATGAGGTATAAGTTTAATGGTGCATGCAGTAACCACACACAGTATCTGAATAAGCCCAACATTAGCAAAATATTATCATTTAGCTTCAGGAACAAACAAGAACCACAGGACTCACCACAGAGAAGGATAATGGAAATCACCACAGAAACATTTTTCTGGAAAGTTTCATTTGGTTTTGAAATTTAAGTAAAGAAAATGTTGAATTTTATGCTTGTATGAGAGTCACAGTTAAAAGAAAGCCTATCTTTTAAAATGTAGCTAGGTTTTATGCGTATAAGAGGCAATAACAAATTTTTAGGGGATATTATTAGATGATGGGATTTTCCACAAAATGTGTTCAAAACAATTCCTGTTCTCTGATGATTTTTTTTTTTTTTTTTTCATTTTTTGCTGCTCTTTCTCACTGTTAGCTGTAGGTGTAAACATGGGTTAAGCATTACCTGATGTTGCACTTTGTCGGGCCTAAAGGCTGTTTCTGGACAAATATATAGATTATATGAAGAAACCAAACCAAACTGTGTCCCCTGTGAGTCGAGCAATCAATCACTGATTTAAGAAATATAAAAACACAAATTCAAAACATACTTAGATTTAAGTCTGATTTGTTCAAATCTAATGCAGTTTTTTTCCACCTCCAGATACCAAACTGCTTGTTCCACAAACCCTGGCAGCAGGTCCTGGCAGAATACAAATTCCTGACTTGCCGTTGCTTTACGAGAAGAGCCAAAGGCCAATTTGTTGAAGGGAAATGACAGAGTAGAGCAGAGTCCTCGCGCTGTCAGGCTCTGAAATCAGACATTTTTTCCTGTGGCAAGTGAGAGAAATAAAAGGAAAAAAAGAAAAGAAAAAAAAAATGTGCGTCACTACATAAATTATCATGCCATAATGTGAGTTTCTCTCATGATATCTTTTGGTTTGGAGAGAAAATACTCTGCATTTTAACATCAAACATTACAAATTATTTTAACTAATGACTAAAGTGGACAGATGGTTTTTGGCTTTCTCAAAAGTGGAATACCTTGTGTTGCAAAAAATAGTGCTTGAATGAATAAGTAACAATAATGGCAAATGTATTGCAGTTCTACTTTCTATCAGCATCTTTGCCTACTGTACAGCTCAACACAACCACAGACATTTAAGAGGTAGCTACTGGGGTTAAAACAATCTGTGTATGGTTTCCCTGTTATTACAACATAAATAATAGCTGATGCTATGCATTCCCATGTTTCTCACCTTGCAATAGGTCTATCGAAAAAAAAACCACATTCATGTATCTTAAATAATACAGTTTAGAATTTATTTTTTTGGTGTTGAGTGTTTCAAACACAAGCATCCCACGGCATGATCTACTCTCCTGTTTGAAGTGAAAGTGTGTCCAATCTCTGGAAGCAGAGTTGAGGCACAGTGGACCCTCAGGCTGATGTCTGACTTGCTGGATAGGACCAGCAGGTTTTACTGGTTGGAACTAGTTTAATTGCCTTATGGTGCTTTATGACCGAGGTTATTGCAGTCTCATCAAAGACGAAGAGATCTGCAGCAAGTTGGAGTTTCTGTTCCCTCTCTTTGACCATCCAGGACACAAAATGCACAACTTCCAGAAACAGGCCACAGACATGTGCCATTTATAAAGTAGCCATGGTCAAACAATGTCATTCTTCAGGGTGCAGTCAAACTTCTGTTGATTTATGTGAATTTTTAACCTGTACAGTGGTAAAAAAAAACAAAAACTGTTTGTTTTGACTGGTTGGACGAGGCTACTAAGTTGTTGTAACCTTTGTAGTGTTTTTTTTCTGGTGACAACCTTTAACTCAAGCTAAGCAGGCTCTGGTTCAGCTGTTTTACACAAGATGGCCAAACACAGAAAAGACAGTTGTTGCTTGTACTAAGGTTTCAGAGTCGTGTTGTTTTGTTGAAACATGGTAACGAACCCAGAAGACTTTAATTAAGCTAATTAATAATGCCTGCCACCTCTGAGAGCTGCATGTTAGAACATGCTCGTTGTTTATGTTATCATTTTATCTCTGTGTTTTTCTCCAGAGAGCTGGTCAGAATGGACTCCTCTATGAGTGCAGCCCAGATCCGTGAGAAGTTCATCGACTTCTTCCGCCGCCATGAGCACAAGTACGTCCACTCCTCATCAACCATCCCCCTGGACGACCCCACGCTGCTGTTTGCCAATGCTGGCATGAACCAGGTACACCATCAATGCTTCTCCACCACTCTGTGCTCCTTCTTCAGCCTGGCTCTTGGTTTTGTGCTCACCAATTCACTGCTTTTGGACTCCAACTGTCATACTAATGTTGAAAAATCTCTCATCTGAATTCCTTTTCCTGCCCTTTCTCTTAGTTCAAGCCCATCTTCCTCAACACCATCGATCCATCCCACCCCATGGCAAAGCTGCATCGTGCAGCCAACACTCAGAAGTGCATCAGAGCAGGAGGCAAACACAACGACCTGGACGATGTGGGGAAAGATGTCTACCACCACACCTTCTTTGAGATGCTTGGCTCCTGGTCCTTTGGGGACTACTTTAAGGTATTGTTATTGGTCACCTTTTCATGATCTTCACTGGTTTTAAAGTTAAAGTTTAAATAGTTCAGTTTTTAGGCTGCTACTATTGCCAGCAGCTCTGAGCTTAAAGAGGGAGTGTTACACTTTCCCACATTTTAAACATATACAAGTAACAATGCTAGATACTAAAAGTGCAAACTTTCCAAATGTTACATTTCAAATGTTGTTGAAATCGCTAAATCTGTCTGTCAACTGTTTAAAAACTGCATTTTTAAACAGCATGACATCTTCATAAGATTTGGTTAAATGATGAGGTCAACACAGGATCTACTAACTTGCTCATGACACATTGGAGGGGCAGGGTCCAAACACCAAGCTCGACTCCCAACAGGCCTCCAGAGGGCTGACCAATCAGAGGGAAGGGGGTTTGTGGAGCAGGGAGTCTTAAAGAGACAGAAGCTTTAAGTATTTCAGACAGAAGTTTTAAAAAAGGGCTGTATAAAACAGTGTGACAGGAAATGGGATTTCATTAGCTGTAGATTATGTTAAGCTGCTACAGGGAACCAGAGGAACATTAAAAAGCCTAAAAGAAAAGCATAACATTCTCTTTTTAAAATAGTTATGTCACAGCAGTAGATGATGTTTTCTTGTAGCAGTAAGGAATCATCAATAATGCTTGTGAAACCTCTTCTACCTCTTCAAATACCATTTTACTGACAGTTGTATCCAGGGTAGGGCAGTTTTAAGTTGATAACAACTTGTCAGTTCCTTCAAAAATACCTAAAACGTATGTTGATGTTTCCTTGCTTCAATTCTTTGGTACTTATCAGACATTTCCACCTGTTGTCTGTGATTGAATAGTAATGCTATACTTGTTTAGCTTTGCTTTATTTTTGTTTCCTGAATGTCTGATTTGAGGGTTTTTACAGAGACAGTCAGCTCACAGAGGTTTAGGTATGTGCAGGCTGGTATATAATCAGTGAAGTGTCAGCCATAGTTAACAGGATCTCCTCACATATTATGAGTCTGCAAAGACCCAGTCACACAGCTCTGCTGTCAGTATGCCCTCGTACCTTTTTCATTAAATCTAGCTTGACACTTGTGTCATTACATTGCAGCATTTTACAGAAGCGAGAAAGGTACAACATGTACAGTAACAAGGGAGCTTCATACACACACACACACAGACACAGACACACACACACACACACACACACACAGACACACACACACACACACACACACACACACACACACACACACACACACACACACACACACACACACACACACACACACACACACACACACACCCAGACATGCATGTTTTGCATGTGGTTTAAAGGATGTACATAGATCCTGCTGTGCTTCTGCAACACCTTTCTCTTAATCCCTAATCCCAACTCAGTGGTTGGACAATAGAAAATCATGTTTCTGTGACATTTACCTTGAAGAGTTAAAACTGCAGCTTGATCTGATGGATTTGTCCTCAAATGTAACAGTCACACTATATCTGTGTTAACTTAAAAATGTGGATGTTAAACGATGATTTTAAATGCTTCTTTGTCCCTCCCCACTTGACTCTGCTTTCTCTAGTCCACATGTAATCTCTCCTTCTTGAGTTATTGTCTCTTATGTTGCTCCTTTTTAAAACAATCCCGTCTCTCCCTACAGCAACTTGCCTGTGAGATGGCCTTGGAGCTGCTGACCAAGGAGTTTGGTATTCCCATCGAGCGTCTCTACGTCACCTACTTTGGAGGTAGCGCTGAAGCAGGTCTGGAGCCTGACCTGGAGTGCAAACAGATCTGGATTGATTTAGGGTGAGCAAGATTTGAAAATTACATGATGAACATGTCGGATGAAGACATTTGTTTTGAAGCCTCTTTGATCAGCTTGGGTTGTCTTTATGTCTCTGTTGTAACATATAATATAATGCATGATTTTTGATTTCCTCGAAATTGAGCTACCACACTGCCTGCATCAGCTTCTCAAAGATCATCTTTGTCTCCATACCTCCATTAACCTTTTTAGAATCACAATTCCTCGTTTGTATCCTGATACAGCTAAAAACTGGACATTTCCCTCTTTAGTATTTTGACAACAGTTTACAACACTTATCTAATTAATCAAAGCTTCTGGCTAACATGGTCTAACTTGAAACTCTTAAGTAACACCTCTTTATAAGACTGTTTTTGTAATTCTGAGATGCCAATGAGGAAACTTTTTACAACCAACAGAAAATACAACTTTACACACAAAAACCTTATTCTGGACTCTGAACAGTCATAATCTTCAAGTACATTCAGTTTTTCCCACTGTAACACATGCTTGAATATAATCCTCTCTCCCTGTTTCTCTCAGGATGGAGGAGGCTCGAATCCTTCCCGGCAGCATGAAGGATAACTTCTGGGAGATGGGAGACACAGGTCCCTGTGGCCCCTGTAGTGAGATTCACTACGACCGCATCGGAGGAAGAGACGCTGCTCACCTGGTGAACATGGACGATCCCAACGTGCTGGAGATCTGGAACCTGGTGTTCATCCAGTTCAACAGGTGATGGACTGAAACGCACACTCTGATTAGAGTTTGATAAAAGATCATGACACAGATGGAAAATAAAGCTGTTAAATCAGTGCAAATGGAAACCATAATTTTTGATTTTTTTTCAAACTATTCCTCCCTATACTAATCTAAACAAACCCAGATCCACAAAACTCTGCATGACTCAGTCTGGTTGTCTCTTCCTTGTAGTGTCGTGTTAACAGATCAGAGTGATTCCAAAAATGTGCTTACACAAGAAACATCTTAAAGGGGACATATCATGCTGATCCCTGATTTAATATTTGCATATAAAATAATAAAGTTGAAAACAAGACCTTACACCCCCTGAATTTTCAAAACATGAGATATTGTATTTTTTCTGATATCCTAGAACGAGATTTGATGCCTCTGAAAATAGGCCATTGCCATTTGGCTTCGAGATTTCGACCTTTATGATGACACGAGGATCCTTTCTTTTTATTGGAGTAATCTGATAAAGCAGCTCCTCCTCTGTGATGTCAGTTAGTCACACGACCGCCACCGAGGGATACACCCACCAAGAGCCAAGTATCCCCCCTCAGATGCTGGATGCAGGGACTCTGCTCTGCTGAGCAGCTCAGCTTTACATAGTGAATTTACAGTTAAAACACTGTAGTTTTAGCAGACGTCGTAATACTTGTGTGACTGTGATATTTGCATGCTTGTTCTGACATGCAGTGTGAACCTGGACCACAATAATGCTGCGGTAAAAACATAGTGACGAACTGATGGTAGAGGCGATCTTTAGACTACACTTTCAGCATGATGGATAAAACAGACAGAGAAAAGTGAAAGAGCAGGATGGAGCCCTGTTATACAAATAGTTTATTGGTGAAGTCTGCCTATATTTCCACGTATGAACTATACATGTTACAGTACCGGTTTGACTCTCCACACTGAAGCGTCCTGAGATGATCTGTGTCGAGGTGGATTTTCTTCCTCCTGAGCTGCAGAACCGTCCAGGTCTGACTCGGGGTCCAATACAAAAGGACGTATCCTACACTCTGCCATTTTATTAGTGCTATCAATGCCTTACGGTGAAGTTTTGGCAAACAGCAAACTCGCTCAGTCTGCTCCATCCAATATGGCGATTTTGTAAATACTGCCATGCTGCAAAAACCGCCCCCTGGCTCTACCCCCTCCGCCCCTCTGATAGAACTGACCAATCAGAGCACAAAGGGCTGTGACATTGCGAGGTTACTGGAGGTCATTCTCTAAACGGAGCGTTTCAACGAGATCTTCAGAATGGCCTAAAATGAGGATATTGAGAACGCTTTTGTGGGGCAATGAAGGAACTAAATGACTTGTACTGAGGGCAGAAATGTTTAACAGGCATCCTAGTCTGGTATAGTGAAAAGGAGAAACAAGCATGATATGTCCCATTTAATATTGAAAGGAAACCCAAACCCTAATCATAGTTTAACATCAGGTGATGCCGGAATTTGGACACACCTCTCACCTCTTTTCTTTAGTACATCATAATTTTCTACTACATGGCTGCAAAGGCACACCCTTCCTTTCCACTCCCATTAGCAATTCCTTTAATTGTTTGTATAAGCTGTTGTTTATTTGTTATCTGATTTTATATGTTTATCCCTTCAGTAGATCAAAGAAAAACAATAAAACATTTCCTTGAATACTGTTTTGTTTTTTAATTTTGTGGGATTTCACTAAAACAGCTTGCCCTCTCTGTAACTTTAAAACTTTTCTCAGAAAAGTTTTAAAGTTACAGATGACCATGTTTGTCTTTTTAAACTCATTTTTTCTGCCTCCTCCTACCTAGAGAGTCAGAGACGGTCCTGAAGCCGCTGCCGAAGAAAAGTATTGACACAGGGATGGGTCTGGAACGGCTGGTTTCTGTGCTGCAGAACAAAATGTCAAACTATGACACCGACCTCTTCATTCCATATTTTGAAGCTATTCAGAAGGTAAAGAGATACTCCATGTTGGTTTAACTAAAGAAAAGCATAGGAGGAGAGAGGATGCACATTACCATTCCATAAATTCATAAAACTTACTTCATAATACTTTTTAAATGTTTAACAATTTAGCTGCTGACACTTGACTTTCAGAAAACAGATAAAGTCTAAACAGAAAACTGTTTGAGAATCTCTGAATCACAAAAGAAAGATGTAAAACATCATTCAGTGATATCATTCATTTATGACATGAATCAAAGTAGAGCTATAGTGTGTATCTGTAAAGAGGTTGGGATCCTCAGATGAAGTTCTTGTTTACACCACTTACCGCAGAACCTGTGTGTGTTTTCAGGGCACAGGTGCTCGGGCTTACTCAGGAAAAGTGGGTGCTGAGGATGCCGACGGCATCGATATGGCCTACCGTGTACTGGCTGACCATGCCCGTACCATCACCATCGCCCTATCAGACGGCGGCCGGCCTGACAACACAGGAAGAGGGTGAGACATTTACATCAGGAGAGAAACATAAACCCCAAATCTAACAGGAGGAGCAGAGTGTGATGTGATCTGTGTGTGGAATAGCTTTACTCCTTTTGTATCTGAGGTCATGTCCACACGTAACCTGGTATCTGGGAAACTGCATATGTTTTAATATGTTTATGCCTATTCTTCACATTAAACCACAGTTTCACGTCACTAGGATGTGAAACGATGTTTTCTGAAAAGTCCAGCCAAAGTGAAGATTTTGGAAAACTCTGGTTTTATGGTTTCGTGTAGACGCCAGGAAACAGTGTTTGGTTCCCAAATGTCACAGCTGAATGACAGGGCTCATTTTCTGTTTGGCTGGCACAGGTTTTACGCCTGGAGAATACTGCCAAATCAGGGTTTGAAACACCTTTTGGGGAACAGTCTGGAATTCACGTTTTTTTTCCCCTCTCTTCTCCCAATGTTGTCATTTCACATCTATTGCAAAGGGGCGCTGGATCACTGGGGGCTCCTAGGTTTATCCCATTCCTGTTTTTTTTTCCCACGTCCAAGTTTGTTTTCTTATATGTCTTGGAAGGGATGTAACTGAAATGAAATTTTCCCTCAAGGATCAATAAAGTATTCTGATTCTGATTCCAAAACGCCTGAAACGCAGCACTTATTGACGAAAGTATTTTTAAAAACGAACGTTTGTTTTGTTGTTTTTGAAAATACCCAGTTGTGTGTGTACAAGGCCTAAGTGGTTTAAAAATGCAAAACATGTACCATGATGACTTGTGCCTGAAGTTTCTGTTTCCAAAATCGTTATAGCTTTTTGATTGATGATGTTTGATTCTAATGTAATTTACTGTTTCCATCATGGTTAGTTACGTGTTGAGGAGGATCCTGCGTCGTGCTGTTCGTTACTCCCATGAGAAGCTGGGAGCTCAGAAAGGCTTCTTTGCCTCTCTGGTGGACGTGGTGGTGGATTCACTGGTTAGTTTTGTTCAACTACTTTTTGTTTGTGTATTTTTTTCAATAATAATAACACTTAAAAGAAAACCTGTGTTGTTTGTATGAAACTATAAAATTTTGACTTTATATATTTTCTAAGTCGTTACTGTCTAGATGTTGTATGTTGTTTTCTCTAGTTGAGTAGTCTTGATTTAGCAGCAGCATGCTTCACACAGTCTCCTGGTTTAAGATCGATGAAAACTTTGTGACTCACTAAATGTTTATAAAAGTCTTCCCTGGGCTTGTTTGTATTCAGGCTAATACTGAGATAGTTTTAAGGACCCTGATTACACTGATTACTCCATCATTGTATAACGGATGTTTGCAAAAAGCAATTAGAGTTCCCAAAAACTAAATTACTTAAAGGTTTTCAAGAGGAGAGGAGAATTACATTTCCTTAATAAAAGTCTCAAAAAGACCCTGATAAACATTTAGTCTGGTGTTAAATGTGAGCAGATACCCTGACATCTCATTCATTACTAATCAGAATAATAGTTCCTGTTGATGGATGAAAATTGGTGTAACTTGGAAAAAAACTGGGGACTTTCTACTTCTTGCTCGTGAACATTGCTATAAATAAGACATTTGTTTTAGTTTTTTTTTAATGTCCTCTCTTTTTTTTCTTTGATCTCTTCTCCCATCTTCCATCTTTGTCTCCCCTCCCTCCCCCACACTCTCTCCTAACTCCATCTCCTTTATTTAAAATTCTCCAGGGTAATGCATTTCCAGAGTTAAAGAAAGACCCTGAAATGGTGAAGGAAATTATTAATGAGGAGGAGACGCAGTTCCTTAAAACGCTCAGCAGGGGGCGCCGCATCCTCGATAGGAAGATCATGAGCCTGGCAGACTGCAAGACCATTCCAGGTAAGTCTACCATGATATGAAACAAGACATTAACTCACATTTTACTGCAGAGAGGTGAAGGATTAGCATAACCGGGCAGAAAAACACTGTAAGAAGATTCAAGTTCAGCACAGAGAGCATGAAAAAGTCCCCAAGTACACCACACAGACGGGCTTAATGAAAGGACAAAAATCAATAAATTAGCCCTACCTGTGTGTTCCCCTTCATGCCTGTCCAGGTAAAGTGATGAAGGGTGGTTATTATGACAGGATTATATTCCTCTCTGTCAGAAAGTCTAATCAGACGGTGGCCTTTGAATTGTTAAAAAAAAAACTACATAACAAGCACAGACACGTGAACCTCAATGGTTTAATGTATCAGCTCTCACAGATTTGACAAACAATAAGGTGGAAAATAACATTTTAATGTGTAGTCTTTGACTGTTGTTGCATGAGCCGGATATCGTGTGGCATATGACTCATTTCTTATTCATTCACTGTTTCTTCATCCAGGTGACACAGCTTGGCTGCTGTATGACACATACGGTTTCCCTCTGGACCTGACGTCGCTCATTGCAGAGGAGAAAGGCATGGTGGTGGACATGGCTGCTTTTGAAGAGGAGAAGAAGGCAGCACAGGTGAGGAGGCTCTGGTATCTTCTCATTGTTTGGATTAAGACTTAACTTAGGGCTGGGTATGGCTAAGAACCTGACAATTTGATATCTCAATTCTTTAGGCTGTGATTCGGTTCAATATCGATTTGATTTGATTCGATATTGATTCGATTCAACATTGATTCAATTCGATATTGATATAAATGCTTCAATTATCGATATTCATGCCCCATGTAAACATATGTGGCATGTCACCTCATGTTTTGGAGCAGTAAAACAACCCAAATGTCAGACTCTAAAGCCCCCCCTGCCAGAAGGTGAATTGATTCAGGGGATTTGCAGAGTGGATATTGAATTGGCAGAGGAAATATTTTGATGCATTGACTCATAAATATTTTTACCCACCCCTAACTTAACTGCTCTGAGAGGAAAACAGTGTTTACGTCATCTCCCCTGTGGATATTATCTTAGCTTGTGTCAGCGTTCTTTAATATTGCACTGTGAGTTAGAATTGGGGGCCATGAACCTGATGTGTAAGTGAACCCTTATTGACCTTACTGTGCCTTACTTACGCCACAGTATTGTTGTTACCACAACCTCCCAACCACTGTCCAATCACAGTCAATGGGTGTACTCAAACAAACTGGCTCTGGAGCTGTCCTCCTTGTTAGACTGACAGATTTTAACTGACTAACCTGTCATGTACATTGGATTCATGAGGCAAAAAGGTGATGATGTTCCCTTCTGATGAATCCTGACTTTAAAAGTTGATCTTTGGTGACATTTTTTTTAAAACTCAATGAAAGTGTGCATGCCACTCTTGTTTAATTTCAAAATTCTGACGGGCACTGGTCATAGGATTAAAGGAAAAACTTTAAAAAAATCTTAAGAACATAAGAAAAACTGTCACCGTAATGTTCAACATTATGTTTAAAAGGACAGCGTCCACTCTCATCAGGTTGTGATGATTAGTTTTCCAAAGACAGGACGTAAAATAAGTGTGACAAGACTTGTGTTACCAAATTATGATTTGATACCATCCCTGCTTAAAATATCTCAAGACCAGTACTTAAAGGATACAATGGCAAAACCTAAAACACCGTTGAAATGAGTAGAATAAGCAGCTTAAAGGGAAGGCTGCCTCAAGTGAGTTGGTCTTGGTTTTTCTGGCACCTGTTTGTGTGTCTGCGGGGCCAGAATGGAATATAACTTTATTGTCATTGTAACAAGTACAACGAAATTGAAGTCACAGCAGCAATCAAAAAAACAAAAGTAAGAAAGTGTATAGAAAGTGCAAAAAGGTCCATAAGATGCAAAACATGTACCATAAGTTACTCGCTGGCAGACTGTTTAACTTCACGACAACACACACGTACACTTTGGAAAGGGAGAAGGGCTCCACCCACCTCAGGGGGGAGAGCTTGGTGGCTACAGACTCACAAGCTGCCTGACTCAAAATTTCTCTGGTGTAAAAAAAAAAAAAATGCCTTGGAGGATTGATACTTGAAACACTTGTTTGAATACATTTAAATGTTTCTTTAAGTGAAACTTTCCCCCCACAAAGTGGACACTACAAAACTGCTCCTGGGATAAAATGACAAATGAAAAGTCAGGGATTGGATTCTGTACCGGAGTAACAGCACAATGTGTGTTCTGGTTTGTAGTTAAAATCCCAAGGCAAGGGCGCCGGAGACGAGGATCATATCATGTTGGACATCTATGCAATTGATGAGCTGAGAAACAAAAAGGTTCCTGCCACAGACGACTCCCCCAAATACAAGTACACCTCAGATCAAGACGGCAACTACAGTAAGTGATTTTGATTCCTTTAAACAACTTTGGCTCACATTTTTATTTTGAAAGCACTCACACTCTAACTCTTTTTCTCTGTGTTTCCAGCTTTTGAACAGGCCACTGCCACAGTGCTGGCCCTCCGCCACGACCGTGCCTTCTGCAGCGAGGTGACGACAGGTCAGCAGTGTGGCGTGTTGCTGGACCAGACATCCTTTTATGCTGAGCAGGGCGGTCAGACGTTTGATGAGGGCTACATGCTGCGAGAGGACGAGAGCACAGAGGATGTAGGTGCAGCAAAAGAGAGGGGATGTGTCTGCATCGTTATTTTAGTCTTGCTTCATGTGTTTTTATGTGTTTTGGGCAATGTTTAAAAGACCTAAAGTGCCAGCCTAGTTGCTAAACAGAAAAGTCAGTGAAAGTCACTGAAGATGTGTGAGCAGGTGCTCTTATTTAGCTAGCAGCTTTATTTCTAAACTAACCTAACCATGCTGTGCTTTCTGTCTTTGTTTTCTCGCAGCGCACCGAGTTCACAGTGAAGAACACGCAGGTCAGAGGAGGTTATGTTCTCCATGTGGGGACCGTCTACGGCACGCTGAAGGTTGGAGACCGTGTTACCCTACGTGTGGATGAGGTGAGAAAATCCGCAGAGCTTAAAAAAGATTCACCATAAAATAAAGAACTTCAGCTTTTTTGTTTTCAAAAAGTTTGAAAAGTTTTAAAGTGTTATGCTTTCTGTCTGTTGGCCTTTATTTTCACACTAACCCTTATCTGACATGTCCCCTCTTAAGGCTCGCCGTAGGCCCATCATGAGCAACCACACTGCCACACACATCCTGAACTTCGCCCTGCGGGGGGTTTTAGGGGAGGCAGACCAGAGGGGTTCCCTGGTTGCTGCAGATCGTCTGCGCTTTGACTTCACAGCTAAAGGTGCTCTGAGTACAGGAGAGGTGCGGCGGACTGAGGAGATTGCTTGCGCTATGATAAGAGACGGAAAGGTGAGAAACATGGAATGACCCTGATTTGAGTTTCATCTAGTTTTCTTTTTGGATCTGTTCTCCAGTGGCTGAGCTAAAACTCCTTCTAAGCCACCAGCTGTTTATTCCCCTCCCACTCTCTGCTCTCTGCAGGAGGTGTACGCCATGGAGGTCCCACTCGCAGAGGCCAAGGCCATCCAGGGTCTGCGTGCTGTGTTTGACGAGACCTACCCTGACCCTGTCAGAGTCGTGTCTGTTGGAGTTCCTGTCGAGGAGCTGGTGAAAGACCCCAACAGTCCTGCTGGTTCTCTCACCTCTATAGAGTTTTGTGGTGGAACGTGAGTGTGATGCTTTCCTTTGTTTTCTACTTGAGACAGAGTAAAAATGATACATGGAGTGGTGTCTGTGTACTCCTCTCCACTCACTTAGTACTTAGATAAAGACGTAGCAACAAATTACGAGCAGGATGTAGCAGAGGGTATTATGTCTTAAGCTCATGTTCAAACATCCCTGGGTTAACGATGTTGCTTTTAATTCTAAATCTGGACAAAATGCACATGTACATTGAAAATTGTCCAACAGGAGGGAGCATTTTTAAAAGTATGTGTTTACCTTCTACTCTATTTTTTATTATTCATTGTCCAAATTTTCAGCATGTGCTGAATAAAATATTACTGAGTTCAGACATTATTCTGATTTCAAGAAACAAGACAAACACATTTTACTCACCCTATTGGCAGATTTCTTTTTACTCTTTAAAAGCAGTTATATCATCTTTTTTATCTTTTATTATTTGATGAATACTGGCTAATTAACTCTAATAATAGAAAATAATAATAAAAATAAGACCTAAACACTTGCTCAGATTACAGTTATTGATGTGCATCGGGATATTTTCCTGTCCAGTTCATATTTTGATTAAGCAAATCCTTCAAACTGATTCACCTCCAGACCAGTAGGAGGCTGTGCGTGTTATTTGCGTTGTATGGACGGAGGCCACATTAGACCCATCCATCCATCCATTTTCTATACCGCTTATCCTGTTTAGGGTCGTGGGTGGCTGGAGCCTATCCCAGCAATCATTGGGCGAGAGGCAGGGTACACCCTGGACTGGTCGCCAGTCAATCACAGGGCTGACATATAGACAGACAACCATGCACGCACACACTCACACCTAGGGACAATTTGGTGTGACCAATTAACCTGATGAGCATGTTTTTGGACTGTGGGAGGAAGCCGGAGTACCCGGAGAGAACCCACGCATGCACGGGGAGAACATGCAAACTCCACACAGAAAGACCCACCGGCCAAGGTGGGGATTTGAACCGGTGACCTACTTGCTGTGAGGCTGCAGCGCTAACCGTTGCACCACCGTGCAGCCCTCCACATTAGACCCATTAACAACAAAATCGAAATCAAAGCAGCAGAAGCGTAAAGCCAGCTCCTTCAACCTTTAAGTCTGATGTTTGGGTTGCTCAAAAATGTGAGGTGGCATACCACATTTTGAATTTCTAGTTCTTACTGAATCAACATCAAAGCATTTAAATCGATCATTGGTACCAAGCCCTAGTCATTTTTGCAATGTTTGTGAGAGTAGTGTGATGCTTTCTCTTTGACCTGAGGCCTATATCATAGGGTGACCATATTTTGATTTCCAAAAAAGAGGACAACGGCACAAATTCAGACAGGCTTCTTATATTCTTAATATTTTCACTGCCCCATGGTTACTCCAGTCTGTGGAAACACCACAGTACTGGATTTTTTTGAGTGCTTCATGAGTGACTTCAACAGAATGGGGGGCTATTACACCTAGAGATGGGTACCGAATCAGGTACTTCAAAAGGTACCGACCGAATTCTGTCAAAAGTACCGAGTACCGATTCATGTAAAATCAAAAGGTACCACGTTTAGGTACCTGAACACATCCTTGTGACTGTGAGGAAGTGAAAGAATAGTCGATTTTCCATGATGGACATGAACACAGCTTTGCAAGGGTATATACTGAAGGATATATATGTTAAATTGAAAAAAATATATATAATATTGTTAAAGAAATTGAAATTTTTTACCACATAACTACAAAAAAGTACAGAAAATTTGTACCGTTGAGCACTGGTACCGATTGCCAGGTACCGGACATTGGTGCCAGCACTCCTAAACTTTTTAGCAACGTCAGAGTCAGTAAATGTCTTTTTTTTTAGCAAGGCACTGGTGCAGTCCATGGACCTGTAGCTGTTGTGGTGTTTTACAGTATGAAATGCCATTGTCATGTCTTGTTTTTCGGTGTCCATGTGAGCTTTGAGATCTCCAGCACCTTTATTGGACACTGAGACATATGTGCCAGCTTTGCACACGGTTCACTCCCCCTCCCACTTGTCCCGAACGGGACGGTATGTCGGAAATTTTTTTTTGCAGTTCATCTGTGAAGCTGCACTTACGCTTAGGCATCTTCCGTGCAATACAGCTCCGCTGTGTAAATAGCCCCGTCTTCTCCGCTCTCCGTCTATGTCTCTCTCTCTCGCCTTCTCTCAGATCTTCTCACTCTCTACGTGTGTGCACGCGCAGAGCAGACCTGCCCACAAGGCAGCCTCTCGGTAAGTGATGCGCATCATCGTATTGTTTGCAAGCGCCGGTCAATTTACGGACGTGCGTAATGGTCCTATGAAAATCAGTGAACACCGGACATTTTCGTGAATTTATTAAACCCGCCCGGACACCCCGGACAGGACGTAAAAAGTGGACATGTCCGGGTAAAAGAGGACGCTTGGTCACCCTACTATATCACGAAACAGGATTTGTGTCTTGGCGAGATAACTTCAGGGTTAACTCTTGATTACCGATAGCACGAAGCCGGTTCCTTTTTTGTCAGAGTAGATCACCATGGTGACCTACTCTACACGGCTATCCTGCCCTGGAGCAGGATAAGTTGGAGGTTGAATCTGATCCTATAAAAAGCCCCTCCCACTGGCCAATCGGCTTTTCAGAAACGATAGCCTGCCCTTTTCCCCCAAACCTGGTGGACAGAGGCGCACCAGTTGTAAGAAGAGCTTTAAGAAGAGAAAGGGTGTTTAAAGATCGATCAGATCCACTCGATCAAAGCGACGATTTGCTGTATGAGAGGTATAGGTTCTGACAACCCGGACTACTCTACCTCTGTGAGATATTAGAGCCGTACATTGCCAGTGCAACCCACAGGAGCGGTGCACTGACTGTCCCACAGACATTGTGCATCGCCCTGAGATTCTTTGCCGGGCAGCTACATGTACTCTGTCGGGGATGCGGAGCAGCTGAGCAAGTTTACGGCATCCCGTGTTGGCTGCTGCACTCACGTAATTTAGGGACGAGTTCATAGCGTTCCCAGGATGAATGAGAAGGAGGTGGAGCCAGTTACCTGTGATAGGTAGCTGATTCTGAACAAAAGATGAAGAAATTCTAACTCAGATTTTATCAATGAAATGTACACACAGCAGAACATATCACCACTTTTTTGGGAACATTTTAGGGGAAGCTGAGCTTCTCTTGTAGACTTAGAGCAATCGCCACTGCTTGAAACAGACTTATCAGACGTGATGATGTTCTTGTATTTGTTTTTTATCTGCTCCCATGTTTTTCTGACTCCAGAAGGATTACATCTGGGACAATGACATGATAATTGGAAAACACGCAAGTCATTTGCACAGTAGCATGTATTATTTTATGAGATTAAGAAGTGTGATCACTATCATACTGATCCACTGATGAGTAACTTAGGCTTTTACACAGTCCGCTATGCGTTGCCATGCATTTTGCCTGCGGTTGGCCGCTGCTACCGTGTTCCACCTTATTGAGTTATTGCTTCTCTCCTTGTATTGCTGCATTAGCCGCTGCTCTTCATCGGTGACGTATGGAGCTTTCTTAGTCGCTCATGATTGTGATTGGTCAGCTGCCTCTGAGCCCTCCTCTTTTACGTGCGCGTTCATGGCTCTTGATGAGACAATCCTGGGTTGAGTTACCGTGTTGATAACTTGCGTCGTGCTATCGATTATCCTGATTGCCATTGTTACGGTTACTCAATCCTGGATAGATGGGAGTTACCGCGGATAAGTTGACCGCGCTTCGTGCCATAGGCCTCAGCAGCCAGGAGGCTGAGACAAACACGGTGCAATTTGTATCATTAAAAAGCAAAGCTTCCTATCTTATTACTTCATCCATTAACATCTCCATGGTGTACTGAGAACACATTTTTAGGCAGACCAGCAGGCGTAACGTCGCCGCCACCTGTGCTCCACCAGGAGCCCATAATGACGATCAATGATGCTCCTTTTTTGTGCAGCAAAGTGGAGTGATCTGTCCTTTTAATATCTTTGCTAATCAAGCTCTGAAGCCTGCACCTCACCTCCTCTCACCCTCACTCCCAGAGCAGGGCTGATGTGGACAGTCCAGCCTCACAGTTCACTAACTGCTCATGGGATGAGACACAGACGCTGAGCAGGAAAGTTTAGTTTGTTTTACAGTTTATCCATAATTATGATGACTCATTTCTCATTTTCATACTACACTGATTCTGCTGCAAAGGCTCATGGTCACATTAAAACGGTTCCCTGTTCAATGTGAGTGTCTGTTGACTTTCTCCATTGTCAGTGAAATTGTTAAAAGCAGCAGAATAATGTTAGGAAGGGAAAGTGTGTTCTGCTCATAGTTTAGTGTTTACCATTTAATGCAAAGTTCAGCTGGTAACTGTTTATATTCTGGCTTGGATCAAGTTTGAAAAACTGCTGAAACATAACAAGAGAATAGAAATTAGAAAAAAAAACTGCCAAACTCAGGTTTTCAGAGCAGTCAGACTCGCCTGGTGCTGGTGTGTAAAATACAAGTCGGTGATTGGATTTGTGGACCTCACACTGTGACTGCTGTGACACTGTGCAGAGCTCAATCTAGTGATTAGATTTGCTCTAACAGTTTTCACATTGCCTGCTCCTGGCTGCAATATTCACCTCGATGCCAAGACTGTCTGACTCCAGGATATATAACCGTTAGACGTTTCATCTCATTTCATTAGTTTTTGAGCCAAAAGGGTTTAATGTGCTCAGGCGTGGAGGTTCATTTCTTAGACTTGGCTCTGATTAAAGCTCTGTTGGAGACATCCCTCACCCATATCATGCTACTTTTGGTAGAGAATGACTTCACTTTGGTGTGGACTTGTTTCACTTCTTTCCTCTTTGATGTCGTTTTAATCTGCAGCCCTACTTCAAAGATCCCTGCGCTCCTGCTGCTGTTGTTCTGTAATGTTTATTTCCCGCTGCTCTTGTTCCTCCTGCTCCTCGTGGCTCTCCCTCTCTGCTACCTCCCACAGTCGTGTCACCCTGTTGGTAATGTGTGCTGTTGTTTCTCTTATCTGCAGCCATCTGCAGAACTCGGGTCATGCAGCACCGTTTGTCATCGTCTCGGAGGAGGCCATCGCTAAGGGCATCCGCCGTATTGTTGCTGTGACAGGAACAGAGGCCCAGAAGGTCAGGACACACACACACACACACACACACACACACACACACACACACACAGACATGCATCTACTTTGGCCTGAAGTGTTATTCTTTTACTCCACATCCACCTACACTTGTTTTAAAAAAAGGTTTTAAAGAGGGAACATAGATTCACCATGGTAAATATTCCCACAGTGTTTACCTGCCTGTCTTAAGTTAAACGCTTGGCATGTCAAAGTAAAAATTTAAAAAATGCTCTTTGTGTCCTAAATGGGTCCCAGCGCTGAAACTTTAATGAAGCTTGTGTTTGACTTGTTGAACTCGGAGAAGAAAGATGGAGGCATCGTGCTACCCCCCTCTGCTCAGCCCTGAAGACAAATTAATCTGTACTAATTTTAGAAAACAACTGCTGTTTGAGCCTCGCTTTAATCTTTTTCTTTGTCCTCTTTACTTCCTATGCTTTGCATATTTATCTTTTCCTTATTCCATCTTTCACTTCTTGCTGTTTGTCTTTGTCTGATGCCTCTGGTGTCTCATGTGTCTCAGGCCCAGAGAAAAGCAGATTCCCTGCAGCAGTCTCTGTCCGCCCTGGGAGTCAAGGTGAAGCAGCAAAAGGCTCCAAACAAGGACGTCCAGAAAGAGATCGCAGACATGACAGAGGTCAGTTTCAATAAGACACCAGGTTGTCCCACATAAACAGAGCTGAGCTGAAGCATCAACACTCCTGTCCTGTCTGCAGTTGATAGGCACAGCAGTGGTCTCCCAGTGGAGAAAGGACGAGATGAGGGAAAACCTTAAGGGTCTGAAGAAGATCATGGACGATCTGGACCGTAGCTACAAGGCTGACATCCAGAAGAGGGTCCTGGAGAAGACTCATGAAGTGATTGCAGGAAGCCCCAACCAACCACTGCTCATCATGGTGATGGAGAGTGGAGCCTCAGCCAAGGTGAGCAGTCTCTCTGAAGATTACTCTGAAATAAAGTAACTCAAAGCTTTTCTTCCTCACTAGACGTGTGTAGTTTTATCCTAATGTACCAATCAGCCTGGAAGGAAAGCAGTCACACTTAAGCGAGAGGAAAACTGTTAACCAAACCTCAACTTCATCTGCCTTCAGCTGCCTGCACAAAAATAAAAGTACAAACATTATTCAAATGGAGTGAATCTGCATCAGTGCACAGTTCTCAGGCATGCGTGTGGCTTATCTCATTGTGTAATTGCCACGGGACCAAATCAGCTCCGTGGCCCATTAATTCTGACCTTGAGACATCAATCGTGCTGATTAGGAAATCTGTTCTTTCCTCCCTCCTTGTTTCTTCCTTCTCACCTCCTTTTTCTTCCACCCTTTGTGATTATCCTTCAACTTTCTTTCTCTCGCCTCACCTCTCTCAGGCTCTGAATGATTCACTGAAGCTGCTGAAGACTCAGTCCCCTCAGACCGCTGCCATGCTCTTCACAATCGACCCTGAGGCTGGCAAGATTATCTGCCTGTGTCAAGTCCCTGAGGTAACACACCCACATGTTCAGTCAAACAGGTCCAGTCCTGATCTCAGAACCTGTGGTTTCCAGACTGTGTGGATCTTCCTCTCTCAGGGTGTGCCAGTGTAGGCTGCTTTTTGTCACATTATGTTGCACACAGACAACCTGATGTGGACGTCTTAGCATGAAATTGTACCCGTGGTTAACGGCAAGATCAGTGACACACATTGTTTATCCACACTGTTTCAATAAAGTGAGGCAAGAAGAGTTAGAAAAGGAGAACTGAAACAAGTTCATCTTAATGTGACACTGTCTGAGACTGTCTCAGTAGCTGAGACCTCCACCAAGCATATTGTGATTGTCACGCTACGCTTTAGTCCTACTTTAATGTTATACTTCCTTTCAGCAGACTGTCTGCTACAAGTTGTATGATAATTTGTTTCCTGACAGTGTTGAAAAATATGATGACCCAGTACATATTTCATATTCTGGATCTTAGTATCTAGAATATTGTCAGGATCTGGATCGTACTTTAACATCTGTCAGAAATTAAGGTGACCTTGTCTTGTATTGTTTTTCAAAGCAATCTGACCATTTATGGTGGAGTTATATACACATATGGTGAAAGCGGCCCTATCTCACAATGATAAAGAATCCTTTAAAGAAATCCTGGATCCAGACAATGATCCGGATCACCTCCAAAATTTAATCACTTCTTCTTTATACCATTTTGAACATTTCCTGATAATTCTATCTAGACTTGTTTGTAAGTTTTTGAGTTATGTTGTTCACAGACAAACAAACAGACAGACAAACTCTCCCAAAACAAAACCTCCTTGGCGGAGGTAACAGATGCTAGTTATGTCAAGACAATGAGTCCCATTTCTAACCTTTACCAAACCATTTCAACCCTTATGTACCATTGGCTATTAACAGGAAGTAATGACTGTTACGGTCCCCAAAACGGCTCGCATCAAGGAAACACAAACATAATTAAAAACAGTCAAGAATTACCGTATTATTGTTTTATTGGCAAGAAAAAAACAGGTTAGGTGACCAAATCAAATAAAAATAAACACCACTATTTTCCCAACCAAATAGCATGTAACAATGACACATCACCACAAGTTACACAAAGTAATGCCAAAATACCCTCCGAGCATAGACCCAGGTATTGCACAGATAACATTTGATGTGTCCCAGATTGTGTACTTCTGTAAGCACACTCACATGAACAACACAGCGTCCACTCTGCTCTTACTAGAGGAGAGCACGAAACACTGCAGCTTTGCACTTAACGGAAACCACGATCACATTTCACAACCGTTTGAAGGTGTTCTTCTCTCATTCATTAATTACAATGAGAAAACCGTCCACTGTTCCACACTCAACCTTCTGACCATTTTGAGCGCCCCATTTAAAAAATCAAAGTGCACTGCGTTTTTCCTTACTGCCAGTGTGAACACACTTATTCACTCAAACTAAGGAGTGTAAGTACAAAAGTGCACAAGTTGGGACACAGTAATTGTTTGGAGCAAGGGTCTGCACAGTACAAATTGGCCGGCAGAATCATAAAACTGACCAAAAGAGCTTGTTCTACTGACAAAAACACACAGTTAATCTCCAGGAGAAACAGCAATGAGCTCTCAGGTTGGCACAGTGTAGACACTCAGTGTTTAAAAGTTAAATAACTCTGGTGTGTGTGAGTGTCCTTCATGTTGTCTTTGCCATTCCTCCTTGGCTTTTGTTAATCCAGTGAACTCAACTCTCAGCAGAACTGTCAGTCACAGCATGATGCTCCTTAGTCCTCTGTTAAAGCATTGTTAGCTAAAAATACTGGAGCATAGATCAACATGATGAAACTTATGACAGAAATTATGTTTGAGAGAAGTTTCTGATTTTTGTCTTTCCTTTGAATTGTGTCCCGTCTGTTAATACTGAGGAGAGGAACTTTAAAATCTATACTTTTGCCCAGGGGTGGCCAACCTGTGGCTCGTGAGCCGCATGTGGCTCTTTGCCTTTCGGTGTGTGGCTCTTTGATCCATTCATAAAAAATATATATATAGTTATGAGTAGTGGTGTGCCAATCTATCTAAACCATATATATATATATATATATATATATATATATATGCCAATGTTGGGGTCAGTTGGAATTGATACTTAAGTTTCAGTTTCTCTTCTCTAGTAGGAATTTAAACACACTAACAAACAGTAAATCTCCCTTTGAAAATTATAATGTATTGATTTTCATTTTATGTCGTTTTGTTTGTGTGTGAGAGGAAGAGTGTTTTTATAAGATACGGTTTGTGATGTGGCTCTCTGTAGTACCACGGTCATTTTTGTGGCTCTTGGTCTCTGACTGGTTGGCCACCCCTGCTTTAGCCATTAAACAGGGAGGGAGCGCTAAATGTTTTGGCTTCACTTTTCAGGGAGTGACATGTCTACTCAGTTGTGTGGTCTGTGTAATAAGCTGAGTTTCCATTATACCTTGAATTGTACAAAACCTAATAAAATAAAATATCGCAATAAAAAATGGTAATGGAAACACCAAAATGTTGAAAAACCTCTCACACTTTGATAAAAAAGTTTTTATGTTCTCATGAGGTGGTTTTTCAGAAGTTTTGATATTGAAGTTTATCCTTAAAGTGCAATGGAAACACCTTTTATGCAAAATCATGTCAGTGGACGTGAATAACACACCTCCCTCACCTCCTTGTATGTGTCTACTGCCACACATCCAGACTCTGGCTTTCATATTGTAACAGCTCTGCTGATAGTTCTGTGTTTAGTGCAGATGTTTGTGTTTTTGACTGTTAGTAATGAAGGCGTCAGGAAGGCTGTGAGCAGGTCAGAGAGCAGCAGGAGGCATGGAGAGATGTGTGTGAGTGGGAGAGCAGGCGAGCAGGAAATGATGATTTTCATTCAGTGTTTTGTTCTGCCTGTTTTGAGTTGATGCGGTCACGGCCGACAGTTTGACCAGTAAATAAAACAAAAACACAAATGTTCATGAATTGGCAACAGAACTTATAAAATATTGTTTTTATTTTGCGAAAGGGTGTAATGGAAACTGAACTACAGATATACCTACACCTTGACTGCCTGCACACCTTGCGATAATAAAGTCCCTGAGGGTTTAGGGCTCAGGCTTTAGGCTAGAGATTGGGATTGGGCCATAGCGTGCTGAGAATCTCTCTATGCCAGATCTGTCTTAACCTTCACTCCCCTCTACAGGAAGTGACAAAACGTGGTCTGAAGGCCAACGAGTGGGTCCAGGAGATTTGCCCCCTGATGGATGGCAAAGGAGGAGGCAAGGACATGTCTGCCCAGGCCACAGGGAGGAACACAGAGGGCCTGCAGGACGCGCTAGAGGTGGCTAATGAGTTCGCGCGGCTCAAACTGGGAGAGAACTGAGTGGAGTGGAGGAGGTGTACTGTGGTGGAGAAGGAGTCCTGAATCTTGCCTGTGTAGACTTCAGATGATGCTCTGCTTCCAGCCTCCTGTGCTCTCCTCTCTGCCTTTGGGTCAAAAGGTTAAAAAACTCCCAGGTTGTTATCTCACTCCTGCAGGAACAACAAATGACCACTGACATCAGACCAGCGCTTAATGAGCCACATGTTTTTTTCTTTTCTTTATTTGATTAAAAATTGGCACTTGTAAAACTCTTCACTGTAAAAAAAAAAATCTTTGATGGATTAGATCAGTTTTAGTCTCCTCTTCATGACGTCATGGAGGAGAAGGTAAAGGATTGACTCCTCTTTGGATCTAGTTTCTATACGTTCCATACTGCTCAGGTGAAGAAACTAAACCTGTTTGTGCTTCCTTAAATAACCTCCATCTCGTCACTGTGTTTGTGTCTCATCTTCTCTGCTTTTTACCTCGACCCCTAAAGCACCTTGCCTTTAATCCCCTGCAGGTTTTGGCTCTCTACACCTCTTAAGCTCAGCCCCTAAAAGACGAGTAAAGCACAAAACCAGCTCTTAAATAATTCAGGTACAGTGTACACAGCCCGTCCTGTGTTGGCTGACTGCTTTTGATCTGATCCCTGAGCAGTGGCTTCGTCCGTCTGTGTGGATGAAAGCCTCGGTTCTTTCCTGTGATTGGTTGGACATGAGTTGTACTCAGTAGCTGTATTTTAGTATTTTCCAATAACAAGCCATTGTCTGACATGTATCAAGCCCATGGGTTTAATTAAGTAAATTAATAGTTCACTAATAATATTAATGATCATGGAAATGTCTCTCACTCAATCTGTGTAACTTCCTCCCTCTGACATTTCACATCCATGGAATGCAGACTGTTGATATTGATGTTTTTCATCGTTGTAGCCATTCATGTCAGAGAAATGTCACCCTGTGGGATTGGAATAAATACTTCTGGTAAATACCACGAGTCTTTCTTGTTCCTTTCAACCTTTGAATGATTTGTTCTGGTGGTCAATTTCATCCAGGCTTGGATACAGTTTCCTCTGAACTTCAGTAAAGTTCAAAAGTATCAATTACAGAAGCAAAGTCAAACTGAGATCATTAGATGTGGATCACTGCACAGAAATGATGGAGCTATAAACTCATTAGGTAGGACAATCTATCAACAAAAGCTGGTTAAAAGAGAAAGTAATGTAAATTAGTTAGTAAATTATCTTTAGGTAGGATGTGACCTGAGCAGTTAAAGTTCTGGAAAATACTGCACCTGCTTTGTCTGCTTTTCCCCAGTCAGGATGAGCACAAACAAGCTTTAATCACAGCCCTGACATTCTACCAAAGGTCACACAGCAACACCAGGCCTTCCAGGGACTAGGGCTGCAAATTAGCATTCCCTATAAACACTATGAGACTTACACTGGACTGCTGTAGTCAGTTTGTTGGAATTTCATGTGAACTATATCTGTTCTTTATAAACAAACCTTAAAAAAAACAAAAACATACCTGTCCCAATTACAAAAGCTCTCAGTCGTACTCCAAGTAGGTTATGCTCTAGCCTCTTGGAGTTGGAAAACGGAAATCTGTCCTGGTTTGTTGTGTTATTTTTTTATCTGATTTCTATGTCTAATATTTTTGAGTGCTACTAGTGTTAAAGAGGGAGGATTCACCAGTTACCGATATAACAGTGATTGTAAAGAAACTGCTTGACTGAAAATGCACTCTTTATATTAACGTTTAGAGCTACCCAGGCGACTTCTTTAACAATAAAAAAAAAAGTTTACAATTTTTCCTAAAGCAGCAGCTGTGAAATGATAGTCCATGTTTGAAATGTCTTTTCAACAATGATGGGAAATTAAAGGTCACAGTTATAAATAAGGTTTCATTAAAGAGGGGGTATTTTGTTTATGCCCGTACTTAAAGTGTGACAAATTTTCAAACCAGTGCATCTTGAAATGCTGTGGAAATCCCTGAATTTGTCTGTCCTTAGCACAAAATCTTGTTGAGACGCGCTGAAATGATGAGGTCATCACATAAGGATCTCCTACCTTATTCATGATACCATGGAGGAGTGGGCCTCAAATACCAAATGGTGTGTTCCGTTTGTACTCAGAAGTCGGAATTTCCGAGATCCGAGTGGGAATGCCCAACTGGAAGGCCCCCCCACCTAGGTTGCTGTTCTGACTTCGAAGCCCCCAAGTTCCTAGTAAGAAATTCTGAGTTCAAGAGTAAACAGTAATTAAGCTCCTGTTAGATTCTTTTTATTCTAGTATTTCTGACGAGTGTTTGTCGCAATAAATCAACCGTATACATCAAAGTATTCAATGTTTATATACAGAAATACTGCTGATATGGCAAGTTTTTCCGACTTGGCAAATGGAACGCTTAACTCAGAGATTCTCCAGACTTCCGAGTACAAATGTAACGAAGCAAAAGTCTGCTCACATCTCTGCCCTCAACAGGCCTCCAATGGTCTGGACAATCAGTGGGAAGGGGGTTTGTGGAGCGGAGGGCCTAGAGATTATTTTCAGCTGTAAATCATGTAAAACTACTACAAGTGCTACAAACTTAAAAAAGAACATACCCCTCTTTAAAGACTAAAAAATCTGGAGTAGTGTTTTTTTCCTTGAGTGTTTAATGACCATACTTTATCACTGAAGATTGTCACAATCTTCTCAAACTGCGTAGATCTGTTTTGGAAAAAAAGAGCAGTGTGTGAATGAGGCTCATTCTCTGCATTATGTTCATGACTGTGTTCACTCAGTGCCCACTAAACTTAATATCAATACATAGCCTACTGTGTGTTGTAAGCTTCCTTGGCTTGATAACGTCAGTCATTTAAACTTAAGTTTAGGCCAGCAGACCTGAGTGACCCCATGGAGACGTGTCTGTAAGAAGTCAGGGACATAGGGTGGGGCTTGCCCGTTCAGTGTTTTAACTTGAAATTGGTCCTAATGTGAAAAGGAAGCTAGTGGAGTGAGGCCAGTATAGGAGGGATATGCTCTCACTAGTGTGCTCCCGTTAAAAGATGGCTGCAGTATCCTGGATGAGCTGCAGGCGTGAGAGGGAGGCCTGGCTAATGCCAACATAGAGGCCATAGCAGTTGTCAAGCTGGGGTAAAATAAAAGCATGTGTAGCATTTTCTAAGTCAGTAAAAGATAAAGCCTCAGCTGTAAGAAGTAGGATTTGATGAGTTGACCTGTTTACCAAATTGAAACTCATTACAAAGTATCACACCCAGATTTTTTTTTTTTGCAGTGGTGGTTTTTTTTGCAGTGGTTTGACAAATACTTCCAGGATCCTCCTTCAGGTAGTCCAATATCAGTTTTAAAGAGTTAAGATTTAAGTAAGCAGGTAGACACAGAATAAAAGTGGCCCCAGATCAGAACCCTGAGGGACTCCACATGAGAGCAGTACCCTTAATCCCTATGCAATGTTCCAGGCGGGAAATGAGAATACTGTAGCTGAAATCGAAAAGCAACAGAATGGACATTATCGGTCTGAGTCTGTAGCAAGTAAAAGACCATTGAAAACTGTTAAAAGTGCAGATACAGTGCTGTGTAGGGCTTCAAAACCAGATTTGAACACCGCAGAAGGGCCAAGTTGTGAAGAAACAACTCGAGTTGTATAAGGACAATTTTTTTAGTACTTCAGAAACATGTCATTTGGAGATTTGTCTAAAATTAGAAAGGACTGAAGAGTCTAGATTGGGCTTTTTAATCAGAGGTTGCACCGCTGCACTGGAAGTAAGGCTGCTGTTTGGTCCATTAGTGATCTCTTTTTAAAAAAAAAAAATCTCAGCGGGACAACATCCACAGGGCACATCAACGGTTAGATGACCAATAATTTCCTTTAAAAAGAAAGGGACACAGGCTCCAAGTGATTAAAACAGCATAGCACGGATCACTGCAGGAAGGGTCGTATGTAGTTGGTGAGGAGGATGCTTTGATATTTACATAAAAATAGTCCCACATAAGAACACAGCAGTCTTTCAGTTCTTGTTTCATGAAGCTTTTATTTGAACAATAGCATTAGATACAAAGAGTTGATCACATATACAGATGTTTCAAGATACACATGAACTACCTTTTGCCGTAAAAGTAGTCCTACTGAAGAATGAGACAAAGCCAAGAGAAGATGGTGACTGATCCAGACAGCAGGAAAACATCCACACATGTACCCACCAAACTCTTCTAAGTCTCAACTACTCTTTTCTGTCCTACAGTCTGTGTTTCTAAAAGCCACTATTTGTTTTCTGTTATGGCATTGTTTGGGTATTCAAATATTTAGTGGTCTTAATCCTACTTTTTGGCTCCTACTTGTTTACAGAGTTCTGGCACAATAGCTGACAGAGGTATGAGTGTCAGCGTTACAATCCACAGAGACAGTCTGATATGTGCTTTTTCAGCCCACTGACTGCAGTTAATGAGAGACGTTTCTGTTCGGTGCAGACGGTGAACTGATGAGTTAAGATCTGCCCACATCCCAACACTACAGCAGCCCAGCAACAGTCACCAGAGCTCCTGTGACAACATCCTAAACCAGCCGTGTTTTGATCAGGATGTTTGTTCCCTAAAGCTGCTGCTCCAACAGTCTTCACTCTGTCGCTCGGAGAAGAGACATAAAGTTAACAGACACCTTAGCAACAAGGAAAGCGGTTTGAGATGGGGGCTGTTTATTTGAAGCCACAAGAGCTGTGATTTCCTCTGACAGATTTTTCTACAACAGGAGATGCTGCAAGGATTATTTTCTTCTTTCTAGCTCAAAAAATATCATTTTTTTTATTTTAGTTCACTACAGCTCGTCGAGTTTATAAGGATTCAGAATTTTGAAATTGTAAGCCCAAGAAAAACACCCAGTTTTTATCTAATTAAATTAGGTGTAATGTTTGCTCGTTTGTTCATTCGCGAAATTACTGGTCACGACCGTTAGCTATAGGGCTAACAGGCTAAAGCTATGACTAAACATAAAATAGCTAGCTTCGTTAGTGGCGCCAAGGGCTTACGCTTAAGGACGTGATATTGCGTCCTTCATACAAAAGCCAAGCCTCGAACCAATTACCATTTCAGTTGTTAGTTATGTGTCATTTAATGTGAAGCTGCTTATGTGTTTCTTTTATGCTACACGGTGCTAATTCGGTTTCCTTTCCTTGATATGTTAGCATAATGTGGCTCTTTCACGTTTTTTTCTTAATTGGCTGAAACTAAAATCTCTAACGATATTTATTCTGTAGCTTTTACAGAAAAACTTCTTAGTAGATAGTGTTGAAAAAATGCTAATAATAATAATAATAATAATAATAATAATAATGATAATAAAAAATCTTAATTTAACCTTCTCAAACCGACTGCTAAGCACAGAATTAGGTAACAGCAGGGTCAGACCTTGAATAAAAAAAGAAGGTTCAAAAGGTGTCATTAAAATGACCTTTTACTTGAATCTAGCTTTTACCCAATCTGTCTTCATTTGATTAGTTTCTGCTACTGTTTCAAGACTGAAATTCAGCGAATGTAACAAATCACAATCAAGGGCTACATTTGTAGACATGCAATTCCTTGCCTTTAAAAATGTTCTAGACATTAAGAGTACCCCAAAAACTTTTCCTTTTTTATTAATTTGAAAATATTCATCTGCAGAGGAGAAAGAATGGGTGTATTAGGTCAAAAACAACAGAAGTGAAGACTTACTTAATGCCAGGAGTGCCCAGAGGGACCTACTTGCGTCTGTGTTTGTGCACAGCAAAACTTATTTAGGTGAGCACACAGTGTGGGATCACCCTGTTTCCTTCCCTGTCTGATCACGATGTCCCAGTCTACAGCTGTGAGATATTTCAGGAGCTGATAACAGTTTGAATGCTGAAACAGGGTCACACCTTTTTGGCGGCTCAGCCAGCTCTTTCAACACACAGCAGCCGGCTGCATGAATAGGATGGAAATGTGTTATTATCCTGCCAGAGGGCCCGGAAATACTATTCACACATTCATGTTGAAGCTGCAGGGAGCACCCTGGGAAATACACATGAACAATATCAATCACAGTAGCTGACCACTTCAAGGAAACACTATGCCATGTTAGCAGCAGTACACTGATATGTCTAAGATGCTCTTTAATCACCACTTTGTTTTTTTTTTCTACGGTCACTGCTGCAGTACAATAAACCTGCAACTCTGTGGGCTTAAATCCATCAGCTGACCCTCTCTGTCCACCGTCTTTCCTGCAATATGTCACTATGCATCATCTAGACTCTAGAGAAAGCATAAATGGCTTAAAACTATACACGAACGAATGTCCTAATATGAATCCACAGCAAGTCACTCTGCATCACAAGTTCACATCTTCTCCTTTAGCCTGAAGCCATCTTTAGGAAACAATGACAGTGTACAAAGCAGAAAGAAGCCAAGAGCAGGAGGCTTCTGTACCCCAAGCAGAAGGCAGAGTGTGTGTGTGTGTGTGTGTGTGTGTGTGTGTGTGTGTGTGTGTGTGTGTGTGTGTGTGTGTGCTTTATGCAGGAGTGTGTGTGTGTATGTGTGTAGCTCAGAAGGCACATCTCTCAGCCAAAAGATATGTGTATCTGTGTGTCGGTGTGTGTGTGTGTTGCTAAAAATATGCAAAGGTGGCAGGTGTGTGTTTTCGATGGAGCAGCTGTAGGCGAGAGACGTCCAGCAGCAGGACAAGGCACGAAAGCATGAATATGTGTGTGTATGTGTGTGTGTGTGTAAGAGAGAGAAAACACAAACAGTATGTCCAAATTCAGCTGCACTCACACGTAAATGAGGCCAGCTCAACACTAAAGCATCATATCAAACCTGTTATGTGCACGGATGGACAAAAAGAAAGAAGAAAGAGAAAAGTGGCAACGAATGAGAGTCCAGAGTGGTTAAATCAAATCATGTAAAGATAAAAATAAAAAACGAAAAATGTTCAAATCTGATGAGTTCAGGAGGCACAGTTCTTCACATCCCCTGCAGGGGGCAGTATGACACCCCTACTCGTTGAACGCATGTGTTTACATCAACCTTTTCCAGTCAGAGCAATGATTAAACGCCATTAGAAAATAAATAATTCATGACAGCGCACTTTAAAATGCCATGTGGTACAATCCCTCAATTTTTAACGACAAACCCAGTGTCTTTTCTTACTCGTACACAAGTATTATCTCACAATAAAGTTCCATCTGCTGCAGCGGCTGGCTCTCATGGTTCCTACGCAGCTTCTATATACTGTAACACATCCGAGGTGGTGGATTTGTTTTCTTTAGCAGAGCACTTTATGAGTCACTAAAACTATACCCAGACTCCTCAGGGTTAAAAAAAAAAAAAAAACATTGGAGAGGTTCCGGTTAAAAATTTGAGTTGTGGGGTGAACAGTTACAGATCCTGAAATCAAAGTAACCAAATGTGGTTCCTTTAATAAAGAGATTTCTGTTTTTGCTTTAAGTTACAGGCTGTTCACTTAAAGCTGTGTTACATTTAGCATAAACAAATCAAACTCTTACAAAACTTGAGCGATATCTGTTGACACAAAGACAGGCACACAATCTGCTGTCAGTTTAATATCAGACTACATATATCATCCTGATGATTTTCAGGAGTAGACTGAGTATATCCAAGAAACTTTCTACACCTAGCATGGTTTAATATTAAAGCTGTATTGTTTACATGCAGTATTTCACTCCCTCTCTGCCTTTGCATAATTGTGGCTCTTTGTAATCCTGCTAATGAAACCATTAGAAGTTGAGTTATTCATTTGTATAACTGTAATTCCACTTGTGCATATTTTATTGCAAACAAAATAACTGCTCATGCATGAAAACTTTGCTCTTTACCGGTTCATAAACTATGCAAAGCACCTTTAAGTTTGTTATGCTGTTTATTTATCTGTATGTATTTCTAATTATGGAGAAAGACACTAAGAGTCTTTCAGTTATGACTCTGAAACAAGTTTAAGAATCTGTTCAGCCATCACTATAGATTAAGAACTCTCCAAGTTAATGCAAATCATGAGTTTGGTGTACATTTTTTCCTGCGTAGGAACCATGAGCTCTCTTTATTACACACCAGCTGCTGACTAATAAATACATCCGTGGAGAAAGCACTTTTATTCTACTTAGCCTCTGCTGAACACTTTTCTGCTGATGTCTCACTTCTTTAGATGCACCCTGGCACCACTCCCATCACTGCTGTTTGTTTGGAGGCTATAGATGGGTATATGGATATCATTTGGTGATATAAACCTGTGATAAAAAATAATAGATGTGGCACCTGGGTGAAAAAGATAAGCAAAACTGAGCCAAAAGTAAAGATCCAGACAAAAAGCAAACTCAAAAAGTACATGAAGATAAAATCACCGCAGTCTGCAAAGGGATATGTCTACATCCGATTCACATCAGGAGAGTGAATCAGAACAGGAAGTGCAGATAATGCAATGCAGAGGTGTAGTCTAAGGCGTCTGGTGGCTCCGTCCCTTCCAGACTAAGCTGAAGTTTTAATTGGCTGAGCAGGGACCAGGGCAATTGGTTAATGAAGCTGATCTGCTGACAGGTGGAAGTATTTCCTAGATCCGATGGGATTTCCTCACACCCCATCATAGGAGCCTTAATCCGGAGTCAAATGCTCCAGACAGTCTCTGACTCCCCGGGGATCCCGGAGTCAGGGCTGGAGTTTTCGGTCTGTGAAAGGGAAAAGAAGCAGAGCATGCTCCCTTTACACTTCAGTCCTTTTTCCAAACCAAAGCGGTAAACCCACTTCAGTTTGTGTTTATAGAAAACTAACGACTAACGACTGAACAAGCATCTCTCACTTTCTTGTTAAACACAGGAGAGAACTATGTGTTCCTTGTACTGGTTTCATTAGACTGGTTCTTCATGCCCAAGCCCTCAGACTTCACTTCTCCTCTCCCAAAATAGACTCCGACAGACCTCATGGGGATTAAACAGGTCCAGAAACCAGCATGCCTCCATCCAAACATGAAATCCCAGGAGACAGACTTTTGGCCTCATTAGAGTTTGATGCAGTTCGACCAGCACTCCCCATGAACATTTCTCCCTGTGTCTGGCTGTAACAAAAACAGCAGAGGGGCCTGAAGTGGCTCTACTGTTTTAAATCATCCCTCTCTACTGATGCTGGAGCTCGTGCAGCAGTGATCTTTGTGAGTCAGGATGGCCAAAAGGCAAAAGTCTCCATCATGTGTCTGTGAGTCTGCTGCAAGGTGACAACGCCCGTAGCTGTGGTAAAGACCCAGGGGAGGGAGGGGGACAGTTTAGAGAGAAGCCATATGATATAAACTCACAGCAATCACCTTCTGTCTGATAGCCCACCCATCACAGTCAGACAAGGTCCTTGTAACACCGAGGCAGAAATCACAAAAAGTGAAGTGACGACAGGGAAAAAGTGGCAAAGTGAGCTTTTTACCTCGCACAGGGTTTAAGAGGAACAAATTTTTCTTGTGGGAGTCATGGCCCGGGGTCCTGTAAGAGACGGGAATTCAGGTCTCTGGTCTGAAGACAGTCACCATTACAGTGGCTTCAGATTGTGCCACATTAGTGTCCGTGGAGCCAACGTCTCTGCAGTGCAGTACGAACATCCACGAGAGTTTACATGTGAGTCTTCTCCAGCTCTTTCTGCTCTTGTGTTGCAGAACATTTGCTTCTGAAGTCTTTCCCTCTGTTCATTTCTCTTTGCCATGTTTCAGATGATCACTTTGCTTTTCTTCCAGTCTAGTGTCCGCTTCTTGTCTTCACACTAGCTTTTAAAATGTAAGCTCTAAAAACTTATCTATGTATTCCTTGTCCAACTTTTGTTTCAACCCTGACTTTCAGGGTAGTTTTGGGCCACTTTACATCTGGGTGAGCAGACTATGTTTGGATCTACACTCCAAAGACCAGTGAATCCACACCATAATCTCCAAGGTGGCTGAAATGAATCAAATCAAATAACCTTTTCTGTTACCATTTGGTGACCTTTTTCTCTCACCTACTTCAAACACAAACTGGTGCAGGTAAGTAAAAGCAAGAGCACATCGTACACAGTCTGTAAAGTAACTGTGGCTGTACCAATGTTGAAGCATTGGATGTACTAGTGTGTGTGTGTGTGGTTATTTCCCTGGAAACACAGTGATCTTGCCAGCTTTGGCCAAGCGTTGGATGATCTGAGCTTCATAGTCAGCATCATGGACGCCAGTTTTTCTGAACTCTCCGGAGTAGCGGTTTTGCTCCCAGTAGTGGTGCCAGTTCCCTCGGCTGTCTGCTCCAAAACCAAACACATTCACCTAAATGAAAAGAAAAGCAGGCCAACATTTGAAGATTGATATGCTGTTAGCCTAACATTGATATGATGAAATGATTTATATGTTAGAAAAGCACAAAGAGGAAGAAACTGACCTCATCACAAACATGCAGGGCGAAGAACAACACCAGCATGCCAGTGGAGGGGTAGCGACCATGGTGTTTGGTCCAACGGTCATGGATGTATTTAAAGAATGCTGGGTTGAAGATCTGGACCTAGTGGGGGACAGAGACATCAAGCAGACTATATTAATTAAAGAAATGAAGTTAGCGTAAGTTCATGCAGGACATGGAAGTCATACAACCAGCTGTGATCAGCTGACATATCACTAATCCCAACCCCTCTTCACCACACACAGTGTGCATCTGACGATAAGGAGGTGTATTTAAACCATGTCTTCACTCTCTCTTTGCTACCCAGCTGCTGCTGTCTTGATAATTCCTCCTTCACCCCAGCCTCCTCCTATTGCATACTATTGATCTGTATGTTTTCTCTTTAATCTGTATGTACGTATTTGGGGGTTTTGCAATGCACTCCCCGGAAAGCTCGAGCAAGGTGCTTGGCTAAGCCAAGGAGTATTCTGAAAAACAGAGCTGTAACCCCAATTCTACAGTTCTACAGTTTCATCTAGTTGCTAAATGCAGGGTTGCCAGGCACCTCCCTGTTGGCTATGGCTGCCTTTTGCAGCAGCTCTCTCGTCTTTGTCTGTTTCTTGTAATTTTTTTCGTCTCTTTTTCGTAATCTTTGTATTTGGAGTGGATCATTACTTTGTATGGCTCATTTGTTGGTCATGGACACCAAACTTTTTGTGGCTTCGGTGATATTTTACTACTTTTTCTCCTGTGCTTGTCTGGAGATCCTACATGTAACCATGACTGCATTGTTTACATTTGAACTCAGCTGTTAGCAGCGTGTAGCATGTCAATGCTAAATAGTGTAAGGCCTGATGTCTTCCGACAAGGTGAGGAGAAGGAGGTGAGGTCGACGTGCTGGTTCTCAGGTGTGAGCTAAGAAGTGACGACATGGACCTGTCCTTCCATCCATCGTTATTGGGAACATAAGATCTATCTCCAATAAGATGGACGAGCTAGCTGTGTTAACCCAGCAACAGAGGGAATACCAGAGGGCAGAGTAGCATCATTCTATTTACAGACATGGCTGACGGAGCTAACATCAGACACCAATGCCACATTGGAAGAGCTTCACCTGCTGTCAGCAGACAGGATACAGGAGACAGAGACTGAACAGACTGCTGAAGAAGCTCAGTCCTGGACCCTGTGGAGGTGGAGACTGGCTGAACTGGAGAATGATGAACAAGCTGTCATCATCTATTTTCTTATGGACCTTTTTGCACTTTCTATACACTTTCTTACTTTTGTTTTCTTGATTGCTGCTGTGACTTCAATTTTGTTGTACTTGTTACAATGACAATAAAGTTTATTCAATTCAATTCAATTCAATTCAATTCAATTCTATTCTATATTCTATCAAGTAGGCGCTATTGTCCAAAGCGAGGTACAACACGAGCAAGAATTTAGACAGAAGGAAAAACCTAGTTAGTGCGACAAAAGTGCTACAAGTTATTTGGCTGCAGGTGCTGCCATTAAGCTCAAGGTTTTTTTTTTAAATAACATAGAATAATCTAACCAACTAACCACATTTAATTGCTGCAACAATATAGCTCAACCTTGAACAACATACAGTAATTAGAAAATTCACAAAGAGCTGGGTCTGAGACCTTCTGACTCATTCTACCCCTGAGGACAAAGAGGAGAAAAGTCAGATTAAGTTCTTAAGTGTTCCCTGAACAGATCAGTCTTTGAGACTCAGACATCTCTTAAAGTAGAAAGGGACTCTGCAGATTGTTTAGAGTTGGGTAATTTATTCCACCATTTGGGCACAACAGAGGAGAAGAGTCTGGCTAGTGATTTCGAGCCACGCTGGGCTGGGAGCACCAGGCGTCTTTCACAAGCAGAGTGTGGTGGGTGAGAAGGAGTGTAGACGTAGAAGGAACCAAGGTAGGCAGGAGCCGTTCTTGTCAATGTTTTGTAAGCCAGAAGAAGAGTTTTGAATTTGATTAGAGCTGCCACTGGAGGTCAGTGAAGAGAGATTAACAGCAGGGTGACGTGCTGTTTTGGGCTGGTTAAAAACCAGATGTGCTGCTGTATTCAGGATCATCTGCAGAGGTTTAAATGTACACACAGGGAGGTCTGCTAGGAGGGAGTTGGGGCCCGTACCAGAAGCTGTGTGGCCTGTTGTGTCAGGTAGGGTCTAATCCTCCTGTTGCTATAGAGGGCATATCGACAAGATTGAGCAGTCGAGGCCACGTGAACCTTAAAGATCAGCTGGTCATCATTCACCCAGATTTCTGGCAGAGTTTGTGGGTTCAGGTTGATTGGAATCAAGCAGGACACTGATCACTGTATCCATTTGGCAATAAATGGTTCAGATCTATGACAAGATTGTTCCTGACTGAAGTGATTATAAACTGCCAAAGCCCTGCGTGGAGACAAGGAAAAGATGTATTTTTCTTCAAGGACATGTTCTACCTGGTTCTTGTGCAGTGGTTCCCCCACAGACGCAAGCTTTTACTCAGATTGTCAACACAGTGTTACAGGCAAGATAACCTCCTGCAATCAAAGCTGCTGCATATTCAAAAGGTCCAACAAAACAAGAAAAGATTCTGCTGAGTGAAATTTTAATACTCCTCCAGGTTGTGATCACTGTGAAAGATTAAAAGCACTGTTAACCAAATGGATGGTAATTACATTTTAATCATCTACCTCCAGGTGATGTTCAGTCCTGACAAACAGGGCTTAAGGCTGCTCAGGGCGCCACAGTGGAGGAGGAAATCTTATAAATCTATATTTCTGGGTCAGCTCCAAAGACACACAAAAACTGTCTCTGACCAGGCGAAGATTTTCACAGGCAGAGATTAGAGGTTTTTATTTTTATTTTCACGGATTTAACAGCAAATAGAAGATTATTCCAAACAAATGAAAGGTTTATAATCTAACTGTAATCCCTCATCAACAATGGGGAGGGGATAATTGCAGAAAGCAAGGTCACTCTGCATGTGTGTTGTTATTATGTGTTAAAGGCTCTCTGTGTGTTTGTGAATGTGTGGGCTTAATAATATGAATATATGAGTGTGTGAGACTGGCGAAAAGCCATTTTGACATTAACGGAAAATACACACCTTGTCTTTATCTACACGGAGGAACTGCTTCACTGGAGCATACGTGCTGTCAGAAAGAGAGAAACAGATAAATTGATTTAACACATTCAATCAGCCATGAACTCAAGATGATTGACAGCTAACAGATTGTTACAGCTCAATAACTCTGGCTTCTGATTAATCTACTGTGTGTGTGTGAGTGTGTGTGCTTTTCTTACAATCGTATCTGCCCTGTGGACAGAGCGCTGGTGATCCAGACTAGGTCCAAAGTTTTAAAGGGAACCAGGACAAAGCTGACGTTTGCTGCCAGGTTCTTGGCGCTCTCCGGGTACATGAAGTGATGAGTCGTGTGGCTGCCGGCGTCGTCTTCGTAGCCCACTGTGGGGGCCAGATTTATCCTGGAAGCAGAAGAGGAAAAGAATGAGAGATGCAGGCTTTGTTAGCAAACAATTGTCCCAGGCTTTCAGCTTCGTTTTTCATAATGGTTTTAAAAAGTGTTTCACAATGAATTAATTGCATGCTGCCTTGTCTGACTGATTGATATTGTCATTGTAGGAAATGAGAAAATCTGCTGTTTCAATTTGCAGCAAGCTGAAAGCATCTAATTGCTTTAAACAACTCTTAGGGAAAGGCCAGACTCATGGTTTCTCTCCTCCAAATGGATCAGCTGTTGCTTGACAGTCAGATTACACTGCAGCCAAGCAATAATGAAATAATGGTTTACTAAACCAGATGTAAGTCTAGATCAGCGATGTGGGTTCATGTAGCTTCATAAGTGTGACTTTGATTTACTAAGTAAACATTAGCCACAAAACAGCACCTTTCCTGTGTTTAATAAGTTGACTTATTCAACTAATGTGATTGTAGCACTCGTTTGGTATTATCTCAAAGTTGTGATGCCCTCACTACAGGACATTAAAGCTGTTTTCCAAACCACCTACTTTACCAGCAGTGCCTATTGGTTTGGTTAAAATTCAGTATGCAAAAATTTCCAAAATCTACAGTATACAAAAAAACAAAAAAACAAAACAAAACAGAAGTCCTACTGATCCAGGAAATTTCTCAGTATGCAGCGGACCAGTCTACCTGGCATACTGTTTCCCCACAATGCACAATGCTAACGAGACATGCACCAATTGATCGGTCGGATTTCCTTAATTTTTGGGGATCGGTGATCGGCCCATCCTTACATAGAAACTGATCTTATATACCTCTGGGAAGGTCTGACAGCCAGCAATTGTTGCTTTTTGCTCTGAGACCTAAAATTCAGGACACTTTATTGGTTGTTTAAGTTACAAAAATGAAGATTTTATTGTTTCACAGGTATTTTTCAACAAATTTGGATAAAATAAGTTTGCAACATCGAAGGTATATGCTGTCAGTTATAAAAAATTAAAAATAAAAATGCGTATTGGCCCAAATCAGAATCGGCAGATCAGGCTTTTTAAGGATCCAGCCCTAACGCTGTTTGTCTATGCGGGAGGCAGGTTTTGGCAAATTAACGCCATCTTCTGGAATGAGTCAGCATTATAACTACAACACAACACTAACATTAGACGGTCATTCGGTGGGATAGAGGTGAAATAATGCAAAAGAAACACAAGTAAATCTTTTCACTTCCACTTGTAAAGGAGGTGTTTACTTCTACAAATTCATTAAAGCCAGTTAACCACTAATTCACTTTTTTAAACCATACATGGATTAAATGGAAGGGTTTTTTCCAAAAGCTGTAAAAATAAATAGTCAGTCCCTTCCAGATTTATTTTTAATAAACTATATAACTTTTGGTGTAAGATTAAAAATAAAATATGATGATTCTGCTATGATAAGATTAACAAAATAACTAAATTGCCAAGATCTACCAACAGTTTGTTTTGTACATTTATAATAAAGGCAAAAAATCCACCACGAGTAGCTCTGCTTTCCAAAACTCATGACTATAGTGCAAGATGCAAGAGCAGTAGGAAGTATGCAGTGCCTACTCCATACTACATTCACATATAGTATGTAGTAGGCAGTTTGGAAAACAGCCTAAGTCTGTATTTTGGTTTCTCTTGCTTGCATTAAAGAAACCTAAAACAGTTGCATAGAGTTACACATACTATGCCAGGCACCTCTTAACCACTTGATGCCGAATTTGCAACATACCCTGTTGGGTCTCGATGCAGCTGAAAATACTTTTGCATCTGGCTATTGCCTATTGATTTATATTCCACACATACCAAGGATCGTTTCAAATGCACTATGTCACAGTATATTTGTCAGAGGGTGAACTTCTCATTTGTGTATATGTAATTAGTGCTGTGAGGTGATTAAAAAAATTAATCGAATTAAGTACAGGCTTGTAATTAATTATTCTAATTAATTGCAATTTAATCCCATATCTGCTTAAGGTTCCCAAAAGAAGAACTTGAATACTAGGATATCAAAAAATTGAAGTGAATAACTAATCAAATGAAAGCACAAAGAAGAGAAGATTTGTGAATCCATATTTTTTCAAATTGCAAATATTAAAATGTCGGTGTTCGCTGCCATCGACTCTGGGATGACAGAGACACAGTGAGCTGTGAGAGTCAGAAAGGACGACGCGATAAGGATGGAGCGCTATCAAAAAAAAGTTTGTTCTGTCTGATTTTTAGATCAAAAACAGGAATAGAGATGTAAAAGAAGAGACTCCACTCTTCTTAAGTAGTGTTGGTGTTTACATAGTTGTAGAAAATAATATTATTTGTGTCTTTAAAGATCGTACAAGATGGCCCAAAAATAGCTGGCAGCCAAAGGGTTAAATTTTGTAACGCATTAATTTGTAATCAATGAATTGATCTAATTAACATATTAAAGTGACAGCCCTATTTATAACTCATTTATATTTATTTTATGCTCTGTTTTTAAATAGACAATCCCCACTCAATTTAGCATGTGCAAGAAAACATTAATTAACATAATTGTTAGTTAACTGTTAGTTAATTCAGGTAGTAAGGGGTTACATACCTTCAGCAGCAGAGTGTCTGCATGTTTATGTGAATCAATATCAGTCTAAAGCAGATGCCTTTACATATGAATTCTAAAACCTTGTGTCTGTGTAGTAATGTGCCATTATTTTTTAACCTACACTCAACCCATATGTCACACTTAGTGTAAACCGATCACCATGGTGATATAGTGTAAACAGTGGGATCTTCATGCCGCCAAGCTGTCAATTTTTCACAACAAAAATCAGGACAAGCAGCAGATCTGTTGATTTTAACATAATACAAAGGGACTTTACAGCAATCAGCTGCGGTGTGCATGAGTAAATTCCACAATGGTGTATGCACAGCAACAAGTGACAACACAGTATCTCATTAACTGACGGAGATAAAGGCTAAAGATAAAGATATCAATAACACTCTCAAGGACAGGAGTACTGAGCTTTATTGCATTTGTTTCTGAGACAGATTCAAAGCAGTGTTCAAAACAGTGTTCACTCTCAGGTAGATTTAACCCTGTAACATATGCATTTAATGTTTAAGCATCAGATAAAATTTACACCAACAAGTTGAGTCAGCTCAAATACTCTGGACCCCCCCTCTGAAGCAATTAATTTCATAGAGGTCTCTTTCCATCTGTTTCTCTCTTCCCTCCTCTCACCCTAGGGAGAGCTTGATTTGACATGCAGCAGAGATTTCTACAGGCAGATCAAGAATTTTAAAACTTTAATGTCTATCTTTTTTTTTTAACTGTGCCAAATCATGATCATGACTGAGCCTTCCTGATTTAATAGTCTACCCAAGGGTCATCCACATGGGACTTTAATGTTGAGCATTTTTCTTAAAGCTATTAGATGCTGACACCAATGACAGTACAATTAAATCAGTGACCTTATAACGAGCCGAGGGTGTAAGTTGCAGCTTCATGTTTATTTGTTAAATCATCCCTCAAACCAGAGGGTGACATCATGCTGGCTGCATATGCCTCAGTTTTACAGTCCATGAATTCTCTCCAAAGCTTGAAAAGCTCTGAGGCAGAGACGTTTTATTCTATAATATGATGAGTAGATTTTGTCTTGTCTAACCTTTAGTCAGACGGTAAGTGAACCGCTCAGCTGTCGATGTGCTTCAGACTTTCCCTGTATTTACAGTGGATGTGACTCACTGTCTGGAGGAGTGAGCTGTTTATATAAACAACATAGTGCACCTGAAAAAAAAAACGTCACTGCGTGTGCCTGTCCATATGCCGGAGAACAAAACAGATGTTTGTTCTGAAAGAGGGAGTGAAAGGCAGACGGACAGGATGTGGGCGTTAGTGATGTGTGGGATTGTAGCGGCCAAGCTGATTTAAAAAACTAATGAGGAGCTAACCACAGCGATGAGGAGCGTAACAGGAGCTGGAAGTTCGAGGCTGCCCACACAGGTCTGCTGAGAGAGCAGCGCTAATGGATGCTAATGCTGTTAGCACGCCAAAACACAAAATACTTGTCATTCCTGCTGAGGCTTTTGTGCAGCAACACACACTCCCTGCACAGAACAACGTATAGCTGTGTGTTGATGCCAAGTGACAACAATCAGGCTCTGTGATTCACGGCTGCTGCTGCGCAGCGAGCGGGGGAAGAGAGGCAGACAAAAGGATTTATCTGCCTCTCTGCATGTGAGGGAGACAATCTATACGTTTCAATGTGTAAGGACACAGAGCTGTCTGTGGTGACCTCATTCCAGTCAGGTGACCTGTCTGTCAACCAATGAGAAACTGAACGGATAACAGCATTAGACAGCGAGGTTAAATATAGTGTCAGAGACACACATCTGCTCCTGCTTTCCTACAGATACTTACACACACACACACAGCAGATCTATCTCCATGTGATGTTTTGCCGCTGCCATCACACGAGCGCTGCCCTCCCCAGCTGCCTCCTTCTCCTTTCTTTATCTTTCACTCTCCTCCTGGCCTCTGCCTCCTTATCTCTCACACTAATGCATCTGCTCCCTGGTCTCATCCATCTCTCTCACCTCATGATGTAGTTATGTCCGTCTATGGTGGCCCCATATCCGGCGCCTCGGAGGTTTCCAGAGTTTCCAACCACGGCGCAGCGCAGACAGCGCCCTGGATCCCAGGAGCTGTACGGCGACCTTCCGGGAATCACCTGTTATGGAGAGGCATTATCAAAATAAGCTTTGTGGATTCAAGGTACACAGGAAATTAAACAGCACCCTGGACAAGACAAAAGACATTAAATAACTGAACCTGCAGCTCAGACTTGATTACAAAAAAAACACATTTAGCTCCCAGTGGAGAGGTGATTTCTTCTTGAGAGCCGTTCATGAAAAATACATGAGCCTCCTCTGCCCAGGGAGTCAGAGCGAGGTTTTAAAACATGCAAACCTATATGTTTGCTATGCTCTTTGCATTCTGAGTCAGGATACAAAACAATCTATACAGAAACATTAAAAACAGAATGAGCCGGTCCTCTCATACACTAAATGACTCATGAAGACACTTCACTGCCCTCAGCCTTCGCCCAGGAGTGAGGAGTAATGACTCAGCTGATGTGAGCGTACACGTCTAATGGAAGATGAATTAATAATATTAAATACCTGAAACAACCTCAGGAGCACCTGCTGGATACTGTGGGGTTTGAACTGGGGCTGTAACATCTACAGAAAGAGAAAGAGAAAGTGAGGTCAGGGTCTGCAGATTCTCTTCTTTAGACAAACAACACGTGACAACAGACTTTATATCTACTCTATGTGAGCCTGTCTTCAAGCTCTCGCCATCATTTATATATAATTAAGCGAGTGCTTGTGCCTGTGTCCTTCTGTCAGCGTGTGTTTAGGAAACAGACTGTTTGTAGTAGCTGTGGTCTGAAGAGCAGAGGCTTTACATATGTCGACATGGGCTGGGAAGCTGAGTTACAACAAATGTAGTCAATTTAAGTTAAAAACAAACAAAAAAATGAAATAAAAACATCAACAGTCAGCTTCTTTGTGCCTTTCTAGGAAAGTTTACTTTTAGACTGTTTGTTACCAACAACAATGAGATTTCCAGAGGACATACAGTTCTACTCCAAAGCAAAAACAAAAGCGACAGCAGACATGACAAGAAGCGTCTCTTGTCTGACTCAGACAAAGCAGTCTGAATAAATGAATAAAGGACGCGGAAAAAAAGAAACAGTTATGTGTTGAATGTTAAGAGGAATAAATAGAGAGACTCCAACAGTTGAAAGTAGTGAGGGTGGGGAGGAAGTTGGATCTAGTCTGTAATTTTGACCTTTTAGTTTCCTGATTGGGACAAACTCACAGTAGACGTAACACCAGGAATGTGACACGGCTGGTTTTACATTTTGCTTTCCATATTTTAAAATAACTAAATCTGAGAGTTATAGTGTGATAATGAATAAGAGCAATAAATTAAAGCTTAAATGTTTCACTTGATGTGAATATTGCTGTGTAAAACGTAAAGGGAAGCTGTGTCTGTGGCCTGCCGTCAAAGTAACTGGTCTGACACCCACTCACAGTGTTTTCAGCCATCTAAAAGTTACCATACAGAAAATGTTGATCTCATTGCTGATAGTGCAGCTTGCTTTTGTAGGTCATAAAGAGGCACCGGTTCTTCATTTAAATCTTTTCAACAACCAGTTAAAAACTCATCACAGAGGCTTTAAAGTAGATATTGAAGTGAATACAGACAAAGCCTCTCTTAGTCATATAAAGCAGTGTTAGAGCCCTTTCACAGGCTAGGACTGTGCTGCTTGATATTAAAAGGTTTGCAAATGGTGAGTCAAAAAGGGAAATGGATTGAGCAAAAACAGAAAATGTGATCTCTGTTGGTAATATTAATTGCACATCACAACTAAGTGTTTAACATGTGTTTTATTCTTATTTCTAACGTAGTAGAATCTGAAGGAAATACATTATATCTCATGATGAGCACTGATGAAAAATGTGTATTAAGTGGCAACCTCAGGTCAAAAAATATGAAGCCTATGTGGAAGAGTTAAAATCTGCAGTTCATTGAGTCTGCTTCAGGCTGGCTGGTATAAGCCACACATTAAATGGGGGAGGGAAATTATATTTTTTTATAACTCATTATTTCCAAAGTTTTTAAACTTGTGAATTTTGCCCATTTAAGGTCATGACTGATATGACCAGGGCACCTGTAGCTGTCTGCAAAAAGGCTAGAGGCCTGCCTCTTTACCTCATCAAAACACAAAGTTAGGCTTAGTTTAGCATTACTAATATGGATTAAAGGTCCCATATTATGCAAAAATCACGTTATCAAGTCTTTTAGTTAAATTTGTGGGTCTTTGGCTTTCCTTCCAGCCCACAAAATATGATATTCAATAACAAAACCTGTACTTAGTAGTGCTTGTGAATGTAAAATTCAGTCCAAACGAGCTGTTTGGACTTTTGGGATTTGCCGACGTCAGCAATTCCCTTTTTTGACCAATCAGGAGCAAGTCTGACCTGATTGGTCCACCAGAGCAGAAACCCCCGACCCCCGCTGCTGGAGAGAAATCTCCCAGCGGGAAGGAGAATGCTGAAGTTTAAGAGCCATCACTGCCCTGTTTTTGGCTGTAAACAGTCACATAGTTCCATGCACAAGCTTCCCATCTTGGAAGAAGACAAGACTAAGTGGCTACAGAATCAGTGATTCCTTTTTTGACCAAACGGGAGCAAGTATGACCTGATTGGTCCACCGGAGCAGATACCCCCGAAGCTACACCCAGTAAAACTGTGCATGTGTGTGCTAGTCACTTCACAGCCGACTGCTTTTCCAACTTTGGACAGTACAACAGAGGGCTAGCGAATAGACTGGTCCTGAATCCAGGCGCATTACCAACCATCCACCAACAAACCTCAGACCTTGGAAATGTATTTTAAATGCTGTGTGCTGTGGAGCAGATGTAAGAGCTTTTCCTCAGTGTCCCCCCTGTCTCTGTGTTAGCTTCAGGATGCTAACTTTAGCTGCGGTTAGCCTGTTGTTTTAGCCTGTAATGTTACAGTAAACAAGCTTCAATGTTTTTTAAACACTGTGCACTCGGAGCTTGTGGCGCCGCTCTCAGTGACGCTGAAGAGCGGGGCGGTATCAGCGGTGGCTCATTTACATATGAAGGTCACGCCCACTAAATCAGAGCGTTCTGAACAGAGGGGCTATGAGAGCCTGGAAACAATGCTGCTGTGCTTGATTTATTGGCTTTTTGGACCAAAACATGTTACTACCATTTCATGAGGACATCAATGATCCATATTAAACTGCAGAAAAGGAGCAGAATATGGGACCTTTAAAAATATTCAGTTCATTACATGGATATTGATATTTAGTGTTACTAATGTGGCCCTAACCGAAAATAGGCTTTAAAGGTTTATCAGAAACAAATGAGTGACTTCACGGACTCTACATATATTATGCAGTCTATGATGTGTAATCATGACATTGACTTTTTTCCTGAGAGCTTTCAAAGCTGATTTCTTGTTAATTTGTTGGCAGGGTTGGCAGGGAAAAAAGTCTTGAATATTCAAAAAAGAGGCCAAACTAAAAAGGCCTCTTGTAAGAAATCCAAAAGTTGAACCGTCAAAGCATCATATTCCCTTCAGATAAATTTGAGTAAATTTATTAGCTACTTAAAAGATTGGGGAAAGGCTTTTGAGTTGTTTGATGTTTTCTGTATGGATTATAAGAGGTGGATGTCTCCTGGCCTACACAAATTAGATAAAACCTCACATTATCTGATAACAGATCCAAAAGTCCAAAATGAACAAGGGGAGACATGACATCAAGCAAATCCTGTTTCAGTGTTTGTGGGGACACCTGCTGTCCTCAAACAGAGGAAACGGTGAACGTGTGCCTTCACATGCATCCAAGTTTTCTAGGGTTGACATCAGTCACACTAAATGGACAAGATAGCTTGTGTCCTTGAAGCATAAAAAACTGTGAAGGCACATTTTCAGAACCAGAAGCAGAACTCTGTCTTTTGAGTTTCACATTAATTTCAAAGTCAAGAGACGCTTTTCAAGGTACACTGTTAGAAACTTCACTGCTGTGTGATATAAACAGAGAGATGGCACACACCAGCAGCGACTGGCAAAGAGATGTCCAAACAACAGACAAAAAAAATTCATGTTCCAGTTTTAGCTGTAGCCAAACCACACAGGCACAGTCTTCATTCATGTGTGTAAAGAGAAAGTGAGCACCTGCGCAGCCATCAAAATTCCCCAAAACACCAATTCACACATACTACTGTTCCACCAGGATACTGGCAGCCACTAAATGGCTCTTTTTCCTCCAAACCATCTTTCCACCCTGTTCTCCTTCTCTCCCACACAGCAGTCTTCATTTTTTCACTGCTTTGTCGCCACTTTCTTTTCACCCACCATCGGCTTTAATTCGCATTTCCCAACACAGATCTCATCCCCTTCCAAATTCATTCACACATCTTCCCCTGCAATCTCCTTGCCCTCATGTCTAATTCCTTCTCTTTAATTTCCCTTGTTCCCTCTTTGTTTCTCCTCCTCCTCTTCATCTTCTTCATCTCTTCGTCTCCCAGGGATGCCTGCGCACCACGCACCCCATCAGCGCTGATCAGAGGCCTCAAATCTTTTTTTTCTGTTTCCATTCTTTTACCTCTCTGCATTTTTATCCAGTCCTTCTTTCTTTTTATTTCTCTTTGATCCCTCCATCCTTTCCCCTTGCTGTCTCTGAGTCCCCGTATGATGCTGGAGCCAGCTTGGCACGCCGCGCCGTTGTTGTTCAGGGGCTGCTAATTTTTGGCAGATGTGTTTTTGGCAGCCTTGCTCCCTTCCTCTCAGCTGTCCTCTGACTCTAAAAAGTAAAGCTTCTGGCATCTACATGAAAGCATAAAAGTATTATTTCAAATTGGCAAAACATTTGAACTTCCAGGAGCCAGTGCAGTAAATACTGTAACGTTTGCACTTAGCATCAACACGATTGAAGTGTAAACAATGTGGAGAAGACTGGTTGAGCTTTACAGTCCTTTCAGTAGAGATACTGAAATACTCAGTGCCCGGTAATGGCTGTGATTTAACTTAACATGGCAAGACTGTAGTTAGCTGTTAATACACTGTGACATATTAAGACTGGAGTATAAACACGGCATGACTCCAGTAAAAAAAAGTTTATATACAGTGTAAAATGTTGACAGTTTTTTAAATCATTCAAACTCTAAATTTAAATACAGAATAATAAAAAAAATGCTGTAAAACTGATACTGTACATTTTTTGACTTATAAAATCAAATAATCTTAAATTTGATTCCCAACCTGTTTAACAAAAAGCAGGATTGGGACAGAATAAAAAAGACAGAAAAAAAAATAAAAAGGTTGTGTAATGAAGATAAAACAAAAAGAAGCCTGAGGGAATATTTCCTAACTAGTTTGGTTAATTTGTAACAGGTTAGTTACAAACGGGGCACGGCTGAAAGACTGAGCCTCTCAGGAGTGATGATAAGAAGAAGAGGTTCAAAACTATGTGAAAGACTGAGCGCAAAGAGTTAGTCTTGTGTTCCTCTTTGAAAAAAAAATACAAAGAATTTAGGAATTTTATTATCTGTGGTGAGAAAATATCATTAAAGGATTTAAAAAATCTGAAGAGATGTCTGCATAAAAAGTGTCAAAGCTGCAAACTAATAGTGTAGGACCATTATATCAGGCCCCAGGCAGAGCTGTACTAAAATAGATATGTCTCTGTTGTGGAAATCACTACATGGGCTCATAATCACCATCAAAAACAGTTTTCAGTTAGCGCACTGTCACTGCAGCCACACATGTGGGTTACTACTGTACCATGCAAACATGACACCAGATATAGGTTTGATCCAGTAACTACGACAACTTCACAGGCAATTCCAATTCTCCATAAAACAATATAATAAAGGTTTAATGTATTAACACTGATATCTCATATTTGCAAGTGTTTTTTTGTATTTTCAGTTTCAAATGAGGTTGAAATGATTTGCGAACCATCACATTCTTTTTATAATTATTTTCAAATATCACAGTGTCCAACTTTTTAAGGACTTGGGGTTGTAATGAGGCCAAGACTTAAATCAATCAAATTCTGTATTCACTGAGCAAACTTTACAAATTTGATAAAAATAGCACTGATAACAGCTAAGAAAAAAAAATGTGTGCAAGAAAATTTGGCCCAAAAGAATCAATAACATTCAGTGACATCAGCTTAATCTGGTACTTTTCTTGACAAGAACATTTAAAAAAACAAATTAAAAAAATGGTTTGGCCATCTAGGTGTGTTTCACCGATCATAGAGAAAAGATTTTTTTTTTGTTATTACAGTGATAGAGTTTAAGCTATACTTAATTTCAGTATTTTAAGATTGAAGTAGATGAGCCACTTCTGGTGTTTCAATGGTTGAAACTAAGTAGGTCATTGTTGGTTTGAAACCTTCTCCCATTGAGAACTCAAAGAGGACTCTTTGCCCAAACCTACTTAAATATTCACAAGCTACACTCTGCTTTTTCAGGGAGAATTTAAAAAAAAACAGATGAAACACTGAGATAAGTGTCTGAAAAGTTAAAGTGTTCAGCAGACTAGTCTAATTTCACAGCTCTTTTAAACATTTGTCATTTAATGTTTCAGTACAGGTCTAAAGATTCGTTGATTTGATGGGGTACAAGAAGAAAACATTGCAAAAGTAGCCAGAGATGATTCTCAAGGTGACTGAGGATTTTTGGGATTAATAGTCTGGGATGAACTTCACTGATTTCTTGGAAACGTTCATCAGTGACAGCTGATGCCTTCACTGTTTACCAGGACGTCATCATTTAGTCTAAATTCTGATCGGTGAAAGAAAAGGCTCAAACTTTTTAGTTTTGTTTGCTCCCTATTTCTAAACAATTAGCAGTTAAATTCTTTTGTAATTTTTCCAAATCTGATGAAGCAGTGAATAAGAAGTTCATTCTGCTCTAAACCCAAAACTTCTGAAGTTTGATGAAGGCAAAGATTTCTCCAGCACTTTACATCGTATCTGCGAGCATGGCAAGGTCAGACTGCCTCTTTCAATTTTATGTTTTGTTCTGTTGCACTCAGAACAACAGGGAGGCATCCCTGACAAGAAAACAGATAAAGCTTTAACCAGGTCTGTGGAGACTCGTAGGTTTACTCTGCTTTCGTCTTGTTTTTCTGTTGCCTGTTCTATTTTTTCCATCTTACAATTTCTTTCTATTATGATTGCTGTTTTTCCTCTTTTCTCGTCTTTCCATCCACCATGCCTCTTTATGCTACATACCACCTCGCTGTCTCCTCATCCATCTTTTCCTCCTCTCATTTATCCCTCCTTTTCTCTCTCCCCTCTCTCCCAGTTCATCACCCCTGTGTTGCAGTGTGACCTAATGACTTGGCAGCTGTTGGCCTGTGTTTGCAGTTTTGTGCCATTTTAAAGCTGGACTGAGGCTACAGCTCAGAAGCAGGCTGTTAGACCGGCCTCTGAAGGACACCATAAGGGATTGGAGACAGCACAGAAAACACACAGACACACTCAGTCTTAGAAACAAGAGACAAACGAGCCTGCACCGCAGAAACACACCGGAAAAGACAATCACATTCACAATGAGAAGGAGGCTAATGCAACCATTCTTTCATAAGTGCTTCCTCTCTCTCCAGTCTCAGAAAACAAATTAGTTTGAGTTTTACAGACATTACTAAGCAGGGTTGGAGATAAGCTCAGTAATGGAGCATGTGTCCTTCTCTACTGAGTCATATGACTGATAGCAGGGACATGAACTATTTGTAAGAAGGGATTGGATGGAGGAGGGAGGGTGAGGAGAGATCTGCGATTATGATGTATTACTCCCCTGTATGTGGGTGTCCTAATAAAAATCTCACATGTAACTGAATGAACTACAACCCTGCCTGGTGGCACAGGCGCACGCATGGGAAGTGTTTGATGGTGATGCCTGTACTTTAAAAAAGTGAGGGAAGATGTGTAAAAAACACAACAACTACAAATGGGTATGTTAGTCAAAAACATTATTTCTATAGTGAGACGGTACCAAATGATTTTTTAACAGACCTGCACCACACAACCCTTCTCATAGACAAGAGGAGAGATTCATATTTGTGCATAGCTGTTTAAAGTTTAAGTGGAAAAATTTGCAAACTACCTCATTTGACATTTCTTTGTCTCTAAAATGTTACACAGAACTTTGTTTGCTGCTGAAGTTTCTGCAGTTCTGAATCTCACAGTGGTGCAACTGTTTAACCAGCAACTGGCACTTTAGCTTTCTGCTTCCTTTTGTTATTTAACGGCAGGGAGCAAACAGAGAGCAGATGTGCTACAGCCACAGCCCAGCAACACAGCAACGACTGAAGTCTGTGCCAGTAAAAATAATTATCAGGCTTTATATCAGCCACAATTTCCTGAAAAGTCTCCAAAATGTCTGTTTCAAAATATTAAAAGACAAAAATGATGCCTGAAAAGCTTAAACAAATTTGCTTGCCAAGTTTCTCCAAATAAAACTTATTTATTTTCCTTTATTTAAAAAAACAAGCCAGTTATTTTTCCATATGCCACTTGCAGTTTTATTATACTCATTACACACAATTCAGGCCTCATTTGAGTCTTTTATTATCCTGAAATCAGACATTTTTACAGAATTTTCATTTGAGTGAGGCTTATATTAAATCCAAACAAACATTTTGCAGCAGAAATAAAAATAAACATTCGCTTGGGTTTCGCTTTTTGCATTAAACCAGGCACTGATAAAAAAAAATATATTTCTAAGATGAGATGATACTCACACAAACCAATCCACTGCTGTTTCACAAATCATAAACCATCCCTTACAAACACAGACCCTAACAGGAAATTATTATTTAAATACATCATAATATAAAAATATGAGTTTAAATTAACTCATTAGATATAAATCACGAATCAGGGAACAAAATGAACATTCAACTTTACCACAAATGGATGCATGAACTTTGTGTGAACTTTACTAAACCTGAGACCTGAGCTTTTGTCTGGTGTGCTTTTTTTATTTCTCCTTGCTATTTGGGATAGGTAAGACCCAATAAGTATAATAACTAAATTTGGTCATTTTACAGAAAGTTTGGTTATTTGTGTTTGCTATTGCAATATAGCAATCTGTTTTCAGTTTTATTTTACTTAAGTACACTGTTTGTTTTTTTTTACTGAAATGGGTGTAATGTTGTGATATCACCAAAAGATGACATGGGCAGTGTCCCTAAATGTGGCTAATGGGCCAAACTTAAAAAAATGAAATATCAAGGGTCTGACAGATATGGCATTATCCACCTTTGTTCAAGATTTTTTTTTTGTAAGATGCAGAGTGGTGATATAATGCATTACTTTGTAGTTAAATGTAAAATAATTAACAACAGTAATCCTTGTAAACCTGGTTAACTTGACCAGCCAAATTTCCAAAGTGGTTGTTTCGCTTTTTTTTAATTCAAAAAACAAAAAAAAGCTTGAATAAAGAAACTAAAATTCAGGATACAGGGGAAAAAAAATCTTGTCACTGAAAATCTTATCCCACTATGTAGGTCATGAAGAAGCATCTGTATAAGTGCGAGAGTGAGATTTCAAAACCAGTCAAAAAGTCCTCAAAGTGCCTCTGATGTGCTGCGAAAGACGGTAATTTCACACTCTGGGAGGGGAGCTGAAATGTTATTAAGCTGTTCTGTGGCAGGTTTGCCAATTGAATCTAATCATTTCTATCTATTTCATCACTCTCCAAGTGATCAGCTCCTGAAAACACAATGGGCAAAATGAAACATGTTTCAACATAAGAAAAGCTGGATTCAATAATGTATGAGCTACCAGCAGCCAAACCAAAACAACCTGGATAACAAAACTTTTAGCTGCCTGTAATGCATCCTGTTTTGGTGAAGAAAAAAAGAAAAGGTGTTGACTGCATAATAATTTTGAATGTGCTGTTTTTAGACAATCATATACAAGACTTTACTGTAAACAGCTAAGCACACTGTCATATTCACAGCACATGTCAACAAAGTGTTTATCATAACTGAAGGAGCAGAGTGGAATGATGTTACTTACCACCCACCAGTAGTAGACATCAGAGGGCAGCTGCATGTTGTCTCTGGTCCAAACAGGTGAGATATCCGGGTCGTAGCTCTCGTCGAACCAATCAGAAACCCCAGGGTCTCCGACGCAGCGTGGGCAGGCACACGTCTTCTGCTGGGGGGCATCAGGTGGCGTCAGCCTGTGGGCGCCTGCATAGCTGGGCACAAGCTTCACCCGCCGTGACTCCTCCCACCCCGGCGGCTCCAGGTAGTTGAAGCCAACACCTCCTCGGAGTGACACTGAGAAGAAGAGTGAGGTGAGGAAGACGAGAGCCAGCGAGCCGAGGAGAACCCAGCCTCTGCGGGAACATCTCATCTTGCCTCCTTTCTCCGCCACACCTCCTCCTCCTCCAGGACTACCTCCACCTCCTGCTGCCACCACCGTGCCTCCACTCAGCCAGGGCCTGAGCTCTGAAAGTCTGGAAGCTCCTCTGGATGGGCCCCCGCCCCAAGACCCCCAGCCCCAGCGTCTGTCCCGGTGCAAAGTGGAGGACGGTATACGGCCCCCCCATGGCCATGACCCCACCCCTAGGCCTGCCACTGTCTCAAGTCCACCACCTCCTTCTCCGCCCCCACGCAGTGACCACCACGGCCTAGTCAGTGTTACTGGTCTAACCCTTTGACTAGCAAAAGATCACCCACAATGTCAGACTCTTAAAAACACACACACACATACACACACTGATGGAAGACAGTGTGTCAGAGTCAATTTGTCTCACAGTCAAGCTGTGCACTCAGCGATGCTCCTACGCTTTCTCTCTGTCTCTGGCTGGAGCCTCTCCCTCCTTCTTCACAGTTATGTGCTTGTCTCACACACAAATGTCTCGACACACACACACACGCACAGTTGAGACCCAGCTGAATTACACACAGCTGTAGCCTGACAGCCTCCAAAGTCCTTTGCTCTTGATGAGAGGTGATCTCTGCTTCGATCAGCCTTGGCTTCTTTCACCTTTCTATCCTTTGTTCATCCTCTCCTTCTCCACCTCTCAACTTTTCCTCCCCTGGCTTCCTCTCCCTCTTCCTTTCTCTCCCTCTTTTCTCAGATTAACTGCGGTGTCCATCTTCAGTAAACGCTCGATGTGAACGGTTGCAGCAGGTCCTCCCCGTTCGCTCTGCCATCTGTGTGAGCGTTGAGCTCGGCTCCAGCGCTCTGATTTCTCTCTTTTTCTGTCTCCCTCGTAGCACTGAAGCGACGAAGCCAGAGAAAGCTGGCAGACTAGTTGAGAGCAGCAGAGAGAAGGAGAGAAAAAGGGAGGAGGGGGAGAGGGAGGAGGAGCGGTGGAAAGGAGGTGGTCTGGCCTGATGGGTGTTCCATCAGGTCTCTCTCCAAACCAGAAAAAAAAAAAGGTACACTTATTTTCTGACTGTCTTTGGTCAGTTTCTGCTGGATTTCACCAACATGTGCAGGTTTCTCACTGTTTTTTTCCTCTTCCTCTGGAGCTTCACCTCACTCAGTATTTTTCTTTTGCCTTCTGCCTCCACAGCAGGACTGACACAGGGTTAAAAAAGTTGGGACTGAAAATAAAAAAAGTTAAAAGTTTGTCTGCTGACTTTTAAAACATCTGTGTGAGCAAAAAGAGAAGAAGCAGGAAGTTCTGATCAGGTGCTGCTTTCACCTTTGTCACATCCGTTTTGCAGATGAAAGATCCTGCCAAATCTGACGGATAATGTTCATGAGGAAGTCCTTTCCCTGCTCAATGCTGTGGCCATAGGGATAAAAAAAATGAGGGATGAAAGTTAAAGTAACTCAGAGAGATGTCATCAAACCATCACAAGCTTCCTATGGAGGAGATATTTCCTCTGGAGTGGTCAGTGTGCTGAGGAAAAGGCGGCAGTGGTGGATGCAGCGATGCCCAGAGGATGTGATGGGAAAAAAAGACAAAACCAATCAGCCCAAAATCTCATCTTCTTTCCAGCTGGCTTTGGGAGGACGACCGCAGGAAGGGTGGGGGCAGTGTCTGTCCTGCCGCCCACACTGCATGTGTGTATATGAGTGTGTGTGTTTGTGTGTCCCTGCCGGTGATTTAATGTGTGTATGTTTTTAAGCTTGGGTTGCACACCGTCTGCCAGTTGCACTAATTTAATTGTGTTCTACAGCTGTGCTGCAGTGTGTGTGTGAGTGTGTGTGTGGTTTTTGTGTATGCCTATTGGCTAGCAGCAGAAGTTTCATGAGGCTGGTGAGCTGGAGGTGACTGCTGCTTAGCTCTAATCTCCTAAACTGTAATCCGAGGGTAAGACCCCTGCAGCGCCCACTTAATGCCAGCTGTCTGCAATGCACATGTTCATCAGATTTCCCATAAAACACCTGCTTAGTCACCTGCACACACACTCTCACTGACTCATATCATACTGCTGCATTTACAGCTAGCTCTTTCATGTGAGTGTGTGTGTGTTTCTAAGGCACAAACAGCTGCTTCTAACGGTGTTTTACTGCATGATGAAATGTGTGTGAGTGTGTGTGAGTGTTAGCGTGTTGATCAGGGGGCTGACAGCCATGTCTAGCCTGAGGTCTGGCTTCCTGGTCTGAGGAGAAACTGTGGAGACAGAGAAAGAGAGATAAAAGACAGGATGTCATTTACTGCTATTAGCCTCATTGACCATATCGACATCTTTAATCCTCCGCTCTTTTTCCACTTTGATCCTTTTCCCTCCGTTTAACTCTCCTCTCTGTCCTGGCTCAACTTTCGCTCCTTCCTGTTTATATTAGTCTTCAGGAGCTCCTTTTCTCTGCTGCTGCTGCTTCATTTCTTTACCTGTTCTCATCTCAACTCCTCGACTCAGTTCGTCTCAGACTGACCAGCAGAAAGTGTGAGGGCACACAGGAAGCAGACTTCTCCTGTGTCCTGTTTCTGCGTGCGTTGATTGATTCTGAATCAGTTCCTCCGGATGTCACTTTGAGGGATTGAAACCGTTGAAGTAGACTGACAGGATACAGATTGAAAGATTCAGGGCAGAATGTGAAGCAGACAAACAGTACGAACTGCCCTCGGATCTGAGAGCTGCTGTATGAGAAGAGCATGTATCTGTGGGGGATGTTTTCAGAGCTCTGCACAAACTGCTGTCAGGTTGCAAAATTTAGTTTCACCGCAATCTTTCAGTGAAGAGACTACATGGTCTGTGGATGCAAATAAGCTTAGCATAAGTTCATCTGATTTCTGACGCAATAAGTCCTTCTTATGTCCTGCTGTTTTGATTTCTGATGCACGTCTGAAAGCTTTAAGACTACAATTGTGAAACCAGCATGGAGGTTGTACTTTTCCTGCAAATGTTATCAGCTCAAGAGGGATGCAAAGCAAATCGTAAGAGGAGAAAAATCAGTGTATAAACATATAGTTTCTTTAAAACCCTGCCCACTTGAGTATTTATGCTGTAAACAAACAGAAATATGAAAACAAAGCGAGACTTTAGACCTCTTAAGTATTTCTGGCTGATTAAACCAATACACTCAGGAGTGAACCTGCCATAAGCTTATGAGAGTTGGAGTTAAACCGATGGCAAAATTGAAAAACAGCAGGCTGTTAAGATGCTACTTTTTCTATTTTCATGCTTCAACACACTTTATCTGTCTGCTGCATCTTCACATGTGCTCAAGTGGCCTTAAAAGCTCCAGTGAGGAGTTTTTATCTGCTCACCAAACAGTCTCAAATTAACTGTGAGAACTTTTAAACTTTCTGAAGCAAACAGGACCATTGCCAGGAAGATAAAGACTTTCTTTTCTTTAATTTCTACTTTGTCAGACAAGATAGTTAAAGCAAGGTAAAGGACTGTTGCTGCCAGCAGCCTCCCGCTTTTTAGTCTGTTCACCTGCTGAACTCCTGAGTTGCAATTTCTCCCATTTTTCTCCTGATTTTTCACATTGACATCATTAATACTGTAGCTGGAAGTACAGCCACCAGGGTTAAGAGGTTATTTATTTCAATGGACACAGAAAAGTTTTGAAAGTAAGTAAATTGTTTTTTTCTTTTTAACTTCAGCTATGATAAATAAAGCTCTAATGCTAACGTTATGACATGACTGATTCATGAAGCTAAATATAAGATGACACATTATCATCAAATAAATCTGAGTAATATGAAGGATACCACAAGGTGACACCCCTACAAAGCAAAGTTTATCATAGCTGAAATAAATAAATAAAAAAAGTTAAATTCCTTTTACAAGTTTTCTGTGCCCGTTGGGGTAACTGATCTCTTTCAAAGGTCCCATATTATGCAAAAATCACTTTATAAAGTCTGTTAGTGAAACTTGTGGGTCTTTGGCTTTCCTCCCAGCCCAAAAAATGTGATATTTAATGACAAAACCTGTACTTAGTAGTGCTTGTGAATGTAAAATCCTGACCTAAAACGAGCTGAATTTGGGGAATTTGCCGATGTCAGCGATTCCTTTTTTTGACCAATCAGGAGCAAGTCTGACCTGACTGGTCCACCGGAGCAGATACCCCCGAAGCTACACCCAGTAAAACTGTGCATGTGTGTGCTAGTCACTTCACGGCCAACTGCTTTTCCAACTTTGGACAGTACAACAGAGGGCTAGCGAATAGACTGGTCCTGAATCCAGGTGCATTACCAACCATCCACCAACAAACCTCGGACCCTGGAAATGTGAGCATTTTAAATGCTGTGTGCTGTGGAGCAGATGTAAGAGCTTTTCCTCAGTGTCCCTCCTGTCTCTGTGTTAGCTTCAGGATGCTAACTTTAGCTGCAGTTAGCCTGTTCTTTTAGCCTGTAATGTTACGGTTAACAAGCTATGCTGTTTTCTAAACATTGTGCACTTGTGGAGTTCGTGGCGCTGCTCTCAGTGACGCGGAAGAGCGGGGCGGTATCAGCGGTGGCTCATTTACATATGAAGGTCACGCCCACTAAATCAGAGCGTTCTGAACAGAGGGGCTATGAGAGCCTGGAAACAATGCTGCTGTGCTTGATTTATTGGCTTTTTAGACCAAAACATGTTACTACCATTTCATGAAGACATCAATGATCCATACTAAACTGCAGAAAAGGAGCAGAAAATGGGACCTTTAACTTTGTTCTGGCTGTAGTTCCATTGTGTTGTCGCTTTTGCATTCTTGTTGCTACTTTTGCAAATCATCTGACACCTACTGGCCACCGTAAAGTCACTCAAAAAATACTGTGTAGGATACATCGTCATACCTGGCAATCTAACTTAGCAGCAATGAGGATGTGCAGACTCCAGCACAGAACACAGAAATCTCCTACTTTGCCAAAGCCTAATTTTGGCAGGTATGCTGCTAACTGTTTAAAATAAGCAGGATAGGAGTTTCTTTCTTTCTTTCTTTAAAAAACATACTACCAATTAAATTGGCCAAAAAAAAAAAATGTTCTGCTTTGTCCACAGGAGGTACCAAATGCAATCCAAAAGTTCCTTACATGAAGAAGTGGATGGACCAACATGTGATGTAAAATTAATGGTAAGCGACGTATGTATAAGTGAATTTAGGAAAATAATAATTTCCAACAATTTCTTTCATTTTTGTTGTAGGTTTTCTGTAACACCTTCGAGCATCTCTATTCCCTCTTGGTCTTATGAGAAAAGAGAAAGACGTTTTTCCGGACGTAAAAAGTGAATCGAAAAAAAACAAGCATTTTGATAGAACCATCACGCTGTAGTAGACATTTCATGAGCTCAATGACAAGTCTGTAAATTATCAGAAAATTCAGCATAAGAATATGATTAAAAAGTTGTAGTTTCTAAGTCTGTTTTTTACATTTTCCGACCACTTGGAGCTCCTGTGAGGAGCTTTCATTTTGTGTGGAGCACAGTGACCCCTGTAGCTTTCAGTGCCTCTTATCTTTTCACTGATGAGGTACCTCAGTAAGAAGCAGGCCTGAATTGTACGTCTGGAGTACCTGGACATGTCCTGGTGACCTGCCATGAGTGGTCAAAGTAACTACGAGAAATGAGTGAACAGATCTCTGAGTGCAGGCATCATCAAAAGTAAGGGTGGCTCTCAACATTTCATTATACTCAGGAAATTGCAGAAGGTTTCTGACTATCTCCTGGAAAAGGTCATATGAAGTGTTTGTTTGATCTCAAAATTTCCAGTAGTGTGATACTTTGTCTTGCACGCCTCTTGAAAGTGGAGTCTGCAAGAATTTTTGTTACTTGTTAGTAAACACAAATTCAAACTGGGCTCCTTCTCGGGCTACTTAATGTGCACAACAGCCTCCCACTGTAACTACATAAACACCTTCACTAGACCAGCAACCATCTGTAGAATCGCATTTCTATGTGAGAGACTTGAGAGTCATGCAGCTGACTTGGCATGTTAACACAAGCTAATCGCTGTGTTATTTGGCACATACATGCTCAACTAAAAGCCAACTTGTGTCGCTCTTCTGCCATGCTGTCCACGCCACTATAGTAGCTGCTCAGCTTCTTTCATTCGCTATTATTATAAAGTCTCTTGCGTACTTGTTCTCAACCCAGAAACGTCATGACTAGTGCTGTCATTTTAACGCGTTAATTAGATTAATTAATTACACCGCAAATTAACGCGTTATAAAAATTAACCCAGATTATTCTGGATCCCAAACCTGCGGGGCGTTCACAGACGCACTTATTTTCAAATGTCTAGCATTTACAAACCGTTTGTCCTACATGGAAAAAGTGGTGTTCTCGTCAGATTTTCAAATTTCTGACGGTCCCTGAATGTTTCACACCTGACGTCAGCAACATGCTTTGAACCGGGGGGAAGGGAGAGCGCTGTTAAGGGGACTGCCGTCCACATCTCGTTTATTCACACGTCCTTTTTGAAAATCTGCAGAAAATCAACCGTTTGCTCTAGCTCAATTCTGTAAAAAACAGATAATTTTACACTCTTCACTGCATCAAACAAGCCCCGAATAATCAATACATGTCTTGTATTTAATTCTAAAGAATTCTTTGAAAATTTGCTTCCATCTTCCTGGCGTCACGTTTCAGGTTGGGGCTGCTCTGCACCAATCAGCAACAGTTTGTGTGTTCAGAGCAGGTAAAAATGAAAATACTTCACTTTTCTTTGATCCAAGACTTGAATTAAGTGTTTTGTACATAGTTCCTCACAGTTGGTAGTCTTTAGCCCTGGTTCTCCTGACCTCATAGAAGTATAGAAGTTCATATTGCAGTGAAAATTGAGTCCACATCGAGTAAAAATGTGACAGAAGCAAAAACCATCCTAAAAATCAAATCAGCTTATCTTAGGTGCAGGACTGAGCAGATTTTGTAAAGATAGAACCATAACACTTTTTTCATTTGTTCCTTATGCCTCAGGGTACCTAAAAATGTGTTGTATATATTCCCACATTATTTTAAAATGTTTTTAATGTCTTTTGATGTAATTTTAATGTCCTGGAATTCATATTCTTTATTTTGGGACCTTAAGCAGATATGAGATTAAAATGCGATTAATTAGAATAATTAATTACAAATCCTGTAATTAATTAGATTAATTTTTTTAATCGCCTGACAGCACTAGTCATGACACAACCAAAAAATCAACATACAGGCCGAGGAGAGGGTTCTAGGCAGACTGAGACACTGACATATGTACAGGGGCCAGTGCGAGATGATTAAGCAGGATTACTCCTGTAAAAGTTGGCATTTTATTTTTTTAGGGAAATCACTTAAACACTTTAGATGGTTAAAAATTGGTACTTTAACCAGTGCATGTTGGTAACTGAGACTTTTTGTGTTACCTGTTAATGTTATTTTGCTGATTCTGTGTAAAAACTACCCCATATTATGCTGTTATTGCCTTGACATTGGCTAAAGGTGCTAACACACCAACATAAACCCTCACTGTTAGGGGATCATGCTCGTCTCCACATAACCGCAAACTGTATAATAAATGGATGATGTCTCTGTGACGTTACCCATTGTTTACAGCACAAAGTTTTGAACCTTATTGTTGGTGGACGTGCCATATTCAAACCTAAGTTTTGGAGTTTGGCTGAGGTAAAAAAGTGGAGTTGAGGCAGGCATTAAGTTTTTTTTTTTTGGCAAAGAACTACTGTGTGCCCACCTGTCAGTCATTTCCATTTTGCTCTTAAATGGGCAGAACCCCTAAGTTTAATTACTTCAGAAGTAACAAATAATGAACAAACTCACCCAATGTACAGTTAGCCGACAGAGAAATGAAGTACTCCGACCAAATCTGTTTTTATGGGAAGGCTGTAAATGTGAACAATGACCTGCAGGTTTTTGCGCTTCAGCACTGGCTTTGCATTTGAAGGCCAGAGGTTGCTGCTTGCAAATAACCTGCATGGCTAGCTAAGTAGCCATGCCAGTAACTGTGAAAAACAGCTCATGAGCTACACAGTGAGCACAGCACTCTGCTGAGGAATTAAATCACAGGAATAATGAGTGCAACAGCGCATTAAGAGCAGTGTGTTTCAACCAGTCAAAAGCTAATGAAAGATCATATATATAGTGAAGAAACAGGGACGCAGTCTATGCTGCAAGTGCTTCATGTAGACAGGGCGGCCTGGCACACAGTCAAACTCCCAACCTGAGTCATTATCCCAGCCTGCCTCTGGTTAGACGTCTTCTGTAATTAGAAAACCCTCCTGCTGTCTTTCAGCGGCAAAATGCACCGCTCACTGTGACTCTTCCTCCATCTGAATGTAAATAAAATCACATTCAGGAGCATGTTGTTCATCTCCTTTTTTTCTACACTGTGGCAGCAATTTCTACCAGGGATTACAAAAAAATCATTTATATTGCTTATTGACTCTTTTACTTTAATCATTAGGCACCAGTAATAATTCCAGTCTGCCCCGTAAACATCTTAAAGAGGGGTATTATGTGTTTTTAAAGGCTTAATACTGTCCCTATGGTACCCCCTAGAAGCTTAACATGATTTACAGCTTAAAGAAATCCCTATTTTCCTCAAGCTATTGTTTGAGAAAACCTTTTTCAGTATTCATCTGAAATTATTTGTTTAGGCCTCTGTCTCTTTAAGACTCCCTGCTCCACAAACCCCTTCCCTCTGATTGGCCAGCCCTCTGGAAGCCTGCTGGGGCAGAGCTTCGAGCAAAACTTGGTATTTGAGGCCCATCCCCCCAATGTGCCATGAACGACTCAAGAGATCCTGATGAGATGGCCTCAACATCTCAGCAAGTCTTATGAAGACCTCGTGAAGATACAGTTTTTTTTTGTTGTTTTTTTGCAAAACATAAATATGCACCGGCTTGAAAATCTGAATACATTTAGTTTGAACTAGGGCTGCCCTGATTAGTCGACATAATCAACCAACGCAAATTTTATTCATATTATTGTTTTCATTGTTGTTGTCATGCCGTGAAATGAAACACCAGGGGCTCTAATTTCGTGGCGCAGCGCAGGGGGAGCAAGCCTGGCGCAACCTGCGCAGTGCTAATTTCGTATAGCACACCGCCGTGCGCTGCCAATTTGCCAATTTGGTAGACCGTCTGCGCAGAGATGGGCGTGACTGCGCGCCAGGGGGAGTTGACGGCGCACCAGGGGGAGGTGTCAGCAGATTCATGTTGCACATGTGTGCACATGTCAACAAAGCCTCAAATTATTAAAGCCCCATATTTCTCTGTTTTAGTCTTTATTTTTAACCTGATCTAAAAAGATGGAGTACATGATTGTAAGGAGGATGAGGTGGAGACATTGGGAGAGTATACAGTATATCACCAAAGGCTCTGCTTGGTGATGACAAACCAGGAGTGCAGGTGGATCAAAAGTATTCTGAATGGATAAGCCAGCTGTGTAACTTTCATTTTGTACTCCTATTAATCACAAAAGAACAGATTAAATCTGTCCCGGGAGCTGGCCAACATGGTGACGCGCTTCGTGTCCTCCAATGTGCCCGGCTGTCCATTCTCCTGCTGCAGGGACAGTGGCTCTGACTGTCTCCGCTACCTGGTCTTTCCAGCACACTCTCTGCGGTGCTGGGGATCACTCAGACCAATCAGACGCTGGGCCTCGGCCGCAGCACAGTGAAAGGCGAGGAGAGACGCTCATTTGATTGGTGAAAACAGCGCTCAGCTGTGTTAAACCCACTCACAGCTTTTCTCCTCCCTCTCTGCCATTTGCGCAGAGGGAGGCGTGGACGCGCAGCTCTGCGCTCCTCTTTGACTGCGCCTCTCTTGGCACTGCAGGAAACTTGCAAAGTGCGCCGGTCACGCCCTGTCCGCGCTGCAAAGGCCGGCGCAGGGCAGCTGCGCCTGTGCTTGCGCCTGGTCTAAAAATTAGAGAAATTAGAAATTAGAGCCCCAGGTCTTAAATGCTCATCTGTAACTTCAGTTCACTGCATGAGGCTCTGCATTATTTGATACTTTTATGGGAAAAGATCACTAAGTTCATACATGAGGAATACTTATGAGGAAAAAATCTCTGCGCCCCCACGGCACTGTGCGCTGACAGAGGCTCTGCATCTCCAGCTTGGATAGAGTGACAGCTCCCGGTGTCAAGTGCCTGATTACGTGATTTAGAGGGTCTTCTTCGCTCACCGGTGCAGACAGTTTTTCGGGATTTGAGTTACAAACCAGTGTCAAAATTCCCCTAACTTTTTAAAAGAGAGGACATTTATCCGATGGAGCTCATTCATGCTCACACTGAACCAGTAAAACAGTGGGGAGGAGGAGGGGCGGAGTGCGCATGAGTGAAGTAGCGCATGTAGAGAAACAAAACTAAACGGGTTGTCATGGAGAGCTGAGAGAGAGTCAGGCTGGATCATACAGAGATCAAAGCAAGCCCCAAAAGCAACTAAACTTTAGAAAATAAGCCCAAAATCACTAAAAAGTGGTCTTGCCAACATTGCGAACAGCAACTTAATTTCCCTGTTACCTGCTCACATGACACAGGGCTGACCAATCAGGAGCAAGAACCGAACTCGGTTAATGCAGTGAAAACTTGGACAGCACATTCATCAGATGTTGATCACAGATATGACTGCTGTAAGAAAAATATTTAAACCCTCTAATATACAAATACTTATCAAAATTATATGGAAATAGATCTCACCGGGAATACTGTGAACAAACTTTAACTAAAGTGTCTGAATTCATTCTTTTTTAAACTGACTTCACTGTGAAAGATTTTAAATAGAACGGGAACTATGTGGTCTACAGGATTAATACTGTGTAGATTTTGTTTTTGTTTTATATTCAGTTATTTATTTACAATAATTGATGGGTTTATGTTGGTGTTAAACATTAATCTGTTGGACCACAATAATTGATTCTTGTTAGTACAACATTATTTTAAGTCATATTACATAATAACGTAATTTGCTGAGTCATCACTTTAATTATTTCACATTTAAAGGAAGGAGATATGAAGAAATATGAAAGATTAAGATAAGATTTTAAAGGTCTGCACTCTTCAGCCACTGATATGAAGGCGGTATGGAGGCCAAATTAGGTTGAAACACAAAATAATTGTGGATGTACCACAATCAGATGTACCAATATCAGACTTTACTCCCATCTTTACTGAAAAAGGAAAAAAAAAAAGAATTTTTAAGCTTCTGTAAGAAAAAAAGGCCATCAGTCTGATAAAAACACTCACTTCATGTGCTGTTGAATTGATGGCTAGATTCTGCACTTGTGTATGCCAAACTTCCCATTACCTGATGATGTGATAACTAATGATATTAAGAAACAAATTTGCTTCATTTCTTGCTCCTAACCATCCAGCAGATCTATTTTTGACACATTGCCATGGCAGCCAGCAAGGGATGTAAGGTTGTTACGGCAACGCGAACCACAGAGTCCCCAACCTTGACCCAAAGATGCAGAACTGGGACACTCTTTCTTTTCTCCCAGTTACTTTATGGTGCTTCTGTCTCTCTTTATGTTCTGTGTTTGCTGTACATCCCCCATCCTGTCTCTGGGGATGTCCTGGGGGTGTCTCATTACTTTATCTGTTGTCACTGGATGTCTGTCCACAGGGTATAAAACCACAACGCCACACGCACACCATCACATGAGCAGACGTACAGAGAGCTGACAGAGCTTGTGACATTATTACAGCTGTCGTCTGAGTCCTAACAAGCTCCAGATTTACAAGCTGGTTGATTTTTCCACTCAGTTACACGTCTTCAGTTTCTGTACTCCTTCTATTTGTCATTAGAGCCAAAGGATATTATTAATTGGAGCATGAAGCTTGCCTCTCCCCCTTCAGTTAAAATGCTCCCGATGCAACTGAGAGCATTCTTATTGAATTTATTTCTCATTTTAGAGAAAGCAAAGGACACATGCAAATCAGTGTTGATAATGATGGTTGTTAATGGCAACAGCTGTCTGTTTTTCAACTGTATCTGATACTGTTATCTATATTTCACAGAAAAATCCACACAGCTGTCAGTTAAATCTTCTGATAAAGGATTCACGGCAGCAGGTTTTTTCCTAAACAAATGTTCACTCCAACAAAAAGAACACAGCTCATTACTTTGTGAGAAAAACATTCATCTATGTTTCATAGTTTCTAGAAAGTCTTACATTGGCTGTCACTGAATATTTCATGTTTTTCATCAGATTAAAGATCACCTGCGGGGTACAATAGGTATACAGCTCAGAAGCAGAAGGTGCTCTTGGCTTCATTGTTTTGTATTCTGTTCATTTTTTATGCTCCCTTCTGCACTGCTCTCAGTCCAGCTTTACTGCAGCTCAACACTTTTAACTGTCCATCACCTCCCCCACATTAACTACCAAGACTTTCTCCATTTTCTGCTTTAAGTCCAACTATTGTCACGTCATGCACCTGAAAGTTTGATATTGTGAAATCCTAACAACCAGCAATTATCCCCCGACAGCCCCCTGCCAGTCTCCTTTCTGTAACAATGGTACTTAACAGGTGCGGGAAAATTTCAATCTCCTCTCTGGCTCTGCCTCCTGTTGAGTGCTCTCGTCTATGCCCCCTCTGCCTCACCTCCGCTGTGCACTCAGAGTCTAATAACAGAACAGAACAATGAATTACTCAAGAACAAATCTATTGCCATGCAGACAGCCGTCAGCCACGAGTCAGTCTAAAACCCAAGTCTCACCCACTGAGGTTTACGTAGATGGTAAACAGGTCTGACAATCACAACGGCAATTTAACATCACATTGCTGCTCCATTCTGCAGAATAGTGCGTACTGTTATGTAGGTGTGGAAGAAAAAACTATGTATCGAAGTATCAGAATTTTTTGCTTAATGTTTTTAAAATCCTGATTTTTTGTTCAAAAATCTATTGTTTTTTTAATCATACTTAAATCCTTCATTTTAGTGCTGGTTTATAAGCTGCGTTGGGATAAATTGTCAGGTCCCTTGAATAAATCCTAAAAACTGACTCACATGTGATGTTCATTTTTTGGGCATATATGGCTCCTGATATAGTCTGTAGACATAATCTTCATCATTCAACTTTTTCACATGGTTTGGGTTTAAAAAAGCAAACTAAAGCTGGCAGAAATCGGAAATGTTGAAGAATTGCAATTTAAACTGAATCAGCACTCCAAAAATTGTAAAAAAAATCAAACCGGGAGGAAAGCACATTGTCCCAGTGTTATGACTACTCTAGCAAACTGAGCCTAAGAGCAAGCAGACCTATGCTTCAGGTCTGCATGTTATAACATGATAAAGCAAAATGCATGTTTATTTAAACAGCACATTTCAGGCAGAGGTAAGTAGTAAGATACAGAAAATAAAGAAACATACACTGAACAGCAAGAAGAAATAGAATGGATCAAAAATCAAGGGACAGAATCACTAGTAGCGAGTAGATGAAGCTCACTAAATAGGTTGAGGACCCTAATCAATTAATCAATAATAATACTTGTGGGTACTTATCTGTATCTTGAGAGTTAGACTAAGTCTACAAAGAAAAAATACAAAGAAGAAGGTGTCATAATTTCAGTTTATTGCATTGTGAAATTATTTTAGTGAGGGTGTCGTTCTGTGTCAGTGTTCATACAGGAACCTGGTGAAACTATAAGTATTGAAATTTCATAAACCGTGACACTTGAAAGAGCTAAAAGCTGTACAGACAGCATAAAACAAGTTCAGAAGCTGCTGTTATATAACTCATTTACAAAAACAGGCACATAAACCCTGGTTATATCCTCCAAATCTTTTGCTTTTGGACTGTTTGATCTGTGTTTGGACTAACACTTGCTGTGCAGGCTGAACAATGGAATCAACATTTGCCTTAAAACTGCCAAGAGGAAAGAAAAGTGATGCAGAGTGGACACTTTCAGAACCATAATCAGAAAACTTTATCTCAGGGTGAACTTTGTAAAGTGTTAAAACCTATTAAAGTTTTCCAACACCTGTTGCTGTTACTGAGTAAGCCTGTTGAGATGAGTAATATGAAATAAACGAATGCATAATGAGGTCACAAATCGAGTAAGTAATGTGTTAAACATGTATATGTTTGGAACATGGCCCTCTTTAATCCAAAATGAATCAAAATATGTTTATATTTTTCTACTGTTAAACTAGCAGCAGTTGAGGTGTCATTAAGGGCTGGTGGTTAAACTCGTGTTTCCTGCACATAGTCCCTTTTGAGTGGGAAGCTCAGTTTTAACTCCAAATTGCACTTTGATCAATGTCGTTTCTTGTCTCTCTCCCAGTTTCCAACTCTTTCCCTTGTCTCATCCCCCTGAATGAAGGCATAAAAGCTTAAAAATAGAAATAAATAAATGGCACCACTTTATCTGAAGGTAACTGCTTTCTTGCTGGAGTTTATTCTGAATGCATCAAATGGTACAAAAAGCTGCCACTGAACCAAGGCCTCCTTTCAGTCTGTAAAAGTTAGCAGAGTTTAATGGAATCGCATCACTTGTTTAAAGAAGGGGTATTGTGTTTTTTGAGGCTTTATTCTGTTCCTCTGGTACCCTTGTAGAAACTTCTCATATATTTGTAGCTCAACGACATCTCCCACCTTTTTTCCCTCAAACTGATGTTTTAAAAACTTGTATGTCAGCCTCTGTCTGAAACACTTGGTTTAAGCTGCTGTCTCTTTAAGGCTCCCTACTCCACAAACCGCCTTCCCTTTGATTGGCCAGCCCCATGGAGGCCTCTCAGTACTATGGGAAGACCTTGGTGTTTAAGGGCTGCCCCTCCAAAGTGTCATAAGCTCTTTACGCAGTTTACATTTCTATAACATAGAAATATGTAGCCGTTTGAAAAATCTGCAAATGTTTAATATGGACATTCTTTTTTTTAACTTCATATCCATGTATGGGATGGCATAATATCCCCTCTTTAAGAGCTAATCATTTACATTTTCATACTTTCATGTAGTGTAACTGTCAGTGCTCCCATCCCATAATTTCTTTCAAATTATGAAAAATTGCCCAACTCATGATAAATTTCTTTTCTTTCATATTTTGTTTGCTTTTCTCAATGCATCTTAGTTCCACTGGAAGGAATATAACTTTGACCCTTCAGACTAAGTAATGCCTGAGCCCCTGAGACCTTTTCTTTACTTAACTATGAGGTATTACAATTATAACTTATCCTTTCTATATAATGAATCAGAGCACTTCTTCCTTAATAGTTTAAATGACAGCTTAAAGACTTTGACCTTGCATTGCATGTGACATAGCTATGATCGTTTACATCTAGACCAGGGGTGGCCAACCTGTGGCTCGCGAGCCACATGTGGCTCTTTGCCTTTGAGTGTGCGGCTCTTCGATCCATTCCTAAAAATATATATAAAAATATATTGTTATGGGTAGTGGTGTGACAATCAATCTAAAATATTAATATATTGATGCCAACCTTGGGATCAGTACTGGTCAATACTTGGGTGATCACCTTGATACTTAAGTTTCAGTTTCTTTTCTCTATATGTGCTCCTCTAAATCGCTCATGGATGGATAGATAGATAGATAGATAGATAGATGGATAGATAGATAGATAGATAGATAGATAGATAGATAGATAGATAGATAGATAGATAGATGGAACTTTGTCTCTTCTGCAGTAAAAACAGAAATTTGTCTTTGACACGGCTCCAAGTACAAATTTAAACACACTTAAAAACCCACTCAATCTTGCTTTGAAAATTGGAAATGTATCGGTTTTCATTTTATGTCATTTTGTTTATGTGAGAGAGGAAGTGTGTTTGTTAGACCACGCGTGTGATAAGGCTCTTGTAGTACAACTGTAATTTTTGTGGCTCTGGGTCTTTGACTGGTTGGCCACACCTGATCTAGAATAATAAACCACAATCTACAAATGCTTTCATTGACTAACAAAAGACTTCTCATATAGTATATGAAGAACTATCCGTGCCATAGATCTTCATTGTTTAACAAGGCAGAGGCTGCTTCCAGACTGACTTGAGTTCAACATGATAAAAATGGAGCGCCCTCTATCATATGAAGAGTCAGTGGGGAAACTTTCAGAATAATGGAGGCCCTTGGTCTGTTAATCAAACACATGCAACCCTTTTGAGATGAAATTACTATTGAAGATAAAATGGTTGCTATCAAGGTAGCCGTCACAAATTGTGTACTTCTTGTGGGTTATGGCACATGACACAGAGCCTTGGCCACTTTCCGAGCTAGCCTGAGTATGTGAGTGGATCTACAGTCTTCTCCTGTATTTATGGGACCCCTCTCCCAGGTTTTATTTCCATTTTTCATTACTCTAATTACTCATCTTAACTGTTGCTGTCACCACACACATCGTCAGCAGCCCGCCATTAACCAGCCTGTAGAAGCCAAATCTTGTTCCACCCACCCAACCCTCATTTTTCTCCATCTCCTGTCCCTTTTTCTCTCATTATCACAGTTAAAAATAAAGTGTAAGCACAATCCTGCAGCAGAAACATCTGTTATTAGCAGCTGTCATAGTTGTACCAAGCATTTTCAATTACTTTGCCCAATCAGCCTCTCATAATCTGTCCCCCAACCTCCAGCTTCTCCCTCCATCTCCTGCTGTTTCTATTTATTTGATTATTTTCCCCTCACCTCATTCATCTGCATCTCTAATCAGGAGTGGGTTTATGGTGATGAAAGCTCGATGCCGACACTACAGGTGCACATCCCCCAGTGTGGCACCCCCCCTCAGACGTACTGTCTCCATTGTTCCCTCTTCAGCATCCATCCTTGCAGGAGCATCTTTGAAAAGCGGTTGAACTCATTGATTTTTTGAAAAGGTTCAAGCAGGTTCTAATAATTTACCATCACTCCACTCTCTTTGCTTTTTTCCATTATTTTCCCAGAACCTTGCAGTCTCATTTGTCATTGTTTTTCACAGTTCCCCTCCATCAACCCTCGCTCTCTTTCAATTTCAATCAGTACTACAGATGGCACCAGGCAGAAATAATAAAATGCGGCCATTTTGGTTGTTACAGGTTCCCAATATCCACACATACACACTTGTACACACACTCTCTGCCTGCTTTGTCTCTCTTTTACACCCTCTCCTTCAGTGTCTTTTTTATAACCTGGCTGTGTTGCTGCGTCTGGAGCGTGGAAATTGCAAAGCTCCACTATGATTTCATACACCACGGACAAACATTGCCATCAACATAAATCAAAGATGCAGCTTTCAGGTTGGACAGTACCACGATAATGTGGTTCATACTTCTGCAAAAAATTCATCTCGTTTTCACCCTATCTACACCTACACAGTCTGCAGTCTCAGTGTACTCACTCCTCCTTTTGGTCTCCTTTTACTCTGAAAATATTTTTTGATTAAAATTAACCTGTCATCTCTCCACATGCATCAGTACTTTGTTTAAAACGTTTCACAGTGCACTTACAATACCACAGCAGCAGGTGTCTGTAATTCTTTAAAATGTCCATTAGCCTTATTTTTTAGACAAGTTACTTAACTACTAAAATATAGCACAAACCCATTAACAAAATCACTTTCTTAGAACTGACTCCTAATCTCACTCGTTAAGAAAGGAAATTTTAAATGTGCTGCGAGAAGGATCTGTTTACATTGGTTTGAAGCGCCACCTTTTGGCCCAGAGTCTCACCCACACTATCGTAAAGATGTTGCTTTTAACAAGAAGTGTGTTCGTTCTGGAATTAAATGGAAATAAAATTTTCTTTGTTCAAGACAACTTTTTACGGGATACAATGCAAAAAGGTAAGGTATTGATCAACAGTTACATAGCACTGTTGTTTGAAACTTGACAACAAGCAAATATTCTAAGTTTGTACCATAGTTTAGTAGCCGGATATATTTTAGTGCTACTCACAGCCCGATGCTCTAAGACATGTCTGTAATGTGTAACATTAGTAAATCCAGGTTAGCTATGTCCTACCAGTCATCTACCAAGCAGAGCTAACGTAACCTCACTCTTCATTTTATTGATAGACTCTCAAGTTTGAACAGACCACTGCAGAATAACTGCAGACTGTGGGTTGGAATGGACATCATCATGAACAGTTTAGTCCCTGTTTGAGCCTTTAGCTTGTGATTTATCCTTTAGCTTGGGCTGTATCACTCCCCCTTTGTGAGCTGGGGTGGTGTTGCCATAGAGACTTAATCTTAAAGAAAAATCTGCGTTTACACGGAAACACCAAAGGACTGAAAACGCTGTAGTAAGCATGCCAGGCCTGCAGGTGGTGCTATAACTGTCTTGTCCAGAAGCAGCTTTTGGGAGATCTCCACTGTAGTAGAGTTGAGCTGGTTATCTGGTGTATTGGGGGAAACTGAGTGCAGAAGTGGAGCAACAGATGCTCATTTTGTATGAAGACAGTCAGCAGACTTAATAGATTGAGCAGCAGAAGCAATCTGTACAATCGTAACAACGGTACTTTTTGCCCTGTTGTATGCTCTCGTGCGAGGCAGAGTGTGATGTCAGCGTTTCCACTGAAAATGCCAACTTACTGTTTACATGGCAACGGAATCGGCAGCGTTCCAGAAAAAACCCACTTCGGAGGCTGTTTTCAAAAGTTTGTGTTCTAGGTCAGCTGAAACGCTGTTTCTGTGTAAACGCGAGGCTGAAATGCTACAAAACTTTTGCGTTTCACCCTAAAACTGTTGTCGTGTAAACGGCCCCTAAAGAAATAATGTGTAAACTGTTATATCAGTGGTAACAATCTTATTTTTAAGTGTGGATCACAATCAGGCATATATCTAGCAGAAAGACTTTTTCAAGATCACTTTCAAACTCCTTACAGACACTTTAACGATAGATAGATAGATAGATAGATAGATAGATAGATAGATAGATAGATAGATAGATAGATAGATAGATAGATAGATAGATAGATAGATAGATAGATAGATAGATAGATAGATAGATAGATAGATGTAGTCTGTCATTGTTTTATTGAGTGCATGCTCAATTGCTGAGTTGTCCTATTCAATAAAGACAAGATATAATATAAGTGAAAAATCAGTTATGATTGCATAATTAATTACAATTACATGGTAAGCACGGTGAAGGTGTTAGCTCAGGTGTAAAAGCTAAACAACAAAGAAATTAAGTTTCAGCTTTTTTTCCAAGGATAGAAGGTTACATAAAACCAGATGGTGTAACACTCCAAATATCAGCTCCCATCTCTCCCTAAAAGACTCTGCTATTGGTTTAACAGCCTGCCCATTCTAAATTTGAAGCCTGCAGTACACCTCAAAAAGGGGTTGGCCAGGAGCATTTCTATAATTGTGATGCATCATCTCTTCTTTTAACAACCATCTATAAATTACTGGGTCCTGGTGAGACCAGCTTCTGGTCATAATAGCTTAAAAGTTTAGCTTCTCCTTTATTTTTCTTTTCATGATGCACCAAAGGTTTCTCAGTGGGTGACTGGTAGGAAGTGCAGGCAGACCAGTTTAGCACCCCACTCTTCTACAACTGAGTCATACTGTTGCATGACTTGCATAATGTGGTCTGGCACTGTCTTGTTGAAAAATGCAAAGCCTTTCCTAAAAGGCATTGTCACGTCAAGGCATAGCAGTATGTGTTGCTTCAAAACTTGTCTATATGGTTCAGATTTAGTGCTGCTTTCCAGGTGAGTCAGCTACGCATGCTGTGGGTACCTCTGCATCCACAGTATCAGTGATGTTGGCTTTTGAACTGTGTGCTGAGAAAAGTCACACCTTCCAGCTCAACTGGACTGAGATCTAGAAGAGCTGACATGAATCATGTTTATATTATATGGTGTCCACTTTGCACTGTACAGTTTTTCCCTGCATTTATAGGTTCAGCAACAAACTCAGCTTTTAGGATCAATTTTTTTAACACATGCAGTGACTTCCACTACAGAGAAATTTATCCTTTGCACATTTGGGTTCGATGTTTGCAAACAGTCAAGATTTGAATTTTTTAACACAGGGTCAATACATCTTGTGAATTGGGGTAGTAACAGTGACACAGTGATGGATTTCCTTCAATGAGATCATTAATTTAATTGTCAACAGTCTTTTGACATGTTTAAGTGCTATAAGATAGCTTAAAATGGTTCTGTGCACAGTTAAAAACCTCAGAGCCTTGTCTTCGACACATTCTCTGAGTCTCCTGTCAGAGGACATTTGAGTCCAGCTCAGGGCACTATTGTATTGTGTGTAAAAAGCAGTAAATTATACCCTGTCAGCACCAACCTGGATCTTATTTCTCTGTTTGGATTTATCTGAGGTAAAAACACCTCTGACTTTAAAAGAACTCTCCAAATGGCAAACACAGAGAGAAAAGTCTGACGGGCATGGAGTGACACAGTGCTGAGAGAAAATGAAAATGTGAAACGAAACATAGAAAGATGGGAGAATAATCCCAGACAGTCAAAGAACAGCCAATTTGTGAGAAGATAATGGGTTATTTATCATTGAATTCAAGTGTCTCCGTTTTTATAAACTGCAAGCAGAAAGCCTCACTCTGCAACAAGGCTGTAGTCATGGAAACTCTCCATCTGTTTCCTATAGAAAGAGATTATTCTTTTGCTCCTGCCTCCAGTTAATTATGTGGCACAGGCACTCTGATTGTATAAACTGCAAGTATAAATCAAGACCTTAGAATTTAATTGGCAAAAATGCTTCATTGTACAATCTGAATGTAAGTTCATTCTTCTTGATAAGGCTTTTACCGGTCTTGATGAAGGGTTTTCTGTAAAAGATATCATTTTTCAAAGAGGATTGGTTTATTCCTTTATTTTTTTTTACATTTCCAGAGGAGTGACCAGGTCATACCCACAGTAATAATTACAAACTTTCAGACTGGACTTTATTTATTTCGACCTTCTGATGGAAGCTGGTGAGGGTGCTGTAATGTGCAGAAGTATTTTCTATCACACCTTTCAGGTTATCAAGATTAAGATTTACCAGACTGACGGTATTCACTGAAGGACTGCACTGGATACACTTCTGTGAAGGAAAAAAAGAGGAGAAAAGAAAGCTTTTGATGCCTTTACTCAGCAGGCACATCAAAAATATGTCAAAACCTATCATGGTCTTTCGTTTACAAGAGAGATATTTTTCTCTGTGCCTTAAACTGTCGGCTTTATGGGGTCTTATCATCTTTGCATTTTTTAATTGCACATTAAGTCGCTGGTTTTGAGCTCACGTCTTTTTTTTTTCTTTTTTTTTTTTAACTTTTTTTGAGTTCTCAAGTAAGAAGCATGACAGAAAAAGTTTGAAAAGCACTAATCTTGTGAATGCAGTTATGTGACATTGCACAGTGGGTTGTAACTAAAAGGCAAAATTGAGCATTTGGAGTTGAAGATTAAACTTACAAAGCTTAATTTTACAATGCAAAGTCTTTATAGGAAGCTAGTTATCAAATAGGCAATCAAGGTTTCTGAAAATGTTCCACAACAGTAAAATCAAGCCAGTCTGTTGATATTTGGCTTGGGGGAGGGTTATCTCAGTGGCCACAGCTTGTCCAAAGATATGAAGCCTATGTATGTTGAAGACTGCAGTTCTTTGAGAGTCCGCTTAAGGCTTACTGCCTAATCCAGAAACCATGAACACACCAAGCCAAAAAAATCCAGTTTTAACAGCACCAATAAGCGTAAACAGCCTGGGTAAGAAAAAAAAAGAGTCAGATCTAAACAGTTTGGTCTGTCTGTATGACTGCAATTCAAAACGCCTGCCTGAGCAGGCTATATGGCACCCGTTGACGTTAGGATAAACAAATGAGTGATGTCACAGACGCTACATCAATATATGATAGAGCCTATGGTTTGAGCCCAGCTCCTGCAGCCTCTGCCTCAGTGCATGTGGTGATAATGTGTGAGTGTGATGGGCTTTGAGTGGTCAGAAAGACTAGAAAAGCACTCCATATGTACAACCCATTTCCTGACTAGATCTCACTGTTTTTTTTAAACTTTTGCTGTTCATTGATCCCAGACTATAGTACACAAAGAGTCCATCTTGATGTCCCAACAGGTCTTGTTTTGTCCAAACTATTGTGACTGTCCCCTTGACAAATCACCCAGGATGTAGCCCTGTACAGATGCTTGCAGCTGTGTGAAGGCTGATCAGCAGAATGGGACACACCCGGGCTTGCTTCTTGTCTGAAGTCCAAAAAGGGCATAATAGTGTGGCCATGCATCCTATCGCTGTGCTGTCAACAAAGATTTTTTTAATGTCTTATCATTACACTTGTGCAAATGATAGGTAGAATCTGAGAGCACTTAGCATGATTTAGACATTTATTAAACACATCAGGACTAGACACTGTGACCACCTGTAGTAGCTAATGCAATCCAAAGCCACAGCTAAACTCCAATTCCTGCTTTGCGTTTTATATCCAAGATTAAAATCATATTCTCTTTTAATTTTAAGAAAACTTGACAATTGTCAGCTTTGCTGCTAAATCATCAAACAGAAATCATCAAACAATGTGAGTTTGTTAAGTCATGAGGTTCGGTCTTATGCAAACAATTTGCTTTCACAGTGAGCTCTCTCCATCACATTTATACAATCATGCAGTGTATGCTTGAGAAAACACTTCAACGCATTACTTCAACTACCTAAACCTTTTTGCTTCGCCTCTTAATGCATGTAACAGAAATTGGTGCAGGTTTTGCAATTTATGGTTTGTTAGAAACACGAACAGCTGAAGTATAAAATCACAGGCAGTCGCAAATCTCTGAGGAAACCAATCCATTAACACCTTTACAGTTATTTTAAAGGGCTTTCAAATAAACTAGCAGACACAAGGAGCCAGTATCAGTCAGAAATTGTGGGTGTTTCGTGGTCTATTAGTTTGGTCTTTGGCCAGAGCCTGGCAGAGGGGTTTTAAATTATTGGATGCTCTGCATTTGCTAAGAGCAATTTCTCAGTTTGGTCTGTCTGTATGACTGCAATTCAAACGCCTGCCTGAGCTCTGTATGAAATATGACTGACCCAAAAATACGTCAAGAACATTATCCCAAGACTGGATGCCCAATTTTGAAATAATACTCATAATTTATAAAAGGGGTCGTTGAGATCATATCAGCATGCAGGTTCCACTTAACCTTGGTCAAACAAATGCAGTCGAACTCAGATGAAAAACCAACCTTCGAATAATGTTACAAAGCTCAGTTTGTGCTAAAGAGAGAGATAATGTTTCACTCTCTGTGATGTTGAAACTTTTAGAAACCCCATGAACTTTGGTTAAACTCCAACAGAAACTTTCAGGGTTTGATTTTCCTCATGCTATGACAGAACAACGTTCCTTTTAATAACACTTTAATGAGACTATACTCAATTTACATACCTATACATCTACATCGTGAGCTGCATGTGGCTCTTTACCTTACGGTGTGTGGCTCTTTGATCCATTCATAAAAATATGTATAAATATACTGTTATGAGTAGTGTTTTGACAATCAATCTAAAATATTCATATATTGATGCCAACGTTGGGATCAGTATTGGTCAAGACTTGGTTGATGACCTTGATACTTAAGTTTCAGTTTCTCTTCTCTACATGTGCTCCTCTGACTTGCTCATAGATAGATAGATAGAGAGATAGATAGATAGATAGATAGATAGATAGATAGATAGATAGATAGATAGATAGATAGATAGATAGATAGATAGATAGATAGATAGATAGATAGATAGATGGATAGATAGATAGATAGATAGATAGATAGATAGATAGATAGATAGATAGATAGATAGATAGAAAGAAAGATAGATAGATGATAGATAGACTGATAGATAGATAGATAGATAGATAGATAGATAGATAGATAGATAGATAGATAGATAGATGATAGATAGATAGATAGATAGATAGATAGATAGATAGACAGATAGATAGATAGACAGATAGATAGATAGATAGATAGATAGATAGATAGATAGATAGATAGATAGATAGATAGATAGATGATAGATAGACAGATAGATAGATAGATAGATAGATAGATAGATAGATAGATAGATAGATAGATAGATAGATAGATAGATAGATAGATAGATAGATAGATAGATAGATAGATAGATGGATGGAACTTTGTCTCTTCTGCAGTAAAAAACAAAAATTTGTCTTTGACATGGCTCCAAGTACAAATTTAAACAGGCTTACAAACCCACTCAATCCTGCTTTGAAAATTGGAAATGTATCGATTTTCATTTATGTGTGAGAGGAAGTGCGTTTGTCAGGCCAAGCATGTGATGTGGCTCTTTGTAGTACCACTGTAATTTTTGTGGCTCTTGGTCTCTGACTGGTTGGCCACCCCTGATCTTCATTATATCCAGTGTTATAAATAAATATTCCAAGCACCATCATTTTAAATAAGCTGCCTGAATTTCATCCTGACACATTCAGAGTCTCAGGAAACTTCTCGAGAACACTTTATAATTAGAATTTATTATACAGTTTGGCAGGGCTGCTTAATTCAGGTTCTTAGAGGTTACAAAAAGAAGTGCAAAACTTTTTTTGCATTTGAGATGAAGGCAGCAACAGTAGTTTTCCCAGGGGTCAAAGAAACTGACAAAGGTAATCACACCAGATGGGAATCTGCATGTGGAGGAACAATGCAAATGGTTCATGGGATGAGAGTGTACTCAGCTTAAATGAAGCAACGGCAAGGGCACACAGCAACAACCACTAATGATGTTTTATCCCAGAGGTCACAGGGGCATTCATCATGCTCCATTAGGTGAAACGTTGTTCTCAGAGACTAAAGTCAACAGCAAAAGTGGTGCTGCACTTTGAACTGCTGACATTGATTAATCATTGTTATTACTTAGCTTTTCTTTGGTTTAATTGCCCATACGGTATCAGAGACCATACTCAATATTACAAACAGGGATCCTCCTAACACAGTGCTAATTTATCACTACATAAAATGCAAAAAGGACCACTGACCTCCATCAAAAAAACATAGCAAGAAAAAAAAAACGCTTTGTGATACCATTTAAAGAGGGAAATTAAAGGAATGCATACACAACAAATAACCTCCAATCAAAAGCTGTCTTTTCACAAATCAATAGACATACGGTCTAGGTCTAAAACATTCAAATAGATCCAAGTTAAAGACTCATTGCCTCAGCTAACTGACTGTATTTCTCTAAGTATTTTAAATGAAGTGACTGAAATTCAGTGTATGCAAAGCAGCTACACTGGGAGGCTTTGTCAGTGGTGAGTCTGATTCAAGAGTTTTTGTTTTCAGCAAGTTCGAGCTTTAATCAGCTGTCAAACAGAAAGAGGTGGAAGACTGAACGCTACATGTGAGGGAGGAGGCTCAGTGAATGACAGAGACAGAAAGAGTATGAAACAAAGACAGAGAGGGAGAGAAAAAGAGAACAAGTAAGGTCTGTCCAAAAACTCCCCAGTGGCCAATTAAACACATCAGACATGTTTCTGCTGCAGGAATTCAAATGAATAATACTCGACTGTTTGTGTGTGTGAATCTCTGACAGTGTGTGAGCATGTTTGTGTGTCTTATCAGCTCATTTTAACTGTAATTCTGCCAGTTAGACAGGGAAAGCGGAGTGTGTGAAAATAAATGTGTGATCTTACTTTAGAGGAGATGAGCGCTGGCTCCCTGCTGTGCTGCCATGGGTTGCAAAAGGGGTCACAAACTTCTTCATTCAACAGGCAAGGGACCAATTCCTGAACCCAACATGACATTATTGTGTGTAACTTTAATGTGGCAAATACAAACTTTATGCCGACAACTGTGGCTCCATTTCTGCTACATTACCTTACTGCGAAAGACAACTCGTAGAATCACAGGTTAGACCAGATGATGGGAATTTGCATATAACTTTAAAACAGTTTGTGTTACATAAACTAAGATCATGTTTGATAAAACATTTTCCAATTTCCATGCACTTTGCTGTTTACAGACCAATTGGTACTTCAGAAACTTCTGTGTGTATGATAAAAAATGAAAAAGTAGGCACTCTCCATGATTTGTGCATAAAATGAACCCCATTAGTTCTTGGTTCTTTCCCAACTCAGCACTAGGCCATCTGTTTTGGGTAAGTCTAAGGGCATGATTTGGTAAAAGATTGCAAGACTTAGTGCTAGCTAAACCTGTGCAAATGAGCCAAAAACCCCATCCTCTAATTCACAAAGCATGTGCAAAGGGTTAAATGCTTTAAAAACTGCACAGCGAAATGCTGTATTGTTATAAATATAAGCGAAGCTCTAGTAGATTAGCTCAAATGTTTCAAATCAACCATTATGAAAGTTAAAAACATTAATGATAAAGGGATAAAATTTAAACTAAAGGAAAATTTGCTTCTTTGACAACGTATGAACTGTATGTTACCTTTGTCCTTTTTTTAGTTTGTGTCCGAGCACATGATGGCTGATATGAACAGTCGTTCAGATAATTAGTGTTTATTGACTATGCAGATAAGTATGCATTTTTGTTTGTCTGTGTACATCTTATTATCTCCAGGTACCATGAGCGTTTCTAATGAAATATATTTTGACTTGTAGTTAAGATTTTATGTTTACCTCCACCAAGACGGTTTTGTTTTTGGGAGAGTTTGATTGTTTGTCTGTGAACAACATAACTCAAAAAGTAACAACCAGATCTTGATGAAATTTTCAGGAAATGTTCAAAATAGGATAAGGAAAAAAATGATTAAATTTTGGATGTGATCTGAATCACCGTCTGGATCCAGGATGTTTTTAAAGGATTCTTTATCATTGTGACATACGACTGTTTTCACAATATGTGTATGTAACTCCAGGATAAATGGTCGGTTTGCTTTGGAAAACAATACAAGACAAGGTCACCATAACTTCTGATGAATGTAAAAGTACAACACAGATCCTGGCAACATTCTGGATACTAAGATCCAGAATATAAAATATGTACTGGGTCATCATAATTTTCAACACTGTCAGGTAACAAATTATCGTACAAACCTTCAGCTAACACCAAATCGTAGCAGGCAGTCTGCTGAAAGAGAGTATAACATTAAACTAGGACTTAAGTGTTGCGTGACAATCACAATATGCTTGGCAGAGGTCTGTGCTGTTAAAGGGACTGTTGAAAGAAAGAAAGAAAGAAAGAAAGAAAGAAAGAAAGAAAGAAAGAAAGAAAGAAAGAAAGAAAGAAAGAAAGAAAGAAAGAAAGTTGGGTAATCTTAACACTGATTGGCTTTCATGACATAGCATCAAGCAGCTGTGCGTCTGAAGCTGAATTCTTGATCAAACTAAGTGCTTTTAAGAGAGCAGAGGAAGACGTGCAGCAAATGATTAAGACTGGAAGTTGAACCAGCATCCACTTCGACAAGTATTGTAGCCTTTGCATGCGCTTGAACCGCTAGGCCAAGGGCACCTCGACTTTGTGTGTTCTTATGCACATGCAACAATGTTATCAGCCAGGAAATATATGTTATTCTGCAATCAGTTTGTGGCTGTTTGCCTGAAGCCAACTGACAGAGACACACGTTCGACCTAGGAACGACTGAAAACAGGAGACATCTAATCACGAAGCTTCAATTTAGGCCACAATTACACCTCGTGCTGAAAAGGAGGTGTTGTGTCCAAAGAAATGCCCCATTTATTGAGGATAATTTCCACCTTGGTGCAAGGACAGCTGGCACTCTAAAAGATGGGTTATCATTGAAGGATAGTGGACAAAGTTTGTTTGCAGGTAAACAAATGTCTGGTCATAAAACATAGAAGTTTTGGCTCCAGGGCTGATTCCTCTACTACAACATACTGCACCAGTAAAATATCACAGGCTGGCCTTTCCAGACAAGATGAGGCTATGAGTCCCTGCAGTCTTTCAGCCCAGTCCTCTCTGTGTGCATGGGCAGCAGTCCTGACTCTGCAGTAATGGATTTTTAATTTTTGTGTCTCTGCATACCATCTATAAATAAAGCAATGCAACATTCCCTCAGCCTGTGCAGAAGAAAAGAACTGCATCCCAAAACACCTCCATGCCTTTGGAGACTTTCATTAAATTTAATTAGCTCTAATTATCAATTATTAATTAAAGTAGGGAAATATAGTAAAATATTCATGCCAAGCAGGGTGAAGTATTGTGCTAAAATGATCTGTTGTTGGGTGTTATAAATGGTTGCATCATGACTCATTTTGGATTGCCTCATCAAAGGTATCAAAACACAGGGAACAACAAATTCACATAATGAGAACCAAACAGGACGCTAATGGACTTTTTTTTTATTTTGCAGTCCTCCGGTGTTTCATTTCTCCGGTGATATTTTTACAGTCCAGTTACACTTTTATTAAAATAATAAGAAGTGAAAGACCGAAAGGAACAGAGCTAATGGAGCATCTCTGTGCGGGGAAGAAAACAGAAGGGGGCTATACTCATCATTACCTTGCTTTCATCATTTCTCTCGTCCTCCTTAAGTGTTTGCCAGGTGGGAGACTAACATCACATATGACAGATGATTTTCAAAACCAACTTTCTCTGCAAGCGTTGCATGAAATCACATTTCTGCAAATCTCAGCAACTGCCGACTACAAGTAAAGTTTCTGCACAACATGGCCTAGTGCTATAAAACTCAAGGACTCAGTGGTTTATTGACAAAACAGACAGGAGCACTTCAGTTGTGTATTGTACTTACAGAAAAACTCTTGCTCTGCTGTCAAGGATCCCAACAAGGAGGCACAAAGTACACTGTTCGAGGCAGCTTGGCACCACCAGCCAAAACCTGTGAACACAAAACAACAGCTTAAGGAACAACTTAGAGGTCACGTAAATAAACAGATAAACCCAGTATATCCAGTTGGTCGCACGCAGATGCTCCTGCTCCCTTAGTTTTCATTATTTAACCCTCTTCTTTGTAATAAAACGATCATAAAACTGGAACTTACATGTATAGCCATCTGAATGGGCTGTTTCATATTTCTTTTACCCTCAACTTTGTTTTTTGAGTAATTTTGCCAGAATTCAGTCGATAGTTTCATGATGATAAACTGCTGCAACACCTTGTAAAACTTCAAACACCCATAGCCTCTTCTTTTGAAGAGTTTGCTTGAAGGTATTGTGCTTTTTAAGGCTTTATACTATCCCTCTGGTACCTTCATGGTAGCTTTACATAATTTACACCTCAAAAAATAAATCCTTATTTTTCTTATACTGGTGTTTTAGAAAACTCTCATGTCAGCCTCTGCTTGACACACTTCATTTTAACTGCGGTTTCTTTAAGGCGCTCCTCTCTAAAAACCCTTTCCCTCTGATTGGTCAGCTCTCTAGAGGCCTGTCAGGGCGACTCAGCTATTGAGTTTTACAATTACCTATTAGTTCAAAACTACTGACCACCACTTTGACATAGTAATGTGCATGCTTAGAGTTAGTGCAAAGAATTAGTAAGTTAATAAATGAATAAAAAAGTAATATCCTTCGACTCCTTCGAGTTCTGATGCTCATGTAAGCATTGTATGCAGTAAACAGTTGACGGCATGGGGACTGACTGACTGGTGATGCACTATGCATTTTAATACCTGTCCATCCCATAGACTATTAAAAAAAAAAAAATGGATGTCATTGTTCGCGGCTCAAAGTGAGGTCGCCACAAAAAACTGCTCCCCCTGGTGGCTGGCTGCAGCATAGGTCAAAAAATCTGGCTCTCCGGTCATTCCAGATGGGCTGTGGTCAAACTGTAAAAAATTGACACACCTTGTAGAAATGTTTCTCACGTCCGATTGTTGTGGTGACTTGAAGACATCATTTGATGCCTTTTATTCAAGCCCTCTTTTTCTTCTGAAAAGGTTCGTTTTCATTAAAGGGCAACTCCGGTTTTTTAACACCTTGACCTTATTTATAGGTGTGTGCATGCTCATATACTCACTTAGACAAACATCGTGCAGCTCAGAGTCCTTCAGAAGTTATTTGGATCCAACCGATTTTAGCCGCACTTAGCGGGGGCCACGACAAGGGAGCTTCAGCGCGGAACATAATCTCTGCAAAATCGCTCATTTCGGCTATTTTTATTCGTCCATCGCCAGTGTTATCATAAAGTCAGCTCGTCTACTGTCTTCAGACTACAACTTAGAGTTTGGCGGTTGTCCTTACCAGTTTGAGCCTGCGTACACGAATGAGAAGGATGCAGAGGGAGACAAACGAAGAGTTTGCTAGAGAACAACAAACAGGAGCACATCCACGACTCAACGCGAACTGGTGGTGCGCTTCTGGACCGTGTTCGCCTATGGCAACAGAAGAGGAGTGTGTTTGTGATAACGATGGATAGCGATGGATGAAAAATATAGCCGAAATGAGCGATTTTGCAGAGATTATGTCCCGCGCTGAAGCTCCCTTGCTGTGGCCCCTGCTAAGTGTGGCTAAAATCGGTTGGATCTAAATAACTTCTGAAGGACTCCGAGCTGCACAATGTTTGTCTGAGTGAGTATGTGAGCATGCACACACCTATAAATAAGGTCCAGGTGTCAAAAAATCGGAGTTGCCTTTTAATTATAAGAGGCTAAAAATGAGGTTTTACGTCAAGTTTAACGATGATGCCGTTCTCGTGTATTTTTCTGGCGATTGTAAACTATGTCGGGAGATGGAGTCAAGAAGTGATTAGACTCTCGAAAGAAAAAAATATTTTTGTCACCCGGCTCCGCTCAGATCCTCCCAGAATCCCTCACAGTCTCTACAGCGCAGACTCTGGCTGCAAACTGCTACCAATGGCAGCGCCTGTGTCGGGGGTATTTTGGCTTCAAAACCGTACAATGGTGAATGGCAGAGCCACGCTGTCCACTCTATATACAGTCTATGGTCCATCCCTACAGCATCAAACCTTTCAGGAGTTTGGGCTGCAGTAGATCTTCAGTTAGATCTGACCACACAAGCCAGCCTGAACTCCTCTAGTGCATCGATGAGTTGAGGCTGCTCATTACTTTTTCTCAAGTTTACAGGTTGTCCATCCTTTGGCATCATTAGTGTCATTACCTGGCTCGAGAACGGTAACAAGAGACGGTGTAAGTTAATTAACAGAAAGGTAATTAGGAATACGAGGTGTTTGATGTCTGTTGTGTGAATGTGGGCGTGGAAACATGATGTAGCGAAAAGTGCACCTACACAGAAGTCCAACTAAAGAAATGCCACTAGCTGGGGAGAGTAAGAGACTGAGATACCAGGGAGGTGAGTAACAGGCTCAGGTGCACCACATTTGAGTGGATGCAACCAATAAGCAGTCCCTACACCTCAGGGAAACATGTAAATTAGTACAGCCACCAGTTGAAGACAAGCAGGGGCAGTAAGTACTGCGCTGCAGACTGGGAACACCCCAAAAGAGCTTCAGGAAAAAAGGTGACCCAATCCCCCATTACACATGGCAACCTGAATTTCCCTTCAGGTGCTCAGCACACATCACAAGCTAACTGGGTGAAGCAAGCCTGTGTGTTCTCATCTACAGCACTGACTAACAGGAGTGTAAGTCAGAACTGATGGTGAAACTAAATGAAGGAGAGCATTGGACTGAAATGTGTCGAGTGCAGCTGAGGCCAAATGAGTGGAAATCTTGGCACTCTTTAATTACTTTGCGTGAGATACAATTATAGTTTTTAATTAATTCATGAAACAATAATTAGGTATGAAGTCCTTGGAAGCAGATTAAATAGAACAACAAAAGTGATTAAAGTACTAACTTTAAGCAGATGGTAGACATTTTGGTCTCTTCTTATTTTCCTTTAGCAGTGATAAGCCTTCTGTTTTAGTCATTTAACACTGATGCTATCAGATCGTTCCACTCTCAATCTGGCCTCTTTTGAACCACAATCAATAATCATCACTCAAGCTATTCTAAAAGTTTCCATGTAACTGTAATTTATCCGTCTGAATGCCTCTTTTTCCATCTCGTCCTACCTACCACTTAGGTTTTTATCTACTGATTCATTTTCTTTCTTCCTCTCACTGTCTTAAATCTGATAGCGAAGAGCATACACTTGACTACCAGGCCATTACTTTGAAGAGAAAAGGACTTCTTTAGATGTTCACCCTTCTCTCTTTTTTTGGATTTATGACTCGGTACATCCTGAATGTGAAAAAATAGCATCCCGTCTGTCCAATCATTGGAAAGAAATGGCCGTACTTAAAGAGCAATTACAGTATTTCTTTCCTCATAGCTGAATAAAGGTAGCTGTGAAGTGGCCTATCACCAGAAACAATCACCTCTTCTACAGCTTTCATCTCCCAGCTTGATTTTCCTTCATCCAACTTTCAGCATCCTTTTTCCCATGACTCCCCTTTCAATTGTCTGTCACTGTTACAGACGCCTCACATGGGAGGCTTTGGGTATAAAACCCCCACAAATGTTTTTTTTTTTTATAAGCATAGTATGGAAATTTTACTGGGCAATCCCCATCCCATGAGCTTAGGATGGTTTATTGTTGGAGAATATGCATCATAAATCAACAGTACTACGGATAAAGTCTCTTTATTTCCTTAGAAAACTTTCTTGCAGCTTTTGCCTGCCCCTTTAAATTCCCTCTCTCTCGAAAACTCCAGACACTCTCACAACATTCAAGTCCTGACATTTCTGAAATTGCCTTTCACACCTGTACCTGGGGGGTTGTCAGTGTCGGACACGCTCTCAGGCAACAAAATACTCTGATTTGGAGTGTGAAGGGGAAGGAGGAGTCCTCTGTAAAGTCATTGTTTGTTTTCATTTTAACATAACTCAAATATGTATGAGGAAATTTCCACACCACAAAGTAAAAAAAAAAAAGGCGATCGAGGCGGGCAGTAAAGAGTAGTAACGAATACACATTACAATCACATCGAGATATATCATTTTGAATACTTGATGACTGATCCATTCCTGTCTTTTGTACAGTCAAGGACTTATTCCTCTGCGTTGGCAGAAACTGTACTTCACAGTTAAAGGGACATCCCTGTCAGTTGGTTACATGCCTGTTCAGAAACTGGAACATTGAGTCCTTCCTGTCCTGATGTCTCAGAAATCACTGTCAGCAAAATTCTGGAGAAAATCATCTTTCTTCCATTTTGTCAGCACTATCAGTAATTACAGCTGCTAAAATAATGCAAGAGCATTAACTATGTGAACCTTGGAAATTGTGCGGAACAATTTATTCACTTTGCATATACACTAAAAAAATGAAGACAGAAAGTGAAAACAGCGAGGCCGGTTAACCAAAAGCACTCAAACTTCAGCTAAAAGAGTGCAGGACCAAAGTATTTGAGGTCTCTTCTTTGGATGCTGTTTTTTATCATCTAATGTTTCAATGGCTGAATTTTCAAAACAGATCTGCTCTTGAGTCAATGACACACTCAAGCTAAAGTTTTTTATGGGAAACTTGTGTTTTTTAAACACACTGACAAGCTTTTGTATTTTGTCTCGAGTTAGTTATTTATTTTGGTAATTGGCAAAAAAAGTCAGGCAACTTTGTTTCAAGTATAAGATCAGTAAGGACACTAAAAAAGGAAGGGGTGTTTGTTTACATTTTTTTTCCCGACTAGTGCAAGAACCAGTCACTCTGCCATTTAGGTCTGAATAAAACAAAAACAACTCTCTCTGGGTTTATGATTTGCTTTTAATTAATTAAAAAAAAGTGAAAAAAAAAATAAAGCTAAAGCTGTCAGAGTTTTTGTATTCTTTTGTTTAAACAAACTGAACTGCAAATTAAAACAGTTTGATTGTTAAATCTTCGTGGTTCATTCATGTCGTCTGAACAGGACATGACACACATTTGCTGGGGTGTTAAACCGCAGCAATGTAGCACCAACTACTGGCGAGGAGGACTTACTCAACGTAAGATTTTTTTGCTTCGAGTATCACCTGCTTGTATTGGCAGCCTTCACAAGAACCTTGATATAGGGCTGGTGTTGGCCTGATATCAGATAACGGCACTCAGTACCCGCACATCCCTACCATAAAGTTAATACACTTACATTTACTGATGCAGCCTACTTAGAAACACAATGACCTGAAACAAACATAGCCGATTACTGAAGATTTCAATAAAGACAACACCTTTGCCAACACCGTTGATTTACTTGTTAGATACTATGATGACAGAAAGTTGAAGATAAAATGCAGTAAATATTTACCAAGTGGTGGATCTTGAAAATGTACCCATCAAATGGAAAATCTACAAGCATCTGGCACTTTTGGCGCATTTCAGACCCTGCACTATTTTTCTTGAGGGCCCAAGCTGATCCTAGGCCTGTAGCTCAAAGTTGTGGGAAGGGCTGTGTTTTTCTCACCTAGGGGGCGCTGTGGAGCAGCAATCTGCAGGAAAACACTGGATTCATAAGTTTTTTACCGTGGCTGAATTTTGTGGCTGTGTGTTGGCATCTATATCAAGATGAAGGCACGCAATTTTGGGTTTATGCGGTGGGAAAAACAAAGAAAGGTCATCGTTTTAACTCCTCTGTACAAAATCCAATCTGCATCAAATTTCACATGAATCATCAAGGGCCATCTCTTAGTACATCTATATGGTGATTTCTCTCCTACTGCAATAGCCCCACCCCCTGGAAATGCATGGTTGTGTCTTCCACATACGTTGACTAATCTTTTCCATATTTCACACACATGATCACAACATATACTGCAACATATTATGTGTTTTTTCCATGTATGCTTGCTGTAGGGGCCAGACCTCATCTACAGACATGGCTTTGGTTGAGGCAGATCCTGATGCACATGCAGCAGCTGCAACATGCCCTGACGAGTGCATGAGGGCAAGGCCTCTCTGATCGTCATTGCGACTTTAATTTCTTTTGTTTTTCAGTCAACAGTCAGTTGCCAGAACTAAAGAGCCTGCTTTTGTCTTCAGCTGCCTAAAACCAAGACCTATTTTTCCCATTTTGGACAGAAATAATGTGTGCAAAAGCAGAAAGCCTGACAGGCCCAACAAGCGTAACTGATGGGTGTTTTGGCTGGGTGAATGTTTGATGTTTTTATTGCAAGACGTGTAGGCCTAAACTGACTCCCAGCCACACATACTTATTAAGTTTCCTGCACTCCATCAAAGGTTATGCAAAAAAAAAAACAAAACAACAAGACTGCCAGAGAACACAGATTTCATGTCTGTGTTTATACCATATTCCTTCATTTAAGTCACACAGAGAGCATGAACCAGCTACTTGTCTCTCTTTCCTCTCGTCTCCCTGCCAGCCCTGCTGGTGTCTTCTTCGTCATTCCCCTCCCTTTCTTTTCTTCCATTAGTCTTCAGTCCTGAGAGAGGCGAGAGGAATACAAAAGGGAAGACGAGAGGGGGAGTCCTTCGTCCTGAGGCCTAGTGCCAGCTGCTACTGCTGCAGAGGCGATCCATCGAAACGCAGGGAGGCAGGGATGACACTGTTTTGGAATTCAGCCTTGATGCTAACTCTGTGGGTCGGCCTAACTCTATAACACCCTGAGCTCTCTGGGTGCTGTTTGACGCTCTGCCCTGATAGTGATGACAGAAGGTACACCAGCCTGTTCTCCATAAACACTGTTAACTTTACTAGTTTAGCTGTCTCTTATCTGCCATGTGCACAGATGGTGAAAAGTTATTTTACCTCTCTTTTCTCCCCCTTCTTTTTCCTTTGATCATTTTCTACAGCAGATGTAATCAAACAAACGTTTAATTTTTTTGATAAATACAGTTAAGATCTTCAGAAAAAAAATCATGTGACGTGTTTCAGGCATGAGGGGCTTTCTGATCTTTCAAGTTGGAGCTACTGAACAATAGATTTAACAGTTGAATTTTACGTTTCCCAACAATTCATCACCTTTAACCCCCGTTCTTCGTAAATTTCCTGACAGTGTCTGTGCGAGGTGTAAATATGAATGGCCTAATATGCTCACCCTTAGGGCAAGTCCCGATTGTCATTCCTACCCATTTCCCATCTTCACCCCATTCTTCCTGGCCCTGTGTTTAAAGTAGGGATGGGTACCGAATTAGATACTTTTATAGGTACTGACCAAATTCTGTCAAAAGTACCGGGTAATGATTCACGTTTGTGGTACCTAAATGCATCCTTGTGACCGTGAGGGAGTGGAAGAGTAGGTGATTTCCATGCTGGGCATGTACACAGCATTGCATGGTTATATATTGAAGAATAAATTTGTTTAATTAAATTTTTTTGTAATCTTTTATTAAACAAATTGATATTTTTTACCACAGAAATGCAAAAAAGGAACCAAAAATTGGTACCGTTGAGTACCAGAACCAATTGCCAGGTACCGGGCATCGGTACCGTATTGTTTAATATGTGAAAGGTACTCATCCATAATTTCAAGGGCCAAGGGGAAGGGGTAAAAAAAATTCTCTCAGAATCAAGATGCCACTCAATCCCTGCTACATCATCTCCCCTAAACGCTCGCTGGCTGTTGCAGGCAAAACAACTGTTTATTCATTGCCAAACACAACACATTTTTACAAACTGATGATAAACCAATGTCAAATTAGGGTGACAAACTCACAGCAAACAGACACTACCATGATGCACAGCATCACATGAGTAACGAGACAGCTAAGCCATAAAAAAGGAAATGTTAAGTGAATGTTACAGTAGTCAGAAGCTATATTATGTGGCTTCTGACTACCACCTTTTATAAAAGCTGATGCAGCTCCTAAATGCAGCTCATGTGTCCAATCACTCATGAAACACAGCCCACAGCAGTGAAGTTGGTTCGCTGGGAGCCAGTCACTCTGGTCTGACATCAGTGTAGCTAATATCAACTGTAGCTGTCGCTACAGCAGTGCTAGGTAGATCGTTATAATGAGTGATTTCAAGTGAGCTCTTAGTGTGTCTTCTTTTCAAGGGCTGTGTAGCCCTTCCTTTTAGCCCTTCCCCTTGATCTTACCAAGAATTAGGACACCCCTTCACCACACATGCACGCGCAAAACCAAGGGCCAAGGGGTAAGACAAGGGCTAAGAGGTAGAATTTGGATTGGCCCTTAGTTTTTGCACTTTGTCCTGCCAGCTTTATGTAAAATAAGTGAGGGAAATTGCAGGTAAATGTGTTTTGAACCCCACATTTTCCCAATTGAACTATCAATATTCAGCCCCAGCAATTCAATAGCTTTATTACACATGTCAAGTTGACGATAAATTACAGAATCACTGTTACTGTTCTCTTCAGTTTCTTTTCTTTCGGTTAAGATATGATCTACGTGCTATGCTGACACCTAGAGTAAACCATTGGTAAATTCTTCTTCTCTTCCACATGCACACATTTCCCTGCCACCTTTCTCACTTAAATCAGTTGAGTGTATTAAGTTTCGGGAGTGCATCCTACAAGGGTAACTTTCTTTTGGGGGGTGTGTGTAGGAGAAGTGAGTGTGTAAAAATCTGGACCTAAGTTTTTGTGTCAAAGAGGATTATGTTGTCATTTTAAATAAAGTAAAAAGTGTAAATCTCAATCTGAGAACAAAACATTTATGAGTGACCAGATAGCTCTATGTGTTCTTTACAGCAGAATTATGAGACATTTATTATTTTCTTTAGGACATAACCTAAAGTAGCATACTCAGTAGTTGAGTATAAGGTACAAAAACACTGTGCTAAAAGTAAGAGTATGATAGGTTTGTTTGTTTGTTTTTTTCATATCAGTAGTCTCAGAAGATTTATCACCTTGCTGCAACAATAAGAAACATGTGTTGGAAGCACAGCTGTTGTTAAGTCACACTCATCAGAATCCACAAACACCCGCTGACGCAGAAGTCAGTGCGTGTAAAAGCATCTTAGACATCATGGCAAATCCTGTCCAATCAACTATCTGGCATTTTTTCATTTGACAAAGAGGAAGCCTGATCAGTATTTACAGCGATTAATTCTCATTTGTCAGATCTCCTGTTAGCCAGTCTCAACATAAAAGCTGCACCTGTAAAAGGTAAAGCAGCTTTAGATTTAATCACTGTAATCGTGCTGTAAGTACTCATCGCCAGGAGCAGTATCAGCTAGTGAGGGAATATCTGCCAGCCAAAGCTGACAAGGTAAACATCTTAAGATGTTGAACAAAGAAGAGTTTTCAAAGGCCAGCCTTACAAAACAAAGTCTGCTCTTTAGGCAAACTGCATAAAGCATGTCTAAAATGATTCTGTAAAAGCTTAATCAAAGAAAAAGAAAAGTAATATCAGTATCCCAACAGGAGTCAAGTTGCTATTAACAGCTGGGTTTTGATGAACAATCAGAATTAAAGAAAGAAATCTACATCTATTTCTCAACAGGGGTTTCAGGTATGAAAGTCATGGGAATAAACTGCTTTAATGAAATCAGATACTTTACAGTCCGCTATGTTTCCAATTTGCTTCCAATCGTCCTATAACAAAGATTTAAGTTACAAGTCTCACATCAGCAGTATTTAATTCAAAGAGGTTCAGTTGGGAAAAAATCCCAGGTACAGGTTCACAGCATCATTATACTGTGCTTTATCTCATAATGGTGTTTCATGTGTTTGTATTAATCACAACATCTTTAAAAAGCACGGCTCACTGGTTTTGACTTGTTTGGAGAGGAATCAAGATAAAAGACTCCGGGTTCAGCTTTTATTGTCTACTTTCATCATTTTGGAAAATGCCACATCTACTTTTCTCTGTTTCCGTTATTTCCCCTCACCCTGTCTCTGTAATTCTCCCCTCAGCTGGTTTTCTAATATATCCCACATCCCTTTTGTCTGCTGATAGGCATCACACATGATGGTTTACAACAAGTGTGGTGGTAAGTGACTGCCCTGGGCCACCAAAGGGGCTACTGTAATGGCAGAAAAAGCTGCACTAGTAAGAATAGATGCACTCACAGTCCACCAATAAGTGACCTAGGCCAGAGATCATTAGTCAAGGGTCATACACAGGGCTTAATGAATTTATTAGACCACCTGTCATGAAAAAAGAGAAAACCATCCACGACCATGAAGTGCTTTAACTCAACCACTGTCTTTCTCTGTCTGTGAGTTTTATACACTTCATCATTTTGAACAGGAGTGAGGAATTTTAAACCAAATTTTTATTCACAGATTTCAACCAGCACACTACAATTCTCTGAAAATTAGAAAACCAATCGAGCATAACAACAAAACACAAAAACACTTTCTTCTCTTTTCAAGGATGAAATTAAATAACTCTAATCTGGAAATCAAAGTATAACAATAATGTGCTTTACTATTTTTTTCTGCTTTTTTTTGTAGAGAAGTTACATTTGAATGGAGAACAAGTGTAATATTTTAGCATTAAATATATATTTATAATTAAAGAGCTTTGACATGCTGGTGGATTCAACATTGCAGAAACATGAAAAATATTTTGATAACCAGAAATATTTGGTTAATCCAGGGCTGCAGAGGCAAATGCCTTACACTGGCTGGTTCTCTATTTAGTTTTCTAAGCACTCTTTATTTCTGTGCCTAAAATTTCAAATTTTCAATTGGAGAAATCTGGTTTAAGCAATGTTGCAAAAACTCAAATGCTGAAATCACCACTCCTGGATGGCATTATTATGCAGCTCTAACCTTGATTGATTTGCCCCAAAAAAACACAGGTCCTTCTCAGCACGGAACTCCTCTACCATTGTCGAAAAACCTTGCCCTATTTTTTGTGGTCTGTTAGAGAGAAAAGACATCAGAAAAAAAACTTAAACTAGTTAAAGCTGACAGTGCTGTGACAAAAGAAACAGCTGATATCTGAGGTGTTTCTGTTCTTAGGACACTGAGCAGTAGAAATGCTGAGCTGTGCCTGTTTACAGAAAATGACATCATCAAAACAAAGCGTAACAAAACAAAAAAAGGTGAGTACACACAGGCTCTCATTTTGATCATTTTGCAGTTCACATAAGAACATCGTTGAAGTTGCGAAGCTTTCAAGTCTGTCCAGCTCCCGCTGTCACTGTCAACTCATGTTAACATCTTAAAACCAATCAGTGGAGGTCCAGAGAGGGTGGAGTCTTTCTGGTTTTTAAGGGGAAGTTGATTAACTAGGCCTCCACACATTTCTTGAAAAGAAAGCAGGAGGGATCCCACCGCTCTACCTCACTCTCTCCCTTGGGTGCTCTTTCTTACTCCAAGAAGAGATGAGAGTGAGAAGAGAAAAAGAGATGAGAGGGTTTCTGGGAAACTGATGAGATGAACACTTGACAGACAGCAGCTCAGGGAGCTGTTCTTGTCTGTGTTACCAGAAAACAGAGAAATGAAACCAACTTTTTATACACTTTGGGAATGGGCTGAGCATCTTATTCTTCATGACTAATTTTATTTTTTACAAAAAAACATACTGCAATGTCAAGGAATATAACGAAATCATGACATTTCTGGTCATGTAACTCAGATCAGTGAGTTTCATGGTACCAGTGACGATTGTGACTGGAGAGCTGCTACCAAAATAGCAAAAGCTACATCAACCGTCTGCGAGGTAGAGCTCCAGGATGGGACGCTTCCAGAGCTTTAGATCTGATATTCTGTGAGGTGAAAGAGATGTGATGGATGTCTGTACATGTGCTCCCAGGTGAAGAGAGGACATCTAAAGAAGGTGCAGCATTCCTGCAGGAAACTGTCAGATGGCCAGTAAACAACATGAAGGATGGATCTGTCTGCCTCACTACCCCAATACCCATCGGCTACAGGGAAGGCTGCAAGAGTTGTGACAAATAAGCTCTGTTCAGAGCTGGTATTAATACATGTTCTCAGTGATCTGATCACAACAGACAGGCTCATTTGAAAAGGGTATAGAGTAAAATCTTCCATAATTATATGACAATGTGTATGTTCATGCAACCTGGACCATTTAGTCTGTATCAAGGACAATGACAAGGCCGATGTCTAACTCCTTTAAGAAGATTATTATCTGCGAAAGATGGGAAAAGGGATGAGAAGTGTTCCATCATTTACAGTAAGTCCACAAAAAAAATTCTATCCATGATGTTTCCTGTCCACTAGTAAAATACTTACCTGCTGCTTCTTATCAGTATGTTGGAACTTTTTGAATGCAACAGAGAGTGGTTTGCATTACGTGACAGAGTGCACCTGAAATTAAGTCAGAAAAGCGACACTGCATGTTATTTTTCCAAAGTGGAACCTATATATTGTGTATCAAAATGAGGATGTTAGTATGCATTTTGTTTACCCTCTCCGAGTTGGCCAATGATGCCACATTCTAAACCATCAAGAAACAAGTTAGCAAGAGGCTAACTGGCTGCATGTCTAATGGGAACATGAACAACTGCCATATATTTCCTGCATCTACATTTGATTGGCATGTCTGCGTTGCATGTCTTTAATAATTAACATTACTTGTTGCATGAATGGTAGGGCCGATGTAGAGGCAGAGGAGATTGTCAACACAGTCACAGGAACGACAATGGCAGACAGTTTTAAAGACAAGCTGATAAACCAAGTCTCTAATTATTTCATCACACCAGTATGGTGTGTCATTGCGCAGCAACAATCATAGCTGTCAAAATAACTGGCAAGAGATTGGTACAATTTTAGAAGTTGGTGGTGGGATCTAAAAAAATGAAATGGAAACATATTAATGTTCTAGCACGGTAGAAACAGTTGGGAAGCAGAGGCTGTTTTCAAAACTGCCTGATTTAGACTGAATTAGCCAAAATGTGATATGCAAGCATTAGTAAGTTCTGCATTGTATGACAAAATGACCCAGGTATCCTTTTGATTTGGGAATAATTCTCAATGTGCAACATACCTGTCTCCCTTGCACACCGTCTTCCACAATGCACAACACTAACATTGCTATTTCTTTTAAGATAGAAGGGGCTAAGTTTTAGGTGCATTGCTATGATGACTTAAATAGGGATGGGTACCTTTCACATTTGAAACGACACAATACCAATGCCCGGTATCTGGCAATCGCTACGGGTTCTCAACGGTACCAATTTTCAGTACTTTTTTGTGCTTATGTTGTAGAAAATATTTATTTGTTCAATTACACATATATATATATATATATATATATATATATATATATATATATATATATATATATATATATATATATATATATATATATATATATATATATATTAATATAACAAAACAAACAAAAAAATATTTATTTGTTCAATCATATATAAATATTTTTTATATAACAAATGTATTCTTCAAAATATAACCCTGCAATGCTGTCTTCATGTCGAGCATGGAAAATTGCCTACTCTTCCACTTCCTCACAGTCATAAAGACGCATTTAGGTTACTTAACATGGTACCTTTTCACTTTACATGAATCGGCACCCGGTACTTTTGGCATAATTTGGTCGGTACCTAAAAAAGTACCTAATTCGGTACCCATCCCTCGACTTAGTACAACTACATTAACAGTTAATGGTAGAGCCTGCAGAATTTCCATTAAAAAAAAAAGTCAACTTTTACAGGAATAATCCTATTACTATCGTCACTTCTGGGCCTCTATATGTGTGTCAGTGTCTGTGTCTCCCTCAAACCTTCCCCTCAGCCTGTATGTTGATGTTTTGGTTGTATTTATAAAGATGGATAGCAGAAGGGTCAAAAGAAATGTTTGGTCAGCCACACACAAAAAAAGTACACAATTCAAGGCCATTTAGTTACAGACTTTGTTATAAAAAGTGCAAGTCATTGTGTCTTTATGCTTCCTTTAAGACCTTACCTGTCTAAACATTAATGTTTTCAATGTTTTGGATCTTTATATTTGTTCATGAACGTGCTGTTCTAAATTTGAAGCAACTGTAAGTATCACGAAGCCAGTCTGTCTCACACATACGTGTCTGTAATTAAAGCTCTCCTTCCAGTAACAGGAACATCAGTCTGACACCTCGATGTTGTGTTTCCACTTATTCATTCAGTGAGAGTATCTAGTGTGTATTGCACAGAGGGAGCATCAGACTGAGAGAAAGAAAGAGAAAAAGTAACCTTTCAAGTGTGTATCAATAGGATGACCTGTGTGTTAACCCAGTTTGAGATCCCACTGGACCCAAAATGACAGAGACTATATCTTTAAAATAATCAAAGAGGACAGATACAGAGGAGAGGAGTGAAGAGGTGAGACTAAAAAAACACCAACCCAGTTAGGTTTGTGTAGCTCTATGAAAACTGGGCTCCCTGGGTATCAGATTAACCTAGTTAAAGCTTTTCCTACTACATTAATCAGCCAGATTAAAAAGAGCTTCTGCAACTGCAGACTCTTAATGATATGATGAACACCAACAGCTTTGCTCTCAGATTTGGATGTGTGAGCAGGGTGGTGATCTATAATTATATTATTCAGCTGTGTTCAAATTACCCTCTGCAGTCCAAAGCATGTGACTGCCTAGAAATCTAATCTAGCATTTAGGTATTGATTTTGTTAAGGGAGGAGGCTGAAGTTCTCATTGTTTTTTGCTGAATGTTTCTGTGTTGTTAGGTCTTTTGGGGCTGCTGTAAATTGACAGAATTTTAATTGCGTTTACTGGTGCTTTTGGCACATTCTTGAAAAACATCAGGGCCTAAACACTGCCGCTTCCTCTGGTCTGTTTTTAAAAAGCAGAGAGAGACAGAGGATGTGAGCAAATGGAAAACTTCGTTTTACAATTCAATTACTCAGTACTCAATACAACACACTGTCTGGGAAACTGCAGTGTAACAAACCACTAGAGTCATTAATCTAAAATAAATCACCATGATCTGTATCTGGAGTGTTCGGAGCTCAAATGTAGGAAAAAAATGTTCCTCATGAATGAAAAGGTGCTTGAGAAACAGGGCGTCTACGCTGGGCTGACATCTCACGAGGCTGTCAGAGCTTTAAAACATTCATGATTCACCTTTACTCTGCCCTGTAGGATTATAAACCCCTCTACAAAAGAATAGTTTTGACACTTTTATTGGACAATGGTTGGTTGCACAAAATGTATCTTCATTTGTGTTTTCTGTGTTTTGTCAGCAAAGAGTCAGGCAGATAACACTTTTTTGATAAAGTTGTACACTACTCAGCTATTTCAACAAGCACTGTCTATCACTTTAAAATCAAATGAAATAGCCATCTGAATAAAAGTCTGGCCAGCAGAGAGCCTGAGAGGGTCAACTCACTACAGGCTCTGTGAATCCTCTTTTAGAAAACTGGCAATGAGAGCTTTCCCCTTCAGTAAACCCAGCAAGCACAAATGACAGTAGACAGGAAACAGCCGAGAACAAGGAACAGGGTAAAAAGCTTCAAAGGAATGCACGTGGAAAATGTTAGAGAGACTGTGGTCTTGGTTTTGAACAGTGTGGTTTAAGATTTGTGAGTTAACTCTGAGTAACTAGAGCACTTGGTTGAGGTTAGAGCAAGATTATCAAAATATTAACGTAAAGTTGACAAAGATCTTTGGTGCATGGACCTGACTCTTATATTTAAAGCCATTGTTTTTTCAAATTCTGGTATACTTCTCCTGAAGTTATAGTGAATAAAGTAGGACTTTTAGGTTTGTTAAACATGCAGTGAAAAGCTGTAATAAGCATACAACCTTTTGAAATATAGGAGCAGGTAAGCAGTGTTTTCCTCACACAGTGCAGCTGCCCAAGTGTATTTACAGCCGTCTTTGAAACATTGACAGATATTTACACATTTATCTCACCTCTGAACACTGTGTGTGACTGAACCACTTGTGGTCTGCACTTTCTCAGTATCCTATCGGTGTGCTCTGTGGCGTCTGTCTCTCCTTAAATCAGTGATTACAATACACAGTCTTGCATTAATATGAAATCATAAATATTCATTTAATTTTTTTGTGGTATTCTTTGCTTAATGTTTTTGAACTGACACATCTTTTAATGCCTGGCTCACCTGTGTTAAGACTGATGGAGGATGAAACATATGAGAGGAAAGAGAGAGGACACCATTCCAGAGGGCTAAGGGACCTTGGTTGCTGTTGTTTAAAAAAATCTGCATTATCTAAAAGTGTAATTAGAAAAGTGCAAGGTAATCAAAGTGACTTTCTCTTACTCTTGGTGTTCAGTGTGCACACAGGCAGGTGCTCGCAAGTTGTTGGGGTAAAATGCAAACACTCCATCTGTTATCAAAACTTTGTCCTGATGCCTTCATTAATCTAAATATAGATTCAGTACATGAAAAAAGAAAAATATGCTAACTTATAAATGTACTATTTCTTGCATTTTGTTTGACATTGTCCTGTTCATGCCATTCATGAATGTGCAGTAACATCAAGATTGTGTATGCAATCAGTATCGGTACCCAACAGCACCAATTTTTCGGTACTTTTGTGTGTTAATGTGTTAAAAAATATCCATTTGTTTATAATAGAATGTAATTTTTTTTCAATTTCACATATTTATTCTTTCTATGCTGTGTTCATGTCCAGCATGGAAAATCATCTACTCTTTCAGTTCCTCACAGTCACAAGGATGAATTTAGGTACCTAAACATGGCACCTTTTGATTTTACGTGAATTGGTACTCTGTACTTTTGACAGAATTCGGTCAGTACCTATAAAAGTACCTAATTCAGTACCCATCCCTATGTGTGTGTAAACAAACAACTAAATAAGGATGGGTGAGTACAATTATCGTGTATTGGGCTGATACCAGCCTAATTTCAAGGTATCAGGTACTTGTGAAAAAATCTAACGCCATGTAAGTCCTCCTCACCAGTAGTTGGTGCCACACTGCTAAGGCTTGACACCATGGTAAATGTATCTCAGGTTCTGCTCAGACAACATGAATGAACCAGGCATAGTTAACAGTTAAACTGTTTTATTTAGCACTTCAGTTTATTTCAAAAATTTCTAAAACTCTGACAGTTTATTATTAAAAAAAACATAATCTCAGAGAGTTGTTTGTGTTTTACTTTAGACTTAATGACAGTGTCTGTGCTGTCTTTGTTCAAAATGATCAGTCACTGTTCTTTATGTATCAAAAGTACTAGTGGTATCAGTACTCGGTATCAGTGAGTACAAAAGAGGGAGTACTTGTTCTGGTATAGGTCTAGAAAAATTGTATTAAACATCCCTACAATCAAACATCCTCCTCCTCACTAGTCAGCCCCACTAGATAGATGGGCTGTTTTCGAAACCGCAAACTAAACACTACTTATAATCATAATATCTACTGGACAATATAAACTGCTTTTGGATATGATCTGTTGAATGACTGTTCTGTTCCATCTGTTTCGTGGTAGGCTTCACTGGTGTTCAGTTTTTGGGAAGAGGAAGTAAAGTTGAAAGCAAGACTGCTTCTGTTGATTTTTTTTTTTTTCAAGTGAATGCATTCATGATTCATGTGAAAAATTTCTATGGCACTAAAAGAGATTTCAAAAAGAGGTCACAAAACAGGACACAATTGTGTAATTGTGAAGAAGAGGCACAACTGGGGCATAAAATTGATAAAAATGTGTAAAATGGAATGTGGAAAATTTCTTGGGCAGACCCTCACCTGAGGAGAACAGATAAGAAAAGGTAAAAACTCTTTTTGAGCACTTGGTGAGCACCCTGTTAAAGACAGTGCCCAAAACCTCTCTAAGGCACAATAAATTGTTTAACTCCAGCCAAAACATTATTCATAAAGATATAATTTTGATTGGGTGGAGCTTGTTTTCTCATTGAGCACAAACTGATACAGAGTCCCCGTCATCCATCACGCTTTTATCTGTGCTAACAGAAGCCATTGATTAGTGACTAGACAGACGGTGTGGAAATAAATAGTCTGACACTGCGTGTTATCTAATCTGATTGCCTGTGTGATTCCTATTGGAGAAATAATTAAAGATAAACAGCATCACCAAATAAACAACAATGACATGGCACAAGAATAACACAGAGAAAAGACAGGGTGAATTGATTTCCAGTAATTTATATAGAAAGTACGTAGCCAACTGTAAGGTACAAGCCTTCCTTTGGTTTAACAGTAAGTGGCTCTTGGCTCAGATTCAAACACCAGCACAAATAAAGGAGCTGAGTGTGTTTGAGGAGGTTAAGTCGTTTACGCTGATAGGATTCTATTTGTGCGACTATGTGTGTATGTGAGAGAGGGAAAAAATACAGTTACTGTAAGTAGTTGAAAATGATGGGATTATGTGTGGGTCTGTGTATGTACATGTGCGCGTCTATGCGTGTGCATATGAGGAGGAATGAAAACACTTTATAATTCCTTCCTTGTGGTCAGCATCATGTCAAGAGCTGCTCTTTTATAGGAGTTACTGCGTGTGGCCTCAGGGGTTTCCTTTATCGTTTATATTCACCACAGTTTGAATTAAGCCGGTTCAAAGGATTTTGCAAACCCTTTATGATGCCCTCAAGTGTAACTGGACTGGATGTTTCTTACCTTGAGGCACTTTTTAAACGTGATGAACATCATCCAATTTTCTAGCTGTTCCAGTCAAATTTGCACGGATTTCCCCTCATAGACGTTTTGATGGAGGACTTTGAAAGTTTGAAATCAGTCTTTGAGCTGCTCATTTCAGGATTTCCTCACAGAATCATTTTTATGTTTATGAATGAAATAAAGACTGTACAAAAGGGTTTTGCAAAAATCAATATACCAAACAATAAACCTGGCTTCCCTCTGTGCTTAAACCAACACTAGACTAATCTGCTACTGCTCACTGTAAAGTTTTTAGTATCTACAGGCATCCTTTGTTTTTTTTTCCACTCGACCCATTTACAAATATTCTGCTGAACCGACTGTAACCACCCCTGTGGTTTACTCTGAGAAGACTTGCTGTTTTTCACAGAAAGGATTTACATTTCAAATCTGTTCTAGGTACTCTAAGAACATAGTGGGAGCGTGTGCGTGTGTGTAAGTTACAGGCATAATCTTTAAGGTAGAAATCCTATTAACAACCTCTTGGCTTTGTGCTTACTCTGTCAGCTGATGTCTATGTTCTGTGGTTTCTGCTTGACATTGTGTCTTGTGCCTCACTACATTTGCAGGTTTTGTTAGTTTTATAATCCGACCAAAAGAACATCTTTGCGCTTTAGCCTGTGGTTAAATTTTACTGGAGAGCCACGGGTGAGCTGATGTCCAGGAATCAAAAGATGTTTGGCACAGGAGCACTACATCCTTCATTTGGAGGGACCTTCTCTTAGCTCGTACGTAGTACACACAGACAGGCGCAGAATGATCCAGAAATAGCACAGGTACTTAAAGTCTCGACCAAAATTGTACACCTACTGACCACTTGTCAAAGAGCCACAGCGCTAAGGACATCACCTCACGTTGGGGACAATGATCCTAATTCCCCTTTCATGGGGAATACTGACGACTTTAAAATACATCAATCCTTATTTTAAGTTTAGAGAAGGGTTTACCTCTTACAGTTTAAATTAGACGGCCTCTTCAGACCTCAGATCAGTTTCATTCCTCAGTCCTCTACAATTTGACACATTCACACACACAGGGTATATGCTGAAATCCTGAGGCTAAATTCAATACCTTTTTAAGACTTTTTTAAAAACCTTTCAAAAAGTCCTCATCGCCACTTTAAGCTGTTGTTAAAAACTGATCTTTGACAGTTGTAGTTTGCATTTTAACAAAAATTAGATAAGCTGAGAAGGAATAAAGCTTGAAAGAATAAATGAAACTAAAGGCAGGTTAATTCACATTCCCATTACCACAAGTAACAGCAGTTTTTTGAGACTAACTAGCAAACAAAAAAACAAGAATTTATTTCATCATTGTCAAAATTTAGGACATGTGCTTGAGATTGTGTTATTTGCTCTTTTTTAGCGTTACACACGGACGGCTACTAAACCACTGTACGAACTGAGTTTGTTGTTGCATTAGCCTCGGATATGTTGGGCTGCTAGCCCTACATATAGCCCGCGCCTCAAAAAAGTACAACTCTGCTTGTTGTCACGTCTCAAACAACAGCGCAACGTGTCTCATCGTGTAGTATCCAGTAAAAAGGTGATTTCAACAAAGAAAATTTGTTCCAAAACAACTGAGATCAGGGGAAGCTTTTCTCTAAATCGTAAGAATTCAAGATCCCAGGTCATGAAAAGTCTGAGAAATTTTCTCAGGAGGCTTGAGAAACTCTTATGATCTAGAGTGAAATATTTTTCGATCCTAAAGCTTTTTCTAGATCCTCACGCTGGTCTGTGATGAGTGTGACGAGCAGAATGATCGTCCAATCACCAGATGTGGTTATTTTTGAAGGTTCAGACCCTGAAAACATTTTCCAACCAGATGGACGATTTCCGTGGCGGATATATGGAACTGTCTGTTTGGCGTGTCAGGTTAGTTTTTAACAGTCGCAAGGAGGAAAATAAATATTCATGGATATGTTTAGAGTCAAAGCTTGAATACCAAAAAAATTGAAGACCTCATAACATTATGATTAAGACTTTTTAATACTTTTTAAGGGCCTTAATTTTCCCACAACTGATTTATCAACTTTTAATACTTTTTAAGACCCCGCAGACACCCTGCACACAGGAATTTTCTTGCCATCAGGCCATTTTTGTTGCTTTGTTTTTTTTTGTTTTTTTATTGAAAAAATATATAACAATTTATACATACAAAAAAACAAAGCTCGAGGCTCAAACTTCATGTTCAGAACAAAAAGTACAAAAATAAAATATATATATATATTTTTTTTACAGTTCATATTCTGTGCATACATTTTTGGTCTTCTGGGCTTTGGCATTTGTGCAATAATTTAAGGACATTAGATACGAGGACAACAGTGACTTAAATACAATAAATTTTGGCTTTTGATTTAAAATGCTTACAGCTATGAATGTGATATTTGGCTAACATTTTGTTGCTTTGTTACAGTGGCTCCTGTCTGACAGCATGACCTTATTACATTACCCAGTTGTGTTAAACACTTGATCCTGAGTGCTCAGAGCTCTATAACAATCAGTTCTGTGGCAAAATCAGAGATTTTTCTAACCATATGATGTTTTCAGGTCATAGGATGAATCATGTCATATTGTGACTTAAATTTGTACCAAGCGACAACCCCTGGTTTAAAATTATGAAGACTATGTAGAAGTGCTAAAAGATACAGTTGTTTGAGAGTCCACTTGAGGCTGGCTGCAGGAAAACCAGAACCACTTCAACACTGAGCTGGTTTTGACATCAAAATAAACATGTTTACAGCTTGGTTCAAAAAATGGTTTGGGTCACAAGGGGTGAATAGGGATTAATGTCATGACTCGTTTTTTGAATGACTGATTTTTCAAGATAAAGGCTTCAAAACTCTTCATCTGAAACAAATGGTTGACATCATAGACACTATGTCCTTACATTATACAGTCTATGGCAGTGTTTCTGAATTCCAGTCCTGGGGCCCCCCTGCCCTGCATGTTTTAGATGTTACCCTACTCCAGCACACCTGATTCAAATGAATGGCTCGTTATCAGGCTCGAGCAGAGCTTGATGACGAGCTGATCATTTGAATCAGGTGTGTTGGAGTAGGGTAACATCTAAAACATGCAGGGCAGGGGGGCCCCAGGACCGGAATTGAGAAACACTGGTCTATGGTATGTACATTTTTTTTCATGTCTTACTCTAATTTTAAATGCTTTCCTTGTAAATTAAAAAAAAAACTCAAACAGGAATTTATAATTCTTTGTTGTTAACTAGGGGTCTCTCATTTTGAGAGAGAGTTTTTTTTGTTATCGCTGAGACATATCGCTCAATTGTATGTGAATCTATTACTACTACTTACATGTTTATTACTTACAGATTTTTTTTTAAAGATGACTTATTTATCACACCCAGACCTGAGAGCTGATTTTTTTTCATGTTGACATGACCAGAATTTCAATGAAACAACCTTAAATCTTGTCTATCTTCTGTTTTTCATTTGTAGGTTATTTTCTCAGCATTTTTATTCCAGCACTGAAACTTCCTGCATAATATATGTATGGGTGCACGCTCCTCCTGCATTAATGCTAGTGTAGAGTGAAGTATTAAACACAAAGATTCATGCATGAGTTTCCTCGATGCATTCACTTTCCAACATCGGTATTCAGACATTTTTTGCAGGTTTTTAAAACTCTCCAAGTTTATTTATGTGTAAAGCAGAAAGATTAGCACAAAATCAGTGAGGAAATTTGAAGTTGAACAGATTGAGCTGACTTGTAGCTTCGCTTTTACAACTTCTAAATTAGTAGGGTGAGAAAAAGATTTAGCAGAGCTTTTGGTTTTAGTGCTGATAATGTTAGAAAATGTAAGATGTTGGAAAGTGCTTGAAGGCAATTAACAATATGCTGTGATTTTAGACAAAATTAAAGGTTGACAGGGTAGATGTGAAGCAGTGAATTACGACAAATTGAAAGCTCTGCTCTGGTCCACTTTGTCATTGGCTTTGACATGAATTGGATTTAACAGCTTCGGAGTGTCACAACTAGGACGGTGTTTTGTCAGCCTGGGCCAAATCAGAGTGTCTATACAAGCATAAATTTAGAATACAAGGGGTTTAGGTGTTATATTGGCCATGAGTACAAAGCCAGGCCTGCTTTGTTGCTGCTTCATCTAAGCCTCTTTCAACACCAGGAAACATCCAGAATGAAAATTTGTTCACTGTGCACTGCATGCATGTGTTGTAAGCAACTCTTTTTCTAAATATCTTACCAGCCCTCATAAAAAGAAGTGCTGAAAAGCTTCTTATTGAACAACATGTCCCAAAGTGAAATTGTGTCAGAGGTTATAAGATGAAGGTACTTTCTTTTCACTGCTGGGACTCTGAGCCTTGGAGAAGAGGAGGTGGGTCACACACTACGAAACACAATTACACAATGAAACTGTAGATGTTGTAGGTTGCAGTTTCAGTCGGCTGTACTCCCCCCTGGGTGACATTGCTGACAATCCTGTTTATTTTTAACGCTTACATGACATAACCCCAGAGCCAGGTTGAAGGTTATGACACTCTTTGAACTGGCTGAATTAGCATGGCAGAGACTCTGTTAGTGTGCAAAGACTGAGTCTTTAACTCATCTTGTTCTCTTGCATGAGTTATTCTGATGCCTTGACATGGCGTATGGGTAAAACAAGACTATCAGCCACAAGACTAAATATTTCTTTAAAAGGACTGTGAGGAGTTTTTAAGTGATCTTGAAAAGTCTTCCTCCTAGATAGATGCCTGATCAAATCCACATTTTAAAATGAGATTATCAGCACCAATATAAGTTATTTTGAAATGCTACTTATTAACTTCCCCATCAGGTCAAACAGGGTGGGATTGATTTAAGGCACGTCTAAGTCTCTATAGCAACACCACACCGGCTGAAAAATTTTAGAAGTGAGAAGAGAGATCTGTGTTTTTCTCTGCTGAAAACAATTTCTGTGATTAAACTTGTAGCAATGGTGGACACAAGAGCCTAACTGTCAGACAGAAAAAGGACAGAAAAGCAGAAGAAAGCTAAACGGAAGAGTGATACAGCCTGACATGAAAACATGAGCTAAACTGTTTATGATAATGTTAATTCCAACCCATAGTCAGCAGTTATTCTGCAGTGGTCTGTTCAAACTTGAGAGTCTATCAATAAAATGAAGAGTGAGGTTACGTTAGCTCTGCTTGGCAGATGAGCAATGGCAGGACATAACCAGGACTCACGAACGTTACACATTACTGACATGTCTTAGAGCACTGGGCTGTGAGCAGCGCTAAATATAGACGGCTAATAAACTATGGTACAAGCTGACAAGGTTTGCCTATTGTCATGTGAGCCCAAAGATACGACAGCGCACCGGGTTGCTTCTAGCTCAACATATAGCCAGCTACTAAACTATGGTACAAACTTACCGTAACCATGTAACATAACAGCTTCATGTCCCTACAAATCAATACACAACCTCACAAATGCAATCTTCAAAAGCTGTGTCAAAAAATAAAAGTTGTATCATAAATAAAATGTGCATCACATTAATGCAAAATTCTTTGACAGTAAACTCTTTACAACAGTGGGAAATTAAATTTCCCAATTTGTTTTTCTGCTGACGCAATAGTGACAAAATCCTAAATGTACACAATTTTTATTTATATTTTCTGTTTTTCTTCATCCATATTTAAATTCACCAAAGGGCTTTTTTTTATCTGGTGAAAGTCGCTTGGTTGTTTGGTGTTCTGAACTCGTGAGGCAAACTAGACCAAGGGTGGGCAAACTTTTTGATTAGCGGGCCACAATGGGTTCTAACATTTGACAAAGGGGCCGGACCAGGGGCAGATGGATGGAGTGCTTTAGTAACTATCAGCTTTGGAATCCAAAATTGGAAAACGGATAACGACTTGTTATTCAATTTTTCGTTTTCAAATCAAAAATCAGAAAACACGTAACAGTCTTTTTTTTCGCTGTTTTGATTTTGTTTTGAAAATAAAGATAAGAATATGAGAGAATGGAATGATCATGGGATTTTTAATCTGTGTATAGTTCATTCTTTCGTTAATCTGTTTCAAAACAAAATCTGAAAAAAAAAACGAAAAAACAGACTTGTTTTTTTGTTTTTCTGTTTTAAAACCAAAACGGAAAAACAGAATTACAGAAAAACAGAAAATCATGGGTTTTTTTTAGTCCTGGTTTTAAAAATGAAAAATACAAAAAAATAATAAAAGATTGTGTCAAAATTGTTTGTGTGATATTTTGACATTAAATGTGAACTCTCTATATAGAAAACATCAGAATTGCAGGGAAAATAAAACATTAACAAGGTTCATTCATTTAATTTTTTCAAGTTTTGCGGGCCAGATTAAAATGTTTAACGGGCCCCCGGGCAGCAGTTTGCCCATGTCTGAACTAGACTCATGTATTGGATTCATGTTACCAAAAGTTCTGACTCACCCCTGTATGAAAACAACCCTACTGCTGTTGTTTTTCTAGGTTGAAAATTCAACTCTGATTTTAAAATACTATTACCATTCTACCAGAAAAAAACACCCATTTGATAGAGTCACCTGCAGACTCAAAGAGAAGCTTGAATATCACTGGCTGTTATTAAACACAAACACAATGCTTGTGTTTATTGTACCTGAGTGCATGAGATTCACACCCTTCTGACATGATAGGTTTTTCCAACAAAAATAGTAAAGTCAACAACACTGACTACATGACTTCAGCTTTTTTGTCATCAGAAAAGGTCATCTCATCAAACAGCCCTGGAAGCATCTGTAGGAACTGCATTAACGTTAAATACTAAGAAGCCTCTCGTCCCAGCCTGAGTCCATTCACAACTGAGCACACAACCTAACCCACAGAGATGAAAGGAGACTCTCCTTGGGCCCCTCCATCTACTCAATCCTTTGCTGGACTCTGACCGCTGGTGTCTCTTAGCAACACCTCCAGGCAAATCGATGGAGGGGAAAAGGGAGCCGCAGAGGGATGAATGAGGCTGGTGAGAGGACAAAAGGGGAGGCAGAAGTGGGAGAAGGGCAGATGGGTGTCAAGAGGGCAAAAAAAAGAAGAAGAGAAGACAGAGGAAGTGAAGCGTGGATGTGGTGATGGAAGGGAGAGAATTTAGCACAGAGAGGAATGGAGGGGTGACTCAGGACAGACAGGAGACAGAAGAGATGGAAGATGAGGAGGATGGGGGGAGTAGGAAAAAAGCTTGGAAAAGATGCTAAAATGTCAAGCTCACTGCATTTAATGTCATGTGGGAGGAAAATGTCAAAGCGATGCAGGTGATCCTATTCTGATGGACAGAGACGGGTTTTTTTGTACAATGAGCGCATTTCGGGGAAAATATTTCATGAGGCTTTGAAATATTAACAGGTTCACTTGCTCTCAGTGTCCTCTGGTTACTCTAAAGTAGTTGTCGTACTTTCTACTGTAATTTGTTATTCTGGAAATGAATATTGTAGATTTAGAATTACAAAATAATCAGAAATAGATTGCTAAAATAATTTTGGTAACTGAAAAGTGTTGTGAAGTAACCTCAACTGGTACCTTTACTTAAACCAAAACAACCAAAGAAGAAAAAAAGCACAATAAAGTGCAAACTAAATCAAATTATCTATAAACCTGCGTCAAACTACTCTTTATTCTTCTAAAAGTGTCAAAACGCAACTGAAGAATGAGAAATAAAACATCGCTGAAAAAAAATCAAAGATCATATAGCCTTGAATGCGATGTTTTGCGTTACTGCCTCCGGGGAAGACTCAAAGAAAAGCGAGCATTGTGAGACAGGTCACCGTCAACAAAGCATCTCCAGACGGCCAGGAGAGAAGCATGGAGCCAATGGCCTCCGACACCAGCAGCACTCACTGGAGGAGGAGAGGCGACTGCCTCCTCATCCTCAGCCCTACAACATCCCTGTTCATCACCGCTGGGAGAGTGTTAGCCCTCTGCAGAGACACGCTGGCTGGTTAAATATCTAATTCTTCAAAGCTCACCTTGCTGTGCAGGCTGTGTTTCTGAATGAAATCCTCCAAACGCGTTGGTCCTAACAGCCGGTCATTTGCAGCCTCATACGCTTGCTACTGCTGCTTATTTCAGGCATGGAGCAGTCCTCCTTTGCTCGTGGCATGCAGTCACGTTGTCTTTGCATCAGTGTGTAGGGTTTTCCTCCACTGTTTCTGAAAAAAAGGCAAACCAGTGATAACATTTCTTTGAACCTCGGTTAAGAAAGGGGGTGTTAGCTGTTTAAGAGAGTCGATGTGTACACAACGGGCAACACATGATGGAAAGGATGAAACCCACTAACCTGCTCGCTGAATAAAAATGAGTGATGAGGCGGCGTCCAATGCAAGATGAAAACCGTTGACTGTTCGTCCCGGACGGCCCTCAGACGAAGCAGCAGGAGGAGCAGGAGGCGGTGTTGGTCGGTGTCTTCCTGGGAGGGACGGTCCTCGCAGACTTCAGTAGCCACCGCTGTCATGCTAACTAGCGCTGTTCTACAACTTCCGGTTCTTTCTTAATTAAGAATATAGGCTAAACTGTTCAACCAAATAATACAGCTTTTGTCCAGCATTTTCTGTTCACGTACCATATTTGATAAATTTTGCAGAAGTCAAACATTTAAAGAATAAATTAATTTAATAAAAAAAATAATAATGTGACAATAACTTATTTGCTCCCTAGCCTTTTCCTCCTCTGTGGTGAAACATCCCGTGTTTCCTTTACATTCACACCATATAAGCAGGTGACACAGGTTTTGCCAATAAGTGAACCCCATTAGAGCTGCATTTCAAAATGTTCCTATTCAATTATAATCATCACAAATAACATTTCAACACAAGTGTCAATACATAAAAGTATATAAACTGATGGAAAAAAAATTAAACATACCCAAAACAACGTTACCCTGAATTAAATATCGCAGCTAAACAACAAATTATTCTGTTATAGTAGTTCTTCTCCACTTACTCCACTCACGTCCTCGTTTTACATCAACTTCTTATTTAGGGCTAGATCACAAAATAAAACTAAAACATTCATGCTTATTTTGTTAAAAGTTAAACAGTTTTACTTTTCACAGATTTTAGAATTACCTAACTCTTGTTCTCTATCATTCCACAACATAAATTCATCCAAAATACTTCCAATTATCAAACTTTGAAGTAATTTACTAAGGTCTTCTTCATATTCATTGTTATTCTTATGTTTAATTTGTCCTGGACAGTGTATTTTTTTTTAATTTAATTTAATTTTGTTTATTTATTTATTTTGAGGTTTTTTTTTTGTTGTTGTTGTTGTTTTTTTTGAGGTTTTTTGAGTTTTTTGCTGCTCTTAACATACTGTTTGTCTCTTGCTGCTGCTCTATAAAATTTCTCCTGTGGGAGATGGGGGAAATTTGGGGAAACAAAGGAATATTCTATTCCAGTGATATCTAACTGATCTCTTTCATGGTTTATACAAAGATATAAACTTTCTAGTTTTATGCCAACATTTATTCAAGAGTGGACCGGTTTTGTGTAAGTCGGTGTCAATAATTTGAATCACCATAATTAGAGTAAACTTTCTCTGCCAAATTATGCGCAGACTCTCCAAGAGTCCGTACTGTTTACACTCCATTGCCACAAATTATACTTCCACAACAAGATTGAATGCAATATGTGTGAATTCCTTATTTAGAATGGTAAAATGTGTTTATACAGATAAATAAATAAACTGTAATTGACCTATCGTGCGTAATAATCATGGGTAATAACTTTTATAATTCAGTCTTTGTCGACCTCTGCTGGGGATTTGCCCTGACCATACTTGCACATTTTGGTCAGGCACTTTTCACGACACCCAACATGACGTTGTTTAGACCGGTGAAGGACCCACGAACGGCGGCTAATCGTTTGAGTAACTGAGGAGTTTCTGCAAACATTATCCATCTGAAATCTGAATCATCCTACTCTGTAGGCCGGTAAATATTCTACTCGAGAAATCTTGAGCAAGTCGCAAATTAACAGACTGATTATTCTTGTAACATGCGTGCTCTTTAATAAGTAATACAGCAAGAAATCACTGGATAGCGTCAGGCAAAAGTGGCGCTCTGTATGAATGAGCGCTCCGTTCATTTACTACAAGTTGATGCATGGCCTATAAACTTTGACCATTTGAGTTAATTTCTTACATTTCCAACTTTTGTAACAGTAGCCGATATCCTACGTAATGTTGCTCTAAACAAGGTTGGAGGCGTAAACGTAAACATCAGAAAAGCGTAGTGTACGACTTCAGTATGCTAAGCTAATGTTAGCAGTGCTCTTCGCCGACTAATATGTAAACATTGAGTGCAGAGGTTTAGTTATGGTGTTCATAATTTAATTACACTCTTAACTTACTCAAGCATGTAATCTGTCAGAGTTTTTACGCCATAGGGAGCATCACATTTACGACATTTGTCAGTTCTTCATTAGTGCAGCCCAGACGAGTTTTAACATCCCTCCATTAGTGAACGTACTGTGAACTCTGAAACATATTTAGGACTAATTGTGGAAAAAGTAATGGTTCATTTCAATGAAAACCGCAATTCACTCCTTTAATGATCGAGTTACTTGGTTTGTTTCAGATCTTTTTTTCCTGGCATAGTGCTCTGTGCCCCTGAAGATCCTTTTGGGGAAGCCACACAAAGAGAGCCATGTTTCTGTACAACATCACCCTGCAGCGAGCCACAGGCATCACTCATGCCATCCATGGAAACTTCTCAGGTGATCACTGCATGCCTCTTTTTTTCACAATTTTAATGGATTATAAACTGTGCTTAAATAACAACAAGTTTCACGAAATAGAAACAAACACATTGCTAGTAATGTGTACATTTTTAAGATTATGATTTATGCCACTGGGAGTGGGAAGCATCTTCGTGGTTAATTTTCAAAACATGAGAAAAACTGAAATAGAGTGATTTTTCTTTGTTTAGGAACCAAGATGCAGGAGATTGTTGTTTCCAGAGGGAAGATCTTGGAATTGTTGCGACCAGATGCAAACACAGGAAAGGTGCACACACTTCTTACAGTGGAGGTGTTTGGCATTGTTCGGTCCTTGATGGCCTTCCGACTTACTGGGGGTACCAAAGGTATGTAACAAAGCTGCATCTAATGCTTAATGTGCCTCGTGCACATGGTGACTCTGGGTCTTACTTTCAAGGATTATACTTGGTTTGTTGATGTGATGAGATTCTCATGTCTCTTCTCTGACAATTGCTGGAGAAATATTAAATGTCTCTGATCTCAAAACAAGTTACATTATCACTCCTAGCTAAAAAAAAAAAAGACCTGAATATTTTGAAACCATAGGACATTTTATTGCTCAGCTGCAAGATTGTATATTTCCAACCCCCTGTCATCTTGTGTTTATAGATTACATTGTTGTCGGGAGTGACAGTGGCCGTATTGTCATCCTGGAGTATCATCCATCCAAAAACATGTTTGAGAAGATCCATCAGGAAACTTTTGGGAAGAGCGGCTGCAGACGCATTGTCCCAGGCCAGTTCCTGGCTGTTGACCCAAAAGGCAGAGCTGTTATGATTGGTAAGAAAAAGGACAAGCCCATATTTGTAGTTCCATAGATGCACATACAGAGGTTTGCATTAAGCTAAATTTGTGGCTGCCAGCTTTCCAACACTGTTGACCTCACCATTGTGATCATGGGTCAGAGACATTGCCTTTGAATCAGAATAAAGCAGTCTGGTTTTTAATATCTTATTTTGACTGACAGGAAAATGCCCCAAAAATTACTATGATGCACTTTCTGCTTGCTATTATTGTTTGCAGATCTAAGTGATGTTTGTGTCAGCTGCTGTTAGCCCTGAGTTGAGACTACGCTAACATGGTTATCATAGAAAACACTCATGCCGTGGCTAACTGGCTATTCTGTATATTTTGCGGATCTTGATCTGTATTTTTGTAACCATTAGAAGAAATTATTCCAGCAATACACAAGCAAAACTACCACATCAGTTTAGAACCAGACTTAATTATCTGCATTTTTTGTTACTGCCTAATAGATTTGGCAACATTTTAGCAATATTCCAGCAATATCACACTTATCTTATTTTTTTGTCACTCTCCCTCGACTCTCTGTTCTTTTTTCCTAAGATGTTGAACAGTTTTAAAAACATACTGGCTTGAGAGAGAACTATAGAAGCAAATGAGAAACACAATTATTTTAATTTAACATCCACTGAATGTTAGAAAACTGAAATAAAACACCACTGATTTCATGGCGTTGAAGAATTTTGCTATGAAAACTATGCATCTGAATTTATTTATCCAGAATTCACCTATTGAAAATTCAGACCCCCAAATATTCACTTATTCAACTTTTCAAATTCAAGCCCAAAAATATGGAATTAAGTAGTGTAATGTCTGAAGATCATTCATCCATAGAGACCGTCTGAAAATATGAACTGTAAAAGAAAAGCTTATCTTGGTCCTTAAAGTGACCATTTCCTAAAGACTGACAGGAGGGTGTGTGGGTTTATTGAGAAACGTAACCAAAACATGCCCAATACCAGAGCTGTCATCAGACTTGCTTTTGAAACACTGATCTTGTTAAGATTATATTTAAAGAGAAAAAAAAAGTTTCATGTATTTCTGTCATTACGGTATATTGCCTTTCCTGTCCCGGGTAGCCCAGATGTTGCAGTCTGAATTTTTCAACTTGAATTTTTGGGTCTGAATTTTGTCGAGGTGAATTTAAAACTGAATTTGACAAATTAAACTTGAGTGACCCAGATCTCTTTTTTTTTTTTTTTGAGTTTTGATACTTGAATTTTTAATGAGCGAATGTTTTCGGATCTGAATCTTCAATAGGTGAATTCAGGACAAATAAATTTAGGTACATAGTCTTCATAGCAAAATTGTTCAATGCCATGAATTCAGTGGAGTTTTTATTTCAGTAATTGACATTCAGTGATTAACCCTCAGTGGCTATTAAAATTCAAATAATTATGCCTCTTTATTTGCTTGCTTCAGAACCAGTGCTAGTCAGTGGCCAAGTGTAAACCTTGAATGTAATGAAATCTCCCACAGGAGTGATGGCAGTGAAGTCATAACTGATTCTCCTTTAACTTTGACGATCATACAGGCACTTGATGCTGTTGTAGGATTTAACTGTTTAACTGGAACTTAGTCTAAATTCAGAGGTCTTTCCCTAATTCTGGACAACTATAGTTATTTGAAAAGAACAGATTAAGAGAGTTCTACTTTAATGCTTGATATTGTATTTTCACAGCACAGTGAACATATTTGAACCAAATAACAGAAGGTCAAATTAAGCTAAAACTTTGATGTGTCCTTTTTGTTCTGTTTTTAGGAGCAATAGAGAAACAGAAGCTGGTCTATATTTTGAACAGAGATGCGGCTGCCAGGCTTACCATCTCCTCTCCATTGGAGGCACACAAAGCAAACACACTGGTCTACCATGTAGTTGGAGTCGATGTTGGCTTTGAGAATCCCATGTTTGCCTGCCTTGAAATGGACTATGAGGTATGGATATGTTATTATTAAAGACTTTTGTTGACAATGCGATGAGTTTGTCATGTCTCTACTCTGGAAAACCCTGGAGCAAGATTGAACCTGTATGACCTTAGCTTTTTTATGAGTATTGAAGTTTAATCATAGAAAATTTTAGTTAAAGGCTAACACTATCTTCTCATGATGTCTTTATTAATTTGATGTTTCCAGCACTCTTGAAGCAGACTGTACCCACCAAGATGTTGTCTAATTATGAAATCTCTGACCCTGTATTGTGATATTTTCTTTATTCAGGAAGCGGATAATGATCCAACAGGAGAAGCAGCAGCCAACACGCAACAGACGCTCACTTTCTATGAGCTGGATCTGGGTTTGAATCATGTGGTCCGCAAGTACAGTGAAGCTTTGGAAGAGCATGGAAACTTCCTCATTACAGGTGAGAATATTTGTCTCCCAAAATTAAACACTAAGTGTCTTTTCTGAAACATTGCAGTCTTGACTGAAACTAGCAATCACATTTAGCAAAAGTCAGGCTAATGTGCTAAAATATCTGAAATAATGATATATTCCTAGCTTTTTGATTAAAAATGTGACTTGATGTAGAAACTGATTTGTTCTAAGAAGACAAACGGTGTAAGATTTCACAATGTAAAGAATATTAAAAAATGATAAAGTGTTGTAGATGAGTCTTTTATTTCCTCTTCTCAGTATCACTAGAATTGTTTTCTAAATCTCTTATGTCACCACCAGACAGCAACACACTTAAGAGACAATTAGAGAGTAAAGGGGAAAGATTGAATTGGAAACCACCGCCCATAAAGCTCTCTTTGGTTATTATATTTTTTAAAGTCAGGATAAATGTAAAAATATATATAAATATTTACCAAAAAACTCTTTTTCTAGTCCCTGGTGGATCCGATGGACCCAGTGGAGTTCTGATCTGCTCTGAAAACTACATCACCTACAAGAATTTTGGAGACCAGCCAGACATCAGATGTCCCATCCCACGACGCAGGGTGAGGGCATTTTTTATCACAGCTGTGTAATCTGGCATCAAGCTTCTGCGCATCTTTTTAATTTGAAGGGTTTAGATATTAGTTTTAATCTCATATCAATCCTTCTCATCTGTACAATTATTTTTTCTGAATCCTGCAGAATGACTTGGATGACCCTGAGCGCGGCATGATATTTGTCTGCTCGGCAACACACAAGACAAAATCCATGTTCTTCTTCCTGGCCCAGACGGAGCAGGGGGATATTTTTAAGGTTACCCTGGAAACAGATGAGGAAATGGTGAGTAAAGAGAAAGGACACATGAATTATCGATCCTCTGTACTGCTGTGGGGTACCCATTTTCAAAGACAAAATAAGTTTGGTGGCTAAAAAAATGTTAGACCTGACACAAAACAGGACATTTTTTATTACTGTTCATTTTTTATTGTGCAACAAGACGAGACAGGGACATTTGATGGTGGAGTCTGGTGTTTCTCTGTGTAATTATGAGGTTTGACTTAAAAAAAACTGCAGTCTCTGGAGTCTCTGATGACAGAAACAAACATCAACAGCCGTCTCACATTTACTATTCCTCCACAGGTTAAACATCACCTTGCAAAACAGCTTAACATGCCATAGAAAAATACCTCACTGGTTTGTGATTGATTTGGAATAAACCTTTTGGAGTCCACAGATCTAATCCTTTAAATGTGTTGGTGCTATTTTCCAGGTCACAGAAATCCGACTGAAATACTTCGACACCATCCCCGTCGCAACAGCCATGTGTGTCCTGAAAACAGGCTTCCTGTTTGTTTCTTCAGAGTTTGGAAACCAGTAAGTCGCTTGTCAGCAGCAGTTGAACTCTCCACGAAAAGTTAATTTATTTTGACAATCTTTGACTTTGAACCTGTTTTTTTTTTACTGTTTGAATTTCTGGACTAAAAGTTCTTTATTTTTATGAATATCTTAAAACTCCCAAGAGCAAATTTGAATCATTTGGTTTGTATTTGTCAATCTGAGTGGCAAATAAGTGGGCAATTTCCCCACCACTCTGTTTAGTAGTCATGAAAAGGTCTCACAGTCACATGCTCTGCAGAGACAGATGTTTTCCTGGGAAATACTGCATGTTCTCTCTGTATGGTAATGTTTCTGCTGCTAATTACAGACTAACTTACAACATCGCTTTGTTCTAGGCAAAAGTCTTCTTTAAAATACTTAACTGTCTCTAACCTGTGAAACTCATGCTGCTGTTTTTTCCCTCCTCTAGTTACCTTTATCAGATTGCTCACTTGGGCGATGATGATGAAGAGCCAGAGTTCTCCTCCGCTATGCCTCTTGAAGAAGGAGACACCTTTTTCTTTCAGCCTCGCCCCCTCAAAAACCTTGTGCTGGTGGATGAACAGGAGAACTTGTCACCCATCATGTCATGCCAGGTCAGTGTGTGTTTGATGGGTTTGTGAAATAAATACATGTTTATGTTTGTCTAACTGGGCCACAAAATGAAAAGTAGTTTTTTTTTTCAAAATTAACTTTGCCTTTTCTTATAAGTTGTGTATGAAAATTTATGACGTAATGAGTTATTTTGTTTTGCATTGTGTTAGATTGCTGATTTGGCAAATGAAGACACACCCCAGCTGTATGTTGCATGTGGGCGAGGACCCAGGTCTACTCTGAGGGTCCTAAGACATGGACTGGAGGTATGAAAACACAAACACAACATTTAAGGCAGCATGATGTTTTGGCGAGCTTGGGCTGGACAATATGGCCGGAAAATAAAATCTCTGATTTTTTTAACAAAAAAAAAACAATTTATGATTTTTTGATGATTTTTTTCCCCACCTTTTAAAAAAACAATAAGAACAAATGACTGAGGGAACTCAAAACCAGTTTTGTTTTAATTTGATCAAAAACTTAATAAAAGTAACCCCTGTTTCAGTCCTGTGATTAGAGTTTTAGCTGTCTTTCCTTAAACAACTTCACTTTGTAGTTTTAAAAGAGGCAGACTTTTTAACATTCACATTAAAAGCTACACCATTTTATACATTTTGAATTATAAAATACAGCCAAAAAAGCTTGAAGAGTACTGTTTCAGTGGACTACAACGCTGCTAAGTTATATTCTACTTTTAATGGATTAAAAAATGCTTTGTTTTAGTCTAGTTTTATTATTTTGATACATTTATCCCAAGGGATGGGTACCTTTCACATTTGAAACGACACGGTACTGATGCCCTGTCCCTGGCAATCGGTACCGGTACTCAACGGTACCAATTTTCGGTACTTTTATGTGGTAAAAATATCAATTTGTTAAATAATAAAATATATAATTTTTACAATTTAACAAATATATTCTTCTATATATCCTTGCAATGCTGTGTTCATGTCCAGCATGGAAAATCACCTACTTTTCCACTCCCTCACAGTCACAAGGATGCATTTAGGTACCTGAACATGGTACCTTTTGGTTTTACATGAATCGATACCCGGTGCTTTTGACAGAATTCGGTCGGTACCTAAAAAAGTACCTAATTTGGTACTCATCCCAATTTATACCCTATGCTGTACTTAATCTTTTTTTTTTCTTAATGTCTGAAGCATAATTTGGACGCACTTTTCCAAAAAAGAAGGCTTGCGTCACTGGATCATGTTTAAGTGTGTCATCTCAGATAGAGATAAAACTTTAGATGTGTTAGTCAGTGGAAACTGAAGGACAAAATGACAAAATATTTCAGCTAAGAGATTTTTTTTTATTTGGAACTAAAAAAATAAATAAAAGAGTCCTTCATTTGGCTAGGAGTTGTTGACCTCATACACGAATATAACTCAGTTGATCCAGCACCATGCAGACCATTCTTGGATTGAGCCATTATAATGTATCAACAGAATGAGCAATTGTTAATGTTTATTAAATTCTTTTTTTCCCTTTCTTCTTTATTTTTCTCACTCAGGTGTCAGAGATGGCTGTGTCTGAGCTGCCCGGTAACCCCAACGCTGTGTGGACAGTGCGCAGACATGTGGAAGGTACAATCTCTCTCCCCAAACTGTCATTAATCAGATTCAGTGTATGCTTACAGCCTGGGACGGATGGCAGAAAATACTATTTATTACCACAGTTTTCACTGAAAGGCTGTTTGAAAAAATGTTATCACGCAAGTTCAGAGTTCTTCAGCTGTCATGTCCACAAACCTTCAACTGCCAAGTAAAACAGAACATTAGCTCTTTGGGTGTTAGCGTACTTGTCTGGCAGGAAGTAATTTCTTAAGTAGTTGTTTTTTCCCCGAAAGCAACATGTGCCTTAGAACAAGCATAAAACACACTTTGATAAAGACAGGAAGAAAACAACATGAGGAAGGGCCACAAACAGCTTTAAAAGCAGCCCAGGTGCTGCAATGAAGTAAAAGAGGCAACACGCAGGGAGTATCACTCTGTGACTCTGCTGCATCCTCCAGGCTGCCTTCAGCTCATCTGTGTATGGGGCTGTGTGTTCCTCATCTTCCTCTTGACAAGTGTCCAGCAGATTCTCTCGTGGGTTCATGTCAGGCGAGTTTATTGGCCAATCAAGCACAGTAATGTCGTGGTCATCAAAGCTCTTAGTTGCAGTTTTGATGCTGTGGGCGGGTGCCAGATCCTGCTGGAATGAATTCTTCAGTAAGCGTGTCAGCAGATGTCAGCATGAAGTGCTTTAAGAGTCTCCTGGTTAACAGCTGTGTTGACTTTGGACTTGATGAAACACAGTGGACCAACAGCTGCAGATAACAGGGCATCCTGAATCATGACAGGCTGCAGAAACTTCAAAATGGGCCTGTCAGTTATGATGTGTATACTCAACAAATCATGATGTGTTCCACGCAGGATGGATAAAACTACTTTATCATCGGCATTAAGAACGACATAATTTATTATATATGTTGTCTACATGTGATTGTCCCTCTCTCTGCAGACTCAAACTCTTTGAGCTCTGGCATCGCTGTGGCCACTAGGCTTCACTCATTCAAACTGAGCTTACAAGTGCTCAGAGGTGTTTCTTACCTTGCATTGACCAAGAGTCAACAGCAATCACTCATGATTGGATCTGACTTTTCAGTTTTAAACTCAAATTGACAAAGAGACCTGACGCCTGTTTGTGAATTAAAAAAAAAAAAACGATAATTAACTTTTTGCCGACACTATAAAAGAGGCAGGAGCAGCACAGCAGACTGACACAGACTGAAGTGATGTAGTTATACAACGTTTTTGTTTCAGAAAATAAAGCCGGGTGTTTCTCATTTTACAGACTTGGGCCTGTGATTACTTTAAGGGGAAGACACAATGCGATTCCCACACAGATCTGTGTTATGTTTCCAGACTTCAGTGTTCACAGGAGGGGACAGTGTTTGTCTTTCCCTTAAGTGTGTTCATTGAAAAACAGGGCAGCTTACGCCAGAGACACCATGAAAAACAGACCAACAGATCAAAGTAATATCTGTGTGTCTCCTTACGTTAACATGAAATACGATAAAAGTAATGTGTTGATCACTTTGTTGCTAACATCTTCTCTATCACTTCCATCCTCAGCATGAGATCCCTCTAAACAGAGTAGACCCGTCTTACTGAGGTCGTTGAAAACCACTGAAATGCCATTTTTAACAGGAAACAGGAGAATTAGTATGATTGACATCTTTATGATAATCTCTCAAAGAAAAAGGTGCACCTAAAGTACAACTTTATTTCAGTTTTTTTATGTCCTGCTCAGTATTCTTGTTCAGTGCTCCTTTTGTTCTTTTATGTTCAGTTCATGTTGTGGACTTACTGTTGGAGAGTCTTCTTGAACTCTGCAAATTCAGTAGTCTCCCCAAATGTTTGAGGCTGAGTGTACTGAACTGTTTCCAGGAATATAAGACCTTTATATTGTTTGTAAAATGATTTACTAAAACTCTTAATGAATTAATCAAACGTTATGAGACATGTCTTTTTACATCTTTGGGCCTTGCGTCATAATAATCAGACACAACTTGGACACAACAAGGGCTGAAAAGATGAGTTTGAAAGCAGTAAATCGTCACTCTCCTGAATAACAGATGGAAACTGCTTAACTTTTTAAAAGATATCTTAAGTTTTTTTAATGCAACTGTATTTATTGAAGACAGAATGGTGAGCATTCACACTCTGAAACATCTCATGAATGGAGGTACAGTATTAAAAACAAACTAAGAGATAAGAGTTACCCTTCAGTCCACAAGGGGGCACTAAAGGCAGTACACATTAAAAGAGCCTCACAGGAGCTTTAACCTCTTAAGACCCAGTGTCCACATATGTGGACATTACATTTCTGCCTCTGAGACCCATGATCCTATATTTTTTTAAAACTCTGACCAATGAGCCACATTTAGGGTAACTGCCCACATCATCTTTTGGTGAAATTACAACATTACACCAATTTTAGTGGAAAAAACAATGTATTTAAGTACAATAACACTACTAACAACCACCTAATGGAGAAGTCATAACACAAATAATCAAACTTCCCGTTCAAAGACCAAGTTCAGTTATCATACTTATTAGGTCTTACTTATCCAGAATAGGAAGGTGAATTAAAAAATGCACATCAGAAAAAAGTTTGGGTCTTAAGAGGTTAAGGAGCCCTTTGGGTAATGCATTTAAACACTATTTCCTCAACTAGTGCAAAAACAGTGTGTTGTTTTTTTGACACCATGTAAGGCAAAGACTGGATGGATACTTTTGTTTCATGCTGAATGACAGATGAGAGGCTATGGACCAGTGCCTGTGTTTATAAACTTTTATTTTGATTATTTTCCTGCACTTAGTTGTAATTTATTTCCAAAGTATTGTTTGTTTCATTATTCTTGTAATAACCACACTGTTATTTGTTTATTATGACATAATAATAATAATAATATTACATTTTATTTAAAAGCGCCTTTCAAAACACCCAAGGACACTGTACAGGGTAAAACAACAATAACATCAATCAAATCATCAAAAAACAGTACAACTAAAATCAGCAAAATAGAACAGAATGTGATGGATAAGTGGATAAGAGGAAATATTCAAGGTAAAGGAAAATGCGGATCGAAACAGGTGGGTTTTGAGTCTGGATTTAAAAAGAGGCAGGGAGGTTAGATTTCTGAGAACCGGGGGGGAAAGAGTTCCAGAGCTGGGGAGCAGAGCGACTGAAGGCCCTGCTCCCCATGGTGCTATGGCGAGCAGAGGGCACAGTGAGCTGGGTGGAGGAGGAGGATCTGAGGGAGCGGGCAGGAGTGACGATGTGAGGAGGTCAGATAGATATGGAGGGGCAAGGTTGTGGATGACCTTAAAGGTGAACAGGAGGAGTTTGAATTCAATCCTATGCTTGACCGGGAGCCAGTGGAGCTGCTGCAGGATGGGGGTGATGTGATGGTGGGAGGGGGTTCTGGTGATAATACGGGCAGCTGAATTCTGGACCAGTTGAAGTTTATGGAGTGACTTTTGGGGGAGACCGAAGAGGAGTGAATTACAGAAATCTAGGCGGGAGGTGACGAGGCTGTGAACAAGAATGGAGGTGCTGTGAGGCGTGAGGGAAGGGCGAAGATGGTTAATACTTCGGAGGTGGAAGTAAGCGGACCGGGTGATGTTATTGATGTGAGAATGGAAAGAGACATGTGCTGCTGACCTCTTGGCCAGGCCACCCTTGCTAAAAAGATCTATAACTCAGTGGGTTTTTATATCTGGTTAAATAAAGGTTAATAAATAAAAATTCATTCAGTAGAAGAAAAAAAGAAGATGTGTGTATAAAGTTTTTACATTGCCACCCAAAGTAGCTGCACATTACATGTATTGATGCATTTTTCTGAGCATCGCCAAACTACTGGGATTTCTGTTGTTACTTATTATATGTTTGCTTTCTCATCATACCCAGATCATCCACCATTATATATTTTCAGCTTCAGAACTCTCCTATTGATGGTTTCCTGATCTTTATGTTGCCTTATTTCCTGTCTTTAGATGAGTTTGACGCCTACATCATCGTGTCTTTCGTGAACGCCACCCTGGTCCTGTCCATCGGGGAGACTGTAGAGGAAGTGACAGATTCTGGATTTCTGGGAACAACGCCTACTCTCTCCTGCTCGCTGCTGGGTGAAGATGCTTTGGTGCAGGTGGGTGCAGTGTGTCTGTAGAATCATCTAATGATTCTGAAACCAACTTCAGTGCAGCCTAAAGAGAGCTTTTTGTAAAGACCTGTTACAGAGAGACTTGGACACAGAAAAACCTCAAATATTTACACATTGCTTATGTTAATACAGCCCTCAGCTACATGTGAATTATCTTAAATCATAAAACTCTTCAATGCAAAATAGTGACTTGCAGTGCAGTTTACTGTGCACAAGATAAAGTAAAGTTTCCTCAGAACAATCCCTCTGGATTTGCTTGCTTACCCTTGTTTCTCCTCACAGGTGTACCCTGATGGTATTCGTCACATCCGCGCTGACAAGCGTGTGAACGAGTGGAAGACTCCAGGCAAAAAAACTATCGTCCGCTGCGCCGTGAACCAGAGACAGGTTGTCATCGCACTCACTGGAGGGGAGCTGGTCTACTTTGAAATGGACCCGGTAAGAGTTCAGACATGTTGGTGTGTGTACAGGTCTCCAATGGTTAACTTTACACTTGATCACATCACGCACTCTGACAGAAATATTCCTAAAAAGTGAGTTTGAAGCAAACAGTTAAGCTTTTTCAGTATTAACGTGAAGTCTGACCTCACACGTTCTGCATTTCATGCCCCATGATTCTGAGACTTTAAGGGAAAGAAGATGAGCCGGTGCACTCGGTTCAAGCCACCACCTGTTGAATTTTTGCATCATTTCAATGCCCATAGTCTTGTCCAATGATCATTTTGTACTTTTCTGTTTCCTGTCAACAAGAAAGAGTGGGAGATATTATTTGTTTGTTGCATAGACCAAGAGGAAGAGCTCATCTTAATACTAGAGCCCGACCGATTTGGGATTTTTGGGGCCGATGCCGATTCCGATACTGGGGGCAAAAAAAAGCAGATATCCGATATATCAACCGATGTCTGATATATCGACCGATATCCTATGTATCGGCTGATATATATAATAAATTCATTGATATACACAGGATATATACTGTATATATATCATATATATAATCACAAATCATTATAAGACCCATATGATTCAAGACAGAGACAGAACACTATTAAATTAAAGGAGTCAAACTTTAAACACAGTAAGTAGAAAAAAAAAACTGTAAACACACAATGAGCAACTTACACGACGTTAAAGCGCTGTTCTATAGGCTTACATTAGATAATGGTGGACGGAGGGGGCGGGCACTCGGGAAGTGTGCAGCCCAACACACAGGAGCTGGAGTGACAGAATCTCTGTGGAGCAAAATTTTTTATAATCGGCTACATTTTGGCCGATGTTGATTAATCAGTGACAGGCATAATCGGACTGATTAATCGGTGCCGATTATACCGATTAATAGGCTTCGTGCAATATGACCGATTAATCGGTCAGGCTCGACTTTATACCCCAAACTGCATTTTTCTAAGACATCAAAGTAACAACAGAAAAGAAGTTGGGTTAAACTGTGTCTTCGTCTCATTCTTCCTTTTTTAGTCCGGCCAGCTGAATGAGTACACAGAGCGGAAGGAGATGTCTGCAGACGTGGTTTGCATGAGTCTGGCTAACGTTCCACCTGGTGAGCAGCGCTCACGGTTCCTTGCTGTTGGACTTGTTGACAACACTGTCAGGATCATCTCCTTGGACCCTTCGGTATGAACAGAAAGCCACACACACACACTCTCTGTTAATTCTTGGCAATGCCTCAAACGTACTTTGCAATGGTTTCGTGCTAGTCACTGGAGTCGTTATCGTGCATCTAAATAAAAGGCAGAACACATCAGTATCTGGTTAAAACCAAAACAGCCCTAGTTGCCAAGAGAAATCCTGTAACTTCAAAACTTTCTTTGATTTCTTCATTGGTTGAATTTGAATAATTGCCGTGGTTATCTCCTTCAAAGTTTCACCCAGTACCAAGAGGAGGATTCGTGCAACATGATGAATTTCTTCCTGCTGTCCTCAGACCCAGTGAAGCAGTTTCTCCTCTCATAGGGTGTTTTTATGCTTACCAAAACAAACAGCTGTGTGTTGTGTATCAATTAATAATAGCAAACATAATGCAATTACAAAGCTGTAACCTGAACTGCCAACCCAACTAACCAACCAGAAAGAGATTAGTTAGTTCTCTTAACTTTGTTTAATTCAGGTTTAGGATTATTTTTGGAGTTGTTCCTGCGCTACAGTACCCAGCAGGGAGTGGACCAGGTGTGTTGAGTGAATTTATTTTCAGTATGACGCACTTTTGATGTAAGCCAGTGTTGATCATTCAGATATGTGAGTGATTTTTAAACAGAGTGGACAGAGCAGGATTTACACAAGCGGTAGTGAAGAATTATTTTTTTTAGGGCAGGTCATGTTGCCATTAATATTTAACTGACTGTTCCTAAAACTTCTGTCAGCCTGTGATTAACCACATCAGGAAAGTGGCAGATGTCTCTATCTCCTGATGTTATTGAGCAAAATAAAGGCCGTAAAGCTCTTAAAACCAAGAGGTCAATGGGTCCTGTAACCTGTCTGTTTTTACGTCTACACTGGTTTAACCCTAATGCTCTGTGTCTTTATCACCCACAGGACTGCCTCCAGCCTCTGAGTATGCAGGCCCTTCCAGCCCAACCAGAGAGCCTGTGTATCGTAGAGATGGGTGGAGTAGAGAAACAGGATGAACTTGGTGAAAAGGGAACGATCGGTTTTCTCTACCTCAACATCGGACTTCAGGTATTAGGGCTTACCCATAAAACTGATCCACAAACTTTTCAAACATGCATGAGTCCCATGCAACAGTTGCTGACAATCCAAAGCAAAGGTCTTACAGTTTTAATTTATTATCTTGTGCTGTAATCCCTATATTTTTTTTAAATCTCAGAATGGTGTGCTGCTGAGGACTGTGCTGGACCCTGTGACAGGCGATCTGTCCGATACCAGAACACGCTACCTGGGTTCACGACCTGTCAAACTCTTCAGAGTCAGGATGCAGGGACAGGAAGCTGTACGTACCCTGGACATTCACGTACAATCATTACAGTGGAAAAACTGATGTTATTGACATTAATCTGACTCCTGCTCAATCATAATGGACCTGTCTCTTGCTCCAACAGCTCTAGCCATTAAAAAAAAAAAAAGACTCAATTATTTTGTTCTTTTTTCTAATAGGTGCTGGCTATGTCCAGTCGCTCCTGGCTCAGTTACTCGTACCAGTCTCGCTTCCACCTGACCCCTCTGTCCTATGAAACTCTGGAGTACGCCTCTGGTTTTGCTTCTGAGCAATGTCCTGAAGGCATCGTGGCCATTTCCACCAACACTCTGAGGTATGGGATAAACTCACTTGCAAAATCTAACATAAATCTGAGCTACCTTTGATTTATAACTGGCTAATTTGATCATACACAAGGAGGGGGAATAATCTACAAATAGGCATCTGGATTGCACAGATGCTCCCAAGCTTGTCATATGACATATTTGATGCCAGTCTCATACATTTTGTGAAGAATTAATGAAAGTTAAGGAACAGCAGCTGCTTCTCATCTTTGTCATCGAGAAATAAAACAATGTAATGAGTTTAGATTGAATTCGGGTTGCACAATTACTGCAGCACAAATACTGTTTCAGTAAGAAATTCATAGCTGTTACCAGAGCAGGAAAGTTCAAGTGCAAACCTTTCAACCATGAGTTAATGCAATAAAAAGAAATAAATCAAGCTGCTGCTAACCCGCTACACATCCATTTAAACCCTGTTTAGAAGTGAAATGATAGCAAGAGCTCGATGAGGAGGCAAACATGCAACACGACTGTTCTGCAGAGTCCATCAGGTTAAATGGTGATTTAAAACTCTCCCTTTCCTCCTTTTTCTTCATCTTCTTCTTCTTCCTATTTTCTGTCCGACAGAATCTTGGCTCTGGAGAAGCTGGGAGCTGTCTTCAACCAGGTGGCGTTTCCTCTGCAATACACACCCAGGAAATTTGTCATCCACCCGGAGACCAACAACCTTATTTTGATCGAGACTGACCACAACGCCTACACTGAGGCGACCAAAGCTCAAAGAAAGCAGCAGATGGCTGAGGTATGGATGACACCATGTTGGGATAATGATTATTCATGCCTGTCTAAGTGTTTTACAGTTCAGTTAATCGCCCATGCAGTCGCCTTTGTTGCCCACTTGTTGTTGAAGTTATTTTGCCACAAGGGTCAGATACACAAAGTGATCTTCATTTCCAAACATGCCTTAATGTTTTTGGTCATTGAGGCTTTTATTACACTATGATGGATGGGCAAAGCTTCAGTTGTTCATATATCCAAAAAAACCTTTTAATTAAAACTTTGAGAGAAGAAAAACTTTTGGGATAAATGTAAAGATTTGAACAGACTCAAATTTGCTTTACCATCATAATTTTAGGTTAGAAGCATTTTTGGAGGGGGATGATCGTAATTCCAGGTATTTAGGTCTAAATCATGTATAAATCAAGTTATTAATCATGTACTATTATAAGATGATACCACTCAGTCCCAAGGTCTCAAAGAAAGGAAAAAGACTAGTAATTCACCTAATATGTCTACTTGGATTTAACCTTCTATGTTATCTTAATCTGCACACCAAAACCGACCATGAGCTAGTAAAATACCAGCCAACACAAACTCTGGCTTCTACCAAATTTGTCAAGTTTTGTCCCAAGTCTCCAATCTGACCTGCTGTTTTCTTTCTGTCCTTGGCAGGAGATGGTTGAGGCTGCTGGCGAGGATGAGAGAGAGTTGGCTGCGGAGATGGCTGCTGCCTTCCTCAACGAAAATCTTCCTGAAGCCATTTTTGGTGCTCCCAAAGCCGGAGCAGGACAGTGGGCCTCACTGGTGCGTCTAGTCAACCCCATACAGGGAACAACTCTCGACCAGGTGCAGCTGGAACAGAACGAGGCTGCGTTCAGGTGAGCAAGTTCAGGCCCACGGTGTCCTGCTAAAGGAAATGTTGATTATTTCAGAAAGAGAAATGGAAAAAGGTTCAATAAGGCTTGAATCAAACAACTGCTGTAATGTACCAGGTCTGTCTCTTGTTTCCTGTCTTCTGAAATTGCTTCTGTTTGTTGGAAACAACACATGTGGAGAAGTAAAAGTGGTTGCGAATGATTCATTTACAGGAAGTATGGAAAAACTAATCGAGGACAAGAGGAGAATCAAACTGCTAGACAGGCACAAACTTAAGCAGCTGTAGCTGAAGATGAGGGTTCACACGACATGCTGTCATAGCTTTGACTTTAAGTGCTGCGTGGCTGTGGTGAGGTCAGTTGAGGGAAGAGAGTCCAGAGTCTGACCCTCAACTGTTTCCTGTTTATTATGTCGCTCTCACTGATTTAAGTCTGCTTCCAAAATTCCCAGAATCTCCCATTCTTGCTGAGCTGTTTCATCATTGGCTCAAATCGTTGGCAAGTACTGTAGCGAATATGGACACAAAGAATTCTTCAAAGAACCATACTTTATTGTCATCTTGCATGAACAGGCATAACTCAAGAGGGGAAATTGCTTTTTATTGTGGTCTCACAACAAAAGACATTTTGATAGATGAGTATAATCAGCTCTATTTTCTGCAATGTCTGCCTGTCAGCACTAACATGAGACATACATAATGCATTTTATTGCTTCAATTCTCTCAATCCTGTTGGATTTTATTTACAATCACATTTTGATTTGATTTTGTTTGACTTAAATAACTGAACTTGAAAAATGTTTGACTGTTAAGTTTTAATTCTCAACATAAAGTGACTCATAAACATATGAAAGTCAGGACAGAAAGCATCACCTAGCTTGCATTACTGATAATTCACTTTGGACTGTGAAGACGTTTAAGCAAAAGTGTAGAAATATCTTTAAACCCTGAGAAGTAGTTTGGGTATGGATCATGTTAGCGTTTATTTTTAAGGACTCTTCACACGATGCTCAGTATTTCTGACTTTCAGAGTAAACATCTTGATTCTGTCAACATAAATTTACTCAGTGTGTACAGTATTAATCATTTAAACTAAATTTCTCTTGCTTTTCTGTTTATTATCTTTAGTGTTGCAGTGTGCCGTTTCCCAAACACTGGAGACGATTGGTATGTTTTGGTTGGAGTTGCCAGGGACATGATTCTCAACCCTAGATCAGTGGGCGGTGGATTTATCTACACGTATCGTCTCATTGGTGGAGGGGAGAAGCTGGAGTTTGTGCACAAGGTGAGTTTGACTCAACAAAAGTTAAACTGTGATGTATGTTTTTTAACTGGTAATCAAACACAATCAATTTATCATGAATGTGTCTGCCTTCCCTTTAAAAATCAAAGCAAACGAAGCACAGTATCCAAGCAAACCTGAGATTCTTCAAAGTGAGAACTGTGATGGTTAAGGTGTAAAGACTGGCTCACACTACAGGGCTTTAAAAATCTTAGATCAAGATTGTGAAATCAGGTTGGATCACACACATAAGGTAAATATTTTTAGATCTCAAACACACACAGACACAACAAGTTTTGAAAATAATGATCATCAAACACTTCAGGATTTCATCAGGATTATCAGACCAGAGATTGCGACACACCACATGATCCTACTTCATCTCAGACGACCAGTGCGGTGCTGCTGGGTGTAGCCACTATTTGCAGTGAGACAAGAAAAAAAGAAGACTGAACAGATCTGGATAAAGAAATGGTTGGGGAGATGCAGACAAAATTTTGTCTCTGATATCTTCTGACCAACTCTGGTCTCTTGTAGGTGACTCTCTCTGATTGGCTACTGTCATCTTCAGTGAAAATGAGCAGTTATCACCCTGATAAATATCAAACAAGTCTTTGAGCCAATCGTGGAGCTTAAGATTGATCAGATAATCTGGGGTACCAGGTTTCACCACTGATGGTCAAGAGGGCTGAGTCAGGGTCAAAATGGCAGAGAATCCTGTAATGTGAGCCGGACTTAACAGGAAGAAGTTTCTTTAGCTTGTGTTATGTTAAGTCTTTGTTGATCCTGTTCAAGTGACTTAAAGGATAAGTTCGGTTCATACAGCTTTTACATAGATTGAAGTAGAACAAAATACTCACCCAGAAGGCAGCGGACATCCATATAACGGGATCCATCGGGGAATAGACAGCGCCGCTCCTAAAACTGCATTAATCGTCCAAAAACTCGTGTTTTTCACCAATATTCCATCATGGTCTGCTCCAAGTTAGTCCTCTGCTGCAGTCTGTGTCACTCCAGACAGCGCTGTGTGGCTGTACTGACCTCTGAACTGACAAAGACTTTGTTTACGATTGCCCCTCCGTGCGTCGTCATGTAGCCTGCCGTCTTCCCCTGGAACAATGAGCCGCACTGCGCATGCGCGGAGGGGCAATCGTAAACAAAGTCTTTGTCAGTTCAGAGGTCATTACAGCCACACAGCGCTGCTTGGAGTGACACAGACTGCAGCAGAGGACTAACCCGGAGCAGACCACTTAAAATGACAGTGATCAATGTTTTTAAAACGTCATTCGGGCTGATGAGAAGATTTTAATTAATTTTCCTGTACAGTGACATCAGTTTTCCTTTACTTTAGATGATTCATGTGTAAAAAAAAAACTGCACCTCTTTGTGCTTTCTTTTCATGCATTGACATTAATGCCATTACACATTATGCTAGTCTGAACCACTACTGCTTTAACTAATGCTGCCTGTAGGTGGTGCAGGTTAGCAAGAAAATGCAGATCAGACCCTTTAACATACAGGTTACCAGTCCATAGATTTAAGGCTGGCTGCATTGAGGACAGGATTGTAAAATGAAGCAAAATGAGATGACGCCACCATCAAACTGAACTTACATTTTACACATTGGGCCCATTGTGTTCCTGATATTTTAGGGGAAATTGGCATTCGTTATTGAAATGTATGTCAGTGGGTCATGGCTTAAGTTTGGATGCTCAACTCTCAGGAACACACAGCACAGATGTTACTGACTCTGGTGTGAACTACTCCCATCTTTAGAAACTAGAACAGGGTGGGTGCCCACATCCAAACTTTACCTGATGTGGATTTACAAGGGTGGTGAGTCAGGACTGTTTAACTGTAGTATAGTGTCATCAAATCCTCACATTAGAGGAAATTCCCAACCACTCAACCAGATCAGATGTTTTACATGCTTCATCCAACAAAGGTGCGTCTAAACTGTTAGGTTGTACAGAAGAAAAAAAATACTTCGAGCAGCAGCAATAAGGATGCAAAAGTTTGTGCTTTCATGCCGTGCACAGACCATCATTTTCAGGAGTTCATTTGTTAGATGTCAAACATCTTTCACACTTAATATTTCTACTCAGAGTGACGAATGAAAAACAGCTACTAAAAAGTGCCAAGTGAACTTGACTAAGCAAAATAAATGACTGGGGAGTGAGATATCCAACATCCCAACTATCTCTGCTGAGAGTCCTGCATTGCCTGCAAAGCAGCAGTAGAGTTGGGCCAGAGTTGTTGATAAAAACATACAGGAGACACGTGGCAGCACACTGCATCGTAAAACTACTAAAGTTAAATGGTGTTTCTCTGTCAGCACTGCAACAACAAAATCAACCTTTGTGAAATTTGTAGTGGACATTTCTTTTAACTTCTGTCACACCATGGTAGCTTATCAGCATGTTAATACCTGAGCATTTTAAGAGAAGGCACATCAGCTTAACAGTTCAAGCTTGATTGCTGTGGGAATTTTACAATTTCAGTGCCTCATCTTCAAGAATCACCCCATAAAAAGGTGTTTTTTCTGCTCTTCTCGTCTTTTTTTCTTCCACCTTCCCTCCCACTAAACAGCAGAGCAATCTCCTGGCATATCACTAGACCATGACCGTGACCATGCTGCAAATTCAGTCTAAAACATCTGTCTTAGTTTAACGCTGGTCAATTTTTGGAGCAAGGATTTGAATTTATATTATTAATGACAGGTATAGAATTTAAAAGAATGTTACACCACTGAACGTGACATTTAAAGCAATGTTGTAGTTTATTTTCTGACTAATCATTATGACAGTTTGTGATGAGTTACTGTTGGAAGAGTCTGAATCTCTTGCAGCCCTGGACAGTTATTCCCCAAAGTCTTCAGAAAACATCAATCATCTTTTAAACATGTGAAAACAATGATGAAATGCAGCAAGCCACTAGTTTTAAAAGTGGATTGTACTTTTTACAGTGTCTCAGGGATTGGGAACAACATGCTTTGTTTCTCTAGGAGGTCACAAAAACAGTTTGAAATTTAAAACAATCATCTGAGTTTTAGTCTTAAGCCCACTAATTTTCTTGAATCCTTATTTTATGTGAGTTTTGTGGTACTGTTTTGAAGTTTATCATTGTTTCCCTTTAGATTTTAATTTTTACTATAGGACAGTCAAATTACTGAATTTGACCAATGTAAATTCATCAGCATGGCTTCTTGTCACAAGATTTTGTAAAAGGTTTGATTCTCTTTTTGAATTAAAGAATTCATTGTCATTTTCTGAACAGGTGCATGGTGTTAAATCACAGGGTTGCAGCTCCAAAAATGTTTTTGAAGCAAATAGGTCTGTCACGATAACAAATTTTGCTAGACGGTAATTTTCCAAAATATTATTGCCGATAAACGTTATTATTGTCAATATTATTTTGATTTTTTTTTTTTTTTTTTTTCATTTTTTCATTGATGTAATTATGATAAATGGGATAATAAAGTGAGTACACCATATCAAAAGCAAGAAACTTTAATTTCTTAAGAGTATTTAACTGTAATTAAAAGTTCAGGATCTTTTAAATAAAATAAATTAAACAAAAATATAATAAATTTAACAAACAAGAAAGAGAAAAAAAATACAATGAAAATGAAATGGACTCTCTTTTAGAAAAAAAAAAACATGTCAATGAAAATAATTAATACTAATCAGAAACAATAAAACATAGACCCTGTCTCTAAAGAAAAAACGAAACTCAAAAAAACAACAACAATAAAAACTATAGCCTAAATAAAAGGGAGTTTAAACAGTTCCTGAATTGTTTGTAACATGTACTTTTTCCCAGTCAATCCGTACTGTCTGTCAAACATTTTGAACATTTCTGGCTTTCAACCGTATTGAAGGGCTGCATTTCTTTGGCAATGTAGCTGTCTTTGAGCGCCCACCATTTGGCGCTTTTATTTCTATTTACTTTGCAGAACAAAAGCCTCAGTAAGAGCGGATTGTCAAAGAACAAGGCTCCGCTGCACCTCCCCTTCTTCTTCTTCGTCGCCACTATTTTCAAACAAATGCAACATATCAGCTCGTTGGTGTTGATGAGCTCACACTTTGTTCATTCTGATAAAAAACAAAATATTCCCACACTGGGACTGAGGCAGGCAGCTTAAGAACCGTATCTTTTGTGCCATCACTCATATTAGCGTGTGTTTCCTCCTTACCCTTCAGGACGCTCGCTTCAGCTCTCTCCGTGTGTACACCCGAGCAGCCCCGTCTTCACCCCAAAGATCGCATTTTTGACAGATGCTCACTCCGCTATAAATCCGTTACAGAACCTATGCACCTGATGTTAGGAAAGATAGACGTAGTGAGCCATCTTCTCATTCAGCCTCTTTGGTCGAAAGAGAGGAGGAAAACAAACATGCATGCACGCGTCAGTTTATCGAGGCTGGCAAACTTACCGAGGACGTTTTTATTTATCGTTCAGTTAATTGATTTATTGATTATCGTGACAGGCCTAGAAGCAAATCTTAATACAAAAAAAAGACTGAATAGGTTTTGCTGTTGTTTAGTGTTGTTTATTTTTGTTGTACTGATCTTAACTGCGTCAGACAGTCAAACACTAAGGGGATTTGCAGCTGTGCTCAGTGGGACCTTCTTTTAATACGCATAACTAAAAATATGTTGCCTCCAAAACTACTCTGTCACCTACATTATTAATAAGAAAAAGTTTTCATCTTTTATTATTTGTAGACTCCTGTCGAGGACGTGCCTTTAGCCATTGCACCATTCCAAGGAAGAATCCTGGTGGGAGTTGGGAAGCTGCTGCGAATCTATGACCTCGGCAAGAAGAAGCTGCTCCGCAAATGTGAAAACAAGGTAAGGCACGACGCAAAGCCAGACACCAAAAAATGAACCAGAGGCTTGTCATACTTGTTGAGCCGCTGATATGAATATGTGTCCGCCCAATATTTATCAGCAAAGCTGTGGAAAATATATAACAGAGGGTTATTTTGAAACTACCCAACTATTGAGCCAAAAGTTTGTAAAGCCTTTCCTTGGACATTGAAATTTCTGATGACAAGGTCTTTGTGCAACCCCATTTAAAAATAATAATAAAAAGGTAAGATTGCAACTTTTATCAGGCCTAAAAAGTAATGTGAATACTCCATAATGTGCTCCACATGTGACAAATGACTTGATTTCTCTTCTCAGCACGTTCCCAACCTGGTGACGGGCATCTACACCATCGGGCAGCGTGTCATTGTGTCTGATGTTCAGGAGAGTCTGTTCTGGGTCCGGTACCGACGCAACGAGAACCAGCTCATCATCTTTGCTGATGACACATACCCACGCTGGGTGACCACAGCCTGCCTGCTTGACTACGACACCATGGCCTCTGCTGACAAGTTTGGAAACATCAGTATAGTAAGTAATTGGGTCTGTTAAATTACAGTCCATCAGTCTTGTAACAACTGGCACCGGTATCATATGTTGCCACGAAATCAATCTTGCAATACCGTTATTACCGTGGTAAAGCATTGTTACCCATAATTTAGTTCTTGTAGTGGTTAATCTATGCGGGAGATTAATTCCCCTGACGTGAGAAGACACTTTTTTGCCACAGCCATCTAAAAAAACACCTTTTAGGCCAGTAGCACCGAGTCAGTGACGTGACCAAGTAAACATTTACCGCAAGCAGAAAGCGAAACAGCTGGTGTGTGTATGATGACGGTTACCATGTTTTGGACAAAGGCTGTACATCGCCATAGGTAAGTGCCTATGGTCAAACCTCAAAACCTAAAACATGACAAAACCATTTTTTAACAAAAGTAGTGGCATCAAAATAAACATTTTGAAGCAAACTGAAGCCGTAGTTTGAGCCGCTACTTTTTTCACGGGCTTTGAACCCTGCGGCTGCACGAGACAGCACTAGTCCCTAAATACCACATATCGAAAGTGTCAGAGAACCGATTTAAATCATTCACAGAACGTGGTGTGGAATAAAATAAGATTTTATCTTTGGTCAGTACTGCCAAGCACATGTCTCTGCAAGTGTGAAAGATTGAAAACTGTGAAAGATTGAAAACTGATGGAAATGTAAAGCCTTGCCAAAAAATATACGCTAACATGATCCATACCCAAACTACTTCTCATGGTTTAAAGATATTTCAACAATACCGAGCCCAAATCAGATTTTTACAGTCTAACAAGCTTCATAGCTCTGTAGGATCAAAACCAATACATTTCTTGAATATTTTCGTAATCAATAAAATATGCGCCAACGAAAAATATGAGTTTTGTTGAGCTTTGGTGGAGTTTATGCACAAATAGCCAGCCTGCTCCAGTGCGTCAAGACGGAGTGGCCGCTGTCATGTCAGCAGGTGTTTCTGCTGGTGGGAAAGGTACAACAAGCCTTGTGCTAGTTTGCTATAAGTTTTCACTTTTTTGACCAATAACCTACAAAATGCCTTTGATAGACTCTCATTCTGAGGATGAAGCCTGAGTGCTGTTCAGGTTGTTGTTTTTACTCCCTCTGAGTGACGATGATAAATATCTTAAAACAGCATTAAATGATTCAGGAATCCTACCTTGGATTGATAAAGCTGTAGACCGAGCACCTGCCTCAAAAGTTTCTGTTCTTTTGGCCGTGGTTCAGGCTCTGAGTCTGAACTCTCTGTTCTGCCCTCTGCCCTTCAGTCAAAATCACTAATCTGTCAGTATCTCTGTGTTTGTCGTCTGGTTGTTTGTTTTGCCCGAAACATTTGATAGTGGAGGAAAAAACACGTCAGTGAAATGTTCTGTCTCATGCCACAGCCGTCTGTATTACAGCAGCAGTGTTTAGAGGAGTAAAAGCTCAGAAATCTTCAGTGCTTCATTAGAAAACCTTACAGGCTTCAGAAAACAGACAGAATGTAAATTTAGGAAACCCCATGGAACAAAAAACTAGTAATGTTAATTTTAACAAATTTATTGGCATCCAAAATGTTACCAGTTAATTGCTCACCCTTTTAAATAAAATGCAAAAAGTTATTTTTTTCTGTAAGTATTCTTCATTCCTCAGACCCAGTTTGCTCACCAGTACAGTCACTTTAAGCTTGAAATGGGATAACTGTCTCTTCCAAATGCACGTTGTGGGCAAAAGTCTTTTTTTAACACAGTATTTTCCACCTGCTAGGTAGGATGTGTACACTTATAACACAGAACAGAGTCAGAATCATGTTTTAAAAAGACCTCACTTTCTTACATGTTGGAAAACCATGATATAATACCGTTATCACAATATGAAGGAAAAATACAGTGATATAAATTTTGGGCCATATCGCCCACCCCTAGTTGAAAAACAAGAATCTGAAGGGGTTAAAGACTAAAAATGTCTGCTTTGTTGTTTTTTGTTGTTTTTTTAGGTGCGTCTCCCCCCAAACACCAGTGATGATGTGGATGAAGACCCCACAGGAAACAAAGCTTTATGGGACAGAGGCCTCCTTAATGGCGCATCACAGAAGGTAAAACAGCCCTCCTTAATAAAAAAAGAAAAACACCAGAAACAAAAAAAAACCTTAATTTCTTTAACTTAGAACATTAAATGGTAAAACAGTTTTAGCTCTGATGGGGTTTTGTCACAGGTGCTTTAAATGTTTAAACAAAAACCTAAAAAAAAGTAGGCCAAGGATGAGAAATTACTGGTTGTTGAAAGCCAGGTTGAAAAGGTAAGTCTTTAATGTACTTCATGAAACAAAGATGACCAACAGGCACTCAAATACACTCAGAAAAATGTCATGTGAAGCCACACTTGATGAACAAGGCCGAGTTTAGCTATAAAAAGATCGATCAGAACCTTTCGTACACATTTCCTCTGTGTAGAGGTTTGAAACTTGGAGTGACAGGAAGTCAGGGGGCCAAACTGAATTTAATTTTAAAGCAGCTGCTTACAGCGTTTTGCTTCTGCTGCAGCCTGAACAACAGGCTTGTGTACAACTCTGGCCCAGTGCCCTGCTCTGGCTCCTCTAACCATCAACACACACACACACTGCATAACACCACCAACCACAAGTTTAACCTACTGACAAATGCAATTGTGTACACACACTTGCACAGGATGAAGAAATACACATCGGATCACTCCTCCCGGATTGAAATGGCGGTCAGAAAGTGTTTAGGTAGCAGATAGTCCGGGAAAGTCCCTCAGGTTCAGACGTTATGAGCTGGTCCCAGTTGTCTGTGTGACACAATGTTTGTCAGCTATTTCTGCCTCTGTGCACATTGATTGAGAATTCTGTTTGACTTTGGAAATGTACTGTGTCCGTTTTTAGATGTGGGTGTGGACGCCTGCATTTACCCTTCATCCAAAATTGTGTGCGTGTGTTTAGGTCAAGCAGGTTGAACTCAATTATCCATACATGGCCTGACTAAATGCTGTCTTACATTAGATTAAACGCATACCACTTTTATTTAATTAATGTAATTCTAAAGATCAAGGCCGGAGAGGAACAGTGCTCCATTCAGCAGAATGAAAAGATCAACTGTTTTATTGAGTTCAAAAAAAGTTTCAGTAATGTTTCAAGTTCTTTCACAGTTTACTGTGGAAGTTTTCCAGTTGTGGTCAAAAGTTAAAAAGAAACAGTACAGCTGTCTGTGCTGCCTTGGATTTTGTGGCTCAAGAAGTGAAATGGCTCAAGATGTCAGTTTTATCCTGGTGTTCAAATTACATACTGCAGGCAGTATTTGAAACAAACCTGAGGATGTGTTTAACTGTTCCAGAAACATTCTGTGAACAGCACTGACAGCAAGGGCATGGCTTGAATTCAAGTTCGAAGGTTCATAAAAATGAAGGATGTGTTATTCAGTACTGCAACAAATGCGCCTACATCCTAAATCTAACTCTAAAGCAGATGCAGATCTTCAGCTGTTGGTGTTTTTCCAGAGATGAAATCAGCTTTATGGGATTGGTAATGCACCAGCCTGTATCTTCTTTAAACTTTACCATAAATGTTAACACACAATTTTGTGTTTTTTCAAGCTAATTGCTTTTTGGCATGTGTATCTTCTTTTGATTGTATCATGGCAAACAGGCGTAAGAGTCAGTTTCACGTCTGTAGAGAGCTGGGCTCAGTGCAGGGCTGAGGTGAAGCAGGTGTTTGAGGAGATAGAGATGGGGCGCACGCACCAAACACCCCCTCCCTGCTCCTCTGCTGGTTTCCTCTGCACTCAGACGGGGCCATATTTTACTTGACCAAAAACAAATAAACGGAGTCCCACCGAAAAAATCTGATATCGATCTGCATTCACGATTTATTTAGAGAATTTTCAGCGCATTACTTTCACACAAAAACACCGCTAAATAAGGCTCTAGTTCTCATTGTGTCGTAAAACGGTGCTACCTCCGCTGCAGAGCCACAGCTGTCTACGAGTCACTCGCCGCTTACCCCAGGCTCACACTGAATCCGGTGGGGGTCCGGTGCGGCTTCCGCATGTGATCCGTATCATCAAAATCACTGTTGTAGGCTCACATTAGCCCCGCGCGGTGCGAGTCTAGTCGCGCGAGCCATACAGCACTACGGAAAGAATCTGCAAGAAGTCTATCTTTTCCAGACGCCGGAGAGGGTCTGCGTCAAGCTGAATGAAATATGACAAGCTAGACCGAAAATGAATTGCCGGGGTGGCATGGAGATCCGTTGTTTTTTTTTAAGACAAAATCAGTGAACAAACTAATGTAACTTGACTCTTCTTTGACAGCACAGTCGCGCTAGTAGTAAATGTAAACATTACATCACACCCGGTGACACAAGGTTGCATTTTGAGAACAAGGGATGACGAGAGACTCATCCTTGAAGTGGAAAGTCATCCCATTTTATATGACACATCCCATACTATTATAAGAATAATTCAAGAAAAGAAAAAAGTTACGTTATTAAAAATAATAAACATTAGATGAACAAAGCTCTTGCGAAAGTCCAGACAAGAACGTGAACCCACGTGAGCTCCTCCTCTCGCGAGTGCCCTTTCCCCACCCGGCACCGGAGCCAGCTGCAGCCTCTATCTGGAGCTGGTGTGAGTGGCAGCTTGCGGAAAATCCGCACCGTATCCGGACTGCAACCGTACCGGAGCCAAAGTGAGCAAGGCGTTAGTGTATCAGTCTGCGTGCGCGGCGTGCCAGATATAAATAAATGCAGGTAGTCTGCCAGGACGAAGAGACACGATGAGAACTAGAGCCTTATTTAGCGGTGTTTTTGTGTGAAAGTAACACTCTGAATATTCTCTAAATAAAGCGTGAATGCAGACAGATATCAGATTTTTTCGGTGGGAGTCTGTTTATTTGTGTTTTTGGTCAAGTAAAATATGGCCCCGTCTGAGTACAGAGGAAACCGGCAGAGGAGCAGGGAGGGGGTGTTTGGTGCGAGCGCTCTGGGCTTCTGCTGCACAAAAACACTGCTGTAGGGATAATTTCTCCCCTAAACCTTGTGATAGGACCCAACTTATCCTGAAGTATCACTTTAAGCTTCATTTCAACCAAGCAGTCCGGTTTAGATTAGTACAGGTTTGGTACGGGTTGGATCAGTGAAGCTGGTGGATCAAGCTTCGTTGAGGGCTGTGTAACCTGAGGAGAGATACAGCTGCTGCTGTCACATGGCAAGTGGTGGTTCTTTTAACAAATCAACGGTCTGCAGTGTTGTTGCTCCATCTTCTGGGGTCGGATCGGTTTAGTCTGGCACCCCAATGGAAGGGTCCCAAAGAGTGGGGCTGTTTGTCTCATTTATTTGGGGATCTGTCCTGGGTTTAGTTTGTAGAAAAGCCACAAAATACTGAGCTGCTTGGTAGAAACAGGGCTTACAAAAGCATACAAGGGAAACACGAGTTCATCTTGGTTTTGTTATAGTAGTTAAGTTCATGACTCTTGACTTCAACAACACCACAGAGGTTATACCAGGCATTAATGTGGCGAACTAAGGCCCCATTTACAGGACAACGTTTCATCTGAAAACGCTAAAACGCAGTGAAAACTCAGTGAAAAAAATCTGCGTTTGCACGGAAACGCTGATGGACTGAAAACGCTGTAGTAAGCACCCTAGGCCTATAGGTGGTTGCTATAACTGTCTCGTCCAGAAGCCGCTTTCATGGGTTCTCCACCGAAGTAGAGTTGAGCCGGTCATCTGGTGTATTGGGGAATACTTAGTCAAAAAGTGGAGCAACAGATGCACATTTTGTTGAAAGACAGTCAGCAGATACAGCAGATTGAGCAGCACAAGCACAACATGGTAGTTCATGACGATCGTAACAATGGTACTGTTGTCCTGTTGAATGCGCGCACACGGCAGACTGTGACGTCATCATTTCCACTGAAAACGCCGGCTTACCGTTTACACAGCAACGGTGTCGGGAGCGTTTCAGAAAAATCCCACTCTGGAGGCCGTTTTCAAAAGTTTGCGTTTTAGGTCGGCTGAAACGGCGTTTCCATGTAAACCTGAGGCTGAAACGCAACAAAACTTTTGCGTTTCACCCTAAAACCGTTGTCGTGTAAACGGCCCCTGAAGTATCAACTCATATTCAGACATTACCATGGTACCTGCTGTATCACCTGGCTGTCATGTGACACAGCAGGTAAAACTTCAAGGAACAGATCTCTTACCTGTCCTCCTCAGACTCAGCTTGAGAGAATAGTCTGAATATTACTTCTACTTTTTTTTATTATCAGCAGGGGGAGAGCTCCTTTTTTCTTTATTATGCTGTTTTGTTTAGTCCTGGTGGGATTTCTTTATTTCCCAAAACATAGAAAACTTGTGTTAGCCTCTTTCAAGTCATAAACGAGACACTATGTTCAGTTTGTGTTCAACTGCGAGCCTTTGGCAAGGCTTTACATTTCCATCAATTTTCAATCTTTCACAGTTGCAGAGACATGTGCTTGGCAGTACTGACCAAAGATAAAATCTTATTTTATTCCACACCACGTTCCGTGAATGATTTAAATCGGTTCTCTGACACTTTAGATATGTGGTGTTTATGGACTGGTGCTGTCTCGTGCAGTGCTGCACACTTCCAGGTGTTGGCTGTGTGCCTGTTTGAGGTGCTCTGATAAATGAGACAAAGTCTGGAGCTGCAACAACAGGATGCATCCCCCTCTGCTTGTATTTTTTAACTCCTGTTAGCATCCTGTTGTAAGTGTTCAGTTACAGCGCCGTGATTCATACAGCCTTACAGAAATGCTACAGGGGTGGTTTTGTGTCAAGAAAAAAAAAACTTCAGACACCAATACCGTGACAGAGTTGGAAAGTCGTCCTCAGTGAAGAATGAAATAAATGGCTCATAATTTCTCAGGAGACAGTCATGTCTTCTCTCCTTCCTCCAGTTAAACTCCCACTAGAATGGAGCAATGTTCTTGTCCATGTCTGACTTTGTTGTGTCTCGTCTCAGAGTTGCATACATACATGAGACTGACGCCATGAGACCAAAATAAAGCACACACTACTTCTGAGCTTAAATTACCACTCAATGCTGTCTCTGTGTCCAAGGTACATCCACATTACTATCTCTAATTATTGTTAAAGCTGGTTTTTGATGCTTATTAGATTAGATCTTACCATCCGGACCAATTTCCTCTGAGCAGACTTTGACAGTGCGAGTCTTATTTAAGAGCTTGGCCTTGGCCCACAGCTCACAGATTGTATACTTTCTTTACAGTTGATTGATGGGAAACTGAAGTGGCTTTATCTGGAAATCAAGTTTATGATTAACTTCTCATGTCTATACTTAGCTGCTTATTACAGCTGTGGACAGTAAGAGGTCACCAACCATAGTCTGTCACAGCGGGGAAGTATCATTTTAAGCTTCACACACCAAAGGGTCTAGAATAAGAGAAGTTTCTGTGTATTTTTCATCAAAAACCAGATCAAGACTTAAGCCGCGTTTCCACCAAGCAGTCCGGGTCGGTTCGTCTCGGTACGGTGCGCTTTTAGCGGCGTTTCCACAGACTCATCCCGGGACGGATCCCTAAAAACCGAGACGAGCCGTCCCACTTTTTTGGGACCCTTTCGTATGGGTGCCAGACTGAACCGATCCGCTCTCGGGAGGTGGAGCAACACACTGCAGACCATTGATTGGTCAAAAGAATCCTCACTTACCCCGACAGCGGCTGCATGTCTCCTGGCGGCTCACAGACTTTTCTGAAACGAAGCTTGATTGCACTTTGTAACAGAGAGTTTCATGAAAATCACAGAGAGGACGAAATGCTGCATGTCTTCCATCTGTGCTCTTTGTTTACTGTGTCGCGTTTTCTTCTTTGTTGGATTTAATCGCGGGGTAAGCTGCTACGGCGTCGCGCTATTGTTTACCAGCTGTGGCTTCCGGCATGCGGCTTACACGCCGCCCACCACGAGAGGGCACAGTTTGCTGTGGAAACGCAAACGGGATGAGACTTAACTGTCCCAAACCGTCCCAAACCGTACTGAACCGACCCGCACTGCTTGGTGGAAACGCAGCTTTACACTGTCTCTATTGGGGACAGCTTCCCTTTAGCATCTTTTAAGTTTGCTTAGACCTCTCTTGTCTAAAGTAGGAGTCTTTTTATTTCAACTAAAACTACACTCAACAAGGGTCATTTGCTTATGGTAAAGTCAACTCTTGATACTATGTGATGTAGGGCTCACGATATGAAATACTCACGATACGACTTTGTTCACAATATCGCAGAAAAGATTCACTTTTTAAAAACAGCAGCTTTTTTTTCCCTGATTCTTGTCTTTTTACTTCTTCCTCAAAGATTTGATTCTTATGTCTGACTGATACAACTGGCTTCATTAGTTTAAGAATAGGGAGTAATATTGTGTAATGTTATAATTTAATCACTGAATTACAGCACAACTAATAGTGCTGAGAAATTAATGTAAAATTACTGTCCTATCCTCATAAAAAACGACGCCCATCCACAGTAGCTTTTCCACAAACAGGGCAGACTGGGTGAATTAATCAAACACACCCTCCACAACACTGTGTGTGTTAATGAAGCAGCTGGATCAGTCTGAAGACTAACAGTGAATTTGTATCTCCTGTTCATACCCGCGGAGGCTGCATTCCAGTTTTATGCCCCTAAAATCTGGAACAGTCTTCCTGAAGATGTGAGACAGGCCTCAACTCTGACAACGTTCAAATCACGGCTGAAAACATTTCTGTTTAGCTTAGCATACAGCAACTGAAAGTATTTTATCTGCACTCTCCTCTTTTAATTTAATTAATCATTTTAATAAGTGGTGGGACTTGATTAAAAAAATTAATCGAATTAATTATGCCATTTGTAATTAATTAATCATAATTAATCGCATTTTAATCACATGAATATTCAACATCAGAAGCAACACTTTTCAATTCAAACAGTTTTTGGTAGAAGACTAAATCATTGAATACGCAAGTTTAAACAACAAAATCCTGTTTATTTTGGTTAGAAGATGTTTTTTTGAGGACACTACTTTCAAGTACATTCATCAGCTGTTATGTGGTAAATAGTGCTGTCAGGAGATTAAAAAATAATCTTAATTACAGGATTTGTAATTGATTGATCTAATTAATCACATTTTAATCTTATACCTGCTTAAGGTCCCCACAAAAATAATTTGAATTCTAAAGCTTTACAAAATCATAGTGCATGACTAATGAGTGAATGAATGTATTCAAATGAATACACGAAAAAGAGAAGATTTGTAAATCCCTTTTTTTTCAACTGGACAATGTTAATTAAAATGTCTGTGTTCCCTGCCATGACATTCAATTACTGTATGCGTCTATAGAGGTAAATTATGTTTTTCAGCGGAGAGAGGAGGAGTCTAGTGGAGCTTGTCATTTAAAATCCTGCTCGTAAACTACTGTGGGTGGTGCGCTCTTTGGACGAGAGCTCAGCATGGATATGAGGAGAAATGTGAGATGACAGAGACACAGAGAGACGCTGCAAGTCAGGAAAGTTCAGGCAGCTCACGCTCCAACTGAGGATGTGTTGCTGTAGCTCAGAGAGAAAGAGCGGCGCCATCGTGAGAAAAGACAACGGAGATCATGGAGAGGATCGAAGGATGGAGCGCATGACCATGAAAGATGCAGATGGTTGCTCTGAGCACAACAAAAATCAGATGAATTGAGTCCAACCATTTTTATCTACTCTTAACGTTAACATTTAGTAGGTTCACCTTTCGCAGTAATTAAAGTGACACATCTCTAGCATAGTGTCAGTATATTTCCTTAAGCTTCGACACTAATGGTATCCCATGCCTTCTGCAGCTCAAACCAAAGTCTGTCATTGAAATGTTCAGCAGATGTGTCCAGTTTATTTTCCAACTCACCAAATTTTGCTGGATGGGGTTGAGGTCCAAATTTGAGGGGGTCATTTTCAATCTTCCTTTTTTTTTTTTTTTTTTTTAAGAAAATGACCTGAATCTCCTTATGATAGCTTTAGTCTGTGATTCATAGAGCTTAGTGACATAATGACTTTCATTTGTTTTATTGGGACTTAAACAACAACGAAATGTCATAAATACGCAAAGTGTTTTAACAATTCTGGCCACCGCTGTACATTACAGGAGTTTCTTTCAACATACCATTGAAATAATTATATTTTACTGCACACACCTCATTTTTTGTCACACAACAAATGTTTCAACATACCTGGTGACTGCAGTGCACCTCTCCATACATTAAAGGGTTAAAGATATTTAAATGCATTTTTTTAATTTAAGCTTAACAAATTCCTAGAAGTCATCCACTGAGGTTTCTCCAACCCTGGTTTTTCAAGCCCACTCTTGGTTTTATTACAGCTAAGTCTTTAATAGAAGTCACAGGAAATATACGTCTTCAGCAATTTATAGGATAATTGACTGGATGTATTTTTATTATATTACAAAATATAATTCTGGTCACATGAAGTTTGGCTCCAAACAGTTCAGTTCTGGGTTATTACAGGTAACGAAGAGCCACAAGGGTCTGAGAGAAATGCAGGCCGTCCATTTGTCTGTTTGTGTCATGGATTACACTCGAGGGGTGAATTCAAAGATAAGAAAAACACATGACTGACTGTCTCTCTCTGCTTCTGTGTCTCTGTCAGGCTGAAGTGGTGGTGAACTACCACGTAGGAGAAACCGTGTTATCACTCCAGAAAACAACCCTGATCCCTGGAGGCTCAGAGTCCCTGGTTTACACCACGCTCTCTGGGGGCATCGGCATTCTGGTGCCGTTTACGTCACACGAGGTAATAAACAAAGTATCAAAACAGAGACACAGGAGGCTGTGAGTGTGTGGTAGGAGGATGTTAGATCGTAAAGAAACAGAAACACTCTTTTAATCAGTTTTTGTCTTTAACATGATTGATTTTATTTTACATATAAACTGATGATTAACCTATTAATGCTTCACTTTTTATCTTGTCCAAATGCCTTAGCCTGTCTCTAAAAATAAACAGTAACTTTGACTTTCTAATACAAAGATTCATTTATTTACAAATAATTGGTATGAAGATTTTCTTTTCCACTAACCTCATATCTGTCTTTGTTCAGGACCACGACTTCTTCCAGCATTTAGAGATGCACATGCGCTCCGAGTTCCCGCCACTGTGTGGCAGAGATCACCTCAGCTTCCGGTCGTACTACTTCCCAGTCAAGGTTTGTTTCAGGTTTAATTCTCGGCAGAGATAAATTGACCTGGTCTGGTGATCTGTGTAAGAGGTGCATTGCAGTGCAAAAAGACATCAATAGACGCCGCTTCATGTTTTTTTCCTCTTTGTCGTCTTCAGAATGTGATCGATGGAGATCTGTGCGAGCAGTTTAACAGCATGGACCCTCACAAACAGAAGAGTGTGGCAGAAGAGCTGGACAGGACGCCCCCTGAGGTCTCCAAGAAACTAGAGGACATCCGCACTCGTTACGCCTTCTAAACCAATGCACTCTGCCTACCCTCACACACACCCTTACAGACACAAACACACAAATTGCATTGCCACAACATGCCCCCTTTTTAAGAACAGGAATCAATGGACTTGTGTATATTGTTTTTATCTGACTATGGGCAAACAAACTTCTGATAACATGGAAACTATCAGATGCCTAATGCCGTAATCCATGTAAATGTTCACATGCAGCTGTGTGAACTTTATCTGTGTCACTTTCCCACATATGTACAAACTGACAGTTACTGAGAAGTTTCTGAGTTGTCAGCAACTCATTCACACCTCCTCTGCTGTTGTCGGCAAAACCTGCACACTTGCAGCAACAAATTCAATCAATTCCACAGAAACATCACAGGAAACTCAGTCAGTAGTTGTCTTCCATTGCTACATTATGTTGCAGTTTTCTCACACCCTCATCTGTTCATAAACACACACACACATACACACAGATGTGTGTGTAGAAGTCTCTTGGTCCTTCTGTCAAAAAAGATGTTCACCAGCCGCTCATCTGAGCCTGTTTCTCAGAACTACCATTCAGAAAGCTAGCTCACTTCTGTCAACACAACCTGGGCCTGAGTGAGGGTACAAGACGTGTCTCACACTGGGGCATTAGATGAACTCAGTCTGAATGGGTGGGTGGAAGAATACTGAAGGTTGGGTTGGGTGGTGTTTCTCTCAGTCCTGTAAAATTCCCAACCTCAGCCACAAGCGCAGACATAGCATTCCTCAGTGCTCACTGAATTTAGGGGTTTGTGGCGTGGGGCAGTGGACTGTTTTTTGTAAATAAAGTTGTTGTTTTTTGTGCTTTATAATACCATGTGTTTGTGTGTCATTTCCTGCCACTGTGCGTGTGGAGAACCAAAGCTCAGCCAGAAGATTTGTCTCTACCTCTGTCTCCATCATTTCACACACTGGAGGTTTAAAATCCAGTTTTCTGGTCTAATGTTAGCAGATATTTTAATGGTGAACACTTTGTTGCATAAGATAGATTTGGGCCTGAAATCTTAATTTGAAATCTTAATCCTGTAAATGAAGGTTTAATTGATGGAATCAGCTGACCTGAAGTAAAGGAGCCATTCAAGCTGCTCCAGTGAGGTCTTTCATTCAGGTGCAGATGAGATTTGTGCTTTAAGCTCCATACAAGACATGAAGTCAATAATCAGAGCGATCATTAAGTTAAATTAAGGAAACTAGAGGGTCCTTTAAAAAGCAGTAATGACTGGGTTTTAAAATGTACTCGACGTTATCTGTTATTAAAGAGAGTGAACCTTTTTTCTAAATATGTCCCTACCGTCACACAGAGAATTCACGATCGACTGGAAAGCTAAATTTGAAATGCCTGCAATCCAGTTTTCTCTCCCTCGCTCTTTGGTTTGCTTTCTTATTTTCTTTCTTTAAGCACCTCACTCCAGGTGATCTATCTGAATAAATGTGTCTAAATGGTTCTGATTTAGTAATTTTTAAAAACTTTTTTAAAGACTTGTAAAAATAAAACTGGCCATATGAAGTGTTGAAAACAACAATCTCTTGAGTTAATTGAGGTAATGAAAAAGCCATGAGAGGTCAGGGATAAATGGTAGCTGTCTACAATCTGTTAAAGTTGTTACAAACATATCACCAATTCAACATTTAACATCTAATAAAACAATAACGGCATGCTTGTTGCATGAGACATCTTTGTCTTCCTGGCATTTTTATCACATACAATCATAAAATGTTTAACGTTATCAGGAATATTTCCTAAGGTGGAAGTTTTTTTATTGTCTCATCTGTCAACACTGAGGTTGAAATGGAAACATTTGAAAACACACCAGCATGTGATATGGAACAAGACTGAAATGTTTCCACTAAAGTACTGAAAAAAAAAACTGAAGAGAGTGAAAGACTTCCTTTGTCAAACCTGTTTCTGACATGCAACACTTGCTGAGGCTGACTCCATGTCAACATTTAAACATCTAAACTTGCATGAAAGCATGAAGAGGATAATGGTTCGTTACACAGTAGAATAACAAACACTCAGCTGCAGCAGAGTCCAGGGCTTCTGGACAAGTGTGGAGGGTTTTGCCGCTGTGGGGGCAAAGCAAAGAGCTCGGTCAGACCAAACCTTCCCACTTAGAACAATGGCATTGTAGAGTTTTATAGACCTATAACCACACAGGCTGCTTACTAAAATAACTGGAAGGCAACACAATGATGCCCCAGGGTGCATTTCACCCAGAAAACATGTGCTCCTAATTATAGTTCAGCTGGTCTTCAAGGATCAGCAAAACATTAAGATCTCACAATATCAAAGGAAATCAGTGGTCTCACATGATACCTTAACAAATCATTCTCAAATAACTTATTATTGCAGGCCAAGATGGTCCAGCCTTGTGATGTTAATTGCATAACAAATCCTGGTTTTGTTTTGTTTTTTCATTGAAAATCAGGAATTCCTGATAACAAGAAAACCGTGTTTAAGCATTACTCCTAATCAGCTATCTCCTCTTCCTTACATCTGTTTGTGTGAAGATTCCACAGTGAGCTAGATGTGACTTTTCCCTTTCTCTGGAGGTGTTGAAGCCCACAGAAACAAAGAGAAAGGGTTATCAGTCATCTTCAGACTCTCTCTCTTAATGTGAGTAACCAGGTTAGAAATCTAGGGGTGATATTGGACTCAGACCTGAACTTTAGTATTCAGGCCATTCAGGATTTTTTTAACCTGATTTTATTTTGTGCATCTTTGAATTTCATTACTCTTTTTTTATTGTTACACCCCTAGCAAAAAGTAGAATGCATTTAAGTCCATGATAATACTCTAATGAGAGAGGAAAGTCTTTAAAAAGAAGTCACACTACCAGACTGGTCCACCCTGCTTTGCACATTTCTGCAGGTGGTTTTCTTTCAGCGCCATCACATCACACAATAAAATATCCAATTGTTCAATTTGTACATGCTCCCATTAGGTCAGCTAATACGCAGCTATAACGTGTCCTACCACAGCTATGCTGATGACACTCAGATCTACGTGTCAATGACGGCAGGCGAACATGGGCCTATAGATTCACTCTGTCGCTGCGTTGAACAGATCAGTGTGTGGGTGCAGAACAATTTCCTCCAGCTGAACTCAGATAAAACTGAAACCATTGTCTGTGGCCCCCAGAAACAAAGAGAAAGGGTTATCAGTCACCTTCAGACTCTCTCTCTAAATGTGAGTAACCAGGTTAGAAATCTAGGGGTGATATTGGACTCAGACCTGAACTTTAACAGCCACATCAAATCAATAACATCAGCAGCTTTTTACCATCTGAAAAACATTGCCAGGATTAAAGGAATAGTGTCTAAACCTGACTTAGAGAGACTGATCCATGTGTTTGTCTCCACCAGGTTAGATTACTGTAATGGCCTGCTCACTGGACTCTCAAAACGAGCTGTAAGACAGCTGCAGTACATCCAGAACGCTGCTGCTCGGGTGCTGACCAGAACCAGGAAATACGACCGTGTTAGTCCAGTGCTCAGGTCTCTGCACTGGCTTCCTGTGGCTCAGAGAATAGACTTTAAAACAGCTCTGCTTGTTCACAAGTCTCTTCATGGTTTAGCACCAAAGTACATCTCTGACGTGCTAAATCCATATGAACCAGTTGCAATTGCTCTAAGACTGCAAGAGAAGCTCAGCTTTCCCTAAAATGTCCCCAAAAAAGTGGTATGTGAAAATGTACTGTGTACATTTCATTGACAAAATATACGCTCAAATTCTTTCATCTTTTGTTCAGAATCAGCTACCTGTCACATGTAACTGGCCGTTGGATACACGCTGGGCTTTGTCCAGCCCATCGGACGCTCAGCGTCTCTGGGGGTCTATGAGGCAGTGGGCTGGCCTGGACGCTGGGCTTCTGCATGATGATTGGATGATCTGTCTGAGGCCGAATCCCTTTTTGATTGACAGTGAAATGAGCCAGTCAGTGATCTTGAAGTATAACCCTCAACTGGAGCGTCTTCTGAGTTTTACAGTCAGATGTTCTGGACTGATCTGGAAGCTTTATCGATTCCCAGCGAGTTTACCTTTCTTAAAAACGACGAGCGTTGTGTTTAAAGATTCTCTCTCTTTTCACCAATAAGCAGCTACAGCTTGGTAAAGCTTCTCCTCCTGTCACTCACACTTACAGCCTGTCATAGTCTCACGTAGCAGCTCCAGCTGCTAACAAGCTGGCACGGAGGGTAGAATTTAGGTTTGAATTTATCAACAAATTTATGATGTAGGCCGGAAAAAATCAGCTTCCCCTATTTGACTGACCAGCAGCCGCCACTAATATGAACCAATTCGGTCTCTGAGAACCTCGGGGAGGGGTCTCCGGTGAGACTTCATTCCAGTTTTATGCCCCTAAAATCTGGAACAGTCTTCCAGAAGATGTGAGACAGGCCTCAACTCTGACATTCAAAACATTCTGACGTTCAAATCACGGCTGAAAACAGTTCTGTTTAGCTTAGCATACAACAACTGAAAGTATTTTATCTGCACTCTCCTCTTTTAATTTAATTAATCATTTTTAATGTTTTATGATATGATTTTATGCAATGATTTTATTTTGCCTTTTGTGATTTTATTTTATTTTTTATTTTAGCTGTAAAGCACTTTGAATTGCCTTGTGTATGAATTGTGCTCTACAAATAAACTTACCTTGCCTTTTGTGGTTTTGTTAAAAAAGGGGCAATAAATATCTCAGAGTAAGGAAATAATATTCTAAAAGCTGGAAGTGACTCAGTTAATAAAAAACCTAACATTACAGCCCTCTGCTGTGTTTTATTGGCATTGTTCATTTATGAATCAAAACATTGATCCCTCTAAAATTACACTACGGTGCAGTTGATATGAAGAAATCACTCAGCCTGTCTTTCTGTCTGATATTTAAAACTAAAATGAACAGCTGTGGGAAAAGATACCTTGTCCCTTAAATTTTGCCAGGTTTGTTCATTTCTGACTTTACAGATTTCTTCATCATTTAGTATTGAGGTGTCTGTTGCATCTGACAAAGGAGGGTTTAAGCAAACAACACTTGTTGCTAAACTGGCTGGTTTCTCATTTCTGTTGAGTTTATCTTATCAGGAGGATATACCTGAGAGCCAAGGTGAAGACAGGTGAAATAATGAAGTGTGTTTTGTAAATGCTCTTCAGCACATCCCTTTTTGGAAACTGTCTCGGTGACATTGGGTGTCCTGATTGTAATATGATCAGTTTTTCCTCTCTGCATTCCTCCTGCAGCTCCGCATCAATCTTCCCTGGAGTGATCCAGGAACTGGAGCTTCACTGGGACTTTCAAGTCTGTTATGTCACCTTTCTCTCAGTAAATCAATGAAGTTTCCCAGAGTTTGATGAAGTCAGCTCTGTTAACTGTGATAAATAGAGTAGTTGTTCCCAACAGTTACACAATAGAGACTTGGACATTTTCCCATGTTGAGAGAGACCCTGTGAACTTCGAGGTGTTCTTGATTTTTCCGGGAGCTTCTTGACATTCCATCATGAACCTCACCAGATGGTCTGCACATGAAGTTTTTCTACGTTACACCTGTTTGAAATGTGTACAGGGAAAAAGAACACCATGCTACGCTATCCTGTATTATTTATGTTCCTGAGGGCTGATCAGGGAAGCTTTGGAGCTACAACCAACTAAGTTAAAACATAGATCAGTTTAAAAGTCTTGGTAGACGCTTTACCTTTCTGACCCTCTGTTTTATTACTCACCACCAGGGATACCTACAGTATCACATGTTCACATCCAAGCACGACAAGTGCTAAAATTTTGAACTCATGATGGGTGCTATTATTTTCCAAGCTAGCTAGCTTAAATTGTTATCTCATAGTACCTCACCATCAAGCTAGCTAGCTTATTTATAATACAGCATTTATAATTCCAGTTGTTTGTTAGCGAACTAACATGCTAAAAAGTCTTTCTTTTGTTGTGAATTTAAGATAGCTTGCTAGCTAGCTTAAACCAGCCTAGCAATGCATGAATGCCAACAAACAGCATCTTAAACCAACACTACCAACATGGCGGATCCAGTTTATCAGTCTAAACAGCTTAGAAGAAGCCCACCCACCAGCCAATCCAGCAGGACCAGCTGTCGTTTGCATCTGCTTCCTGCTAGTTTCGCAGCAGGGAACAGTTTCTCAGAGTGAGAATACTGAGTACAGAGTAGGTCAACCTGTATCAGGGATCAAAGGATGTGTTTAAACTTAAAACTTCAAAGATCCTCACAGACAAAAGTCATGCAACAATGCTAACCAAGCTGCAAGGGTCTTCACCCCCATGTCCTTTTGAATGAACGAGGAACTGCGTAGTGTTTCTGCTCACACAACTATGAAGCGTTTTTTTTTTCTGAGGGATTACTGGAAAGCAGTTGTAACACCTGTTCCTAAATCAGTCACTATCACAGGTTGACTGTCTCAGCTGTGTTTTATGAACACCCTGTACTCTTCAGTCCCAGGCGATGTCTCTGTTAATGAATCCAGTGTGTTCACAGGGATTGCTCAGCTCTGCATCCTGTGAGCTACATTATGTATTTGGCATGAAACTATTCAGCTTAAAACAGCATGCTCAAGTTGAATGATAACAAATAACTATTTCAACTTTTATTCCAAACTACCAGTAAAATGTTAAACTTAAAGCAGAAAGAACATCAGAGTAAATATGGAGAAGCCTCTGTTGTCTGGCGTTCCTCTGAACGATACATCATTTAGTCCTACCTGAGATGTTTGCCACCCATCAAAAAATATCTTTTCCACATATCATCTCTGGACATAATTGATTTGATCCATTCAACTCTGCTCCAGCCTCAAGACATTGCCGCACCAAAACCAAAACAGATGCTTACCTGCAGCCAGGAAAATATGAAAGATAGTCAAGCTCAGATGACTGATGAAAAGAGAGTAAAGCTGGTAGAATGAGTGTGAATATTACTTTCTAAACTGTTTTGCTGCTGATTTTTAAAGTTTAAATGCCTGTTCAAAGTGGACTTATTGAATGGAGCTCCATTTTTTGTGGTAAATATTAAAAGAGTTGTATTCAACAAAGACAGGTTGGCAACTTATTATTAATTTAAATGTCTAATTTTAGTTAAAAAGAAGGTATCCACATAATCAAAATGTTCAAGAGGATCAAATAAAATGATTTTCATGTAAATATCAGTTGTGTGGTGTTCTGCTTTTGAAGAATCATCAATGTGCATGAGTGAGGGGGTAAAAAGCAACTGTGCAGACTGCTCAGAGGTGTGTGTCGTCCAGCCCCCCCAGCCTCATTATTGAAAAGTGCTCTAAAGTGCCCTCTTGTGTGCCAAAAGGGGTGCTGAAGTGCTCTTAAGCTAAACTACCTTCTTTGGAGCCAAAACACACTGAAATGCCCTAAAAAACACAAAAAACTTAGTGTCCCCTTCAGTGGCAAGAACACACTGTATCTGCTTTTTTTACTTTTCGCCCCTGCCCTTCAAATATTCCTGTGCATCCATCCACTCATTTGTACAATTATAAATTATTTTATAATCTATTCATCCATCTGACAATCCATCCATTCATTCTTCAGTCTATTCATACAGTCATCTATTTTTTTTTTTGGTTTGTCCTCTTAACATCTCTGCAATTATCGCCCATCTCTGTCTATCGATCATGTATCCATCCATTTGTCTACCTTTTTAGCCCATCTCTTTATCATCCTTAAATCTTTCATCAACCCTTCTCATCCACCATTCATTTCTCCATCCACCTGGCCACTAACCTATATCTGTTATTTACTTATCGTGCCATCAATCATTGGAATAATTGTCCCCTGAGCATAAGTAAATTGAATAGCAAATCATCTTTCAAGCACCACCTGAAAAGGCAATGCCTAAATACCTGAATACCCGAGCATGTACTGTAAGTAGGGGAATGGATGCGATTTTATTCAAAGGATACAACTTGAGAAAATAACCAATCCAACAATTTTCTGATGTTTGTTGTAATGATGTCTGTTATGTTTTAAGACTCCAGATCTGCATTGTGAGTTATGTTAGTTGTAACCATCATGTGCATCATGTGATGTGTTTTGTGTTGTGTTTCTGTGTGGACCATAGACTGTATAAAACATGGACGTAGTCTCATCGACGTCATCCCTCTGTTTCTGAAACGGAAAATGAAGCACATATTGGTAGTGGCAAAGGGCTTCAACTACAGCTATAGGGTGCCTATTGGTCATGTGACCCTCAACTGTGCATCTTATTGGGGGAGCTCACAATCTTAATATCCTCTGACTAAGACTTATCGGCTGACTTAGAAAAAATTTCACCCCCTGTACAGTGGGTGCCGGTAGTAAAATTAGTGACACAGAGAGGAGACGTTTTTTTAACCAGGCTGTAAATAGGTTAATTTCTGCTTAGAAAATGGCTTTTTTTGGCTTGGTGGGTATGTGACTTCCGCTACTTCCAGAGCCAGCCTCAAGTGGACACTTGAGAAACGCCCCAGGAGGATTAGATTGTCACCTTGGAGGCAACTAATGGGGACCCATCCATCCATCCATCTTCTTCTGAAGCCCAGACTTCCCTCCCTAGCTACTTCATCCGGCTCTTCCTGGGGGATCCCGAGACGTTCCCAGGCCAGCCAAGAGATGTAGTCTCCCCAGCGTGTCCTGGGTCTGCCCCGGGGTCTCCTCCCGGTGGGACGTGCCCTGAACACTTCACCAGGGAGGCATCCTGGTCAGATGCCTGAGCCACCTCATCTGGCTCCTCTCAACGCGGCTCTACCCCGAGCTCCTCCCGGATAGCCGAGCTTCTCACCCTATCTCTAAGGGAGAGCCCGGCCACCCTACGGAGGAAGCTCATTTCAGCTGCTTGTACCCGCGATCTTGTTCTTTTGGTCACTACCCAAAGCTCATGACCATAGGTGAGGGTGGGAACAAAGATCGACCGGTAAACAGAGAGCTTTGCCTTTCGGCTCAGCTCCCTCTTCACCACGACAGACCTGTGCAGAGTCTGCATTACTGCAGACGCTGCAGGATCTCCTCCTCGACCTGGAGAGGGCACTCCACCCTTTTCCAGCTGAGGACCATGGACTCGGATTTGGAGGTGCTGATTCTCATCCTAGCCGCTTCACATTCGGCTGCAAACCAATCCAGAGAGAGTTGAAGGTCACGGCTTGATGAAGCCAACAGGACTACATCATCTGCAAAAAGCAGCGATCCAATCCTGAGGTCACCAAACTGACACCCTGGCTGTGCCTAGAAATTCTGTCCATAAAAGTTATGAATAGAATAAGTGACAAAGGGCAGCCTTGGCGGAGTCAAACCCTCACTGCAATGGGGACCCTTTTAAACATTAAACAATCTGTTAGTTGACTCATACATCTGTCTTTTAATCATTGATCAATGAAAATTCCATGCACTCATCCACTTGCCTGTCCATTTATCCATTTATTCATCTGTTTGTCAGTCCACCCGTCCATCTGTTTATCATACAACCATTTACATCCTTCCTCTTTCCATCTAACAGACCTCAGTCACATTGACAGGGATCTGACCCAGCTGATACAGCTGCACTGGTTTCTTCTGGCGTGAAGCATCATGATTTGTTGTAGCAACAGGTCTGATGGGACTTTACAGTTATGTCATCCATCCTGACCACTTTTCTTAAGTGGGCCAGCAGAGACGGCTGTCTTTAAACAGCATGATTCAACCTCTGCTCCCTCCTGACTGCGGTCTCTTCCCTCGTCTCTGATCTTCCTGGTGTGTGGATGACCAGTTGTGCAGTCTGAATGATTGGAGAGTCCCTTTGGATTCATATCAGCTTTAAATGACAGCATTTTTAATGAAAACACGAAACACTGTTATTCATGCTTTTCTGTTGTAGAAAGTGACTGAACCCTACATGTTACATGTCATTGTTTGCCAGGACTGTGTAGTTGCAGTTTCACTGCCAGCAGTCCACACCCTGGCAGTCAGCACCATGGACAGAGCCCTTCGGGGCTTTGAGTACATTTGGAAATTCCCTAATTTTGGAGAGCATCCAGCTGACTGTGTGTTTGCAAATACTACTGGAAAAAAAAACCATCTTGGTTGTTTTTTTTAATCCATGTTTTCTGAGAGTTTATGAGTTCCCGAAGGCTTTACTCGCACTCTAAGCATGAAAACGCTACAGATTCAGTAATTCTTTATATACATCAATGAAATTCACATCCACACCTCTTAAAAACAGAGACTAAGTGTGTATTGCTGCAGGTATTTTTCTTCAGACTTAACATGGAAGCCATTTTTTGTGAGTTTTAGTCTTACATAATCCCTGTTTTACAAAAGAATGGTGCTGACTAAATGAAAACATACTAAAAGTTGAATTTGAAAACCTTCATCTGCATCAGTTTACCGACAAGAGGAGCAAAGATGTTTTCACAAGCCTATTAAATCATCTGTTTCATTGTTAGCTTCACACTCATAAGAAGTTTGAGTATAAATCTTTTCCGTGCAAAGCTTCTTAAATTGAAGCAGGAAATTCAAGATCATAAATATGCTCAAACGTTTCTATGAGTCCATACTAAAGTTATGAATCAGACAGAATAACAAAACTCAACACGTCCACATGAACAAACACTGAGCATCAGTTTATTGTGGCTCAGGACACATTTCAATGTGATGTGTCAGTTGCAAAGGAAACGACTCTGAGAGTTGGCTCTTTGAAGCTTTTTCTCTTCAATCTGCATGTAATCGGTCAATATGTGTGGTGCTGTCTCTCTCTCTCTGTGTTTTTTTTAACATTAGTAATTTATTTGGGGAATAATTTTACATTACTGTTCATAATAAATAACTTGCGCACCTAAAAATCTAAAGAGTCCTTCGGGAGCTGAAAGAGCTGGTTCTCTACCAAGAGCCGTAATTCATATCACCACGTCGTGTAGTTCACTTTAAGTTCAGCCGCTAGGTTCCTCTGGTCTAAATTGACTAAATAGCAGGCATGTGGCTTATTGATTCACATAAGTCAGAACTTTTCTTTTTCTGATTAAGCTGTCACAAAAGAAAAGAAAAGTGCTTGAAAGGAAAATATCTGTGTGGATGTTCCACTCCAAACATTCCCTCCCCCTGCTTCCTCAAGGGAACGTTTCCAACATTGTGGAAACACCAGCAGGCTGTCTGTGGACCAGAGTGTTCCACTTACCTCATAAATATCTGTTTTCTTTGGTAACTCTCTTTTAAATCAGCCGATTCCCACACTGAGTGCGATATTGCTGTCGTGAGTCCTTGGTACCCCAGTGGAGTGGAGTGAAGTTCATTTGTTGAACACAATCCAAACTTCCTGCTAACATGAAAATAAAATTGAAGCCAGGACATACATTTTCCTTTGAAGAATATAGGCGCATTATATGAGTGAAAATGAAAACTAAAAGTCAAATATTCAATTATTTTGATCATTTTCATCTTCAAGACTGCAATTTATGTCAAATTATTCAAATTGAAATGAAGACTGTTTGCACTGTAACTTTCAAGAATTGGTCTGCTAAATACTGAACATAATTTAATGAAAATGAAAACATGAAAATGAGAAACGCAATAAAGAAATTACATTTTCATTTCAAGAATATAAGCACAATTTTTGGGCCAAAATGAATATTAAATGTCAAATATCCAATTATCATTTTCCTTTTTTATCTTCAAGACTGCACATTATGTGACATTATTTAAATAAAAATCAAAAAGGTATTTGCGTTTAAATTTTCAAATAAAGATGCAAACATGCAAATGAAAATGAAAATGGGGCTGCGCAGTGGCGCAACAGGTAGCGCTGCAGCCTCACAGCAAGAAGGTCACCTGTAGGATTCCCAGCTTGGCCGATGGGCCTTTCTGTGTGGAGTTTTTTGCATGTTCTCCCCGTGCATGCGTGGGTTCTCTCTGGGTACTCTGGCTTCGTCCCACAGTCCAAAAACATGCTCACCAGGTTAATTGAACACTCTGGACTCTTATTTTGTAGATCAGGTGCACCACCTGCCCTTTGCTGCGTGGACAGGGTGTGACTGGCGCACCTTGCAAGTTTCCTGCAGTGCCAAGAGAGGCGCAGTCAAGGCGCAGAGGAGGGCAGAGGCCCTCCCTCCAGAGAGGGAGGAGAAAAGCTCTGAGTGGGTTTAACACAGCAGAGCGCTGTCTTCACCAATCTAATGAGCCCCTCTCCTCGCCTTTTAATGCGCTGCGGGCGAGGCGCAGTGACAGTTTCATTTTATCATGGACAACGACAGCAGCAGCAGCAGCAGCTCCAGGCGGCCTAACTTCTCCCAGGAGGAAACTGATGTATTGGTCCGGGAGGTTCAAGCTCACAGTACCAGAATATAAGCCAGACATGTGGACCACCTCGTGGGACAGATGTAATCTGTTCCTGTGTCATGAACAGGCGTGAAATGAAGGGACAGTTAAATTTAAACACTCAAGTGGGCAAATAGATTTATCATGCTTGTGATCCACCTGCATTCCTGGTCTGTCATCGCCAAATAGCAGAGCCTTTGGCGATATATCCTCTCCTGGTACCTCCTCCTCCTCCTCCTCCTCCTTGCAATAATGTACTACATCTATTTAGATCACATTCAGAATAAAGATTAATCCAGAGATATATTGGTAATCACAGGTAAATCACCAAATTACAGCTGCGGAGGGTGCGCTCCGCTTTGCGCCGAGAATAGACCAGGTTGGAGCTGTTGACTATCAGCGCACTTTCTGCGCTGTTTTTGGCACGAAATTGTCACTGCCCCAACATGAATCCGCCGACACCTTCCCCTGGCGCGCCGTCACACCCATCTCTGCACAGACGGTCTACCAAATTGGCAGCGCATGGCGGTACGCCGCATAAAATTAACACTGTGCGAGGTGCGCTAGGCTTGCGCCCCCTGCGCTGCACCACGAAATTTGAGCACTCTAAATTGTGGGTAGGTGTGAGTGTGTGTGTGAATGGTTGTCTGTCTCTGTGTCAGCCCTGTGATTGATTGGCGACCAGTCCAGAGTGTACCCCGCCTCTCTCCCAATGACAGCTGGGATAGGCTCCTGCCACCCGTGACCCTGAACAGGATAAAGGGTTAAGAAAATGGATGGATGGATGGAAAATGAAAATGCAAAATAATGAAATAAAGTTTTTATTATCAATTTCAGCAAGCACAATGTATGACATAATCCAAATGTAAAGGAAAAGACCATTGGCATTTTCATTTTCAAACCTGCCTTCAGACCAACCAGACTATTTCTTGAAAATTGAAATGCAAACACCCTTTTCATTTTTATTGAATAATGTCACATACAGTGCAGTCATGAAGATGAAAATGATAATTAAATATTTGAAACCTAATATTCAGTTTGACTTTAATAATGCACTTATATTCTTGAAATGAAAATGTATTTCCTGGCGGCATTTTCATTTTCCCATTTGTATTTTCATTTGAATTTTGTCTTAAATACTCTTCCATTGAGAAATTGCGAAGCAGTGTAAAATACTTTTGCAAACAGAAGCTGATGATTCTCAAGTCATGGGCACTTATTCATGCTGATCAGAGGGGGCCCAGGTAAGAATGTTGAAAGACTACAAGAGTTTGCAGAGGTGTCACTAGTTTTATAGTACAGCCTGTAAAACACCATCCAACACCTCTCACCATGAACAATTTGACTAAACTAAGAAAAAAACTCTTTCATCATATTTCCATTGATGGAATAAGGTTAAAAGAAATTTTTAAAAGTTGTTTTATTTTCTGCTTCACAGCCAACGTGGCATTTAGTCCCACATGGTTGATGAGAGGAAACATGTTTTGAAAATGAAAAACAGCTGACCCCCCTCAGACTAGGATACTTTAGTGTCAAACAGAATTTCTTCATACAGCAGTAACTATTCGAGGGCTCCCTTTAAGTATGTATCTGTCCACCAGTGTTTAATCTTTCTTGGAGATAAACGACTGTTGATCAGTTTCTGCTTAAGTGAAAAATGAGAGGTGCTGGCACTCAAAGTCATTCCAATTTCAACACTCACCGGCTGGTCACAGTTTTAAAGCTGTGGGGGTCACTTTAGTCAGTATCAGCTGTGTTTGACCAGTCGTGCTGTCACAGATGTATACCCTTGAAAACTCAGTCACCCCTGTGTTTTGGACCTGCTTAATGTTTTGCGCATGGACCTATGTGCTCAGGGTCACGAGCAGATACACTGGTGGCAAACAAATTAGATGAAACACAGTGTGTGTGAGTGTTTGGGTTCCTTGGAATATGTTCTGACTGCATGGCGATCAGTTAATAACATTTATTTTTAACTTCATTCTGCAGAGAGCCAGTTACTCACAATGCTTGCAGAGGAATCTGATTTTTGAAATAATTCGATGCGCTCAGCAGTAACCACTTAGCAGGTAATTAGTGGTATGAAACAAATCAACCTCTGAGGACAGAGTGGCACAATATTTGGCTCACCTCTTTTAGCTGAAGGAATGAAAGGTTGACCACCAGTATTTGCTGATCTGCACAGACTTGTGGTCTGAGCTTTTTTTTTTTTTTTTTTTTTTTTTTTAAACAAAACCACAGTCTAAAAATCAAACTTGTTCATGCCAAAATGTTTTTTCCTTTTTCCAGGGATGAGTTGGTGAATTTTTCCCCTTGCTGAGACATGCAAATGAAGACAGCCGGCCCGACAGTAGTGCGTCTGCCTCTATAACGTTAAATGAATACAAGTGTTCTTGGCAAGTTGAAATAAAAGCAAGCAAGTCCTGCTGAGGCTGACATCAGGGGTAAGCCACAAGATAAACAGACAAGATAATAAAGTTGAAACAATGGTTATTTAACATCGCAGGAAAATCCTATCCATCATATATACTGCCTGAGGAAACATGGTGACAATAAAGCCTGAGACTGTCATGGCACAGCATAACTCACGAAAAATCCTGGCCTGGGTCTTGGCTCTGCTTTTATGTGGTTAACATTCCTTTCATTTTCTTTCAGTCATCATTATGAGATTGAGGGGAGGCCAGACTCTCCACAGCTGTTGTAGGGCTCTGGAACAGTGACTCCTCAGAGGAAGTGTTCATTTCACTGGATTTAACTTGTCTCTTCCTCCGGCCACAGTTTGTCTTAAGCATGTTTCAGAGTACTGACTGGCATGGCAAAACGATGCTCCTGTTTTCTGTTGGTCTGCCTCAGGATTACCCAGCATCTTGTAAACATTCAACAGTTTGATTCATTAAATACCTTCATAAATGACAGTTTTACTGCTTAACTTACCTGGTCTTAAACAAAGAAGTAAACTTAAAGAAAACGCATCATGTGTCCAACCGTTCAAAATTCTGTATGTTGAAATCCACTGGGTTCCCAGTATGTTTAAAACCTCAGCTGAATATGCAACGTTTTCCCAGAACAGAGCATATTTGCAGCAGCACTCCTATATTTTGATTGTTTCACTGATGTATCCTAAAAACATGTGTTCAGTAAATGTCCTTGGAGAAAGTTACTAGCGTTTGCGTGTTGCAAGGCGAATATTTGATAAATCCAAAAGCAACAGGGAATCCAGTGAAACAATGCAGACAGTATATACAGAACATACATGATATATCCATCCATCTTCTAAACCGCTTATCCTGTTCAGGGTCACGGTGGCTGGAGCCTATCCCAGCTGTCATTGGACGAGAGGCGGGGTACAACCTGAACTGGTCACCAGTCAATCGCAGGTCTGATACACAAGGACAGACAACCATTCACTCACACACTCACACCTAAGGGCAATTTAGAGTGATCAATTAACCTGGTGAACATGTTTTTGGACTGTGGGAGGAAGCCGGAGTACCCTGAGAGAACCAAGGTTATAATAGTTTTGGATTTGTCATTATAGTTTAGTTTTAGTTAGTTTTGACATTTTATTTTCCATTACAGTTTAGTTTTAATTAGTTTTAGAGCGGGCATTCTAGTTTTTATTTAGTTTTGATTTTTGCAACAAGGCTTAGTTTTAGTTTAGTTTTAGTTTATTCATACCTTATTAACCAGGTGCAGGATTCAAAAAGGTCAGAGTAAATATTTTGTCATACTGTTTATTTTCCAGTCCAACATAGTGCTCACTGCTCAGTCAATGCTGATACTGAACTGTTGGCTGCTGCCTTAAACACAAGAAAATAATATAAACTTAGTATAAAAAATATAAACATAAATTATATGAAAATACATAAATTACATAAAAATTACATAAAAATAATATCAACATAAATTATAAAAAAAACAATATAATATGAGCTTCAATAAATAAAAACAAACAACAAACAAAAACAACTGGCTTAAATCATGAAAAGAAGCAATCAACAGGCCTACTTCCTTTATGAGTTACCAGTAGGCCTTATTACATTTCAAGCAGTTTAACATTCATCTATAAAGCAAAAAGACATGAAAGAGAGTAAAGGTATCCATAACATGTCAAAAAGTGATTTATGACCCTAGAGGTCAAGAGGTCACCCCCCTCCCCCCACCTGTTGTTGACAATTAATTAAATTGCACAACAACTTGCCCCCCTCACCTGTTGTTGTCAATCAAGTCCCCCCACCTGTGGGAACTTCAGGTTCTATATACATCGCTATTGTTTATTTGATATTCTTTCGATATAAAACTATGATTACTTGAATACTTGAGGAGAATACTTGTGGTAACCTGACACACCAGACGGACAGTTTCATATATCCGCCACGGAATTATTTCACAAGTCCATCTGGGTAGCAGCTCTTCAGATTTGTTTTCAGAGGCGGGACTTTAAAAAAAATCCACAGCTGGTGATTGGGCGACCGTTCTGATCAACACACTCACCACGGACCAATCCACATCAAGCCACGGTATGACGTAGCTTATGTGAGCCGATGCTTCGAAGAAACAATAGATGAACAACTACTGAATCACAAGAAACAGCTGTGAAAAAGGCGTTAGACGACAGCTTCCGTTTTTATAAATCTAACTTAAGAATCAAAGGAACGCTGACAAGTACGAAAGTCTGCTGACGTCGTGTCTGCTCCCACAGCTCCCGCCTCTTTTCCCTGATTGGGCCGGTCAGAATTTAGCCGAGTGAAATCGTTGGTCATTGGAGCCTGGCAAGATGGACCTGCAGGAGTTCAGAAACTGAATCAGGCAGGTCCGTCTGCTCTGCAAGGTTACACTTGTGGCTGAATACTTTAAAATGTCTGCAATCAGGCTAATAGAAAGCTAACTTGCCTTCAAATACGCTAATAAATCGGAAATTTACCCGCTCTCAGCCTACTGTCTGAACAGAGCAGATGAAAAAGCAAATGTGTCCTCTATCATGGTATAAAATTCTTGTATGAGCAAAATATATGAAACAACTTCTCCACATGTGACAAAAGACCTCTTTCACCCACCACTTTGTCTCCTTGAACCAGTGTCAGGCCACTGTGACTCAACTAGACACATCCAGCTCCAGCAGTCAACTCAGGACACTCTTTACAACGGTGACAAACTGAGAGAGCAATGTGAAGTGCAAGACCTTGTTCATTCATAAATAAAAATTTTACCGTCCCAGTCACTTTGAATTTACCTCTTACTTGTTAGGACATTCTTTTATGAGCAGAATTTAACAACTTCTCCCACACAGGCTTCACACAGCCTTGCAGGCTTGTGACACGTGGTCTTCACACCTCGTGGGCCACAGGCCTCCACTCCAGTTTCCTGTGGGAGTACAAGACAGACACTCTGGTTCCACTGAATATTCACATAACCAAGCACACACACACACACACACACACACACACACACACACACACACACACACACACACACACACACACACACACACACACACACATACACCAAATACTCTGTATATTCATTTTGTATACTATTAAGGACGGTCACCCGTTGTCTGGATGCACCTGATTATTCTTATATGAGCAGAATTAAACAACTTCTCCCACACAGGCCTCACATAACCTTGCAGGTTTGTGACACGTGACCATACAACCCTGTGACACGTAGTCTTCACACCTCGTGGGCCTCACAGGCCTCCACTCCAGTTTCCTGTGGGATTACAAGACAGACACTCTGTTTCCACTGTTTTCTCTAACCCTGTTTGTGTCTTCACACATCTTCAACACAGATTCTGAAGACGTGTTGAGATCTTTGCAGCATGAAAAAGCCTCCCTGTATGTCCAAGGTTACTCTTGTTGCAATCAGTGAACACTTTTACAGCTGAGGCGGGATGGTGGCACAGTAGTAGGTGGGGTCCTCTCACTGCAAGACAGCATGGGTGAGGTTTTCCCTGGGTAGCTCTAGGACAGACTAGTGATCTCTATGAGACATTCTCCACAAGTTATGAAATAGACTAAATGCTACATCAATGACACATTTTACCATATGCAAGCCACATTAATAATAAACAAAACAATTCATTAAAATACAGAAACCACAGGACAAGTATGGCTGGTGTTACCTGGTTAACCATTCTGTATCTTTCTAGAATTGCAAACATTAGAAGAGTCCAATGTTGCATGCTATTTTGCTCAAAGCACATTCACGGTGAAGTTCATGTAGTTTGGAATAACTGCTTTGTGGATTTCATTTCTTTCTCAGCGTTCATTGCCTTGTCATTTGTGACCTCCATTTTTCTCTCCCTCTTAAATCTATTCTCTTTTTTTTGTATCCTTTATTATCCTTATTGTAATAGTATATTGTGAGTTATACTTCCAACACACTCCATCCTGTCTCTTTCCTTGCTTTGATAGCAATGTCCTGAAGCAGCTGAGCTGCCAAAATGAGTTCAGCATATTAGTAAGACGGCTGGACAATCACTTTGTATTTAAATGCTATTCTGATCAACATTGGTTTCGGCTGAAAGAAAAAAAAAGGACAAAATGAACTTGTAACAAAAAGCACCTCAACACACAATATTGCTCATAATTTGGAGTATAATAATAATAATAATAATAATAATAATAATAATAATAATACATGTCTTTTCAAATCTGTCTTCAGAGAAGTTTTCTTGGCAGAATTATTTGCAGCTGCTTTATGTGTTGGCTGTCCACTGTCCAAACAACAATTTGATGGCATAACATTAAAACAGGTTATAGAAAATAATGCACAAAGATTCAACAAAGAAAGGCCAAACCAAAGACTGGGAAACTTAAAGCTATGGTCTACGATTTTGAAGCTAGGTAATTATTATTAACACAGTTTTGAGGCTGTTATGGTCCGATGGTCCGATCTACGCAATATAAAAAGCAAAATGAACAAAAAAAATCCATTCAGTACAGCAGCTGCAAAACGGCTTAATAATTGACCAATCTTAACTGCCGCACCCCTCATTTTGGATTTGTGCGTTAGTCCATCCAATCCCCTGTCTCCCCTGCTCTGCACCGTACTGCCCATGGTCCCACCTCGTCCTTCACCACTACCCCTCTCACGTCAGCTAGCTGCTCAGCTACCGAAGTGTCATGGAGCCAGAGAAGGCCGAAACCAGGAAGCTGTTACTGTTACCCTCCACAGGGAAAGGAAGAAAATGAAAAAGTTTCAAGGAAAAGGCTGAAGCAAGGAAGAATTATGAGCAATACAGGTGCCAACAGAGACTGAATATTGGAGAAATGTACGACCGGTGGAAAAAGCTGCAGAGGGATTTGGGACTGAAGACTGACGCAGAGACAGCTGAGTTTCTGTTGAACAGGTAATGACTTTGTTTACCACAGTGGGAGATGTCAGCTGAATAACTCTGGTTAGTCTGTGCCTGTACTGGCTACTGACTGAACGCTGCGGGTCGGAACGGGTCGGCTCTGTCAATAGATTTTAGAACAAGTTAGCCACACATCTTTAGCATTGTAAACTGAGCTGGTGAAGACACACTGAGAAAGGTAAAGCCTCGCACACAGTCGGCTCTGCTCTGATCAGCTGGCAGTGGCAACGCCAGACCTGCTTCGCCGGCTAATTCATGGTTTTGATCGCGCCTGTCTAATTAAAAAAAAGCTACCACTGTGTGTAACAAGGATGATGACTGTCTTGTTTGTTACATTTTTGGTGGCCAGCTTCTTGCTCTGTCGGAGGGGGCGTGTTGTTAGGAGGCGAAGAAGGGCGATACGAGCTGGGGGCGGGATCTTGGAACACAGAGGGGAGGGGTGAGTGAGGCTGCATTTTTCAAATGTGTCTCATCAGCCAAACTGGGTTTCAGAGCATAGACCATAGCTTTAAAGTTCTCAAAACTGTGACCATGTTACATAATACCTGTTTTATTTCTCTGAGCTAACGTTATATCAGTAATTATATAATGCACACTGTAATTATGAAGCTTCACTGTGCTGACTTCAACATGCATTAATTCCTTATCATGATTTATACACAAGAAACAGAGGTATGTCCTGCCAAAAAAAAAAAAAACACTTCAACTCTTTATCCCTTTTATTAATTGGAAATTTTTATAGATCTGTTTAGTTTTTGTTTTGTTTGTTTTTTGTTTTGTTACTTATACGTGTACTCTGTAGTTCATTAGGGCGAAATGTTCATTTCTCCCTTTGTTTCTCTCACTGTGGTGGAGAGGAACGTTAACCACTCTCTGTATGAACCTAAAAGCCTGGCTCTCCACACTCATGGATCTTTGGTCATGTTAGAGGCCTCATAGTGCTTTCATCACATTGTCTACTGCCACAGCAGTCACAGCGGAGAGGATGTGTGGCCTCAGACAAGGCAGAACAAAGTAGAAAAAAAAAAAACAGGTTTGGATGAGGTGAGATGAGGTTAATAATTTATATGACATTCAACAGATTTAGGACAAAACTATAAAACTGGGTCAAAACATTTTTTTAAAAAGCAGATTACATGTCTTTGTGGCATACAAGGGCTCTCAGAAGTAAGCAGTGACAGGAAAACATTTATGTCTCTGGAGGCCAAAAACATTGGGTTACTTTATGACAGAGTGAGGTGTTTGACCATGGGAGATAAAGCCAACTCCAGAGTTGCATGAGCATCCTGAAGCAAAGGTATTAGAACAGAGTACAGGTTTTCACCCTGACTAATGTGCAACAGTATCTAGCACTGCCTGCGCCACAGAAGACCTCGAGACATCCAGCCGGTTAAGTCTAACAAAACTGTGCAACGTTGCCCAGCTTGCTGCATCACAAATATCTTGCAGTGAAACTCCTCTGAACAGAGCCCATTAAGTTGCTATGCCCTGAGCGGAATGAGGTGTCAAGCCCTGAGGAGGCTGCAAACCCTTAGCACTATAGGCCAGAGATATAGCTTCCACAATCCAGTGGGATAGCCTCTGATGAGACAGTGGCTTGCCCTTATGGGGGGTAGCCCAAGACACAAAAAGTTGGTCATTTCTCCTGAATGATTCTGTTCTGTTAACGAACACGTGCAGAGCGCGCACTGGGCACAGAGTATCGAGGCTTTGCTCTTCCTCAGATGAGAAAGGAGGGGGGTGAAAAGCTCTCAACTCTATTGTAGGGCACCTCTACGCTGCATCCACCACTTTTGGTACAAAAGCTGGATTAGGCCGCAGGCAAACCTTGTTGAGTCCAGGAGCAAACTGTAAACAGGAGGGACGAATAGACAGAGCCTGTAAAGCACTTACATGCTTTGCCGTTGTTAAAGCCAGCAGTAAAGCAGTCTTTAGCCAGACAAACTTCATCCCCACTACCTCCATAGGTTCAAACGGGTGTTGAGAAAGGGCCTCCAACACAACCGACAAATCCCACAAGGGAACCAGGGGTCTAGAAACTGGTAGTTTTCGACAAGCTCCTTTCATGAAACGGCTTACAAGAGGATGTTGACCCCATGTTAATCCCCAAACCCCACATGGCAGGCAGAAATGGCTACTGAGTAAACCTTGTTGGCCAAAAAGGCCTTTCCTTTTTCCATCAAATCCTGTAGGAAACACAGCAAGTCAACAATAGAACACTGAAGGGGAATAGTGTTTCTTAAGCTGCACCACTCTTCAAAAACGCACCATTTACCGCTGTACAGAGTACACGACGAGGGGGCCCTTGCGCTCTGAATGGTGTCAATTACCTGCTCTGGCAGGCCTGCTGCATTCAGGTTCCATCTCTTAGGGGCCAGGCCCAGAGTGCTATGCTGTCTGGATGTGGATGGTATATCTCCCATCTCACCTGGGAAAGAAGATCCCTGTGTAGGGGGAGTGGCTGAGGGTCGCCGTCTAGAAGTAGCACTATTTCTGTCACCCAGAGCTTGGACGGCCAGCGTGGGGCTACAAGAATTAATGAGAGGCCCTGTCCTCTCACTCTCACTAGGGGGGGAGAAATCAGACTGAGTGGAGAGAATGCATAAACCAGCACTTTTGGCCATGGGTGGGCTAGAGTGTCCATGCCCAGAGGAGCGTTCATGTCTGACAGGGAGAAGTACATCGGGCACTGAGTGTTTCCTTGCGAGGAGAAGAGATCTACGGCAGTCTGGCCGTATTTCTGCCAGATCTGTTTCACGACCTGTGGATGGAGAGTCCACTCCCTGTATAGAGGGTTTCCTCTTGACAGCGCCTCTGTTCAAAACGCCTGGTACATGTGTCGCTCTGAGAGACAGGAACCTGGTGTTGCTCCAAATAATTATCTTGTGAGCCAGATTGTGCAGCTGAAGAGAGTGAATACCCCCTTGACGGTTAATGTATACCACTACAGTGGTATTGTCTGTTTATATCAAAACATGTCCTTGAAGAGAAGGCAGAAAATATTTCGATGCCATGAACACCGCCTATAGCTCTAGGATGTTTATGTGCACCTGGGCCAATCTCAGGCTCCATTCACAGCTCTGCCCATTAAGGTCGCTCCCCAACCTGTTAAGGACCTGTCCGTTGTCATGGTGACTCTGGATGATACTCTTCCCAGCAGGACGCCCGTCGTAAGAGTCGCTAAATTTCTCCACTGTTCGAGAGCTGCCATACATGCCGATGTTACCCTCACCCTGTGACTGAGGTGACATCGGGAGCACAGGTGCAAAGTCGTCACCCAGCGTTGAACGTCTCTCATCATTAAAAGCCCCAAATGTACCACAGAAATCATTGAGGCCATTATGCCGAGAAGACGTAGACAGAGTCTGAACGTCACAAATCTCCAGCTGGAAAAGGGAGAGGCACTGAGTGAGAGACTTCAATCTCCTCTCTGAAAGAGTGACGTAATAGGAGAGGGTTCAGGTTGAGACCCAGACATTCCGTACATTGTAGGGGCCCAGTTTATACTGAACCCAAGATCTATGAGGTAGTATATGACCGTTTTGGAATCTTTGATTGCCTGCTCGCGCGTTGAGGTGCATATCAAGTTGTCGTCGATGTACGAAAATATTCTGATGCCGCTGTTCCGTAACGGTGACAGCGCCACTTCCACACATCACACATTTGCTGAAAACCCTCGGTGCTAACGACAGCCTGAAGGGGATGACTTGGTATTCGTAAGCTCTGCCTTGATAAGCAAACCTTAGAAACTTTCTGTGTGTGGGATGAATGGCGATGTGAAAGTATGCATCCGACAGATCGATTGTGACAAACCAATCACCAGGACGGATAGAGTGGCAGAGCACCTTGTGTGTTAACATTCTGAATGTGTATTTCGGTAGGTGTTTGTTTAACACACGGCGATCCAAAATCGGACGAAAAGATGAGCCCTCCTTTTTTGGAATAAGGAAGTATCACACCGTTGAATCTGTGTGGTTTCATAGCGAATTGTAGTCTGTAACCCCGGTGGACAGAATCCATGGAGGGACTGCGAATGCACGCCACCGGTCTGACCGACTGGAGAGAGGACCCAGGAGATTTCGCTGTGACGTCAACCCCAACACCGGATGAGGGAGCTCTGCTACCATAAGGGTGTGAGCTCCCTCTGCAGGCATTAGAGGAGTATGATTCATGATTGTTTTTTGTTTGTCTCTCGCCCTTGGCTTCTGGCCGGGCTGCGAGGTTAAACGTTTTATTCTTATTTCTGAACGAAATGAAAGTGCTTGGTGACACTGTGCATTCTGTTGACCTTGCTCTTCTACCTCTTGAACATTAGGGAACAGAAAATCTGAGAGGAGCCCTGGAGAACCGCCAACTGCCTGGGCCTCTGAACCAAGAGCTTTGAGGCTCCATCCTCCATCCTTGCTCTTTTGGAAGGATGAGTAAGAGGTGAGGGGGAAGCTAGGAAGATTTCTTTTTCTTCCCATCCCCGGGGTTGAAGGGATGGTTTTTAGCCGCCAAAGGAGTGTTTACTCTACGGCTTACTGTTTCCTGACGGAGGGTGCTGGGAAGCTTGCTCCCTAACTGCCTGTCCCTGGGGTCTGAAGCCTCCTTGTTTTCCTCTTGCTGCAGCAGCCACTGCAGCAAAACCAGTCTTCTGAGCCTGAGAAGGGCCAGGAGTTTGTTTAGGGGAGAAAATGTCAAAGGTCAAAAAAGGTCAAACGCTTCACCTTCCTGTTTCCTGAGAGTAGTGGTCTCTCTCATTTTCTCCAAAGCAGGGTTGAACAGGCCTTTTGCTGGATCATAAGCTGCATCCATAACATCAGCTTTTTGTGCATCACTCAGACCTGAGAGGTTCAGCCATAAAGCCCTCTCACCAGCGACAGCAAGACCCATTATTCGACCACAACCGTGTGCTGCGCCCCTGGAGGAGCGTAGAATGAGGTCATTAACCATACAAATCTCGTCCCAGAGGGCTGGGTTTGGTGTCCCAGATTCCAGTTGGCGGCCCATCTCTTCCAAGATTTCAGCCTGATGCGCGGATAGCAGGGTTGTGGCATTGAGGGAAAACACTGACTGAGCCCCATATTTATACATCCTCTGGAAAATAGAGGCAGTGACACGCTCCATTTTGTTAGGCAGAGAAATGTTGCTGGATGCTAACAGCGAGCGACTGTTTTCGGATGAAGATGGTAAGCCACTGAAGACTCCACCCCTGGTGGTTCAGCTAGCCCCAGCTCCTTCATCCCATGGATTTCCAGCTGAGAGTAACCCTTGGTGGACAGTCTACTCTTAAATGGGCTAGACCAGTAACGGCTCATTTCATTTCATTTTACTTCGACCTTCATGCAAGCTGGAACTGCAGGGAGGAGTTGTTTAGCAGGTGCTTTGGCAGGAGGGAGCCTCTTACCATCATAGAGGTCCCTCTCCGCATCTTCCGCATCCAGAGCTGCAGGCCATGGAATCCCCAATTTGGAAGCAGCTCACACACTTGCACACTTCGTACAAGTTGCTGTCCACAGGAGAGGCAGCGTCAGACGCGCTGGACGGTCTGGACTGCTGGACCAGAAATGTGGAGTCATCCTCCGTATCCTGAATGTCCTCCATGTCGAGAAGGTCAGAGCAGGCGTCACCCTCTACCTCATCGTTGCCCAGATCCCCCTCTAGGAGACCCTCGAATAGTGGAGGCATATCCTGGGATCCGTCTTCCATCATGTCCGCCCAGCTGCGTGCAGCTCGCAGCTGATGGATGCTAGTTGTAGCTTGCGGTGTGGCCATCGTCAGGCAAGGGTCCTTACTGTTAGCCACTGCCACTCTTAGTCTCCATTCCAAAATCTTTTCTGACATCAATGCACAATGAGAAGAAGACTGGGGGTCAGCCAGAGATGCCTGAGCATGTTTAGTGCCCATGCAGGCTATGCACATCGGATGGGGGTCCCTGCCTGAGATGGTTGCTCCACATGACGCGGGGCATTGGCGAATACAGCCCCTTTAGAGTCCGGTTCAGATCCTATGGCGGGGGTAGCAACCGAAGACATAGTGAACAGAAAGGGAGACTGAAGATATAGTTCGGTTAAGCTCACTGTAACGTGTTAGCTCACCGACTTGGAGCGTTAGCTATTGGGGTTTAGCCCGGGTTAGTGCCAACGATAAGCGGGGGAAAATGCTCGTCTCAACACGTTAGCAAACTTGATACCCAAATTAGCCCAGGATAAAAGGCTAACTTGAGTAAATACAGGCTCGTCGTGACACGTTAGCCTCTAACTACCCTATACAGTATCTACATACCGTGTAGCCAGGGTACAGCTTGCCTTAACGGAGAGTGTTCCAAGAAAGCAATTCGTGAAGTCTATAGACCTACTTAAAAATCCGAGCTGAAACCGGGAACTGCTTTTGGCGCAAAAACCTTAACCTAATCTGTGAAACTTTCCTCTTTCCTTTCTCTGATTTACCCAATCCGTCTTGCTCAACCTATTCACTCCTTGTCCTTCTACTTCTTGTCTACATGTGGCCTCACACAAACACAGCCTCGAATTATCTGAAGGCCTCTCTTCACGTTGCTCTGTACTACACTAGATGTAATAAATACTATGCACTAAGAGATGCAAAAAGTAAATCAAAAAATCCCAATGAAGACTAAACTTGAGGCACTATACGAATGGTCTCCCCATTTACTCATCATGCTTTTTTCGTGTGTTTAGGACAGAACCAATGCAGGGACTATAACCTTGGTGTTTTTCCTTTAAATCACATAGTATGAAGTCAAGCCAATCTCTATAATGGATTTTCAGCTGCAGTTACTAATCATTTTGTTACAACAAAAAAGAAGGTTGCAGGGTGTTTTAAAGGAAGGGGCTATCATGGTTCATCTTATGCCCCTGTACCAGACTTTTAGAGATAGTCAGAATTTTAAAGGTAAAACATGATTAAAAAAAAAAAAAGTTACAACATGGAAGACATGTAAGTCAAAACTAAATATAGGCTTTAAAGATCAGCAAATGATGTGCTTTAAACTCCTGGACTCAGGCTCTGCTGATTTTTTGTGGTTTTCTGATCGTCAGGTTACAGCAACTTAAAAAATATTTTAAACTTTTTTTCCTTGGATGGCACGTTTAATGATTAAAAAATAAACAGACTTAATATCCCATGCATATAAAAAGTAAAAGTTTCAAAGGTACAAAGGAGTGAAAGTTAAAAGATTAAAGTGTTGGGGCATTACATTCTGATATTCAGTCATTTTAACTTTGACAACAAACTTTTTATGAATTACTCACTAACTGGGTTATTCTCCCACTTGTTAGCGTTCTAAAATAGAGTTCCTCTTTATACATAGCAGCTTTTTAAAACACTTTTCTTGGGTAATGTGCAGTAACATGGATAATCTGAAAGTGATCTTGTGCAGTTGGTACAATGTTGGAATGATGTTTGTATGATGTTGGTATGAGTGGGCCTGTTGGAATTTGAGGAACTTGAATGGGGCTGAAGGTTTTGTTTCCTTCATGCTGGGTAACGGGATGTACAGCAGACAAGTCATGGTGTATCCAGGGGATACAGGCCTCTGAGGACTCTGATTTATGCACCCTGAACACTGCTACGACCTGGGTCAAGACCTTCAAATTTGCATGAGGGGCCCACTGGACACCTAAGGGGGCTGAGAAGAAGTAACTAGAAGACATTTGTTTATTTTTCTCAAACTTTTTTCCACACTCAATGGTCCTCATTTATCAAACGTGCGTACACCTGAAAAATGGGTGTAAGCTCCTCTCCACGCACAGATCAATCTGAATGTGGGCATTGTGTATGCTCAAATCCCACGCCAGCTCTGAGTTCGTGTACGCAAGTTTCATGTCAGTGGAGAGCGGGGTGCAGCGAGGGGAATCTGTCTGTGGAGGAGAATTATTAGATCATATGAGCACAAAACATTTTCAGGAATAAAAACAGATGTTCTTAGATATTTAGATCCTTGAATTAGATATGACACCAAGAATGTTTCTAACATGTCACTCCTCTTCCGCCAATCTATAAAATACACCGCTATTAAAAAGCAGCAGCAAGAGCTGTCAGCTGATTTCTCCCCATAAAAAAATGTGTTTCCTTTATCGGTTTACTTAACAAAAATAAAAATGAAAATAGAGATGCTGTTGAGAGTTTTTAACACACTCCCATGTTCATGATAAAGTCTCCACAGAGAACATCCAGACAACGTTGGATCAAACTTTTATCATATATTCTTTTTTAAGGAAGCTGTTTGATTACAGGATTCATTGTAAAGATGATTATTTCACTCCCCACAGTGTCATCATATAAACGTGAACTGTGTGTGAAAATGTGACTATTTCATAACAAAAGATGTTTTTTTTACATGAGAGCACAGCCTATGTGGTACAAATAATCATAAAACTCCGGCCTACCAGTGCGTACTTGCACACGATCGACAAACTTCAGCTCCACTCCCTCCTCAGTCTGTGACAGGTTCAGGCTCAAATAGCTCAAACAAATCTTTAAAAGAAAACTTTCCATGTTTCTGGACCTGAACGGAAACAATTAATTGTATTAAGGCTTCTTATAGTCAGACATCACAGATTGATTAATCGAGGTATAAATGAAGGATGTGTAAATTAAATGTTTAAAACTCTGCTGTATTTTAGTTTGTCACATCCACGCTGCTATATCACTGCAGTGATTTCCTTGTAGGTGAGTTTTTTCTGATTCACTCTTTTGCGACTGCCAAACAATGTGGCTTCATTCCTCTCTACCTCTGTTGCTATGGCGTGGTCGATTACCAGCATGAAGAAGTTCCCTTTTTCCCGTAATGTGTCCAACCATGTCGTAAATTCTGTGGGTTCGGCCAGCTGAACCTGGAAAATTTAGAGGCGTGTTATGTAAATTACCTTTGTTTTCAGTCGCCATATTTATCAACAGCTGATCAGGCGTACCCGGATAAATCACATTCCAACATTGCCGTAGGATTGTTTTTACACCCAGATCTTATGTGAATATTCAGTGGAACCAGAGTGTCTGTCTTGTACTCCCACAGGAAACTGGAGTGGAGGCCTGTGGCCCACGAGGTGTGAAGACCACGTGTCACAAGCCTGCAAGGCTGTGTGAAGCCTGTGTGGGAGAAGTTGTTAAATTCTGCTCATAAAAGAACGTCCTAACAAGTAAGAGGTAAATTCAAAGTGACTGGGACGGTAAAATTTTTATTTATAAATGAACAAGGTCTTGCACTTCACATTGCTCTCTCAGTTTGTCACCGTTGTAAAGAGTGTCTTGAGCTGACTGTGTCCTGAGCTGACTGCTGGAGCTGGATGTGTCTCTAGTTGAGTCACAGTGGCCTGACACAAGTTCAAGGAGACAAAGTGGTGGGTAAAAGAGGTCTTTTGTCACATTTGGAGAAGTTGTTTCATGTATTTTGCTCATAAAAGAATTTTATACCATGATAGAGGACACATTTGCTTTTCCATCTGCTCTGTTCAGACAATAGGCTGAGAGCGGGTAAATTTCCGATTTATTAGCCTGTGTGAAGGCAACTTAGCTTTCTATTAGCCTGTTTGAAGGCAAGTTAGCTTTCTATTAGCGTGTTTGAAGGCAAGTTAGCTTTCTATTAGCCTGTTTGAAGGCAAGTTAGCTTTCTATTAGCGTGTTTGAAGGCAAGTTAGCTTTCTATTAGCCTGTTTGAAGGCAAGTTAGCTTTCTATTAGCCTGTTTGAAGGCAAGTTAGCTTTCTATTAGCCTGTTTGAGGGCAAGTTAGCTTTCTATTAGCCTGTTTGAAGGCAAGTTAGCTTTCTATTAGCGTGTTTGAAGGCAAGTTAGCTTTCTATTAGCCTGTTTGAAGGCAAGTTAGCTTTCTATTAGCCTGTTTGAAGGCAAGTTAGCTTTCTATTAGCGTGTTTGAAGGCAAGTTAGCTTTCTATTAGCCTGTTTGAAGGCAAGTTAGCTTTATACTAGGGTGTTTGAAGGCAAGTTAGCTTTCTATTAGCCTGTTTGAAGGCAAGTTAGCTTTCTACTAGCCTGTTTGAAGGCAAGTTAGCTTTCTATTAGCCTGTTTGAAGCGAATTAGCTTTCTATTAGCCTGTTTGAAGGCAAGTTAGCTTTCTACTAGCCTGTTTGAAGGCAAGTTAGCTTTCTATTAGCCTGTTTGAAGCGAATTAGCTTTCTATTAGCCTGTTTGAAGGCAAGTTAGCTTTCTATTAGCCTGTTTGAAGGCAAATTAGCTTTCTATTAGCCTGTTTGAAGGCAAGTTAGCTTTCTATTAGCCTGTTTGCAGACATTTTAAAGTATTCAGCCATAAGTTTTCTCCTCAAGTATTCAAGTAATCATAGTTTTATATTGAAAGAATATCAAATATACAATAGCGATGTATATGGAACCTGAAGTTCCCACGGGTGGGGGGACTTGATTGACAACAACAGGTGTTGTTATGTAATGTTATGTAATTGACTGACATTTCGTGAACATGGCAGAAGATTGTAAGCAAAAAGATGACTCTTCTGCTCCTGCTTCTCTTTACACTGGGAACACACTAGATGCGTCTCCGGTCCGGCTACTCTGTTGTGTGTTGACTATGTTGGCTACTTCCTCACTCACACCAGCTGCGTGTTCAGTCTGGCACCTTGCAGGACCGCTTGGCAAGACCGAGGAGTCCCCATGCTGCCCACTCCATCGATAAGCCTGTCTTCATTCATGTTGGGCTGCAAAACCTGAAACCCGTTGACTTCTGGACTGGCTCTGCTCATTATGTTGGCTTGGTGTTGTAGTCAAGGTAAATACAATCTGGTTTTGACACGATCTGTTTAATTTTAAGAATTACTGGATGTTTTTAGGTAGTTTCCATGCACTACTTCCTGTCCAGCTGGATCTTTTATAGTAAATCCATGCGTCACAGCTCTGGCATCCAACAAAAAACAGGATTGATGTGTATTAGCTGTGACCTGCTGAACTCAGCCACGCAGCCAGTTCGCGGGGATCCGATGTGTGATGACACATTGTCTTGAATGGAAACAAATGATTAAGAAGCAGAGCCGCACTGCAGACGCATCTAGTGATGATGACAAGGATAACTTGTATTAATGTGAAGCCACCACTAACGCTGATTGACACAGGCAGCGTCTTGCAGATTATCAGAGAACTTTTGCCTAAGTGATAAATTGCAAAACATTGCCTTTAATGATGGTTTGCACCAACTTTATTTTTTTAAATTTTACTTCACTATTTCCAAATCTTTCTCCACTGTTTTCTTCCCATTTCTTTTTTATCCCTCATAAAGACGTAAATACAACTTAAGAATTTGATCAAAGTATTGGAATTTCACTTGTTAAATGTCTCTTGTTTTCAGAAACTATGGTCTTGTCAGGAGAGGAAGTTTTTAATCTCACAGAACACATCTATGGTTGCTGTTTTGGCAAAAAAAAAAAAGTTTAGGTTTGGAAAAAACAAACGCAGTGGTTGCAATAACAAAAACTATTAATTGCAATTCTAATTGTAGTCTGGAAACTACGTAGCCTGGGACATTTTGAGGAGACCATGCACAGATCATCTGGGTTTGAGGTCAGGGAATTTTTCTGGGTTGGTCCCTGCTGTTCTGTCTGAAACACCACCGACTTACTGCAGTATGTGACTGAAACAAAGGTTTTAATTTATGTCAAATTAGATGAAAATGCCCAAGCACGACTTATTTGAACCATATTTGACATGCTGTTGCTTTAACACTTGTCAGTTTGCTGCTTTGGTAAGGCTCTTTAAACATTCACTTCATTTTTGGCTTTTAACATCTTGAAATGAGACATTTTCCTGGATTTGTCCAGTGGTTATAGCTCATATCAAGTCTTATAATCCATTTTTTAAAGAAAAACATGACAAAAACTTAGTTCAGTCAGACAACTCACGTTTGAATTGTTTATTTAGCAGCAAATATATTTTATGTTTGGCGTCCAGGCTCCGGCCTCATCACCCCTCACAATAAATTTACATGGTGACATTGAGGAGTGATGAGCAAAACATACTGAACATAATCCCCCCCGGAGCCTGCAGGTGGTTGCTGGGGTGGTGGTGGGGGCAAAGAAACATGCAGCATTACAATCGCAGGGCAGCCAAGGCATTGACAGGCAGAGAGGGATGAGACTCCCCGTTTAAATAGACCGCCCAATTGAGAGAGTGTGATTGCAAGATGGTTATGACGTGTGAGACACGTGGTATGTGTATAGCAGTGCTGCTCGAGTTGACTGCCTGAACTAGCTCGCGGGCTCGCCTCATATGTCAGTTCTTTGCAGTGGCTTGATTTTCTTCATTCCTGAACACTGAACCTTGGTCTTAGGCCAGTTTCCACGACATTTCAACTGAAAACTCTAAAACGCAGTGAAAAAAAGTCTATATTTACATAGAAATGCCGAGGGACTGAAAACGTTGTAGTAAGCATGCCAGGCCTGTAGTCGGCACAATAACTGTCTTGTCCAGAGCTGCTTTTGGTAGATCTCCACTGAAGCAGACGAGCCGATCATCTGGTGTATTGACCAATACTAAGTGCAAAAGTGAAGCAACAGAGGCACATTTTGTCAGCGGATACATGAGATTGAGCAGCACAAGCACAACACGGTAGTTTGCGTCGATTGTAACGATATTGTCGTTGAAGGAGCTGGCCCAATGCTAGCTACTGAGGCATCTTCCCCCGGCGTTGCTTCATTGATGCGCTTCACCTGCTGAACTGAGCTGCATGTGCAAAGATCCACAAGTAGCTCGTCGTCATTGCAAACAATCACATTTATTTCCATCAAAGTGTTCCTTTTACAATGTTCCTTAGATAGGGCCAGTAATCACCTGTCAGCCCACAGCATACAGCTGCAGCGGTCAAAAACTTTTGAGCCAGGTTCGTGACCCCTTACCTCAACAAAGACCTCCCTGTCTTTATACCCGAGCCTCAGGCATACAGCGACACCAAGTGTTAAAACAGTGAACCACCTATAAACCTCATGATGCATATTTGGCTCCTACAGTCGTCTTGTTGTATGCGCTCGTGCAAAGCAGAGTGTGATGTCAGCGTTTCCACTAAAAACGCAGGCTTGTTTACACGGCAATGGTGTAGGCAGTGTTTCAGAAAAATCCCACTCTGGAGGCCGTTTTCAAAAGTTTGCATTTTAGGTCGGCTGAAACGCTGTTTCCGTGTAAACGTGAGGCTGAAATGCAACAAAACTTTTGCGGCTCACCCTAAAACCGTTCTCATGTAAACTGCCCCCTTAATTCACTCTAGTGTCTTTAAATGGAAGATCAGCGTTTTAAACACAGGTGGTATCTAAAGCCAAGGATGAAGTGATGTCCCATCATTCCTGCATTATCAAAAGTGCTCTGGAAGGTATTCTGGTAGGACACAGTGACACGCCGCAGGACCACAGAAAGATAAAAGACCATGGAAAGGAGAAGCTGTCGCTAGGCTGCTTAAGCAGAGTACTTAGCATTTGTTTACAAGGTCCTTAGCCCATGGAGGTGACCAAAGCTCTGTTTCTACCAGGCAGTCCACTTTGGATCAGTCCCCCTCTTGGTAGGCATCGTGTAATCTGGATGCACATAGCCACATCAGCTACGTAATAAGCGCAAATAATGCAACTAATAAATCAAACGAAGAATAAATACGCATCACAGTAAACAAAGAGCAATGATGGAAGACATTCAGCAACCTTTTTTCTTTGTGATGAAGTGACGATTCTTTCGACCAATCAACGGACTGCAGTGTTAGAGCTCCATCTTTCGGGGTCAGATCTGTATGTCACACCAACGGAAGGGTCCCAAAAAGTGGGATAGTACAGGTCAGCAATAAGGGGACCTGCCCTGGGATTATTCAATGGAAATGCCTCAAAATGCTTGTCGTTCTGACAAACTGAACCACTTGGTGGAAATGAGGCTCAAGTGACCAAGCTCCTCATCCAATTGATATATGACTCCCCACAACAGGCTGGTAAAGAAAGACAGTCACACATGTCATCTGTGCCTAAGGAGGAGCACCCCGTAGCATATTCACATCTGGTTTCTAACAGCACTGAGGGAAGGACATCCCATTAGGCAACATCACCAAGTCCTATGTTCTCTGGCAGACACAGTTTGTACCAACAGCAAGGATCAGCCGTCTTCACTGATGAGGCACAGCACAAGCCTGGCAATTGTCCTAGGAAAGTAGCTCAAGTCCCTGGAGAATTACTCTGCGTTGTCCAGACATGGTGTAAACACAGGGATCTTTTAAAGTGAGAGCTGATAAAAAAAAATCCTGGAATTTACAGTTTACACTGAAGACAGAGTCAAAGAAGAAAACTCGAGACAAAGATTTAACAACCAGAAACCTTTAAGTGCCAGAGCAACAGCAGGAGGGCCGCTCTGAGCCAGAGGATGGTTGATGCTTGAGATTGGCTGGCAACTAGACAGAAAACTTGAACCACTTGGAATAAAGGGTCTACAGTGACACACACACACACACACACACACACACACACACACACACACACACACACACACACACACACACACACACACACACACACACACACACACACACACACCCTGCCTGTGGCTTTGGATCCAAAGGGGAAGCACGTCACTTAGATGCAAGTCAGGAGATGATCAAGTAAAACCCAAGTGTGGGTGACTGATGGTGCAGACACTGAGCACTCTGTATGACCCAGGTCCAGCTCCCAGGACATGAAAATCAGTCCACAAGGTGGCGCTCTTTTAAGAAGGTATGTATGTGTATTTATTTAATCACACTGTCTTCTGTGCCATGTGTCTAATTCATGTGTTCAGATTGTTGGTTTTGCTTTTTGTGCCTAACTACAACTCTGTATTTCTTCTCAGATTTGACTTCAGAGAATACACTGGGTCATTTGGAGATTCCATGTAATGAACAGGAAGATACATGAGAGATAGAGCAGCAAATTTGCAAAGATTAAGGGCTTATCAGTGAATGTTTTTCTTTTTTTGGTCAAAATAACACATGAAAGTTGTTTCCGATATGATTCATCGCTGTTAGGCAGAAATGTTAATCCAATCAAACCATGTGCTACAGACAGAGAGCATGACCAGCAGAAAGTGGCACACTGAACACAGACTGTGTTGCTGACTGAAAATTACAAGTTGTACTGGGCAAAAAGAAAAGGGTCGTAAATTTTGAATAATGGTTCTTCTGGGACAAATTGGTATATTTGTGGAAAAGTAGGTGGCATTAAATCAAAGGAGGAGAAAATGGAAAGCAAGTATAAGAAAAGAAGGACAGAGTTTTTTTTTAAAAAAAACCTGCAAGGCAGCTCTGCCTGGGAAACAGACATTGTACTGTTTCATATTATACTGTTTGATGCATGATGTTTTTAACGACTGACTTTTTGAAAAGCAGCAGCTGTAGAGCTCTGAGACCTCTGCACAGGTTGTCTTATTTGTATACACGAACAGTCCACAGAAAGTCTCTGTAGTCTCTGCTCCTTTCTCTCCGCTGCGGTCTTCTCACTTCTATTCACAATCCGATCTACCAATCCAATCACAAACGACATGAAATGCGTGATTCAATCTCGTGAGACCATTGTTGATTTCCCGTGCATTTTTTTTTCTGTTTGCTAAACAGCTGTGCAGTAGTAGGGATTGAGTCTGGAAACCACACAACCGACAGTGTTGAGTGTGAACAAAAGAGCTGCAGGCTATTGAACCACAACAGTGGGTTACAAGATGACAAACAAAGGGTGATAATTCTGCAGTGGAAAGTCACAATCGTGGGTTTATTTCCCCCTGGGACGTTCAAAGTCTCTGGGGCTAAAATATACATTACCCTGCAGGGAAGACAAGAGCAAAAAAAATGCTAAAAGTTTGTCATTCTGATTTCTGATATGTGATTAATTCTGTAATCAATCACACAAAGAGTTATGGGGAAAGTAAACACTCTGCATCTGCCTTGTCCACAGTCCAAGCTTTCCAGTCGAGTTTCATTATGGAAATATGTAGTTTACCATTTCAGACAGTACAAGATTACCCTGCAGGTCAGTGTTTTTGTTTTCTCAGGCAAGTGTTTCATGTGAGACAGACAGAGTTTAGTTCCTACATAACATAGCAACACAATTATCATTTGACTCATATCTGTAGGATTGATTGAAAAAATAAGATTGCAGATAAAAGCTGCTGTTTCCTCTAACAAAAAAAAAAAAAAAAGTGAATACTCCCAGCCTGAGGAAAAGGATCCAGAGCTCAGGAATCCAGGTGGAGCTCAGCTCAGAGCCATGGCTCCAAAAGAAGCCTGTGCAAGCACCTGATAAGGATAACTCTTGGACTCCTCTCTTTGGAGACCCTGAAGTACACTGAAAACATGCAAAGGAACCATTTATTCCATCTGACCTGGACAGCCTTATGGAGAAGCTTTGCTAAGGAGAGGGGGGTTTGGGGGAACTTGCAGAGCCTGCTGTTACCCCACATCACCGCTACAAATGCAAATGGAAGGATGGTGAGGTGTATGGATATAGGGATTGATATTGCTTTCGTGTCACAAAATTTAGTTTTGAGGTTCCTGTGAGACTGAAATTGAAAGGTCATCACCCACACAAAATTTCGAACACAACAAGACTTAAAATAAGTTAGATTATGGGTTTAAGCTGTTTTGAATAAACTGGAAAATTTGCATAGGTATAATATTCTTGGATCATACTTTTTTATTATACTTGGCACAGAATTAAACTAGAAAAGCACTCAGAGGACACCTCCACCTAGCAGATTGTGATTGTCACGCAACACTTTAGTCCGACGTTATACTCCCTTTCAGCAGACTGTCTGCTACAATTTGGTGTTAGTTGCAGGTTTGTGCAATAATTATTTGTTAGCTGACAGTGTTGAAAATGATGATGACCCAGTACACATTTCATATTCCTGATCTTGGTATTCAGAATATTGCCAGGATCTGGATCGTACTTTTACATCTGTTAGAAATTATGGTGACTTTGTCTTGTATTGTTTTGCAAAGCAATCTGAATATTTATCATAGAGTTATACACACATATGGTGAAAACAGCCCTATCTCATAATGATAAAGAATCCTTTAAAAAAGTCTTGGGTCCAGACGGTGATCCGGATCACCTCCAAAATTGAATCATTCCTTTCTCAACCCATTTCGAACATTTCCTGAAAATTTCATTGAGAGCCGTTCATTACTTTTTGAGTTATGTTGTTCACAGACAGACAGACAAACTCTCCCAAAAGCATAACCTCCCTGCTTAATTATTTTCATTATTGTGCTCATAGACACCCTTTTTTAATGTGGATAAGCTAAGTTTACTTTTTTTCCTTTTTTTTTAAGCCAAGCTCTACATTGATCTTTGGTACACAGTCAGGTATTACAGAAACATATTACTGCCATGTTGAAAAACAAACAAACAGATCACTTTCATGTTATAAGATGTAATCTAATTATTACGTTATTGCAACACACTAAATTGTCATATTATCATGTGATTACTTCTGTTGTTGCAGAACTGTACAGATAATGGAGAACTCACACTTTGGTCAAGATTTGGGGAGATTCTGCCGTTATTAAGCACTGTAGATGACAGAATGATATGTCCATGTACACTTGCAGTCATTGACCTCTCCCTGGATGAACTTTGAAAAATCATGCATCCTGCATATAAATAGCCCACAATATCCTAAGGGACTCATCACACCCAGGACATCATCTGTTTGAACTGCTGATCTCTGGCAGAGGATTCAGAGCAATGAAAACAAGGACAAACAGACTTCAGCTATTTGCCTCAAGCAATAACCACATGAAATGCAAAAAAAATGTTAACAGTAGTAATGTACATGGGGGGGAATGTGCAATAAGATTAAATGCTGTGCGTGTGTGTGTGTGTGGTTGTGCTATTTTTTACTTCATTGTTTTAAATGTTTTTACTTATTTATCCATGCTTTTTTATAGTTTCTTTTTTTTACTTGTGATTACTCACTGATTAAGTATTTGCACTCCAATTGTGGTGAACATTGTGCAATAATAATAAAGATGTATTCTATTCTATATTCTATTCTAAATGCATGAGGCTCAATCAGTCCAACCCTCTGCAGGTCGTTTCATTGATCATCAACAAACTGGAGGCTCCATGGATACAAGCTGCACCAGTCCAACAACACCAAAAACCTATCACATAATAACATGATAATTTAGTTATTGTATGTGTTAGCGTAAAAATTCAGTTTTACTTAGTATGGCGAAACTTATCATGTTCCAACCTGATTCTGATATAATTGTTGTTTTTTTCTGTCATAGCAGCGGTACACTTCTGCAGGCTACACAGGAGCTGAATCAGAGCATCATTATCTCTCTGTCAGTGCAGGAGCTTTACATCAACAGGAAGTTTGTTGGCTTTCACAGTGCAAGTACAGAGAGTTCTGTGGCTTCACCCAGTCACAGACTGCTCATAGTTGTTCAACAATGGCTTCATGAAGAACGGTGCCAAAGCCTTGTTTGTGCATTTATACTATTTCAAGTCAATTTTCAAAGCCTGTACTTGATTTTCTTTTTCTTTCCGTTGCTAGGCGCTGCCCAAGTAGCTGCATGTTGCAGTCTCTCTCTCTTCTTTGTCCGTTTCTTGTAATTTTTTTTGTCTCTTTTTCGTAACCTTTGTATTTGGAGTGGATCATTACTTTGTATGGTTCATTGTTGGTCATGGACACCAAACTTTTTGTGGCTTCAGTGACATTTTCACTTCTTTTTCTCCTGTGTTTGTCTGGAGATCCTACATGTAACCATGGCTGCATTGTTTACATGTGAAATCAGCTGTTAGCAGCCTGTAGCATGTCAATGCTAACTAGTGTAGGGCTTGATGATTTCCCTCAAGGTGAGGAGGAGGAGGAGGTGAGGACGACGTGCTTGTTCTCAGGTGTGAGCTGGGAGGTGACGACGTGGACCTGTCCTTCCATCCATGGTTGTTGGGAACGTGGGATCTATCCCCAGTGGGATGGACGAGCTAGCTGTGCTAACCCAGCGGCAGAGGGGCTGCCGGAGGGCAGAGTGGCATCGTGCTGTTTACGGACGTGGCTGACGGAGCTGACATTGGACGCCGGCGCCACATTGGAGGAGCTTCGCCTACTGTGAGCAGACAGGATCCAGGAGACAGAGACTGAACAGACTGCTGGGGAGGCTCAGTCCTGGACCCTGTGGAGGTGGAGACTGGCTGGGCTGTAGAGTGGTGGACAGGATGTCGTCATCTGTTTTCTTGTGGACCTTTTTGCACTTTCTATACACTTTCTTACTTTTGTTTTCTTAAATGCTGCTGTGACTTCTGAATTTCCCTTCGGAGATAAATTACGTTTTTTCTGTTCTATTCTATTCTAATGAAAAGTTTGGTACAAACTAAGTTTCTACTTTACACAGGGAGTGTTAGCTTAGTCTGTGACGTAATGCATGTTGTTCTTAGAACAAATTGTCCAGAAAACTGTTTGAGACTTTTGACTTCCTTTCAGAACAAGAACTCAATGTCTTAGTTAAATTTTGTCATATGTTATTGTCTTCAAGTGCCAAGTGTTTTTCTTCTCTCTAGGTATCCACAATTTTTGGGGACTTTCTCCCAGGTCACTGCCTGTCTCTGGACTTATGATCATCTGTCTGCCCCATGGTTCTAATGTTTGCATTTCACTGATTACTCGGACTTGACATGTGAGCCTTTTGTTTTTAACTGTAGAAAATTAAACCAATGGCACCAGCATTCTGGTTTCCATTTGGTTTCCCTACTAGCACCATATTTGATGAATTAAGTATGAACCTTGGGAAAGCTTGTTTGTTGGAGATCAGGATAGGGCAGGGCATGGATCAATTTCATAGTGGCAAAAACACAAACAACAAAAAAAACAACATGATGTGTCCTATTTTTTATCTTTCTTTTTTTGTCTAAAACAGTTTGAGTCAAACTCTTATTTGAAGCTTTTCTACATCTGTTGGCAATCAAACCAACTGACTATACTGACTCTTCTAATAATGACCCGACCTCACCTGGAAACTGAAGCTTGTCCTCGGCTCGTACCTCCCACAAGGCACTGTTATCATTTCTCATGTGTTAACCGATGGTGGTGCCAGTCAACCTGCAAAGATATTAGTTTTGCTTCAATGAGCTCAAAATGACATGAGGAGGAGAGAAAAAATGTAGATATCCACTTAAATAGGGAAACAGTAGTGTTATGTGAAAAAGAGAAATCCCGTTTCACTCTTGTCCATACTCATCTATATTGACCCATACTTCAACAAATACATGTATAAACATTTCAAAGTAACACTTCCAGAGTCATGCGTACCAAGATAAGTCTTTCATAAAATACACTTGTCAAGGTACACTTGACATTATTTGAATCATGAATTACATTTTTTACTTTTCAACTTGATACTCGTACATTTGTTCATGTACTTGTTAGTGTCAACATAAACATATTAAACTTACCAGGGGCCTGTACTACGAAGCTGGATTAAGTCATCCAAATCTGCAGTACTACGAAGCTCCTTATCAACTCGATAAGTGAATCCGGCTAAGATCTGTGCGTGCACACATAAAATGGGCGTGGTTAGCGGCCCTGGAGCATTTTACCACAGTATAATCCAGGCCAGGAGCAACACGACTGCGGCCGCAAGAAGCCGGAGGGATTGCTGGCAAAAAAATCGCCAACTCTGTGAATGCGTAAATTTCCAAAATGCTGATATTAATAGACCTATCTCATCATGTGACGACACGGGCAGTCAGGTCCTTATTCATTCATGTTGTCAGTCAGTGTGTGTGTGATCAGCATCATATCCGACCTCAAAATTAGAAAGAGTCCACTTTCCTACAAATCCCAAGGAAAACGCTCATTATAGGCAGTTTGTATTGCAGATGTAATAGCAGTGGGGAAAAAAGGACGTGGGAGCAAATAAAAAATAAATATGAAAACATCCTTCAAAGTGCTCAGTATGAAAGATTCCATTTGCACACATTTCTACTTTTCCCTGACAATGTCTCACTTATGATGATCAGTAAGATATTGTTTGTTCACAGCCCATAAGGAAAATGTTGGGCCAAAAAGACAGGGGGTGGTCCCGCGCCGGAGGACTTCACTCCGGCTGACAAATTGGTGACTGAGCGGTCTTTTATTCCTGTCTGAGAGAACCGATTGGTCAGCGGGCGGTCTGTCACACCCCGTGAGCTCTTATCCTGGAACTTAACCTGCTCCGGACCAGGTTTGGCGTTCAGCATCAGTTACTGGGGCAACGTGTCTGGATAAAAAGAGATCCACCTTTGTTGTGCGGAAAACCAGAAACTTATCCTGGAAGTTATCTCTCTAAGAGCTAATCCAGCTTCGTAGTACAGGCCCCAGAAGTACATAGCTGCATAGTTGGCTAGCTGAAGAGACCAAATGCTCTACAGTTGAAGACGGAGCAAAGCAACAGCCTGTCTGCGCTAGCTATCGTCTCTGCTGGACTGTCTATGGTCCCAACCTGGTCTCAGCTAGCCACTACTCTTTCAGCTGTTAACCAATGCAACACGTACAGTTTCTTCAGTTTTACACCACAGTAAAAGAAGAAAAACTATCACAAACATGTCTGTCTCTGGGCTTACAATGTTTACGGTTACTAGCTTAGATAATGGTGAAATGAGGATAAGGGAAAACATGCATATGCAGTGTCTGTGGGATGGGAACGATTCTTGAGGCATTACCAACAGATCACTGAACAATCAAACTGTACCGCGACAAACATTAAGATATTAAGCCATGCTTTTTCTTATCTATCACTTTGCTTGTAACCTTAATAAGAGGTACTATCTACCGTATATCATATTAAATACTCATATCATATTATATGTAGTGTACATTAACTGATAATTAAACCATATTTAAGTTAAATTGATTGTTACTGTCTGATATGTGCAACCTGTCTCAAACCTACGGGTCAGATTTGTTCTTCTCACTCCAACAATCTGATTTTATTTCACTGCCTCCCTTTCCTCCAGGAGTTACAATAGATAACAGCCTTGTATATTTAACCTTTTGACAGGGTATAAAAACACTTAGTGATCCTCGGGAAGCATTTTATACAAAGTACCTGCCTCTGAACTCTGGGAGTAGAAATGTCTTCATTCAATTTTTCTTTTTCAACAATCTCTGCATTTTCAACGTGCTCATGCTTCAGCACTTCATCTCTTGGCCACAGTTGAGAATAGACCCCATATGCTTTTCATACACAGGTTATAAGTCATCTGAGTGAAGAGTGAAATACTGCAGTACTTTTTTTTTTTTCAATATATAAAAAGCCATAACTGAAAACATCTGGCTGTACATTGAGATTAATTTAATCTAATCTAACTACACATTGAACTCTGCACTGTGATGCTGCACTAATTCTTTAGTGCTAAAAACAAATCCTGTAATCACCTCTATGTACCATGACAGAATGTGTGAATGAACACTGAAATTATTTACTCTGCAATTACCAGATGATATATGAAGTCTTTATCTCATATATTGTCCACATGAATTACAACAAAATAACCTTGTGCCGCTCAGATTTTGTTGGAGATATGCTTATCCATTTCAGCACTACTTTTTCTTGCACATAAACCACAAGCATAAAAGGTCTTTAGGAACTTGTGCTTCTAAGGGATCTTTGTTCAATTCAGTGCCAAGAATAAGGTTTATTCTATCAAGTGCTGCCGCTACAAGCTTTGACATTGCCTTCCCTGTTCAGCTTCTATTAATTTAGTTTCACACTTCATGAGGTGTAATGTGGGTTGATTTGTGGTTGTATGACACCTTGTTGAATTGAACAGGATGAGCAGTAGGAGGTTTTTAACAGACAGATGGCAGGGGGACTGTATAAGGGAGAAGAGCTAAGGGCCTAGTAATAATATTTTTATGGGACTTCAAATTCTTGATGATTCCCCTGGTTGTAGGTTGGGAATTGTATACACTTTGTATACACTTAAAATTGGTTGAGGGGTAAATTAACCTCTAACATGTTTGTGATTTAGTTGAAGATAACACCCTACAACACCAGGAGTTGTGGGCAGCAAGTTTTTTTTTTAAAGGTACCCTTAAGTTACAAAGTTTATGGAAAATGTTGTACTCTAAAAACCATCCAAGCATTTCTTTGAGGCTCTCTATTTTAACATCTATTGACCGAGCATGTCTTGTAAACAGGAAGCAGGGAGGACAGTTAAAGACATGAAGCAGTCTTCATTCTCAGCTATAACTGGTGCTCTGTCTCAGGAACATTTCTGCTATTTTTAGACCCTTCATTGGATTTTCCTCTTAACTTTCAAGGGTCTCTGTCGCAGTGATTGGATCAGTCTCCTTCATGTGGGTCCATACATAAGCTCACTGTCTGACTTCATTATAGATTCTTGCCATATGTGGTAGAACCTACAGGACTAGAGCATGTGAAGTCAATAACATTCTTATACATTTGACTCTATGTTGACAGAGACACAAGATATTCACAGTCCTCAATTCATACACCCATTGTTTGCTCCCATGTAGAGATGTAATTATTTTTCCGTTCAGCTGTTTTACAAAAGTATTTGATCTGTTTTACATGAAAGACAAGCAGGGACTCTTAAGACAAGTCTACAGCCAGGCAAGTTTATGTACAGCACATTTCAGCATCAAGGCAATTTAAAAGGGTCAACAAAAAACATCAAAAGAAACCATTGTAATCATTAACTCAATACATTCGACAATTTATCAAAATAATCAGTTAAAACAGAAAGTTGTTAAAAGAATAAGATGGACTTTGAATAAAATTTCAGGCATAAGAATCACAGGGAAGAATTGTTTGATGATTTGTATTGTATGTAACTCACTAATGCATTTTATTCATAAACCATTCAGACCTTTATAAACTAGCAGCTGCATTTAAAAAAAATATTTTCTGAGAAACAGTGGGCCAGTGCAAAGTCCTCAAAACTGGAGTGATGTGACCCAATCTAGGTTTTAAAATCCAGACCTGAATCCATGACTACTCCAAGATTTCTGGATTGAAGACTCATTCACTCACAGATTTGTTTGATACATTTACTCAGAGTTTGTATGAGGCCATGGTCACCTGTGACACAATATAATGTTACTGTGTTTTCTCTGCATATTATTGGGAACTTCTTTGTTGGTTGCTACAATCTGGGCAAGTGGAAAGCTATTAACATTGAATGGAGGTGGGCCCAATATGGAGCCCTGGGGGACTTTACTTGTAACTTTTTTCTCTGCTCAGATATGAAACTACAAAAGTCCCCTATCCTGAGGGTTGTCAACATGGATATTGAAATCACTTAAATGTATTTACATTAATACAGATCTTGGAAAACAGTTCAATGAAATCATCAAAAAAGTCTGTGCAGCACTTTGGTAGCCTGTAAGTAATAAAGAACATGGCTCCAGAGGACTTCAGCTGAAGAGCCTTGTAGTCAAAAGACTAAAAAATCAGAAAGTTACTCATTAACAGTTTATGGACTCATTAACTAGAATTGCAACTTCATTTCCACTTCTGTGCGTACACAGCCTCACTGAAAAAGAAATCAATTTTGGAGGGACTGACTTTGTTATGAACAGCTGCACTGGTAAATTTTTTCTGGCCAAGTTGAAAGAACCACTGAAAGCCTACAATATTCCAGTGAATGGTGCACAAGCAACCTATTTCTCCGCCGTCGTTTCTAAGAGCAACAACAACCCGAAATCTCTTACCCCTCAACCAGCTTGTTGGTCCGCCTACCAATATCTGTCCACAGCCATCTCCTGAACTTTGTAAGCAATTATAAAAATATTTAATTGAAATTATAAAGAAGATCCGTTCATAGACCAACAACACAAGTCCTCTAAGTCAACCTGTTCAAAATGCGAATTCCCCCCACCGGCTTCCCTCAGCCCTTTTAACCCTGTGTTTTTGGCTCTACCAAGTGATTTGGTAGAAGGCATCACACCCCTGTTCTGCCTCCTAGACGTGGTCTCCACAAGACTCCTCAAAGAGATCATGCCAAGCCCTTTTATTGTTTCAACTGTAAATAGCTCTTTGTAGTCTGGCTCTGTCCTTGTTTCTTTTAAAACTACACTGATTAAACCTCTCCTTAAAAACCCCAACCTGGACCCAAACTCTCTTGAAAACTACAGACCAATTCCTAAACTCCCATTTCTAGCTAAGATCCTGGAATAAGTTGCTTTCAAACAATTAAATGCACATCTGACGAAGAACCAAGTACTCAAAGAATTCCAGTCTGGTTTCAGATTTTGCCACGGTACTGAAACAGCTTTTCTGAAAATTTGCAGTGACCTCTTTTTAAGCAAAGATGCTGGTGACTGTTCTTTCCTGGTCTCCCTCAACCTAACTGCTGCATTTGATACGATAAGTCACAGTATTCTGACTGACAGGCTGAAGCAATGGGCTGGTCTCAGTAAAGTTGCCTAAAAATGGTTCAATTCTTATTTGAGGTATCGATCCTTTGTGGTGTCATCTGCCGGGTTGTGTCTTCTACAGCTTTTCTATTTAATGGGGTTCCCCAGGGTTCTGTTCTCGGTCCTGCTCTTTTCTATTTATATGCTCCCCCTTGGTAACATTATCCACAAATATAATGTCAACTATCATTGCTATGCTGATGACACACAACTTTACAGTCCAGTTAAACCCAATGGTCAAAGCATCAAGTGTCTCACCAACTGTCTAGCCAAGATAAAATCATTGATGTCAGACAGCTTTTTTAAAACTCAATGACACCAAAACTGAAGTAATTGTTTTTGGCCCCCCATCAAAGAGAGATTTCATCATTAATAATCTGGATACCCTTTCACAGCACGTCAAAGCCTTAGTCAGAAACCTGGGTGTAATTTTTCATCAGGACCTGTGCTTTGAGCTACATTTACAAAAAGGTCTTCCGGCCGTGTTTTCATCAGCTCAGAAATACAGCTAAGGCCAAGTCCATCATTTCACCACAAAATCTGGAAAAACTCATTCATGCTTTCATCTCCTCTTATCTTGACTATTCTAACTCCCTCTACACATGTCTCAGCCAAAAATCAATCCATCATCTACTAACAATACAAAATGAAGCAGCTCCAAACAAATACCAGGAAATGTGAACATATAACTCCAGTTTTAGCAAGTCTACACTAGCTGCCTGTTGCTGTTAGGATTGATTTTGAGATTATTTTACTCACATTTAAAGCCCAGCATGGACCTGCACCTCACTTTATTTCTGAGTTTTTAACCTGGTATGTACCTACTGGCTGTACCAATTTAGGACCAAAGGTGACAGAGCTGTCTCAGTGAGAGCCCCTAGACTTTGGAACAGCCCAACAGAGGAGATCAGACTCTTACAATCAGTCCCTTGTTTGATTTCTCAAATGAAGACTTATTTTTTTTCAGAAAAAGCTTTTATTTTGTGATGCTATCACTTTTTAAATCATATTTTATCTTAATTTATCTCAATTTAATCCTTTTTTGCTGATATTGATTTATTTTACTGCTTGACTACTTGTCTTTTTTGTTTTTATTTGTTTTTACTGTCTGCTTTTCACTGTTTTTACTGTGCATTGTGAAACACTTTGTTCCTTGTATTGAAACGTTCTTTACAAATAAAGTATTATTACTGTTTTCATTATTATTATTATTATTATTATTATTATTATTATTATTATTATTATTATTATTATTATTATTATTATTATTATTATCAAAACATAAAGCCTAGTTTCATCTTGGCATTAAAATGTCTTTTTCCTGCCAGAGGTCTGTGTTTAATAAAGACGGTGTAGTGTCTCTTCAGCTTCATCCCAAAGTTATGGGGATGTGACTCACAAGGAGTGGGCAGTAAACTAATACATCCACAGAATCATTAAAGATCTTCCTGATTTTCAGCATACTCTACCACACAGGGCTCCGACTTATCCTGGAGAGAGTGGTCACTGCCAGTTTGAAGTCTGGACCCACCTCATTTAAGTTTGAGCGTGGTACATTTACAATAGTCTGGCTCTTATAGTATTTCTGTGTTACAACAAACATGAAAGATTTTATAGAGTCAGAAAAAAAGAAAGCAGAATGCACTGTGTGTGTTGGGTCCAGTAGTCTAACTCATGAGCTTTTCTTCCTCCACAACAAATCTCCTGAATGAACAAACAGGGAATCCAGATGCAGCATTTCTACCCTGCCCCACATCAATCAGCATTATGTTGTGTCTCTATCTGTCCAGATTTATGACCAGGGTAATTCAGTCATCTAAAAATGTGATGATAATAGTTAAATGCTGCTTGTATTTGCTTGTTAACTGCAGCAGAATAAGGACTTACACTATTGTTCAACAGTCATAAATCACATGCTTTCCCCCTCAAATATGCCAACCCATACTAAATCTTCTGAAGAAAGCCCTTTTGTATTGTTGATAAAAAAAAAAAAAGAGTCAAGAATAAACACACTAAACTGAGTCTCTATGCCCTGTGGGATGATTAAAACAAAATAACAAGAGCAGCAAACAGATTTGAGAATCAGAGTGTTTAATCCTTGTTTTCTCTGGTCTTGGAAAAAGTACCAAAAATAAATAAATGATGGTACTTCAGATCATATCAAGACAGATCAATAACATATCTAATTTCTTGTTTGATGTAAAAGAAAAAAGTTTCAAGTTTAATTAACTTCAGCCACAGATGCTGCCACAGATGATGGGGACATAGAGCAAAGCATGTTGAAAGATGGCTGTTACTGTTACTTCTACTCTAGCAGATTTGCAGACAGGTACTTTGACTTTTCCTTATATTAAAGTAAAATTTAATATCAGTTTGGAGACTGTTGGTGCCACAAGAAGCCCTGCAGTCTGGGTGGTTAGACTCCAGAGAGGTGATGGAGCAATGAGAGCTCTTTCAGATATGCTGATGACTGACCGCTGAGAGCTTTGTGTATGAGAAAGGGAACTGATATTACATTTTTGATTTTGCAGGGAGCTAGAGCAGAAAAGCTCAAAGGGATGAAACATGATCTCATTTCAAAAGTTTTGTTAACAAGCGTGCTGCAGCAGTTTGAAGTGGTTGAAGGGACATGAATCTGCCAACCTCATTTAGCCTCTTTTAAAATAAATCAAGCCTGGAGTTCACAAATTAAATTGATTGCTCATTTTTTGTTGTAGGATCAAAATCTAATCGGTGATTTATAATTGACAAGGAAGTTCGAGGACATATCCTGATCAGGGATGATTCACTGATCACTGGCAGACAATTATTGACAGAATATTATTTCGTAACTCAATGTGTCTCTGAGGTGTTAAGGTCAAACACAGTAACTTTAGTTTGTCTGAGTTAAGTGGCAGAAAGTTCGACAGTTCAACAGTTCCATTTAGCAAATGCTTTTGTCCAAAGCAACCCACAACACAAGCAACAATTTAGACTGAAGGGAAACCTTACAAAGTGCAACTAAGAGATCCAAGTTATTTGGCTGCACATGTTGCAATCAAGTGCAACTAAGAGCTTCTTCATGTAAAATAATCTAGCAACAGCTAACCACAGTTAGAATCACGGCAACAATATAACTCAACCTTCAACAACATTTGGTAATTAGTGCTGAAAATTCAATAAGAGCTGGGTCCTTCTGACTCATTCTACCCCCAAGGACAAAGAGGAGAAGGTTCAGTTTTAAGTGCCTTAGTGTTCCCTGAACAGATCAGTATTCAGACATCTCTTAAAGTAGGAAGGGACTTATAGTGGAAAGGGATCGTATAGAGTTAAGTAATTCATTCCACCATTTGGGAACAACAGAGCAGAAGAGTCTGGCTAGTGATTTAAAGCCGCGCTGGGCTGGGAGCACCAGGTGTCTTTCACAAGCAGACTGTGGTGGGTGAGAAGGAGTGTAAACCTGGATGGAGGATCCCAGGTAGGTAGGAGCTGTTCTTGTCAATGTTTTGTAAGCCAGAAGAAGAGCTATGGATTTGATTCGAGCTACCACTGGAAGCCAGTGAAGAGAGATTAACAGCGGGGTGACGTATTGTTTCGGGGTGGTTAAAGACCAGATGTGTTGCTGTATTCTGGATCATCTGCCAGGGGAGAGCTGCAGTAGTCCATTTTTGAATGTTGCTGGGACATCTTTTGTGTATCAGCATAATTTGTAGACATTATGAAAATCAGGTAATATGAGCAGTGATTTATTTTATTATAGGTCCCATATTATGCAAAAATCACTTTATTAGGTCTGTTAGTGAAATTTGTGGGTCTTTGGCTTTCCTCCCAGCCCACAAAATGTGATATTTAATGAAAAAACCTGTACTTAGTAGTGCTTGTGAATGTAAAATCCTGACCTAAAACAAGCTGTTTGGATTTTGGGGATTTGCTGACGTCAGCGATTCCCTTTTTTGACCAATCAGTAGCAAGTCTGACCTGATTGGTCCACCGGAGCAGATACCCCCAAACCCTCTTCCCGCCCACTCGCTAAGAATGCCAAAGTCGAAGAGCCATCACTGATTTGTTGTTAATTGTAAACAGCCACTGAGTTCCATGCACAAGCTTCCCGTCTCGGAATAAGACAAGACTAAGTGGCTAGAGTTCATTTATCAAGGAAGTGTTCCAGCTACACCCAGTAAAACTGTACATGTGTGTGCTAGTCACTTCACGGTCGACTGCTTTTCCAGCTTTGGACAGTACAACAGAGAGCTAGCAAATAGACTAGTCCTGAATCCAGGCGCATTACCAACCATCCACCAACAAACCTCAGACCCTGGAAACGTGAGTATTTTAAATGCTGTGTGCTGTGGAGCAGATGTAAGAGCTTTTCCTCTGTGTCCCCCCTGTCTCTGTGTTAGCATCAGGATGCTAACTTTAGCTGCGGTTAGCCTGTTGTTTTAGCCTGTAATGTTACAGTAAACAAGCTTCAATGTTTTTTAAACACTGTGCACTCGGAGCTTGTGGCGCCGCTCTCAGTGACGCTGAAGAGCGGGGCGGTATCAGCGGTGGCTCATTTACATATGAAGGTCACGCCCACTAAATCAGACCGTTCTGAACAGAGGGGCTATGAGAGCCTGGAAACAATGCTGCTGTGCTTGATTTATTGATTTTTTTGGACCAAAACATGTTACTACCATTTCATGAAGACATCAATGATCCATATTAAACTGCAGAAAAGGAGCAGAATATGGGACCTATAATCTCAATCATAAGAAATGTCTGAGCGAGATGAACTCCACAGAGCTCCTGTTGCAGTGGTTTTGTAAGTGTTGTAGTTGTTTTTGTAGTTTGAGCAGTTGGTGTGTGTGTGTGGGGGGGTATCAGACCTTTGTGGGAGCTTTATTTCTGTTTTTTCATTTATCAAGGCAGCTCTATTGTTCTCTAATCTCTTTTGTCATGGTGTTATCAGTATTTTTGGACTATATACCCTGTCATCTCCCTGGGCCTGGGAAAAACTGATAAATTTAGCTGAAACTAAGTTTGAGTTGGCCCACACGTCTCCACCAAAGCTGATACAGAGGTCAGAGTGACTGTGGGTTCATGTAGGTTACTAGCAGCAGCTTCACTGAAAACAATCTCTCTGCAGTTCTATTTCCAGCTCCTCCTCGTTGAACCATCTCCCAGTTTTGACCACTTGCAAAGCATTCTGCAACTGAGTCAAAAGGAGATGCATGGTAGACTGAAGCTGCACTGCAGACAAATTGATAGGCATCCTTTAATGTGGTGGATAACAGTCCAGTGTGTTTTTATCCCAAGTGGGAACCTAAATGTGCTACTTGTATTTTGGCAGATCATGACTGAGGTTTGTTCATGGCCTGAGGTTGGCTGTAAACACTAACCAGCATATGGGAGGAAAACTCCCACAGTGAGTAATATCTTGTAACTTTTAAGTTGAGGTCATATCCTTGTTTTGTTTTGTTTTGTTTTTTTTCCTTCAGGAATTTGGGTTTTTCTGATGATGAAAGGGGAGTTACATCTGAAAGTGATAATTCAGAACTCAGGGGATTTATTCAACTAGCCCCAGGACAGTGCAAATCAGTAAGGATATTTTCAACCCTGTTTTTTTTTTTTTTTTTTTTTAGAAGAGGGATTGAAAACTTCAAGTAGTGAGTACTTAAAAGACATTTTTTTTTATCTTGGGTGAGATGATCCACCTCAGAACAATTTCCAGAGCTAAAAAACGAGTAAGCAAAGAAATAAGGACAATTTGTAGAAAGGTGAAGTCAAGACTCATGTGGTTAGATCTGATTAAGTTAATTTTATTGTGAGTTGTGTCTGGAGTTATTCAAGCATCAAACCAAATTTAGAGATAAGAGTTAGTTAGCTAGTAATTATCCATCCATCCATCAATTATCTTTACAGCTTACTCCCTTTGAGGGGCCTCGGGGCTTGAGCCTATTCCAGCTGTCATCGGGTGCAAGGCAGGCTATACCCTGGGCAGGTCAACAGTTTGTCACAGGGCTAACCAGTGATTATGCAAAATAGAAACCTGACAAGGTGAGACAAGATCCCAGTGGAAAGAGTCACAAGCTTTACTGTTATGAATCCCATTGAAAAGACCACTCCATTCACAGTAAAATAAAAAAACAAGGTTTTAATCTCATTAGATGCTGAAAGTATTAACAGCACTTGTAAGTACGGTGGCCCTGAGAGCTCACAGCACTGCACATGCAAAGACAAAACACAGGCAAATTAAGAAAACATCTTCAGCAATTTGACAACATGTGCACAGAGTTTTGAAAAAGTGCTGCAAAGACCAAAACACAAAACATTAGAAAAGCATGATCTGCAAATACACCGCAACACAGCTCTACTACACATACTCTAATACAATGTTAAATGAATCAAAAACATTTTACTTTTACTTCATTTCTGAACACAGCTGATGGAAAGAGAACCATGACAGAGCTGTGACTGAAAATCTGCAGCGACAGCAAGCAGGTCTTAACATGTGCAGCACTTTTAAGTATCCTCTGTAATCACTTCCGTTGTGTTGCAGTGTATTTGCAGAGCATTTTCTAAAGTGTTGTGTTGTGGTCTTTGCAGAGTGTTTTCTAAATACTGCACACCTGTTGTCAAGTTGATGAAGATGTTTTCTCAATTTGTTTGTGTTTTGTCTTTTTGCATGTGTTTTCTTAAGTTGCAGTGCTGTGAGCGCTCAGGGCCACCGTATATAAGGGTCTGACCAATGTACTCAGCCAAATGAACAGTGTGAAAGCAGGGCAATAAGTGGGATAGTGAATTGTGAGTGTGTGATAATGCAAAATAGCAAATCCTGTACGCTCAAGTCTGAGCTCTGCTCAGCATTCACTGTAAGCTGCTCACCTGAGAGAACAGTTCATGATTCTGAATCTATGTTTTCAATGTGACCCAAAGAAGTTGACCAGAAAGAGAATGAGTGTTCTTGCAGCTGTGTCCAAGAACCTCAGGGTTCTTCTCCATTAACGACTTTGATTAGAAAACATGCAGTAAAGTGTGTCTGACAGAGATGACACTAACCTCTGTATGCCTGCCAAAGGCTTTTGATACTCAGTAAATGCTTTTTTTTTTTTCATTAACTCTCTCTTTGAAATGAACACACACACACACACACACACACACACACACACACACACACACACACACACACACACACACACACACAGAGAGAGAGAGAAATAATAATAATAATAAAAAAATGCAATGTTAAATGAGCCAAAATCTGGAATAAACTTTTCCAGCTCTGAGTGGGACATCGTGACTAAACGGAAAAAGTTGTGAAAAACCCGGCAGAGCTCAGCGTGCATCCCTGCCGCCGCTCCCCTGCGGGCTTTCCCCCTCTGAGCTCAGCATTCAGTCTGGAGCGACACATGCGGTTGTGGTGGAGGTTAGTCTGTTGGTGATTTGGCGTGTGATCATCTGGCTGTGGTCTGTAACGATGCGTAATGGTTGTAGAAGGATGCGCGCGGACGCAGCACGACAATCTGGAATGAGTAAGGGGAGGAACTGGGGGGGACGGTGCTGTCTGCGGCGGCTATCAACAGGGGGTCCACATAATGTCATGAGTTATCTGTAACGTCGTTTCGCTTTCCAGTCAGACGACAGGGTGAAGACAGTTCCGGTTAAACTCAACTTCAAAGTAAGATTCTACCCCACACATCGCTTCTGAATGAAAATAAAGCCAACTCTAACTGGGAGGATGGACAACCAGGAGCTTGTAGATCTAGGTAGGAACATGGTGGTCAGCCTAACACTGGCAGCAGGGGCGTATTTAGTGGTTTGGGGGCACAAGGCAAACCCAGTCAATGGGGCCCTCCATGTCCTTTTAACTCATCTTCCTCAGAGCTAGACTGGCCTTCCCTGGGTCCACTGTCTCTTTCTGGGAATCAAGGCATGAGACAGTGTAAATCTTGTACATGGTAACATAACGCAACTTGATGCATTTCCTCAAGTTCTGTACTACAGTTTGATTTTGAAAAAAGTGAATACATAATTTAGTCCACTTTGTCCTGGATTTGAAATCTTTTATGGTCAATTGACAGCTTATTTGTCCAACAGTGGGGAATTGACAGAGTAACAGTAACAAACAAGAAAGTATGAAGTGAAAAACATTACAATAGGTAACTATTAAAAAAAATAATTTAGTAAAGAAAAAATATGTAAATATCAAACACAACATAAAACTGGAAAAAAAATCTACTAAAGAGGTGATATTTACAGTTACCATACTTTTAAGTACAATTATTTTAAAGTTAATGTATTTTTATTTGACCCCCTTTCCAGTGAGTTATGTATCCAAAAAAGAGATTTTGTACAATAATGTTTATCACCAACTCAACAAGTTTGATTTTGAGAAAATTATCCTATTTCCTGGGTTAGATAAAGTCCTTGAAATCCTAAAAGTCTTATATGTTTATCTCAGATCTCAGAGAAACATTTTTTTTTTATTTCTGACTTGGTTGAAAATAAGAAAAAAATACGAAAAAAGTGTTGTTGTTTTTTTTTGACCACTTTCTTCCTGAATCAAATTTTCAGATGTGTTGAAACATGGAATAGCCCATTGAATAAGAAGGGAGGAGTACCCAAAACGATCATTAAAGATTAAGCCTTTTGATGTATTATGAAGCATGTGAAGTAAGATCTAGAAAAAAGAAATGCTTTCAGTTGAAGAGAACTTCATAAATCAGTTTTTAAGAGATGCTTTGGGGGCCCCTGGTAACTGCCTGTGTTTGCCTAATTGTAGCTATGCCAAGCGGCAACCTCCGGTCTGGGAATATGAGACAGTGCGGAAGTGCTAAAATCTGTTGTTTCTCAAGTGTTCGCTTGAGGCTGGCTCCGTAAGTAGAGGAATTCACATACACACCAAGCCAAAAAAAGCCATTTTCAAAGCAGAAATTAACTTATTTACAGCCTGGTTCAAAAAACGTCTCCTGTCTGAGTCGCTAATTTTACTACCGGCTCCCACTGTACGGGGGTGAATTTTTTTCTAACGTGGCCATTCAGAGGATATTAAGATCGCGAGCTCCCCCAATTAGAGGCACAGCTGAGGGTCACGTGTCGGCCGGCGCCCTGTGGATGTAGGCGAAGCGTTATTATGGAACCCACATCAGTTCTAGGTAAACCCCGCCCCCACTGCGCCGAAAGGCCTAGTGACGCAGCCAAACCCCGCCCTCGCTGTGACTGATGCAGCCAAACTCCACTCGTGTGTTATGTTATGTGTTATGTGTGGTTTTTTTTTACAGTCTATGGTTATGACCGACGCTCATACAGACTTCAGCATCTGATACATTTGTTAGGACTTTTGTGTTTTCTGAAAGGAAATTTTTCACACTGCATGACTGCAGCAGAACACACCTCCATTCTGAATGTTACATTGACTTTTGTGTTTTTATTACAAATTTAAAGTTAAGATGATGTGTTTGTGTGATTGAATGAACAGTTTTGTGTAAAATGTTTTGGCTTTGCTAGTATGAGTAGCCTACCTTCAAGGCAGAGAAGTGGGATATATTTATGCAAGCATCCCAACAGAATGCTTATCACATAAATATACATTATTCCACTCCATTGCAAAGCCAAGACAACAATATGAGTGAGCGAGAATCAACATTATTGCGCGGGAATCAACACTACTGCATATGCAAGTAAATTCAGACAAACAGGCAATTTTAACACAAATATCAAGTTAATTTTGACTAATATCAGCTTATTTGTTTAACCACTTGAACCACAGATGGTTGAGCAGAGTCCCCCGGGGCTCTTTACTAAAGTATTTTCCGTGCGTTGTGTCTTGCATGACAAATTTAGCATTTGACATCTCAGTTTGTTTTGTTGCGCCTGTGCGTGAGCGTGTTGCAGGCGTGGTTTGACTGCGTCACCAGGGCTGGAGAGCAGCGGGGGTGGGGTTTACCTAGAACTGATGTGGGTTCCATAATAACGCGTAGGCGAAGCCCTTGCCACTACCAATATGGCCGCTATAGCCAATGTGCTTTATTTTCCGTTTCAGAAACAGACGGGTGACGTCGGCGAGACTACGTCCATGTTTTATACAGTCTATGAGCTACGCCCCTGACTGGCAGGTTATCCTTGCCTCAGCCAGGTTTAATCCTGCGCTCTTATGAAAAAACGAGATTGTCAGGGTATGACGTTATGGCTAAGGTTGGTCAAAGGAGCACGCTGTCTGCAGGTTTAGGGTTGTTGGCGGAGGATTGGTTGTGGCTCAGAACACCTTCATTGACATCAAAGGGTCATGATGAATTATTTTTGTCTCCAAGTGCGGATACATCTCTTGCCTCAAAGATGCTATGAGGATCTGTTTTAATTGCACTCCCTCGCCACCTTGTGGCCCACAGTCTCCGCACTATGTCGTAAACTACTCGTAGTACAGCGTGTGTTTGGTTCAGAATTAAATGAAGATCATATAAAACTAAATTTTCTTCCTTTAAGACAACCTTTTTACTGGATACAACGCACTGAGGTATTTATCAGTACAGTTATGTAGACCTTATAGCAGTCGGCTATATGTTAGCCCAGTGCTCTGACGTATCTGGCTAACGACAACAAACTAACACTGTCAGTTTGTGTGTAGTTTAGTAGCTGTTTATATCCAGTGAAGCTGGCAGCCCAGACAGGTCCATAATGTGTAACAGTGAATCCTGGTTAGACTCTCAAGTTTGAACAGACCACTGCAGAATTACTGCTGCATGTGGGCAGTTTTTTAGAACAGTTTAGCCCCGGTTACAGCTATACATCTCAAGCTAAAGGCTAATTAGCCTTTAGCTAGGGCAGTATCACCCCCTCATTTAGCTTTCTTCTGCTCTTTAATCCTGTTTCTGTCTGACAGTTTGGCTCCTGTGTCCACCATCACTACAAAATGAGTCATAGAAATCGTTTTAAGCAGAGAAAAACAGATCTCTGTGTTTTATGTCTTCTCACGACTAAACTTCATCAGTTGGTAAGGTGTTGTCATAGAGACCTAGACATACCTTAAATCAATCCGGTCCTGGAGAAGTAGTAGTTTAAAATAACATGTAACTAGCAATATTGGCGCTGATAATCTCATTTTAAGGTGTAGATTACAGCATATATCTAGAAAGGAGACTTCTTCAAAATCACTTTCAATTCCCTCACAGCCCCTTTCAGGTTACCTACATGAAGGAGAGGGAGAGGGAAGGAGAGAGGGAGACAAGGGGAGGGAGGGAGATGGGCTGTTGGACACGCCGACAGGCTCCACTACGAGCGCACTTTTATTTTGAAAGCAGGCTGTATTTGGCAGCGTGACTGTGGTGTGGAGTAGCGTGGGGGAGCCGCAGGTCACTCAGCCTGTTGCGCACTTGGGGGCACGCACAGCGGACAGAGCGCACCAGAACGCCGTGGATGGATGCTGCCAGAAACAGACTTATTTTTTTTCAAAATACTTTTTTGATTGGACTCACGTCAGGCGGACCAATCTTCTGATTTAATAAGGACTCATTGCAACGTGCCACCTTTTGAGCGGATACAGCCTTTGCGCACTGGAGCACGCCAAAAGGGGACCATCGAGGTGCGTGTGAGTCTAAGATGCTGATTTCCACTTTCCAAATGTTCTGTTCAGATATGTTCGTGAGCTGGTTTGTGTTTCTTAGTTCCAACTTTCACTTGTGGGAGAAGTTGGTGGCCTTTACCTGTTCAACAATACTTTCACTTTCGCCAGGTGAACATTACCCGATAGGCGCCTTATCTGTGGTGGATAGTAATGACAGCGTACAGATCAGGTTTTGCAGGCAAATGAACCTTTGCAGCACCTGCATGGTGTTATGCAAGAGGTTGCTGCCTTTTTGAGCCTGGAAGGTGAATTAATCTCACTTAAAATTTGAGCAGCAGCAGCATCAGATTACATCGAGAAGGAGATGGATGACGGATTAATAAAAGAACACAGGCTGGTTGAACACACCGAGCCAAGACTGAGAAGCGCAGCATGATGCAATTAAGAAACAGACTCAGATCGTTGAACTGATGCTGCTTTCAAATCCTGGAAAATGCAAATAAAAAACATGTGCGTAACGCGCTTTTATGACTGAGGTTAAAGCAGAGTCTCTCCCAGCTCTCATTTCTGACAGCACTGTGAGGAGGTCTCATACATCATTCATTCAGTGAAAGGTCTCTGCGGGGAAGGGGTGTTCTACTGCGAAATTGGACAGACCAGTTAGTCTCGGCCTTCCAAATGCTCTAGTTAATGAAGGCGCTATGGCCTCAGGTCACTGAAACATGAGCGATCATGTTTTTCTCCACTGGTAGAGTGGTTGATGATTTTGGGGGAAATCCAAAGATTGAATCAAAAGAGATCAGAGGAGGGTAAGGGAAGAAAGGGCGAAGGGAGTCTGTGAATGCGTGTGTTGGTCGTGCTTTGCGCTTTCCTCAACCTCTGTCCCTGTGAGGTCCAGGCTGAGGTGTAAACCTCCAGTGATGACTCTTCAGTGACATTTTCACCAAGTTTACGTCATCTCTGGCTGTTTAGGGGCTCCTGGGTTTCAGGGCTCATTTAGAAAATAAGGAGGATTTTTTTTTGTTATGCTCTGCTGATGGATAGGTCAGGGATAGAGTAAAGGACATGAATTGTTGAGTTGTAAGATATATGTTATCAACAAAAGCAGATTTTGTTTTTAATTACAGCTTTTTATGCAGCTTGTGTATAAATATAGATCTGTACAATACTATATTTATAAATATATTTTTTGAAATCCACATGTTCTGCAGCCTTATGCCCATGCTATATGTCATTAAGAAGAGAATGAATCTCAGAGCCTGTAATTTTCTCCCTGCATCCTCAGAGCTATGCATGTATGCTGTGTTTATGCATCATTTTCTATGTTGGTGCAAAAAGTTGGGTCCAGAACAAACATCACTGGTTTTGTGTCTGGTCATGCATGCATAGCAGGTCCAGTCGTGATAGATTTGAAGTGGTGGTCACCAGATCATAAACAGTTTGTACTGAATTCTTTGTGCTACCTGCCTCAGTATGCAAATACAAGCTGCAGGTGTTCACCGTGAGCTGTGAACAGAGTTGTTTTCTCAGGGAACAGCTGTAGTAGGGCAAGTCCCAGTGGTTATGGATATGTCTCAGGTCAGGTGGACTTACTTGTCAAAGCTAGGTTATTGATTGCTTTATGCGCAAATTTCATGAAATTTTGACTCAAACATGAATGTTAGCCTGATTGTATGGTCTATTAAGCACATTTTGAGTTCAGCAGGAGGGTGCTCAGACTTTTTACAGGGCAGGGGCAAAGTGAAAAGAAAAGTTACATGCAGCACCCTCTCACCACTGAAGAGTGCACTCAGTTTTTTGGGTTGCTTTAGTACACGTTTCTGCTACTCAGAAGAGCAGTTAGAGGTGGGGGATATATCCAATATACTAAATGTATTGCGGGTTGTTGCATGTGGGATGTATGAAATCACTATATCTTGACCAGCACAAATTGTCACTTTTTTGACATCCAGAAAACTCTTCTGTGCGTGAGTGTTTTTGCATTAGCAGAGGATGGTAAAAAGTTGCTTACAAATCCTGTCAGTTGCAGATTTGGGATCTGAAAATGCAAAATTTTAAAATCCAACTAAAGATTCTGCTTGAATCGTTTTACTGGTGACATTTTATGCATCAAAAAGGTTGAATTTAGAATATAAAGAGCGATTTAGAGGACAGATAAGAATATTGAGACGTACACTTACCGGCCGCATTATTAGACACACCTGTCCAACTGCTCGTTAATGCTAATTTCTAAGCAGCCAATCACATGGCAACAACTCAATGCATTTAGGAATGTAGACATGGTCAAGACGATCTGCTGCAGCTCAAACTGAGCATCAGAATGGGGAAGAAAGGTGATTTAAGTGACTTTGAACATGGCATGGTTGTTGGTGCCAGACAGGCTGGTCTGAGTGTTTCAGAAACTGCTGATCTACAGGGATTTTAACCAACAACCATCTCTAGGGTTTACATAGAATGGTCCCAAAAAGAGAAAATATCCAGTGAGCGGCAGTTCTGTGGGCCAAAATGTATTGCTGATGCCAGAGGTCAGAGGAGAATGGACAGACTGCTTTGAGCTCATAGAACGGCAACAGTATCTCAAATAACCACTTGTTACAACCGAGGTCTGCAGAAGAGCATCTCTGAACACACAACACGTCCAACCTTGAGGCAGATGGGCTACAGCAGCAGAAGACCACACCAGGTGACCCTCCTGTCAGCTAAGAACAGGAAACTGAGGCTACAATTCACACAGCAACACCAAAACTGGACAATAGAAGATTGGAAAAACGTTGCCTGGCCTGATGAGTCTGGATTTCTGCTCCACATTCGGATGTTAGGGTCAGAATTTGGCGTCAATAACATGACAGCATGGATCCATCCTGCCTGGTATCAACGGTTCAGGCTGCTGCTGGTGGTGTTATGGTGTGGGGGGTATTTTCTTGGCTCACTTTGGGCCCCTTAAGCCGCGTTTCCACCAAGCAGTCCGGGTCGGTTCGTCTCGGCACTGTGCGCTTTTAGCGGCGTTTCCACAGACTCATCCCAGGACGGATCCCTAAAAACCGAGACGAGCCGTCCCACTTTTTTGGGACCCTTTCGTATGGGTGCCAGACTGAACCGATCCGCTCTCGGGAGGTGGAGCAACACACTGCAGACGGTTGATTGGTCAAAAGAATCGTCACTCATCCCGACAGCGGCTGCATTTCTCCTGGCGGCACACAGACTTCTCTGAAACGAAGCTTGGTTGCACTTTGTAACAGAGAGTTACATGAAAATCACAGAGAGGACGAAATGCTGCATGTCTTCCATCCGTGCTCTTTGTTTACTGTGTCGCGTTTTCTTCTTTGTTCGATTTAATCGCGGGGTAAGCTGCTACGGCGTTGCGCTATTGTTTACCAGCTGTGGCTTCCGGCATCAGGCTTACACGCCGCCCACCACGAGAGGGCACAATTTTGCTGTGGAAACGCAAACGGGATGAGACTTTACTGTCCCAAACCGTCCCAAACCATACTGAACAGACCCGGACTGCTTGGTGGAAACGCAGCTTTAGTAGCAACTGAGCATGGTTTAAAGTCCACAGCCTACCTGAGTATTGTTGGTGACCATGTCCATGCCTTTATGAGCACAGTGTACCCATCTTCTGATGGCTACTTCCAGCAGGACAACGCTCCTGGAATCATCTCAGACTGGTTTCTTCAACATGACAATGAGTTCACTGTACTCAAACGGCCTCCACAGTCCCCAGATCTCAATCCAATAGAGCACCTTTGGGATGTGGTGGAACGGGTGATTCTCATCATGGATGTTCAGCTGACAAATCTGCAGCAACTGTGTGATTCTATCATGTCAATATGGACCAAACTCTCTGAGGAATGTTTCCAGTACCTTGTTGAATCTATGCCACGAAGGATGAAGGCAGTTCTGAAGGCAAAAGGGGGTCCAACTCAGTACTAGCAAGGTTGAGATATTGGTTTTAGGCCATATCGTGCAGCCCTAAGAGCAGTCAATCATGTTTTAACCAGCTGAGGGGGCATTTTAGTGAGAGGGCACTATAGTATGTGTTGGGCCCCAAGAAGGCAGTTTCAGCAGTTTTGGCACTTTAGGACTTTTATGGCTCCAAAGAGGGCACTATTGCACAAGTTTTTTCAACAATTGGGCCACAAGGCGGTGACAGCTTACCCCCCCCATCCTTTCCCTGCACCCCACTGAAATTTAGTTTTTACAACTTTCTGTACAACTCTCAGCACTTCTTTTGTGTTCTTTCACTGATCGACTCATTGAGTCTATCATTCCAAGTCAACTCTTCCCCCAGCTGTTGAGTTTATTATTTCAGTCCAGCCTTCCCCTTTAGCAATTCTGTCTATTTCATATTTAATTTTTTTTAATTTTTTTAAAAAATCTTATTTAAAGCCTGCAGGCACCATAAGTGGCAGGAGGTGGTCGTGGAATAGAGCTAAAGCAAAGCACCTCTGTGACTGCAAAAATAAACAGCTATACGTCTTTGTTGTTGTTGTTTGACTTTGATGTGAGAAGTAGCAAACGTGTGTGGGTCAGGCTCAGTGTAGGTTATCAGATTGTGGTGCTGATGCACTCGGGTGTGTGTGTGTGTGTGTGTGTGTGTGTGTGTGTGTGTGTGTGTGTGTGTGTGTGTGTGTGTGTATGGGGGGGGGGGGGGGGGGGTATTTTGGGTTTAGTTTAATTTTAGTCTTGATGAACCGGCTGACTACTGTTTCATAAAGTCTGTTTTGTTCCTGCTACATCAGGGTCTAAAGAGTAAACAAGTCCAGGAGGGCTTCTCAGCAGATTAATGTCACCCTGCAGGCTCTATTGTTGATAGAGTTGATGGAGGAGGTGGGGATTGAGTCAATGATGCTGCGTGGAAGGGAACCATGAGGTTTAAGGTTTAACTCTCTGAGCTGCAGCACAAATCATATTCCCTGCTTTACCTTCTTGATAAGATGTTCAGCATTTCCTGTAATCCTCTCCTGTCTCTCAAGTCTTCAGAATGTTAACCTGTTCTCTGCCATGACCAGATCACATGTGAATCCATTTTCCAATCACAGGCAGCACCACTCAAATGAGTGATGAGCTGAATAAGGGTGGTATCATCAGGGGGTGATCAGATTGATAACACTAATAAAAGAAAAAGTACAACTTGAATCAGAAAGTGAATGTTTAACCTGCAAATTCAGTTGGGCTCACTCTGTAAAGTGTGTCCTGAGTTTATCCTCCAGAGCCTGTTTGACAGGACATGGATGATCAGGATGTACCCTTTGTCATTCACTTTGTTTGCACTGTGCAAGTATTGAAACAAATGGTGTTGGTTCATTTTTACAACACTTGTAGAGTCAAAGCTCCACTGACGTGGTTTAACAGCAAGGGTCGTTTTCTGAGTCCAGCTCAATTCAGTGCTTGATCTGATACAGGATTTTAAAGTGTTGTATTTTATCACATTGAAGACAAAGATACCCTTTCTGTAGAAAAATATGACCGCAGTGCAGTGTCTTAAAGAACAGAACTATCGTTTTGTCAGCAGAACTCTCCTTGAATTGGTCTTTAGATAACAACTGTAACTCTTCTTGCAACTCTTAAGCTTCATTGAAAAAGATGGACTGTGTGATGAAAGAATGTCATTATTAGTGTTCATCACATGAGGATCTCCTAACTGGCTCATGACATGTTGGAGGGGCGGACCTCAAACACCAAGGTCTGCCCATAGCTCTGCCTGCTGCAGCTAAAACAAAGCACTTCAGTCAGAGGCTATCTAAAGCTGTAAAGCCCCATTTACGCGACGACATTTCACCCCAAAACGCAGTGAAAAAAAATCAGCGTTCACATAAAAGGCTGAGAGACTGAAAACGCTGTAGTAAGCATGCCAGGCCTGTAGTTGGTGCTATAACTGTCTTGTCCAGAAACTGCTTTTGGTAGATCTCCAAGTAGTGCTGGGCCAATCATCTGTCGTATTTGGGAATGCTAATTGCAGAAGTGGTGCAACAGATGCACATATTGAGGCCGAGTTTTCATCATAGGTCGGCATCATAGGTCGGCTGCTTCCTTGTAAACAAGAGGATGAAACAATACTTTTGTGTTTCATCCTAAAAACTGTTGCCGTGTAAACGATACCTAAATCAAGTCAAGCTACCACAGGTGCTACCAGAGAGACAGTATAAAGCCTAAAAAGCGCAAAACACCCTCTTTGAGTAACATTATTATGATCCATGTTGTTGTATTCTGAGTTGTATTTTGTACTTGAGGATGATTTCACTTTAAATGTGTGACCTGCTAGCCACTGATAAGTAAGTAAGTCTTTCCTTTTAAGTGTATAGCCGAAGTTTCTTCATCATTGTATATTTTTTTGAAGGTCTGAGATTCCATTATTGTCAAATTTCAGAAGTGATCATTGTGTCGTTCCAGTAGATAATGAGGAACTGTAGAGCACTGACTGTTGCAGTGTGGAAAAAAAGTTAGTCACAGCTTTCTGCAGGCAGGCCAGCATGTAGGAATAAATTTCCTGTAACTATTGATGCAATCTTTCACAGTTTGTGGTCCCTTTGAACCTCTTTTTCAGAGTGGGTTTTTTCACCATTGTGAAAGGACAACAAAGTTACAAAAGAAGTTGATCTGAGTCAGCTGAGTACATATGCAAGCAATTGAGCTCAATAGTCAATATTTGGTGCTGGGTGGTGGATTAAAAAAAAAGAAGCTTTTATGTCAAAGCTTTCCAGGAATCACAAGTTGTTTGGTTAAATATCAGACAGAACACACAGTCATGTTACTGGTCATGAACACTAAAACATAAACTTACAGGAGAAGTTTTGATAAGAGTTAAACCTTTGGATCTACTTACAGGTAGTTTCACATTCAAACAAGGGAGTCAAGGAACAGATGTTTTGTGAAAAATAAACTGAAAATTGGATGTCTTTAGATGTCTGCCACTGGATTCATGTACTACTTTGTGCCTGCTGTGCTCTAAAATCTTAGGAGAAGCTCTAAATGTTTAAAAAGCAGGGACCAGGGTCTAAACTATGGAGCTATTAGCGTAGCAAAATTATTTGTGTGTGTGAATGCATCCCCAAATATGTGAACTGATCCACAAATTTGTGAACAGATTTGCAAATGTGTAAAATATTTATGATTGTTTGTGCAAATCCACAAATGCGTGGACTGTTTTGCAGATATGAAGTCTCAAATGGCTGAAAAGTCTGTTTGTTTTTTCTTCAAGACCTGAAAATACACACAGATCATTGGTTGCAACTGTGGTGGGCCACCCATTTGGTTGTCTGTGTGCATGTGATTTATGCTACAGCCTTGCTGTGGAGTGATTTGCAAATGTGTAGAAAAAAAATTGTCTGTGACACGAGGGTTAGTTTGCCCTGAGCCCAGGCTCGCAGGCGGAGGCTGCCAGGTATAGAGTTATTATTGTAGCATCACAAGAGGGTGTAGAATTCATAGCAACTAAGGAACAATAGTATAACTAGAAGAACTTGGAGAGCGCAGACCTCTGCCAAGCATGTTGTGATTGTAACCAACACTTTAGTCCTACTTTAATGTTAAACTCCCTTTCTGCAGACTGTCTGCTACAATTTGGCGTTAGTTCCAGGTTTGTACAACAATTTGTTACCTGACAGTGTTGAAAATTTACAATAACCGAGTACATAGTTCATTTTCCAGAATAGTATCCAGAATATTTCCAGGATCTGTATCGCACTTTTACATCTGTCAGAAATGATGGTGACCTTGTCTTGTATTGTTTTGCAAAGCATTCTGACTATTTATAGTGGAATTATACACACATATGGTAAAAACGGCCCTATCTGACAATGATGAAGAATTCTTTGAAAAAAAGTCCTGGATCCAGACGGTGATCCGGATCACCTCCAAAAGTTAATCACTTCTTCCTTATCCCATTTCTAACATTTCCTGATAATTTCATCAAGATCCTTTAGTTACTTTTTGAATTATGTTGTTCACGCACAGACAAACAGACAAACTCTCCCAAAAACATAACCCCCTTGGCGGAGGTTATAATAGCTCCATACCGGGCTGCCTACACCTGTGCCTGTGAGTCTGAGCTTAGGGCAAACTAACCCCTCGTCTCACAGACATTTTTTTTTCTATGCATTTGCAAATCACTCCATGAGAGGACTGAAGCAAAAATCACACGTACACAGATGACCAAGTGGGAGACCGGCCTCAGTTGCGACCAATGATTTTGCTCCAATAATAGCTCCATAATAAACGTAGTTTCAGGGTTGCTGATCTGCCTCTTGAACACTTTGTGCTTGGGCAGTAGTTCTCCATGTTGGTCCAAAAACTTTAGGGGGTCAGGGAGGTCCTGAATGGTAAGTTTGATGTGGCTGTTTCAAGCTGCAAAGGCTTTAGAAAGAGACCCATTAGAGGAGGTCTTTGGGATTCCCTTGGATTGCTGCCATACTTCAACTATTACAGAGTTCTCTTCTTGAATTTGATTGTCATATTTTGTCTTCAGGTTTCTCTGTACTGCTTTCAGATTAAGAGAGACAAGCATTTTCATCACTTCATGATATTGGGAAACACATTTCTGGTTATTTTGTTAACTTTGCGTGGATAGTAATTCTTTTAATTTTAACTTTGAATCTGTTTTAGTCCAGGTTTGCATTTGTACTAATATATCTTTATGCCCACTGGAGCAAAAAGTTCCCCGAAATGAGAAGTCTGAGAATTATCATGTTTTTAATGCCTGTAACCACTGACACAGTTTTATAGACCAATTTAGAGATTGAAAACAGCCAACATCAACACAAACTAGAAGCTGAAGTCAAGAAGTTTGTTTGGACTTTTCAGGCTGCAGTTCCCTCCATGTTGTTCTGTTCATTCACTGATTAACATCCAGCTTCATTCAGTGTGTATCGTTGTGTTTCAGTGTTGTGTCTGTGCCGCTGACTGTTTGTTGTCTGTTATTTTCAGGCTGTCTGCAGCAGGAGGAAACAGTAAAACAAGAGCCTTTAAAAAAAGAATCTGCCCGCCAGCATGTGTAGGAAATGCTCAGTGATGAGATGAAGACCTAAAGACACATGAACTCGTCATCACATGTGCGCCCTGCTGAACACACACACACACACTGAAGAGTTGCAGAGGACAGTGTCATAAGACTGTGTGAGCGTGTGGTCGTCCCCGTGTGTATTTCTCACACACTGTGCTGTGGTTGAAGCAAAGGACAAAAGCCAAAGAGTATGGAGCAACGGTTTGCCTCAGCCTACCTGCTGGGAGGCCTTTTGGGTAAGAGCATCCACATGTTTGTGTTTGTTTGTATGTGTGTGTGTGTGTGTGTGTGTGTGTGTGTGTGTGTGTGTGTGTTGGAATATTTGCTGATGCAGTGGTGTTGTGGTGACTTTTTTTCTGTGCTAAAAATGCATAAAATTGCAATGCTTGAATTGCAGACAGCCAAGAGATTCAAGCTTTGACATGTGTTTGGTCTTGTTTGTAATCAGCTAGTAGCTACTCAAGCATGAACAGTGGAGTTAGGGCTCAGAAATACAACCAACAAAGATAACTTGCCAGACTTCCCTGCAGATATCCATCTAATGACATTATTTAAAAGCTCTGTGAGGAGTTTTCATGTTGTATTTATTATGGTGACTACTTCAAACAGAGTCTGTGGGTTGAGGACTGCCTATCCAGTGAGTGTCTCTATCCACTGTCATACAGATGTGGCTCTTACGGAGCTTTCTTTTAAGTCCACTTTTGTTTTTTTTTTTGTTTCTTGTTTAGAGGGGCTGTGAGGAGTTTCTAAGTGATCTTGAAAAAGACTCCCTTTTAGATTTATGCCTGATCTTAATCCACACCTTGAAATGATGATTGATTGCAGGTTGAGGTCTCCACGATAACACCCCGCCTCATGACAAAGTTTAGTAATGAGAAGAGAGGTCTGTGTTTTTCTCTGCTGAAAGAAAAATTCTGTGATTAGTTTTTTAGTAAAGGTGGACACTGGAGCCTATAGCTCTGTCTCAACAAAGTTTGTCTCGGCACGACACGGCACGCATTTTGTGGAGTTTCCACTAGGGATGCACTGATCCAGCTTTTTTTGTCCTGATACCGATACCAGTGTTAGATAATCACCTGCATGCTCTACTGTGGGATAAGACTGGTAATGTTTTGAGTAAAAGACAAAAATGAGTACATATAGAATTACTAAAGTTAATATTTAAACTATAGGAGCTCTAATTTTGTGGCGCAGGGGGCGCAAGCCTGGAGCACCCTGAGCAGTGCTAATTTCGTGTGGCGCACCGCCATGCGCTGCCAATTTCACAATTTGGTAGACTGTCTGTGCAGAGATGGGTGTGACTGCGCACCAGGGGGAGTTGATGGCGCACCAGGGGGAGGTGCCAGCAGATTCATGTTGGCACAGTGACAATTTCGTGCCAAAAACAGTGCAGAAAGTGCGCTGAAAGCTCGCCAGCTCCAACTTGGTCTATTCTCGGCAGCACACCCTCCGCAGCTTTATTTTGGTGACAGGCGCACATGTGAGCACATGTCATCAAAGCATCAGAGGCAGGTTTCCAGAGTGTCAGGCACATTTTAATGCAATAAACAATCACAACAATCACTATTTAATGTAACCGTCTGAACCAGTGTATACATTTATATCTATATTAACTGTCCTGTCACATCTGATGTCAGATTAAAGCCGTTAAATTGAAATCAACTGGAGCAGTAATGCAAACTAACAACTTCACATCTCTCAGCCAGTTAACCTGATGGCAGCTGAAAGTTTGATGCACATCTTACAATTAACCTATAAACAGCCTTAACATCTGATACTGAGTATATATCTGGTTCTCTCATTTCATTTAATTCAAAGAAAAGAGGGAGAGAAAAGACAAAGAAAAAAAGAGACAAAATAAATGTTTGTCACTCAGGATTTACCTCTGATTTCCCATATTTCTCTGTTTTAGTCTTTATTTTTGACGTGATCTAAAAAGATGGAGTACATTATTGTAAGGAGGATGAGGTGGAGACACTGGGAGAGTATACAGTATATCACCAAAGTTTCTGCTATTTGGCGATGACAAACCAGGAGTGCAGGTGGATCAAAAGTATTCTGAATGGATAAGCCAGCTGTGTAACTGTCTCTTCATTTTGTACTCCTATTAATGACAAAGGAACAGATTACATCTGTCCCTGGAGCTGGCCCACATGGTGACGCGTTTTATGTCCTCCGATGTGCCAATCTGTCCATTCTCCTGCTGCAGGGACAGCAGCTCTGACTGTCTCCACTACCGGGTCTTTCCAGCACACTGTTCCTGCGGTGCTGGGGATCAGTCAGACCAATCAGGCGCTGCGCCTTGGCCGCAGTGCATTTAAAGGCGAGGAGAGGCACTCATTTGATTGGTGAAAACAGCGCTCGGCTGTGTTAAACCCACTCGTTAAACCACCGGCTTTTGTCCTCCCTCTCTGCCATTTGCACGGAGAAAGGCGTGGACGCGCAGCTCTACGCTCCTCTGCTCCTTGACTGCGCCTCTCTTGGCACTGCAAGAAACTTGCAAAGTTGCAAAAGCAGTTTGGTTAAAAAAATGCTTCAGGGGCACAGTTGGCTGTGGAAACGCAAACAGGATCAGGCTCTATCGATCAAACCCATACCAAACCGTACTGATCTTAACCAGACTCCATGGTGAAAATGGGGCTTAACTGTCAGAGGAAAAAAAGGACAGAAGAGCAGAGAAAGCTAAATGGAAGAGTGACAGCACACAAGTTAAAGGCTTACACAGGGGCTAATCTGTTTGTGCTAATGTTTATTCCGACCCACAGTCAGCAGTTATTCTGCAGTGGTCTGTTCAAACTTGAGAGTCTATCAATAAAATGAAGAGCGAGGTTACGTTAGCTCTGCTTGGTAGAGGACTGGCAGGACATAACCAGGATTTACTAGCGTTACACGTTTCAGACATGTCTTAGCAAATATAAACAGCTACTAAACTCTGGTACAAACTGACAAAGTTTGCTTGTTGTCACGTTTCAAACAACATTTGATTAAATTTTGATTTTTTTTTCTTTTAATGCAAATGATCTAAACTCCTGTTTATGATGATTTTTTGACTTAAAAAAACTAGTTATTTAACACATTAAATTATTCAAATAAATTAACTGTACTTAAAAAATATATTCTCAACGTATTTATTTAAAGTAAAAAAAAAAAAAAGAAAAAAAAGTTAAATCTGACAGTGGTGACACAGTTGTGATGGCTGTAGCATTAATGTTTCCTTGACAACTCAATAAAAGATTTGGTACGACAAATTAAAATCTGTCTTGAACATATTATCTCTGCTGATTTCATTGAACAGAATGACAATGTTTAAGCATGAACAACTAATATTAACTGTCTGCAGAGAGCTGGCTGCTTTTAGCCTCAACTGACATTACATGCTTATATTTTAAGAATATAAATAATATTTCCGTACTAAAGTGACAGTGTTGACATATCATGGTTGTGACATCAATAAATATGTGAATATTACAGGAAAATGGAAAAAATTACAGCAGTCTCTGTGACCTTGTCTTGAGGAATAAAGCTGACCAAGTGATTATCTGGTTTTATTGCTTTTTAATAGGTATCTGATACTGTTGATGAAAACTCAGGACATATTTTGAGCGATCACAAAATAGCCCCTCCAGCTCCACACAACGTTGCGTTGCCTACAGTGTGATAATAATTCAATTCAACCAATCAACATTTTGAAAATTGAAAAAAAATTGGGCAGGAAGGAAAATATTAGCGGTGCACCAATCACAATTTTCTGGTAGATCACCCATCACTGATCTTTAAAAAGCCTGACCTCTCGATACCGATTTGGGATGATACAGATTTTTATTTTTGCATATACCTTCAATTTTCCAATCAAATTTTATTGAAAATCATTGAACGATACATGTGAAACAATTTTTTTTGTATTAACTGTAACAACCAATAAAGTGTCGTGAGTTTTGGGTCTCAGAGCAAAAAGCAACAATGGCTGGCTGTCAGACCTTCCCGGAGGTATATAAGATCAGTTTTGTATGTAAGGATGGGCCAATCACCGATCCCTGATCACTGATCGCCCAAAATTAAGGAAATCAAGGAGTACGTCCAGGTTCAGCTAACCTGCATTCATGAGCCATAATCGTGCACCAAGTGCATAATATCCACAAACATACACTCTGATGCTCTCCTATAACCCGTGGTCTCTGTGTTGATGGGGTGTTTTTGCAGAACGCTGGTTATGAATTGGCCTCTTTGTTGAAACATCTCTGACAGTGTAAATTACCTTTTGAAGCAGTCTAGAAATCATAAATTCCATTATTTTCCCCCGGCAATGTTTCCTGTGTTATTACATTTTACAGTGATTGGTTTTAAAGACTGGATGTGTTTCATTGCTAAGAAGTCATAAGACAGGAAATATTGAATTAAGAGATGGCAGGACATATGCCTTTGCTGATTGTTGATTTAGACAAGTACTATGTATCCATATAGTAACAGCTAGATAATAGTTCAGTTCAGTTTACATTTATTTGGGTGGGGTTAAGTGAGGTACTTGTCAAAAGTTATAGTATTGGCCACTGTGGATCCTGGCTAGTTTGTCCCTTTTGTTAAGAATGTGGCTGGGCAACTGGAACAAAAGCCTGACCTTCAACCCCATCAGTCAGACCAACCCTACCACACAAACTCATTCAGCAAACTCTGTGTCAAAAACTCATGTTGGTGTAAGTGTACACTCTTTGTAGACAAACACTTTGTTTTGATGCCAAGAGTCAATTTTTCGTGCGCCACATATTTGAGTTCTCCTGGCTGCAGCTCACTGATCAGATAATCTGGTCTGTGATGTATGAGGCACTGAGATATTTTAAATTCTGGGAATGTTCGCTTAAAGAGCACTTTATGCAATAGATTCTGAACAGCTGACTCATCAATCCCTGGAGGGTTATTTCATAAATCAAGGGGTAGACTCAACCCTATCTGAAGCTGATGATAACTTGTTTACTTATTTCTCCAGCTGACCAGAGTGCCCTGTGGCTGATATTCAACTATTTGAAAACAACAAAACCTTTACAACCATGAGAGGTGAAAAGTCTGTCCTGTATGTGGGGGTCGTAAACTTTGTGTCTCTTGTGACACTGATCCATTTGCATCCATTTGTCTGACTATAACAGATGCTCTCCTTATTCTCTCTCTTAAACACACACACACAAACACCCTATGAACAGCTGTGGCTCCATAAAAACAGCAAGTCCTGTTTTCCTTGGTGTCTTTCTGAGGAAATGAAGTTTAAAGAGTATCATGAACGTTACACACTTCCTTTACATGTAGAAAGAAATCACTTTATTAGATTCAGCATATAACCAGATTATAAGTCACTAACACTGTTAACTCATCAGGTATACTTTAAATAGATCATTCGTCTGCAAATTACCTGCAATGAGACACGGGCGCAATACAGTAGAGTTTTTTACTGCTGTGTATGTTGTGCTCCTCACACAATGTTGCAGATAAATAAAAAGTTTTGGTGTCTTTTTTGGCAAATGTGCTTTGAAATAGTTGTTTATTTTTTTTCTTTCCCCTTGTCTGAATTATTTTTTCTGCTGAGCACTGTCACATGACAGCGTTGAAAAGACCAGTGCATTTTTTTCCTGGCAGTCAGAGAGATGTGAATATGATTAACTGCTATAGTGACCATCACCAGCCCTCCCTGTAGGCTACTCCATCATTCTAAACTTTATTTAACCCCTGATGTGAGCTGAAGGGGAGGGCCGTGCCACACCACAGTGTGAAAGAAGGGGAAATAATGACAGGCAGGACGAGACAAGACAAACAGAAGGGAGGACAAACGTCTACTATGGGCTAATTCAAGTCAATATAGGAAGTAAAGGTTGTACGAAACCAGGGACACCAGAAATGTGGGGTCTTGATAGTGTGGGGAGTGTGGGCCTACGTGGATAGGAGATGAAGTGGCATGCATCACAGGATGTGAGAAGATGTGTAATAGTACCCGACTCAGCATGCTCTGACAGGATCTATCATATCTCTTAGTTAAATAGTTGTTTATGCATAAAAAAAAACTCAGTGATATGTTGTGTTCCTCTATCAAAGTCCTTTAGATGTGCAGACAGTAAAGCTTTTGACTCAATTTATCCAGTGGAAATGTGTGTTAGAAAGTGAACAACCATAAACCGAAGATGTATCACCAACATAACTTAAAATTTACTAATCTGACTCCATACTTCTCTTACCTCTTTCCGTGCTGATTGTTTGATGGAGAAGGATAAGCAGGGGATGTTCTTTTTCTCAGATGAATTTAAAGTTACTAGTAATAAGTCAAGAATGTGCAGTTACAGAGTCTCTGGGTTCATTTATGCTTCCCTGACAACATGTGCAGGGTCAGTTCATGAAGTCTGACTCCCTACATCTCCCTAGAAGCCTTATAAATATATGATACAATGGTTGGCCAAGGGTTGGATGAGTCTCTCTGGGTGTCTGCTCTTGGTCATTGGTTGTTGGCAACTCAACATCTGCAGGGAAACTGTTAAAACCACATGTTCCCTGTCCCCATACTCCAACTCCTTTAAAATAAACTCTGCAAAAGTAAATTCCTGAATTTGAACACACAATTAATTATTTCTATTATCTGGGATAAGCATTACCTTCTCTTGTGGTCACCTCTCATCTTTATACTGGGTGATCTATAGCTTAGGTCCCAGGTGCTTTTAACCTTCCATTAAGTGTCCAACAATACACCACAATAAATACATTTGTATTGTATTATTAGCAAAGCACGTGGTACACGGTAGACGTAACTGGCTTTACTCATTACTTTAAAAGTAAAAGGAGACCTTATTTATTCCGCACCAGAAAGTGTTATTGTAACACACCAGGGGAAGGACCCAAAATGCAAAACTTGAAAGTCAAGCAGAGAGATCACAAACCAGTCGAACTAGTCAAAGGTTAGGTACACAGACAGGCAGAAAGACAGGCAAAAGTATCCAAAAATCATTGGGCGGAGACAGGGATGGATACTTTTCACATTTGAAACCATCTGGTACCAATCCCCGGTATCTAACAATAGGTATGGGTACCTCAAGTTTTTGAATATAACATATTTATTCTACAATATATAACCTTTATAATGCTGTGTTTAAATCCAGCAGGAAAAATCGCCTTCTCTTCCGCTCCCTCACAGCCACAAGGATGCATCCAGGCACCTCAACATGGTACCATTTGATTTTACGTGAATCGGTACTTAGTCCCACAGACAGAATTTGGTTGTTATCTGTAAAGGCACCTAATTCGGTATCCATCCCAAAGCAGAGACAAAGTTGAAAAAACACAGGCGAGGATCAGAAAAACAGGGGAGCTCCATAAGAGCTGAATAAGGCTGGGACGCTGACCAACGCCATGTCCACAGTAGCTGCATAACCAGGTAACCACATATATTTATATACGATTAGACCTGTCATCCACACAAAAACATAGTTTTACGTCACTAAAAACGATGTCTTCTGAAAACAAAGTGAAATTGAAGATTTTGAGATAGTTTTGTGTTTATACTGGGAAACAGAGCTTTTGGTTCTCGGATATCACAGCTGAATGGCGGGGTTCATTCTGTGGGCTGGCACAGGTTTATTCAGCATGGACTGTATTTTCCTGCATGTGAAGCTAGACACAGTTACACTGTGGTAGACTATTTGCTCCCTGTGTGAGGATTCAGGGAATGATCTTTGATTGTTGTAACAACATTAGACAGATACCTGTTTAAAACAAACACCATTGTCTTAAATCTAAATCTTATAGATGTTCCAGTACTGTCCACAGAGAAAGGATAGAAATTGTTGAATCAATTTGTAATTAGCTGAAACTTAGTAATGGACACTATGGACACACCCCCTGTTAAAACAAGGTGGTTCCATTGTAGTGGGCTTAATTAATATCTCATCTATGCCAGACATAACTGTAAGATGATAGGGATGGGTACCTTTCATATTTGAAATGATACAGTAACGATGTCCAGTACCCGGCAATAGGTATATTTAATAGATTTTTTTTTTATTTATTTATGAAATTTCAAAGTTTTTCAATTTAACATATTTATTTTTTGATTTATAAACTTACAATACTGTGTTCATGTCCGGTGGGAAAAGGGGTACAACAGACAGAAAACGGTCGGTACCTATAAAAGTACCTATTTGGTACCAACCCCCATAAGATACAGCTATTTAATTTGTATATACAAGAATCAAAGGATCATTTTTCACCTGACTGCGTTTAATTAAATCTATTCTGACTGGTCTAACCCCATAACAGTATTCTCAACAGCAACCAGGTTACACATGACAAATCAGATCACTTTGCATCAGGGTCTTGTTAGCCCTGTTTGCGTTTCCCCTTTTCATTACCATCTCACCCTACATTATGTCTTACATGACAAAAACGCGAGACACGCTGTAATCAAAAGATCCAGTTTACTATAATCGTGGTTGGACATGTGTTTTGTGTTTGTGTCAGATGTATCTGCAGTAACATCAGAACACTGTGGTGCACAAAGGGGGATCATCATATTTCCAGATGACAGTTATACATCAGACACATTTTTTTTTTTTTTTTGGTTTTGTTTCGTTCTTCGTACATATTTTCCACCCTCTAGGCCTGTTGTTTCCTACACTGAGATATTAAAAGGCAGTCCACTGACCTATGTCTCCCCTGCTGTGCAAAACTATAGTCTCAAGTGGTTTTAAAAACTAGGAGATTTTTCATAGAATAGATCATATTTTGCTGTGTATACATGTTTTTGGAACTTTTCAAACCAAATTTTTCCCTTAGAGTCTGGAAAACAGGAACCTGAACGATTGAACTCACATGGACACCCACACTGAGGTTTTAGAATCCAAAAAAGCCCAAAATATCTGTTACTGACTCAATGTGAAGAGCTCTGAGCAACCAGCTTTAACAACATTGACTCACCTTCAGACCTCAGCGGTGACACAACTTTGCTCATCTCTTCCTCTGCCACACTTTGACGCTTTATGAATGTGTCGCCCACTTCCTCCATGTGGTCACCTCGATGAGCAGCAGAGAGTGTTGATCTTTTGACACAGAGGTCAGATGACACATCAGTTTATGATGTAGTTCATTCCTGTTGTCCTCTGAGTATCCACAGCTCGAGAGGGTTGTGTCCTACTAGCTCTAAAACTAGTGTGATTGACAGAATCCAAACATTTATGACATCTGGAATAACTTGCAGTATAAAAATGACAGCACTGAGCCACACCAGGTTTCCTTTTTATTCCCCTGTGTCTGTTGGATTGTGCTATCTGACTCCGTTTTTATCTGGTGTCAATATACTTTTTCACGTTTTTGGCAAAAAAAGCCCCTTGGTTAAACATTAAATATACAATGACATTACTCATGTTCATCTTGGCTGCCTTCCCAGTCACCAATAAAGTAGTCTTGGTCCTCGTGGTCCTAGACCAACAATAAAATAGGTCTCCCTGGTGTATTAAGCCTTATATCTACAGATGTGTTTATAAAGAGTAACAAACCACACACCCCACATATTTGACTGTTTCAGTATTTCCTTAATGTGTCCTTTAGAAATAGTTTATTTTGACTTTCACCTCAACATGATGACCTAAATGTATGTAATAAATATAATCCTTCCAATGGCTTCTTGTTCTGCCCTGGGGCTTCTTCTCAGACATGGTGTAAATGCAGGAATTTTGATGCTACCTGGGACACCAATCACATGATTTGCAGTCTATTGTATCGATGCATAATTAAAACTATGAGGTTCAGGGATGGGCCTTTGCATTGATACAGAACTCCCTAAACCTATGGTGTACGCTACAGCTTAGTTTTGATGCAGATTTGTAATAGAAAGCGAAAGCAAACTATAAAAGAGATGGAAATATCAGTAAGCAGAGGTCATGAAGAATCTACATTTGATGATAGCACATAAACTATTATTTATGTCTTAGTGCAGTTTTTGCAATAGGTGCAAACAAAACAAGCCGTCTTGACATTATTCACTGTGTTCAGATTTTTTTTAAGTTTATAGAAGTATTTAACTTTTTCTTTACATTTGTATACAAAAGAAAACATTTTGGGCTCTAATGTCATGGCGCAGCGCAGGGGGCGCAAGCCTGGCGCAGCCTGCGCAGTGCTAATTTTGTGCTGCACACCTCTGTGCGCTGACAATTTGACAATTTGGTCTGCGCAGGGATTGGTGTGACGGCGCGCCAGGGGGAGTTGATGGCGCACCAGGGGGAGGTGTCAGCAGATTCATGTTGACGCAGTGACAATTTTGTGCCAAAAAAGTGCGCTGAAAGCTTGCCAGCTCCAACCTGGTCTATATTCGGCGCAAGGCGGAGCGCACCCCACGCAGTTATAATTTGGTTACAGGCGCACATGTGTGCACATGTCATCAAAGCCTCAGAGGCAGGTTTCCAGAGTGTCAGGCACATTCGTGATTTCCCATATTTCTCTGTTTTAGTCTTTATTTTTAACATGATCTAAAAAGATGTAGTACATTATTGTAAGGAGGATGAGGTGGAGACACTGGGAGAGTATACAGTATATCACCAAAGGTTCTGCTATTTGGCGATGACAAACCAGGAGTGCAGGTGGATCAAAAGTATTCTGAATGGATAAGCCAGCTGTGTAACTGTCTCTTCATTTTGTACTCCTATTAATGACAGAGTCCCGGGAGCTGGCCCACACGGTGACGCGCTTCGTGTCCTCCAATGCGCCCCGCTATCCATTCTCCTGCTGCAGGGACAGCGGCTCTGACCGTCTCCGCTACCAGCACAGTTTCCGCGGTGCTGGGGATCACTCAGACCAATCAGACGCTGCGCCTCGGCCGCAGGGCATTTAAAGGCGAGGATAGGCGCTTATTTGATTGGTGAAAACAGCGCTCGGCTGTGTTAAACCCACTCACGGGTTATCTCCTCCCTCTCTGCCATTTGTGCGGAGGGAGGCGTGGACGCGCAGAGCCCTATATGTCTTTGAAACATTTTGAACATTGGGTGTTTCTCATTTTCATTTAGGCTGAGAAGTTGCTGGGCGACTGATACAGTTTGGTTTCCGATGACTTCTCTGCAGACACTGTGTTTCTGCACCTGGTTTGGCCTACCAAAGGTAGTGTTTAGGGCTGTACTGGTTTGATCTGGTTAACACTGAGTGAGCAGGCCAGTTGATGAGGTGATGGTCTTTAAAGACTAAGCTGCCAAACAGTCCATGGAAAAGCGGGAGGCATGTATTCAGGAACACTTGTATCTTCTTGTCTTGAACTGATTGTGTTTTCCTCCATGGAAGGACATTTATCTTAAAAACAGTGCAGTTCCCCTTAGAATTCACCTCAACATCATCCTGAACCTGGAGAAGACCAACAAGTTTAGCGTCAAGAATGACAGCCCGAAACACACCACCACCATCGTCTGGTTGGTGCCATCGTTAAGTTAAAGGCCACTTCAAGTCCTACCAGGTGCCAACTCTCCTGGTCCGTGTAGGGTTTCCCAGCACCCACCTGTGAATATACCTTTGGAGAAGTCAGCATTCGTGTATTGTGTAGCTCATTCCAGTTGTGTTTCCTGATTTAGTTTTTCAGTGGAGGTCTTGTCTTTTCCACCTGTCAAAGTGTTATTGAGTAGACCTGGGTACATCGCTGAGTCCCACAGCTTCAGAGGTAGCCTTACTGGGAGCTGAGGGTCTTTCAGAATCCTCTTATTGATTCTTGACAACTCCTGACTTGATTATATTCAAAAAGCTTTTTCTACTCTAGGTTTTCTCCCATCCCAACTTTTTTGGACGTATCTTTTCATAGTCCTGTAGTAATGCAGCAATTTCTTTACTACATCATTAGCAGATTTTCTTTTACTCAGACTTTCAACAGGTTGACTCTGTTCGTCTTTACTTAGACACATGGTTTGTGATAAAGGATATTTCATTTCTTAAAAATAGGGTTTTGATAAAGCAAAAGGCCTTAAATACATCATACTAAAACACTTTTTTTTCTGGACAGCAGCCTTCCAGATATTTAAGAAACGATTACTTGCATTGTATAGAAATGTGGAACACAGTCTTGAACACCTGTCCACTTTCTTACCTGGCTCTCTTCTCCTCCTTACTTTCTTCCTATACTTATGTTCTCTCCTTTGTTCTCTGCTATCCCTGTTTACCAAAAGGCAAAATCAACCACCAAACTCTGAGTCTCTAAGCTGTGTGGTTGCTAGCTAACATACAGTGATCAGTGTCATGTGATGTGATTGATTTAAGTGTAAGTTAAAGTTTAAAGGTCCTGTGTGTTTTCTGACTGATTTCATTAAGCCAAACTATTTACTTACTACTAAAAAGTTTATCGCTCAGAAGCTGGAGAGTCTGTCTGGTGTGCATTGTATCACCAAATATCACCCATGAAATAGTTTGGATCCATCATGGACTGGCAAAAGCGGGGCTAAGTTGGTTGTATTTGAAAGAGTCTTTGAAATTGGAGACACTTTGAGCTGCTGCTGATCCTGTGCTGTGACACAGGATGTTTGCTCCAACTCAACATCTCTCTAAATCACATTCAAACAATAAAAACAGGAATTTGAACATTTGTTTTGTACTGTCATGTCAACAGGGTGTAAAGTCTCCATAAAAAATGACTGACATTAATACTGATTCCTCTATTTCTATTTTTACTGAGTTAAACACTCAGAACTCTGAGTAAGAATCACCAAAACATTCACAGACTCTCTCAGGCGTCACTTCTCTGTCTTGGATGCATGCTGAGGGTTATTGTCCCGTAAGGCGGTAACCTTTGTCCCATCCTAAGGTCTTGAACCCTTTGGAAGAGGTTTTCGTTGAAGATAACTATAATTTGCTTCACTCTGTCCTCTGTCCCTCAAGCTGGACTTTTCCTCCAAATTCCTGCTGCCCTTTCACCACAGAGAGTAATCATCTTATCTTTAAACTTGGCCTGAGGCATGGATGAGTTGCTTTTTTTTTGTCTTAGGAGGAAAGTATCTGAGGAACTCCATACCTAGAAGGGCATATCACCCACACCTCTGAAAAGATGAGATAGGGCACAACATGGAGAGATTTTTACATTGTGAGATAAGATAGAAACTAACATCATCCAGATTTTTTTTTTTTGTCTGAGAAGTTCAAACTCACATTTTTTTTTAGCAGATTGCTTTTTTTTTTTTTTTTTTTTAGCTTTGCTGCTTTCATTAAAAGTGGAAAAATGCTTTTACAAAGGAGATGTCATAATGATGCAGATGTGCAGAAAGCAACAAAGTGAGCTGAAATGAAATCAGGGGATTCAAATAGAATAGTTGGGGATGCTGGGGTGAGCAGTAGTAGAAGAGTAAAACGATAAAGCAAGAAAATTCACATGTAATCGAAAAAAAAAGTAAATTACACAATGAGATGGATGAAATATTCTTTAAAAAATCAAAAACATGATGAAAAAGAGATCAGTAATAAGGATTCTGTATCGTCTGGATGGCCAGGGGGGAAAGTAATTGGTTATATTTACTGAAAGCTTTTTGGTGTACTTCTTTATTATTAGTATTTTTTTAAGTCACCAGGAGGAGACGCCTGCGCTGTTGTCTGCTTTATTATCTGTCACAGCGTGTGCCCTTTGTTTCTTTGTCTTCCATTACACTGTGAACATTTCATTGTGGCTTCTGCAGCCTGCCATCACAGAGGGACTCCTGCTGTGAGCAGCATGTGTGAACAAGCAGCCTGAGGAAAATTACTGGAGACAGTTTCAGCTGTAAGTGAATGTCAGAGCTGATTTATACATGGCTTCTCAAGTCAGCTTAGTCGCTATTATCTGCCTCTGTTGGCTCTCTGCACTGCCATGGGCCCATGCGCCCTGTCATCTTAAGACAGGGCTGACTTCTGCATGCTTTGAGTTCCTCTGCAGGGACAGCTGACTGTCCTCAACTCCTGGTGAAATTATGGGGTTCTCGGACACAAGCATACCTAGTTGCAAAGTGTTGCAGAGGTTCATTAGTCGGCTTTTGATGATAATTACAGGTCATAGGGGTCATTTCCTGTGGGCAACACTTTCTATTCTCGGCCATTGTTACATAACAGTGCTTGACTCCTATCTATGTGGGGGAAACTGGTTTTAATGTTAAAGCTCCTCTGACTGTGTGTTCATGATAAATTATTATCCAACAGATTCAATCAGTCTGAACAATTACATTCATATAGGGATGTCCTGATATTACATTTTCACTTCCGATATGATACCGATACTGCAGCATTGAGTATTGGCCGATACCGATATTAATCCGATACGATATCAGCATTAAACATGCATACTTTTATTACTTATTTTGTAGTAAGTCATGTTCGAAAATACTTGATTAAGTGATATTATTCAAACAAAGAACATTAATCAGCAACAGTAGGTATGAGGAAAAACTGACCCATTTATAATTAACCAATGGGTAACAGAAACTGCTTATATAGGAGATTTTAGATGCATTCCAATACGATACCAATACTTGTTTTTTGCTGATATTAGACCGATATCCAATATCAATATCAGACTGGGACACCTCTACATTCATATAAATGTCAAATCCTTAGGGGACTAGATTTTGAACCCAGACTTGTTCTGCCTTCCCTTTGTAGTCTGACAGGTGTTACATAATCTTGCCTGAGCATGCTTGATTTGTTTGCATGAAGCAGTTTGTGTCTGTGGAGCAAAAGGTGAAGAATGCATGAAATGCCATCACAGGATCAACCAATGACTATTTAACTTCATGTTAGTCTTTTGCAACCATTTGCATATGAGTGCCTAAATCCATTTCCAAAAGGAAAAAAAAAAAAACTTTATGTGACAATATGTGTATATTTTGGACACAAAATGTTAATTCCCTGAACACTGACACCTGATATTTGTTTAAAATTAAACAAAGACAGCATATCAAATATAGAACTCAAAAATTAAATTAGTCTGAAGTGTCTCATTCTGTATTTCATACCAAAATGAGTGTATTTCTAGAGCGGGCAAAAATTAATGCATTAATCAGATTAATCCAGTTATCATGATTAATCTGATTAAAAACTTTAACACAATTAACTCATCTTGTTGCACAGAATGACTCAAATTCCCTCAAATGTTGCTGACAATGCATTTTGGGCAATTCGTCCAAGTAGATTTGAGTACCAAAAAAACAAACAAACAAACAAACAAACAAACAAAAAAACAACAACAAAGAACAGAATAGTTGACCAACAAAAAGTATCATACACACTCTGCAGGAAGGAGTTTTTTTCTCTGCTAGCTCTTTGGCTAATGTGTCACCCAGCTTGTATAAAACTACCCTCATAGAACGTTGGGGCCTCAGTAAGTCTAACTCCGACAAATTGACACAATTGCCGTGTGGATTGCAACAAACTCCAGACCCATTAATAACATCAAGGACATGTTTTTTAAAAAGGTTTTGCAAGTTGCCTCTCAAGATGCATTGTACAAGGCTCCATCAAGAAGCACAAAGTTTTTTGTCAACATGAAATGTTAAACACGTTTAGTGCAAAAATATTCCCTTTTCTCTCAAGTCTGTTTGCTCATACAAAATGAAACATGATTAATATACACAGCAACCCTGCAGCTCATTTGATTAAACATTTTAATTGTTTGACAGCTCTACCCAAAACAGAATTCAAGTCAATTGCAGCATTTCAACAGATAGATTCTATCCAGTTCCACGGTTCTACAGTTTCATTAAGCAGACACTTTTGTCCAAAGTGACGTGACAACACAAGCAAGAACTTAGACGGAAGGAAAACCTGGTTAGTGTGGCAACAGTGCTGCACGTTATTTGGCTGCAGGTGCTGCCATTAAGTTCAGGATTCTTTTTTTTTAGGTTGTAAAGAATAATCTAGCAAACAAACCACAACTGATTGCTGCAACAATATACTTCAACAAAATCCAGTAATAGTGCTGAAAAATCAATAAGATCTGAGTCTCAGACCTTCTGACTCAAAAGAGGAGAAGGGTCGGCTTAAGTGCTTAAGTGGTCCCTGAAAAGAAGAGTCTTCAGACATCTCTAAAGTAGAAAGGAACTCTGCAGATCATAAACAGTTAGGTAATTCATGCCAGCATTTGGGCACCACAGTGGAGAAGAGTCTGGCTAGAGATTTAGAGCCGTGCTGGGCTGGGAGCACCAGGCGTCTTTCACAAGCAGAGCATAGCGGGCAAGAAGAAGTGTAGATCCTCCTGATGTCATAGAAGGCATATCAACAAGATTGAGCAATCAAGGCCATGTGACCCTTAATGGTCAGCTGGTCATCAATCATGACACCCAGATTTCTGTCAGAGTTTGTGGCACAAGTTGATTGGAATCAAGCAGAACACTGATCTGTGGTTGAAAAAAATTGGAAAATTAGCTCAGTTTTGGACGGATTTAGCTGAATGTGGCGTTCCTTCATCCATGTGGAGATATTAGCCTGACACGCTGATATTCCATCTGAGACAGTTGTGTCGTCAGAAGGAAAAGACAGTAAAAGCTGAGTATCGTCAGCACAACAGTGGTAGGAAAAGCCATGAGAGTGGATCACTGCGCCAAGTGAGGTGGTGTATAAGGAGAAGAGTAGGGGACCAAGCACCGAACCCTGGGGTACCCCTGCTGATAAGCCATGTAGGTTAGACACTTCTTTTCACCATGACACTCTGAAGGATCTGCCTGTGAGGTAGGACTTGAACCATGACAGCACAAAACCTGAGATGCCAAGTTCAGAGAGTGTGGAGAGGAGGATTTGATGGTTCACTTTGTCAAAAGCAGCAGACAAGTCCAGCAGTAGTAGGACAGAGGACTGACCTGCAGCTTGAGCCAGTCTGTGATTCTGTGATTGACTGGAGTGCAGGCTCAGCGGAGTGGTCACACCTGAAGCCAGATTGATATGAGATCAGATTGTTTTTCAGTAGTTGCTCAGAGACTTGGTTATAGACTGTGTGTTGAAGTATTTTTGACAGGAAAGGCAGTAGTGAGACAGGCCTGTAATTTTCAACCTGGGCTGGCTTGAGATTCGGTTTCTTAAGCAGCTGGTAGGTATAGGATCAAGACGACAGGTTGTGGGTTTGGCGTTTAGGCGAAGTCTGGAGACCTCCTTCTCTCTCAGAGGAGCAAAGGAGCAGAGTGTGGCATCAGAAGCAGGTTGGATCTGACTTAGCTGGTCAGGCTCAGAGAACTGGTTGTTAATGTTTGCAACCTTCTCAGTGAAAAAGGAGGCAAACTTGCCCAGAGTCAGTGCAGTAGAGGTCTGAGCGGTTGGAGAGAGTGAGGAGTTTAGTGGCAGCACAGGTTTTGTTCTGATGATAGGCTTTCTTTGCCGCCTAAAGGCAGGATGTGAAAAATGCCAGTTTTTAGCGGGTAGAAGGACAAATCAGTGGGTCTTTAAAATTTACGCCACTTTCTTTCTGCTGCCCTGAGTCCTCCTCTTTGCTCTTTTAGAACTTCAGAGAGCCATGGACTAGGTGGCTTTGTCTTTGCTGGTTTTGATACCAGGGGGCAGAGTTTGTCCAGAGCCGATGACAGAGAGGAACATAGTGTATCTGTAGCCTGATTAATGGACAGTAAAGAGAACTGAGAGTGGTTGGGCATTGTGGGGGACAATACATCAGTCAGTCGTGTTGCTGTCCTTGGACTTTTTTGAGTTCAGGGGAAATGTGTCATTAATTATGACGAATCACTGAGTAGAGGGGATTTCCATGATTACATTTTTTCATGACTTGACAGCACTAGTTTTTTTTCAAGTTATTTCACGAGATTTCAGCTACCAAACATTTCATGGCCTCAAACCATCACAGATCCTGGCTTCTGAACTATGTGCCCACAACAAACATGGTGGTCCCTTTCACAAAATCCATTATTTCCAAAATAAAGTCGAATTTGTCGTCTGTATCATCTCAACAACAAGACTGTGCATGTTAAAGGAGGTGTTTCTGGAGCTTCTTTGTACTTGCTTTTTTTTGGGTTGAGTTTGTGTCTGAGAATGTTGTTCCGTATTGTTCTCTTTGCCCTGGGGTGGTGAACCTTAATCTTTCCTTTAGGGAAGGCTCAATCTTCAGTGGATGCTCTGGTTTTTTATTTATTCTTCTTGGTTTCTTTCTTTCTTTATTAATTTATTTATTACACCCAGTCATGTTTCAACCTGTTTCCACTTGACCTTATCAATCATGTGTCATTATGCCATGACTGCATTTATCATTTGAAACTTTTACAGTCCTTTGTTGGCTCCATCCATTCTTTTTGGAACATGTTGCTGAAATTAAATTCAGTATGTATCTGTACACTTCAGTATCATTCTCCAAAACAAATACAGTTCTGGTTCTACATTGAATACAATGGTTATTTTTCTGTTTCAATTTACATTCCACAAATTGTCCCATCTTATTAGGAAACAGGGTGTGTACCAGAGAAAGGTACGCTTGACCCCGATATGTAAGGTATTCTTTCTCGTGCTGTATTCATTATCGAGATGTCTGTTGAATAAACTGCTATTGGCTTGTTTTCCAGGAGGCTTTACTGTCAGAATGTATAATAAATCTACTCATTTGATGAGGTTCAGCGGGTTCAGATGCAGAAACCCATCATATGAAATATTTAAACCTTCCCTGAATCTTTACTCCTGAGTTGTGTAAGGTTTGGTTTCAGCCAGCTTGTTGGGCTGCACATGCTCACAAGACGATCAGGCATCATTCTGTTCAATCCTTTCAATATAGTTGTAATTTAACATGACTTTTTAATGTCTTAAAGGACTTGTATATATATATTTTTAATGCCCCAATCCTCCTGTTATCAAGCAGCTGGGCAGAGCTGGGCACACTCAGACTAAAGTATTAGATGTTCAGCCATGTGTTGCTCTCATATGTTTCATCTTAAAGTGATGAGTGTTTCCAGGGTCCTCTTCTCACACTAAGTCTTCCAGATGGTGCAGCAGTACTTTCATCTCTATACCTGTGAAGAGACACAGTTACGTACATATGTTTGGAGAGAGATGGTTGTTTTCAGAGAAAGTAGGAAACTAAAAGGCAGTTTTTCATGGTTTAGACAGGAATGGAGGCTTTTTTCTGGGGTGCAGATGTCCTAGTGGATTTGCTCGTGCTCCCTGAGGTCTGCCTCGTGCCGTGGGTGGCCCAGGTTTGAATCCATCCTGTGGGCTCTTTCCCACATGTCACTCCCCACTCTCACCCTGTGTCCTACTCTATCCACTGTCCTCTCTACTATTTCAATTAAAGGCATATAAAACGCCCCAAAATATCTTAATAAAAAAAAGAATAGTGGCATTTTTGTGTAAAGCATTTGGCAGATTCCTAAGTTTTGATATGCTGATCTTCCTTGTCATGTTTCTGAACCTGGTTTTGTTATGGTCCAATTGACTCCAGAAATGTGACCCCTGAGTCCTGCTGTCAAACTCAGAGTAAAGAATGAGTGGTAAGCTTTGTACTCTCAGGCTGGTTGCATCTGTTTCAGGGTTACTCAAAGTGTCAAAACAACATGATGCAAAGTGTGGCTTTCAGAAGTCTGGTTTGCTTTACATGATACACTACACCTGCATTAGAACAGTCACATTCAGAGCTGAAAATAACATGAACTTATGTATGCTTGATCCTTTCATAGTGATGGGGTTCATCTGCACATTTCAGGATGCAGAAGTGGTAATTGTAAAGTCAGTTTGATTTGTGAGATCATCTTCATAATTCTGACTTATTAAGCACTTACTCTTTTCATTTCTTGAAATCTACAGCAGGCCCAGAGCTCAAAGTCATGTGTCTTCTTTCAGAAGTTACTAGATTCTTTGCCTCTCTGACCAGTTGACCAACACATTGGCAAAAAGCTGGAGTTAGGCTTAAGCCTAGAGCTTGTGTCGTTTTTTTTTTGTTTGTTTGTTTCTTTTTTGTTGTTTTGATCTCTGCTGTTCACATCAGTGAGACCGGGATGAAACATCAATACATCTCACTGCTTATCATGTGAAGCACCTCTTCTGCATCTTATATTTCATTTTTATGTGCACATTTAATCCTTTTTTTTTTTTTACATGTTTCTAGTAGTTTGATAGTCCTGTTCATACTTTTTTTCTAGGTTACAGTTTTTATATTATTCTGTTTTATTATAAAAAAAAATATTGTTTGCACTACTCACTTACTGCTGTAATTCTGTAAATTTCCACATTATGGGATAAATAAAGGATTATCTGATCTACTCTAATACGATCAGATCAAATCTAATCTAATCTAATCTAATCTAATCTAATCTAATCTAATCTAGAGGGTGAAGTTTTTCTATAAGTGTGTTTAAAAACTGCAAAATGTGCAAACTTGGTGTCCTCACGTTTTGTTAGACGATACAATAATGACAAATATGTAGCCCCTCATGTTTCTTAAACTATTTTTTAGTGCTCCCTCGGGAAGGGCAGCTTAGGACACGGTCAAACTGGCCTCTGTGCTGTGCCTAAGCACACTTCAGCCCTAAAGCATGTTTTGAAAGGCCGGTGTGACCACAACTGTGCCGTGCTTGAGCACGATTCACTTCTCTGCTTTGGCATGCTTCAGAGAAGTGGCTTTGGCACGGTTTACTTCATGCACGAGCACAAGCACGCAGAGAGCGCTTGTGATCCATGATGTATGATCACCACGGGCGCATCTCTCCACAATCATTTTAACCCAAGCAGGGGTGTTAGAGGGCTGTGTCGGGCGAAAACGACTTATTATAAGTCCAAAAATCTCTAAAGTTGTAGCAGTGCTCCCTGTGTCTCACTGTGCTGACTCTGATGAGAGTTTCATGTAATCAGATGCTTCATGATGACGTAGGTGGGCCATGGGTGTGTCTGATACCCGCTAAAGTCTGGTTCATATAGGGGTAGCGTGACCGCTGGCCGTACTCTACAGCTGGGGAACAGCACTGCGGGGGGTAATCGTGCTTAAGCACGGCACGGTTTGGATGGCCAGTGTGACAGCGCCCTTAGTAAGCATTCAGTTTCTCTGCTGCGTTCTAGGTTTTGAAACCAAAAGAAAGGACTTTTGGCTAGTTATTGCTAAAATTGTTCATGTTTCACTAGCAAACAAAAATACACAACCTGGTATGTCCTAGAAGAGGAACATTAGAAAATTAGACTTTTAAGGCAAAACAACAAATCTTATTCATTATCTACAGACTGCCAAGTCATGTCAGTAACCTTAAGTATAAAAACACATGTTGCCGTTAGCAAGCTAACTACCATAAATTGGCCGATTACTGCTAGCTAACATTGCTGTTGGTGTGTAAACCTCTTCCCCTGTGAGTTGGAAAGACATGAAATGTTAATGAACAACTGGTTTGATACCAGTGTTTACAGTTCTCCCCCAAAAAAAGTCTGCCAAAAGCTGTATAAGTAAAAAAAAAAATCAATTATCCCTTCAGGTTTTTGTCTTTTCAGTTGCTTTGCTATAGCATAAATCATGACAAACATGGAGCTAACTGTAAAACTTACTGACCTTTTAGCCTAAAGTGGAATACGGAAGGGGATGGCTGCCATGTTATAATGTTGTTTCTTGTTGGTTTGTTACATACATATTTTTTCCTTTACCATTCAAACTCTTGAATGAGATTTCCTTTTATCAGTACGATTTCTTCCTTGATGACGGAGGCCCTTAGTGACTCTTTCTGACTCATTTATGAATCCACATGTTTTCCTTTTGTTGACCTTTTTATCTTAAACCCTCCTCAAATGAGACAGCCTTCTGGAAATCCTCAGCAGTAAATCAGGTTGATGTCTTTCTGGTTCATAAAGTGTGTATGGATTTGTAACCCCAGGGGTTAGAAGTGCAATCTTAGACAAGTCACAAATTGGGATCGACAGAAGTGTGTGCACTTTCTCCAAGGCTTGGTAAAGCCTTTCTTTGTCATGTTTTGGTGACTTTTTATCTTCTGTCTGTAAAAAGCAGTGTTGCTCCTCAATAAGGAAAGTTGCTATTGGCTGTCCTAAAAATCGTTAAAAGTCACAAAATGAGGTCATTGTCGAATTGGCATAATGAGTCATTTGCATGTAATATTTATGGTCGCTGAAATGATGTGGGAGAGACAGAAGGTGTGTCAAAACAATGTAAACATGTTAAGAATGATGAACTTCTATTGATTCTTTTTTTCACCCTTGTTTTCTTATTTTTTTTATTTTTAGAATCACCCATTCATAAACATACATAGTGTCCATTTGTAAATAGACAATACAGTGATTCCTCTTTACACATTTTTATAAATGTATGCAGAAGAAAAAATATATATTGAAGAGAAAATGAAAAAATAGACAAAAGAAAAAAAGAGAAAGTGAAAGGAAAATAAATTTAAAAAGAAGATAAAATCAACAAAAAATATAACACAAGAAATCACATATTAAGAAAACTGTGGGTTGATCCTTCACAACAAATACAGAGGAAGACGTACTAGTTTGCATATCTCAGATAGAGCCTGATTAAACTAAAGAGGGGAGTTTAGGGGAGATACAAGTTATTCATTTACTCCAAAAGTCCTGAAATTTATCTTGTTTTGTGTTTTTCTAATGTAGAAATATCAACCCTTCTCCTTTATCCAGGCTTGGGACTGGCAGAAGTTACCTAAAAGACACAAACGTGTGCCATTCATTTGTACGCAGTCGCCTGCTCTGGCTGCAGCTTCGAATGAGGAGGTCTTGTACGTCTCTTGGTGTTTTGGGAAGAGAAGGGCCCACAGCAGCACCTGTGGCTCATTAAGAAGCCGCGGGTGCCGGAGATCACTACATACCTTCTTTTTTGCAGTTGTAAATAAAAGCCTGTCTCCATGTACCAAAGGGATACTGTGTTCTTTATAAGTTATGGTGTGAGATATTTGTCCGTACCATGCTGCCCAGACGGGATAGAGCCCCTTTACTCAGAGGCAGGCCAGAGAACTAGGATGGAATAAGACTATCTGCTGCCGCAGGGGTGACACCAATTTTACCACATGACTTGGTTCATTTCAAGAAGGATCATCCCAAACCCTGATGCTAGTGTGAGTGTACACACATGCAGTGGGCTGCAGATTATTTCTCATTTTTTTCATAACTTGCATCTTATTATCCCGAGTTGCATTAATCATTTTCTGAAAGTAATTCAAATTGTTGAAGCATTTCAAGATGATGTAAACGTGAAACAACCATTCTGTTAGGAAACACATCTTTTCTATAAAGAAAAAGAAGATCCATGATGGATCTCTGTCAGGTCAAAACAGCTCTCATGCAGAAAATTCTTTGTGGATATACTTTGGCACGCTAGCCATAACTCAAAGTGATTATAAACCCTACAGATGCACGGCCAACACTTAAAGGCAATTCACAGGAACATGGATATATCATTTACACAAATGTTTTGCTGACCTGTTGTTGACCTGAACCTGTTTAACAAGTTTCTCAGAGAATTTAGAGAAGTCATCCCACCAACTTTTTTCACAGTAGCCTGTCAACCTGCACAAACTGTGGTTCTGTGACAGGCGCATTTCCAATATGAACTAACAGCATGTCCCTGGGTTTCTGCTCCTGCAGGCCTGTTCCTGTTGGTACCAGTGCAGATGACAGGGACGCCTGCTAGCATGTGCACCCCGCTGAAGACCCTCAACGACAGCCTCAGTCACAGACGACGATACATGGTGAGCGAATCAGAGCGTGACACAGGAAGTGATGAATGATAGTTCATTTGAACTAGCTCACTTTTTGTGTGAGCTGGCCCAACACTGATCACAGCCTTTCTCAAAAGCCTGTTCAACAATTTCTCAGCAGACCTACTGTTAGAGTGTCCGTATTAATGATACCCGTGTTTTGTGTTTTGGTTTTCTTTACATTACAGAAGCACAACTTTCCCATCAACTACACCATCAGGGTCCATCATAATGAAATCTTTAAAGTGTCCAGCATCGGCAAAATGGTAAAAGTCGCTTCACGGCATCTTGTATTGTAACTGTATGATTCTGGCTACATAATTCATAGTTTTAAAATTAAAACAAGTCTATTTGGGATAATTATATATATATGTGTATATATATATATATATATATATATATATATATGTGTATATATATATATATATATATATATATATATATATATATATATATATATATATATATATATATATATATATATATATATATATATATATATATTTTATGTATATTTATTTATATATATAGATTCATATATATTCATATATATATATATGTGTGTATATGTATATATATGTATATATATGTGTGTATATGTATATATATGTATATATATGTGTGTATATATATATATGTATATATATGTGTGTATATATATATATATATATATATATATATATATATATATATATATATATATATATATATATATATATATATATATATATATATATATTTAACTGTTTTGGAAAGAATAACAAACAGTTTTAGTTATGATGACTAGCATCAAAGTGAGGTACCTTTTTATGAGAGGTTTTCATTTATGCTGGCTTTTGTCTGATGGCCTGACAGCAAAACATCCACCACTGGATTAATTTCTTGCTGATTTAAGTCAGTCGATCAGCAAGAGAAAGTATAATTTTCCTGCTGTAATGTACTGTACTGTGACACTTCCTTTCTCTTTATCTTAAACAAATCAGAAGTTACTTGTGGAGGGGTTGGATGACCTGGTTCTTCAGAGACTTTGGTTCCAGGTCAACCAAGGCGTGTTAAAAAAGGTAAGCATATTATCTGCTTCGGTCTGACTATGACTCAAACTCCTTTCTCTAACCATTTTCACTTCTATTTTGAATCTGCTCTAGAGGCCTTTTCTATTTTCTGTGATCTGTTTGAACATCTGCGAACTGTCAACGCCCTGTTTCTTACTTTACATATCATCTTATCTCACCTTAAGATCAGACACAACTATTCTTCTCCATACATCAAACAACTTTGCAACAACTTTCCATTAAGGTTAAAGTTCATACAGGTGGTACAGAGCCCCTGAGGGGGCATGGAGAAGAAAAAAGATTTTCTCCAGATCTTGGAAAAATATATTGTCAAAGGGGTTATATGTCAGTGTATTACCTCCATTTCAATTCACCCTACATAATGGAACAGGAGGTGATGAATTCAACCATGACTGCAAGGTGGGAGTAATATCTGCGATGGGATAGTCCCCTTGTTTTAATTATTCTTTTCAGATGTCTTTTTCTTATATAACAACCATGCCTACGTCCAAGAATTGGTTTGATGTCTTTATATTTGAGGCCAATCTTAAGATAAACTTCAATAACTCTCTCCCACTAAGTTGAACCAAAGGTAGATACACTGACCAATCACAACTGAGACAAAATTTGTTAGATCTTGCAAACGTTTTTCGAGAAAATCTTTATTATGTTTTTTCCTCCATGTCCCCTTAGGAGCTCTGTAAGATGGTCCCAACAGAGGATTAGATTTATTTTTTAAGCTGTTAAAAAGATATTTATTGTTTTTCAGTCAAATGTATTGCATTCATGGCCAATCTTTGATTTCACTGAAAAATTCTACAAAGAAGATGGTTAGTGTTTAAGAGTTTGCAGGGTCAGATGGTGTGTTGGTCAGCCTAGTGCAACCATAGACTGTAAGTAGAGTGGACAGCGTGGCTCCACCATTTATCATTGAACGGTTTTGAAGCCAAAAAAAAAACGTCTCAGGTGCAGCCATTGTAGCAGTTTGCAGCCAGAGTCTTTGCAGTAGAGACAATAAGGGATCCTGGGAGAATCTGAGTGGAGCTGGGTGACAAAAATAATAATTATTTTTTTTCTTTTGAGAGTCTTATCACTTCTTGACTCTACCTCCTGACTTATTTTACAATCCCCCCCAAAAATACACAAGAACGGCAGCTGTCAATCATTGTTAAACGTTACATAAAGCCTCGTTTTTAACCTCATATAACTAATGAAAAAGAAACTTTTCAGAAAAAAGAGGACTTGAATACAAGACAGCCAAATGATATCTTCAAATCACCACAACAATCAGATGTGAGAAACATTTCTATGAGGTGTAATAATTTTTTAAAGTCTGACCACAGCTCATCTGGAATGACTGGAAAGCTGGATTTTTTAACCTATAGTGCAGCCAGCCACCAGGGGGAGCAGTTTTTGTGGAGACCTCACTTTGAGCCGAGCAAGCGGACGTCAGTTTTTTTTACAGTCTATGAGTGCAACCAACAAGAAAAGGCAGAGCCTGTACAGCAACCATTAGACATTAGTATGAATATAAAATTCAATAGTCTCAATTCCAGCATTTTACATTTCAGTAAGATTCCTGTCAAAACCAAGTAAAATAAACACCATTTTAATACCAGGGCGACAAAAACGAATTCCTAGTCACCCAAATTGATTGATTTGTTATTTTTCATTTCCAACCTTTACACTGTGCTGAAATAGTAGTAATCACAGAAGATGGTATAACTTTAAAAGGTATCATAAATGAGAGTTGTTACCTAAAAGTAGTGTGGATTTGATAAAAAAAATGTCCTCTGAATTATCATTTATAATGCAGAGATGAAGTCTATGTTCACTTTACTCATTCGCAGTGTTTTGATCCTTTAATTGGTTCCATTCCTGGGTTCATTCCCCATCTCATGGACGTAGAGCTCCCTGAAAACAGTTCGCAGCTCAGGACTAATAAAAAACAAACAGGCACCAGATTATATCTTGGACTCTCTTCTCTGCTGTCAGTCTGCCTTCAACAGACATGAACATAACAGATGGATTTTAGATGCAGAAAGGATCTCTAAAAATGTCCGCAGTTGCTCATGAGGAGTGCGAGGTGTGGTGGCTATTTTTTTAAAGATAACTTTGGGGCTTTTTCATGCCTTAAATGTGATAGTAGAGGACAGTGGATAAAGTAGGAAAAAGGTCACAGGCTGGAATCAAACCTGGGCCACCCACATGAGGGCGAACCTCATGGAGCACCACCTAAACCACGAGGCCATCTGCGCTTCAGGTGTGGTGGCTATTGCAGATGATAGAGCAGTGACACAAAGCAGCAGGAAGACGCTCCTCTTTAGCAGTAAATTCACCAAATTCAGCAAATTCTCTCACATTGGTGTGAAGCTGTGTATGTGTTTATAGGTTATTTTGACAAAACCTGTGAAACCATTGGAAAAAAGCTTTTATTTTCCTCTCAGCCCCTTTCCTCTCAGCTCTCTCTGTACTTGCTAGATGATTTTTGATATTATCCAATATTAGAAAACACACAAATAGTGTATTATTACCACAATAAAAAAAGAGGATTAACAAATTCAGATTAAAGCTGTCAGACAAATGTCTCTATTTCCATTATGACAGATGCTGAAGGGGAGACTGATTTTCACTGAGTTTTACGACTGAATATTATGAGTTTTGTTTCATAATGGAGGCAAAATGAAATGATTGGAAGGATAGGATCTGGTCTTCATGGGAAATTTGTCAACTTCAGTCAGCTGGCAGAAACACAAAGTATTGCAGGCCACATGGTGAATAAACACAATATGGTGGTAATAACCACAGAAGACTCATCTGCCAGCGAGGTCTCACGGTGTTTGCCTCTTGGGAAGCTGAGTCATAAATCATAAATGAAGGAACACCATTTATCATCCCCTGACTTTACTTTTGAGCTGCTCAGACAGACTCGGGCTTTGGTCTGTCTGAGAATATTAGCATATGAACCTGTGAACCACCGAAAACAAGACATTGTGTATAAATACAAGATTCAGTGCTGATAGGTTGAGATGTATGACACATTACCAACATTAACAAGAGACAATCCTCTCTTGACTTTTACCATCTCATCTTCAGAAACCAGCAACCGTTGCCTAAAAGGCTAAAGGCAGGATATCCTCAGGGAGTTGTATTTGGGGTTTTGAGTGTTGCCAGGACTTGGTGGTCATGAACCTCAGGCAGAAGCCTCACTTTCAGTGTACCACTACCGTTTCCTGGCAGTGCAGCTTGGGTTTCAGGATTGCATTGCGAGAAATTGAGTTCTGTCTCTTGCTGTCTGTCTTCCTGCAAACAGCTGTGCTTGAATGAACAGGAGACATTCAAGCTGGACTACAAATGAAAAACCCTCCAAGTTTAGTCCTCACTGTAAAATCTAAACTTGATAGAAAGTCTCTTCTCTGAAGATTGACGCGTTGCATTAATAATTAGTTCAGCATGCTCCATTCAGCCCCCCCTTTTTATTTGGAAAGTTACACACCTCCTGCAAACAAACACCTTGGTTTGACACACGCATTGTACTTTTTGTACTTTTCAGTTGGCTTTATTTGATCTTCTGTTATCACTTTATTATAAATTATTTCCTAATTCTTTTCCCTTAGAGCAAACAAAGCCTGTCACCGCTACCACTGGACGCAGGGTGGAGTACACCTTGAACAGTTACCACAGTTACTAGCCTAACACAAGATTCTCCAAGCAAATTTGTTGTGTTAATCTAAATTCAAGACTTCAATCTCAGAATACCAGTGGTGAATGCTCTAAGACTACAAGGGAAGCTCAGCTTCCCCAAAAATGTCCCCAAAAAAGTGGTGATATGTTCTGCTGTGTGTACATTTCATTGACAAAATATGCGCTAGAATTCCTTCATCTGTTGTTCAGAATCAGCTACCTATCACAGGTAACTGGCTCCACCTCCTTCTCATTCATCCCCGCAGCGTCTCAGCTATTTAACACAGTCAGACGCTCAGCATCTTCTGACTTCAGCGGGGAAGCGTAGAGTGGGTTGTTCCACTGTGGAAACTGGACGGTCATTGGATAAACGCAGGGCTTTGTCCTGCCCATCGGACGCTCAGCGTCTCTGGGGGTCTATGAGGCCACTGCCGGCCTGGACGCTGGGCTTCTGCATGATGATTGGATGATCTGTCTGAGGCCGAATCCCTTTTTGATTGACAGTGAAATGAGCCAGTCAGGGATCTTGAAGTATAACCCTCCACCAGAGCATCTTCTGAGTTTTACATTCAGTTGTTCTGGACTGATCCGGAGGCTTTATCGATCCCCAGCGAGTTTACCTTTCTTAAAAACGACGATTGTTGTGTTTAAAGATTCTCTCTCTTTTCACCAATAAGCAGCTACAGCTACAGCTGCAGAGCTTCTCCTCCTGTCACTCACACTTACAGCCTGCAGTGAAGTCTTACACCTGCAACACAATGGGCCAAGGCTGTTTAAGCAGTCTAGCTCTGTTGGCCATTGAGAGAACACTGGTAAAATCCCCCCCTAAAAAAACACCTGGTTGTACGACAGGGTCACAGATCATTTTATTGAAAAGGAACAGAGGGTAGAATTTACATTGAAATAAATAAATAGATTTATGATGTAGGCCGGAAAAAAATGAGCTTCCCCTCCTTGACTGACCAGCAGCCACCACTGCAGAATACTACTCTTTTCCTTCAGCTTAGAGTTTTTTTCATTAAGGCCCAAACTTAAAAAAAACACACTTATGTTTCTTAAATCAGTTTAAATTGTGAACAAAATGAGGTTTGCAATTCATCGAACAGACACTCCATCTTGGGTAATCTTGTCTTATACAGGAGTCTTTTTTAACAGGCTTGTTATGCTGTCTGCACAGGTCTCTTGCATCACTTACCAAGATTCTTGGCTGTAATAGAATAAAAAAGCTGTTCCATCAATCTGATGGTTTCACTTTGACAGACACCTTCCCTGGCAGCTGTTTCTGACTCCTAAAATAACTTCAAAGTGATGGTTACCTTTAAGCAGATGGTCCTTACTTTCAGCTCAAACCCCTCATAGGGGCTTTGTAATTGTTTATGTTGGGAATTAATTCTGCATTTGCTGAATTTACTTCAATATAGTTATAGTGTGTATTTGTATGAAAAATTCCTTGTACTGCAAAACTCAGATCTTAGCAAGTTAATCTGACCAAATTCTAGTCAAACTGCATTTTTTGATCTAATAAAAGCTACAATGACCAGAGCAGAGACCAGAAAATAGTTTTGTTTTACTCATTACAACCCACTTATAAAGCCTGAATTGCTTGTGATGAGACAAGTGAAAGTTTCTTAACAAGTTTCATTAAATAATGTCTGAGACTTGTTTCAAGAAGCTTTTCAAGCAAATTTAACATTTAGTTCATTAGCTGTTCTTACACAGTCCATATGTCGGTCCTTGTCATCCATGTCTCCTTGTTTCTGTGTGCAAGTGTTTTTAGAGTTTTGGTTTAGTTTTTGAGTTTGCCTCCCTTTTTATTTGAGTTTAGTTAAAGGGCAACTCCGGTTTTTTGACACCTGGACCTTATTTATAGGTGTGTGCATGCTCATATACTCACTCAGACAAACATCGTGCAGCTCAGAGTCCTTCAGAAGTTATTTAGATCCAACCGATTTTAGCCGCACTTAGCGGGGGCCACGGCAAGGGAGCTTCAGCGTGGGACATAATCTCTGCAAAATCGCTCATTTTGGCTATATTTTTTCATCCATCGCCAGTGTTATCATAAAGTCAGCTCGTCTACTGTCTTCAGGTGGGTCAGCTGACCCAGAGCTGACCTGGTAAACAAACGTTTGATGGTTGTCCTTACCGTTTTGAGCCTGAGTACACGGAGGAGGAGCTCCATGAAAGAAGGATGCAGAGGGAGAGAGACGAAGAGCTGGCTCAAGAACAACAAACAGGAGCACGTCCACGACTCAATGCGAACTGGTAGTGCGTTTGTGGACCGTGTTCGCCTATGGCAACAGAAGAGGAGCGTGTTTGTGATAACGATGGATAGCGATGGATGAAAAAATATAGCAGAAATGAGCAATTTTGCAGAGATTATGTCCCGCGCTGAAGCTCCCTTGCCGTGGCCCCCGCTAAGTGCGGCTAAAATCTTGGATCTAAAATTTTGAAGGACTCCGAGCTGCACGATGTTTGTCTGAGTGAGTACATGAGCATGCACACACCTATAAATAAGGTCCAGGTGTCAAAAAAACAGAGTTGCCCTTTAAAGGGGTCTCTGAGGAGTTTCTAAGTGATCTTCAAAAAGTCTCTCTTGGAGTAGATGCCTGATTGTAATCCACGCTTTAAAATGAGATTATCAGCGCCAATATAGGTTATTGTGGAATGCTACTTTTTAGCTTTGGATTGATTTATGGCACATCTGAGTCTCTGTGACCACACCACTCCCGACAAAGTTAGCAGTGAGAAGAGAGATCTTTGTTTTCTCTGCTGAAAATGATCCCAGCATCAGGCTGTCAGAAGAGCTACGTATGGACGGCTACCAAACTACTGTATTAACTGATAGTTAGCTTGTTCTCACGTTAGCCTACAGATACGTCGTAGCACCAGGCTGCTGGTAGTGCTACATATAGCTGGCTACTAAGCTATGGTAAAAACTTATGTTTGCTTGTTGTCAAGCTTCAAACAACAGCGCTACATGACTGTTGTATCGGCTTGTTGTATCCAGTAAAAAGTCGTCTTGAACAAAGAAAATTTGTTCCGATCAGTTTTTTCCAAAACAAACACATGCCTTGTTAAAAGTCAGGTCTTCACAACATTGTGCATGAGACTCTGGGCCAGAAGGTGGCGCTGCAGTCCAATTCAAACAACCCCCCCCAAACAGCACGTTTAGTCTCCTGTTTTCCTGCTGCACCTTGAGAATATCTTGTTGTTTTTTTTTCCCCTGGAGCTGTCAGGTCAGTGTGTGTCAGATCAAAGTCTTATGAGAGAATTTGGCTAGACATGAGACAAATACGCTTGAGATACGAACACACGGGGTATGAACACATTCTGGATTCCAACTCTTTATTTCATTAATATCAGATTATTTTTCATGTTTTGCACAGTCAGATTTTGACATGGGTATGAAATCAAGTGTTTAAATCGAGATGATATATAAGTGTGATATTTGCTCTCTTATACTAAAAATGAATTCACTCTTCAGATCATCCGGGTTTTGCCAGAGAGGCATCCTTCACGCCCATACACGGCTCAGCTGGAGAGTCGCTTCAGAGATTTGGAGGGAGTCTTCGTACAGTCGCATCCTGCTGAGGTAAGCAAGCTCTCAAATCTGTAATAATGCAGATAGAGATGCTCAGAGTTAGACTATCAGAGGCATGGGCTGCATGTCACATTGATCAGATTAACCAATATTGGAGGTAAATTTAGAAAATTGGATACATCCTTCATAAAAGATCTAATAGAAGTGACATTAAATTTAATTCGCTCATTAATCTTTCAGTTCAGTACGTTAACAGGGTTTCACTCTGCAGTGAGTGGCAGTCCCAGTACACTGCTTAATTCAGTTTGTCTGAAATGATGTCTTATCTATGCTGGCATTTTATCTTGAACCAGTCTCCCCCTGTTTATCCACCATGAACACAAGTCCTCATTGATCCCTGTGCTGCAGCCTGATGGCTCAGTGATAACAGCCACTCTCTCTGCAGACCACTTCCTCTCTGTCAGAAATGGATCTCTTGATAGTTTGCTGATATGTAAACCCAGTTAAACCGGTTCAGTGCACATGCAACAGAGTCTGGGGAGTTTTAAACAGCTTTAACCTCTGTTACCTTTATGAAAATGTCAGCAGTTGAAAGATGAGGTGAGTTTACATACTGGTGAAATTCCCAAAGAGTGGGTGTTTCTGATGGCACAACACTCTGCTAACGATTTATGTTGTATCAGAAATTCTTGGATTAAAAAAATCTCATGCTTCTATGTTTGCATCATACTTTTATGTCGATTCTCATACCTGGCCAAGCTGACTGCCTCTCACTTGCACATGTGTTTCTGGGTTTGGGCGTGTGCAGGTGTTCCAGCAGGAGCTTCCAGAGACCATCCAGGACACTTGGGACCATTTAACAGAAGAACCTGAAAGAGTGCCACCATCCAGCTGGAGATATGCTTCTCCAAAAACGCTCCTGGACAACCTGTGTCATACCATGCACTGCCTGTTCAGAGAGTGCTTTACCAGCACAGAGGTGCAGCAGGACTGTGAGTATAATGTCCTCACCCACAGTAAAATTACAGGCACAGACTATGATGTTGTATTTTTCCTTTATTGATATATGAAAGTGTCAACAGCACAGCCTATGACAGACAAATAAACTCACTTTATAAACTCAAACTTGAAGAACCAAGTTTAGATAAATGTGTAATGTGGGTCTTTAATGAAGATAGTGGCAGTCCAAGAATTCCCTGGCAGAGCATGTCATTGTGCATGACATCAAAGGATGCATCAACATTTGCCTTCAATTTTCAGGTTAGGTTAAGCAAGTGAAAAATGTCTGCCCTGCATAAGTGGTTCAAGAAAATCTACCCAAGTGTTAGTTACGACGTGACAGAGACGTTTTAGAGTCGACAGCTAGAACAGTTTTTTGGTCGCTTGCCTCAATCTGAAAGATGCTGTTTGGATAAATATTGCAAAACATATTTCTTGGAAAAGCAAAAACAAAAACACATAAAACATAAAAACATAAGTTTAATGATGTGTTACACGAAAGTGTCAGTTAACAGCTTTAGCGTGCTGGAATCCTGAAAATTGGGCAAAATATGATTGGTTCATTATGATGTTTAATCTTCTGCTTGAGTTTTTAATTATGAAAGCTTTTGTCTTCTGTTCCGTCACTTGACAACTCATTTTCATTAGCTTTTTATGAGTTTATGTTTTTTACAAAACTCCCAGACTCTCACAGCTGGTCTGTCACAATGCACTGCATTGACAGCAACAAACTGTAGATGTTTCCCCCCACTGGAAAATTTAATTACAAAGAAAAGGAATCATAAAACCTTAGAGTGTATTTTTGGTCGAAGATAAAACATAAATACGCTTCCATGCTATAACAAAAATTTTGCTAATGCTTTTATTGGAAATGCATCAGCATTTACTCAGTACACAAAACATGTTAGTAATATCATCCAACTTACCTGGCACTGACAGAACAGAGACATGTGGATTGGAAAGATATTCGGAAATGATTTTAAAATGCTGAAAAAGAGATTAGTAAAGGGATGAATATATCTCTAAAATGATCGTAGCTATGCCATTTGAGCAGCCTTTTTGTCATTCACCCCTTCCAAAAAAGTTTGTGAAGCTCTTTAAGATGTTATCAAAATAGGATTTGATGTTGTGAGAATCATTTAAAGCCCATCTAAAATGAAAACAAGGCAAAGACAACAATTCAAAGAAAATTATTTTGATGCCTATTTGACATAAGCAGTACTTTTTGAAACATTTAGGTCAACGGCATGTTTACCATTGTGATGGATCAACTCCTATTTAACAGCACTCTGTAAATATTTGGGAACTGAAAAGACCAGTTTCTGATGATTTGAAATGAAATGTCATCCCCTTTGTTCCCTTTTATCGTATTGTAGCTAGCTAACGATATGCGATATGATAATAATAATTTTATTTGTACAGCACCTTTTAAAAATAAGGGTTTATGGAGTGCTTCACCATTAACCATCACAACAACATGTGAAAACTCAAGAACCCACCAACAAAACCTGAGACCAAAGGGACCAGAAAGTGAAACTAGGGATGGATACCGAATTAGGTACTTTTATTGGTACGAACCAAATTCTGTCTACAGGACCAAGTACTTATTCATGTAAAATCAAACGGTACCATGTTTTGGTACCTAAATTCATCCTTGTGACTGTGAGGGAGTGGAAGAGTAGGTAATGAACACACGATGCAAGGACTTTATTTGCTCCCTGAAGACTACGAATGTTTGATGGAAAATTTCAGTCAAGAAAATGATTAAACACGAGTCAAACAGCAAACTGTAATTTTAACACTGAAGGGATGAAATAACATGAGCTTTTGCCTTAATAAGTTAGTAGGCAAGGCATGGATAGGTATGACTGAGGGGCTGTTTACACGACAACGGTTTTAGGGTGAAACGCAAAAGTTTCATTGCGTTTCAGCCTCGCGTTCACACGGAAATGGCATTTCAGCCGACAAAAAACGCAAACTTTTGAAAACGGACTCCAGAGTGGGATTTTTGTGGAACGCTCCCATCACTGTTGCTGTGTAGACAGTTAGCCGGCGTTTTCAGTGGAAACTCTGATGTCACACTCCGCCTTGCGCGCGTATTCAACAGGACAAAAGTACCGTTGTTACGATCGTCGCAAACTACCATGTTGTGCCTGTGCTACTGAATCTGCTGACTGTCTTTCAACAAAATGTGCATCTGTTGCTCAACTTTTTAACTTAGTATTCCCCAATTCACCAGATGACCGGCTCAACTCTACTTCAGTGGAGGTCTCCCAAATGCAGCGTCTGGACAAGACAGTTATAGCACCACCTACAGGCCTGGCATGCTTACTGCAGCGTTTTCAGTCCAGTTCAGTTTTTTTTCTCTGCGTTTTCACAGCGTTTTAGCGTTTTCAGATTAAACATTGTGTAAAGGGGCCTGACAGTTGTCTCATAATAGCAAACAGATACTGGACTGAAATCACCCCCCCATTTTTCATTTCTGTGCAAAGCAATAAAATGAAAAAACAAAACGTAGAACGATGTCTTCCAAGCAGAATAAAAACAAATTTAAATGCTCTGTGAGTTAAAAATTTGATTCTAAATTATTTTCCTTTAATGCGTGGAAAAATGTAGAGCTTGCCTGCAGGTAAAGAAAAGTGTTTGCGTGATAAAGAACATTTTCTGCCATTCCAGGAAGTGTTCGTGTGGTTACGGAAAATAAGTCAGACTGGATAAGTCAAACATGCTGTCAAAGTATTCCAAGTCTGTGGTTTGGCTGCAGACTTATATCAAATGCGTATAAAGCAAAGTTACACAAGGCCTGCTGTAACTGCTCACAAGATCCACAAAAAGGTGAAACTTGAGATCAAGGTTGTCCTTTCATTGGGTTTATCATGTCCAAGTTGTAAAATGGATCCGTATGAAGGGTTGCAAAGAAGAGTTCAAGTTAAATGTGTGATGGATTGTCTCTTGTCTTCTCTGTAGACTGTGGCGTTTCCCATCGGAGGAAAGGAAAGAAGAAAGACCTCAAGTTCAAAAGCTGAAAAGAAGCCCACGGGGTGAAGTTGTCCCAGTTGATATAAATAAGGGATTGGTATCGTTACCTCTCCTGAGCTATTGGGAGAAGTGTGAAAGGACAATCCACACTGAAACAAGAACGTTCTGTCCTGATTTTTGAACATTAATAAGTATTTCCCCTTCAACTCTGAAGCGCCTCTTTTGTCTCAAAGATACAGTAAAGGCAAATTAAAAAAAACAGCATTTAAGTAAGATGTCTAAAGCATGTTTCCAAAAGGTAGATCAGGTGGATGCTGAGAAACTTGGCTTTCAAATATAAGACATTTGTTTATTTTCACATACAAGGACCCAACAGGTGTGGGATCAAGGAACTGAGTAAAGGTGAATACTTACAGAAGGAGGGAGTAGTATGAGCTACTTGTTTCTCTTCAGCAGGGAGCTAACTTCACCTGGAGTGAGGACATCACTGCGGCTTTGCTAAAACTCTATCAGAGAAGCCTGTGAAGTGCTCTGGTGGACCTCCAAGGTTCATCCTAAAACATCAACTAGGTGAAAACAACACATTGGACCTTCATATTGTAAAGAAACTCCAGCTGACATTTATCTTCGCCTGACTTCTCTTCCATGAACAGCTCCCAGAACTGCAACGAAGAGTAAGAGCAACTTACACAGACTGAACTGAGAACTACTGTTTTCTCCTCTTTACTCAGTCGATGATTTTTTTATGTTGTACCTACCGCCTCTGTTTAATGTGCTATGTTTACAGCTCAATTTCCACAAGTGTTGGGTAACAATGTAAAATGTTAATAAAACAGGATTTGATGGTTTGAAAACCTTTTAAAGCCTATATAATCATCCCAAAAGTTGTGCAAAGATAACATCAAATGTTGAAAAATATAGATTGCATTTCTTTATTTTTGCATTATATATGCTCCTTTGAAATTTAAAAAATCCAACTGAGGTTGAAGCTTTCAAAGGGAAATAGTGTCTTCTTCTTGCACGATACAGGAATTCAGCTTCTCAACAGTATAGGGTGTCCAGCGTTGTTTTTCATTTCAAGATTCTCCAAGTGTTTTCCAAAGGTGACAAGTCAGGACAGCAGGCAGACCACTTTAGAACCGGGAGTCTTCCTACAGAGCCATGCTGTTGTAAAAGGAGTACAGTGTGCTCTGGCGTTGTCTTATTGAACTATAAAAGCTCTTCCCTGAAGTAGGCCATGTCTGGTTTCCTATTGTCTATCCATGATGAGTGGGAGATGCAGTGTCCATGACTTCCAAAAAGAACGCTAAATTGTGTGACTTCACACCACACAACAATATTCAACGTCCTCTCTGTTTGTTTTCAATGAGCATGGACTTAGAATCATCACTGGTGCTGGATCATGCTGTTGGTTTCCTCTTAGCGTGGTACAGTCCTTACTTACATTTTTAGACACAATGACAAAGTATGTACACGGACATTAATTTAGTGCCCAGTGCAGTTTACTACGCAGTCAAGTCATTCAGAACCACCTGAGGGTCTTAAACTCATGGCCATCAGTATTGGTTTTCAGGCTTTCTTCCTGTAACAGTTCTTGTGTTTCAAACACATGGGCCAGATGAGACCATCAATCAGGCCGGGGGCATCCGGCACCATGTAGTTCCTAGAGAGCCTCCTTTTTTTGCATTCTTCGTAGGGGATGGAAATAAACGATGTGGTTCAGCACAACGATCAAGCGTTGGTAGGTGTAAAGCAGAAAGCCCTCCTCCTTTTACAAATTAAACTTATCAGATGAGATATGTTCAGCTGTGTTTTTATAGCAGAACACAACTTTTTATAGTGTAACAACTTGTCACAACTTTTTGAAACAAGTTGCTGGAGTATAAATTATATTTCCTCTTCAACTTTTCAACATGTGATACGTTGTCTTTGCACCACTCTCAATTAAATCGAGGGTTTAAATGATTTTCAAATATAATTTTCTGTTTTTTTCCCCAAGCATTTTACCACATCTTTACTTTTTTGGAACTGGGGTTGAGGAATTCTGCTTTATGTTCAAGATGCAGATTCAGAAGAATTCAAAATGTTTTTGTTGCTATCCAATGTTTCTATGTTGTTTTCAAAACAAAGACATATATTTCTCTCTATTCACTCAGCCATTGCAGTCAACCACTCACAATTTAGCTGTCAAGAGCTCAGGACGTCCTACATGGCTGCCAGCATTCTTTGTTGTGGTTCCTTGACTGTAACTCCCAATTGTCCATATTTGTATAGTGTAATGGTTTCGACCTCAAAATCTGATGTGTGGTTTCCTTGCGTTTCAGAATCGTTTGTGTTATAACTGAGACAATCCAAAGATTGCACAATGTGTATTTATCCAACTTTACTGTATGAATGAATGAATGTTACCGTTTACATATGATGCATGTTCAAGCCTCAAGAGCCTTTTTGTCACTCTTCTCACTTATATTCAGTAGCTTTGAAATATATGCAAATGGGTTGAGCCTGAATCTAAGCAAATGTGTTTTTCTTGGGCAGAGCTTGGTCCTCACAAAAAGCTCTTAAATGAACAGAAGGAAGATGATTATTGGCGTACTGCTACAGATGCTGGGAAGGTATTCTTGTAAATCAGACATCTATAATTTTTTGGTTTCTTTTTGTAACCAAGAGCATTTTAAGGCGTAGTAAAAAAATATTTTTTTGAAACCGTATTGCAATATTGCCCGCACCTGCCTTCCAACAGAGAGATAATATCTACAAACACATGAATGATTGTTGTTTGTCTACTAAACTGATTTTTATATTACACAAGATATTATTTATTTTTGGAATGTAAAATGCTACTTCTAAGATAGAAAAAAAAATAAATGGCTTATTTTTATCAACTAACTTTGTGTCAAGAGTCACATTTATATTTAAGATGTTTCCTTAACTGTCTTTTATGTTTCTGTGTCATCCTGCAAAATACATGTGTTTTCGTAACGGTTGTCAATTTACGAGACATGAGAATTGATCCACTGTTTTCTTTATGTAACATATGATGTATCATTTACATTACATCAATTTAACAGTAAAGCAAAATTTTAAATATTTACAAACTGATGGAAATGGACTTTAACATTTTCTGGGGTGAATTTATATTGAGCACTTGTCAAAAGTTACACAGCCTTCTTATTTAGTTGTGTTTCTTTCTAATGGTTTGTCAAACCCCAACCAAATAAAACCAGAGACAACCAGATCTTAAATATCCCACCAAGTACAGCACACTTATAAAGTTTATGGTTTTATCTTTTCCTGTTGACAACATTGCAAAAACCTTAGTTTGCATTACAACAATAAACCACATCTTGAGGAATAGCTTTAGTATTACCTTTAGTAAGAGAAAGATGGATTATTTGTTTTGCAAAGAGAATGTAAAGAGAATTGGTATGGATGTTTTATAATAATTGGCTGTTGTATATTTTCTATCTATCTCTAGAAAAAAAGTGCTTCCTTGCATCTGAGGCTGTATGGATGTATTTCATGGGTCTACTGACACCAGTCACAAACCTATGTGAAAAATACCTTGAAGAGTTATGTTTGCTTTTGGTACTGTTGTGAACGTCCCTCAGAACCTTTTGAACATTAATTCAAAATTAAATTTAAAGTACTTGATGTAATCTTGGTCATTTTAGTTGTACACTATATATATATATATATATATATATATATATATATATATATATATATATATATATATATATATATATATATATATATATATATATATATATATATATATATATATATATATATATAAAACCTCGCCGAGGCCAGATGTGGTGCTGACCTCAGCGACCTCCAAGCAGGTAGTGCTCCTGGAACTCACGGTCCCTTGGGAGGACCGCATCGAAGAGGCCAATGAGAAAAAGAGGGCAAAGTACCAGGCTCTGGTGGAGGAGTGCCGGGTCAACATGTGGGGAGCAAGATGTGAGCCCATTGAGGTGGGATGCAGAGGGTTCACAGGCCAATCCCTCTGCAGGGGCTACAGCATGTTGGGCATCAGGGGGGCCCGTAAACGAAAGGCCATAAGGGAGGCCACGGAGGCAGCAGAGGTTGCCTTACGCTGTTCTGTGGAGGAGATCCCTGGGTAGGGTAGCGCTACCTGGACACAAGTCAGGGGGTTGATCACCCCCGGCTGGGTCGCCTGGGCAAGAGTGTATGATGTTGAAATGACCCGCAACACTCGATGACCCCAAGTTATATCACTTATATCACAGTTATATCATCATGTGTCCAGGTTGCATCACTAGTTGATGTATGTTATAAAAGTATATATATATATATATATATATATATATATATATATATATATATATATATATATATATATATATATATATATATATATATATATATATATATATATATATATATATTGCCTTCCTCTGTCTGTGACGAGGCAACCCCGTTAAGTTTGATCCTCCCCGTCGCCGTAGATCATCTTTCCCGAACAGGAAGTCAAGAAGGAAGTTGGCAAAATAAAAATAGAAGATGTCGTTTTAGGAAAAATATTGAGTTTTATTTTTTTTTTATAAAACAAGAACCTTCTTATTTTGATTTAGTGAACATTTTTATTCAACTTACGCAGGGTTTGTCTTTACACCTGCGGTAAACAATAGGTTCACGTCGTTGATCAAAAAAATTGCTTTGAAATTCTAACCGGAAGTGCTTTTGTGTGACACAGTCCACGGCACAGAAACAGAAGTGTAGTAAACTGGAGCAGCTTACCTAATATTGACGGCCTATACAGTCGATGGGTATCACTTAGCTCCCTGGCTGTAACAGGTATCGGACCATGGCCTCCGGTGCTGGAATTCATATACCGAGCCGCCTCCCGCTGCTGCTGACCCATGAAGGGGTGCTCCTCCCGGGCTCCACCGTCCGGTTCAGCGTTGACTCTCCGCGGAACATGCAGCTGGTCAGCCAGCGGCTGCTCAAGGGGACTTCACTAAAAAGCACAATTATCGGAGTAATACCCAACACCAGAGACCCAGAGCATGACACCGACGACCTCCCTACGCTGCACAAGTAAAAACCACTGATACAATGTAGCCAGATAGAGAGAGAAGCGGCTAACTGACGTCCTGAGTAGGCTATGTTACAGTGTTGTTGTTGAAATAATGAAAAAACAGCTGGGGTACAAAGAGTTCCAAACAGGATCCCTCCAAGCTGTCACTGAACATGTCATATGATAGAGGTCCCCAGGTGATGATTTGATGATGAAGGAGACAAAATAAGTTCAATTTAGTTTTTAAGTTGTGAGATCTCATTAACTATTCATCATTATTATTTTGAAAAATGTTGAGAATATATTGTTGTTCTTTAAGGTGGTTTTACAAATCTAATCTGGATTTAGATACTTCGGAACTATGTATCACATGTAAAACATTACTGGTCTGTACATAAGAATGTCAATATGGGCTGCTGTACAGATTATAATGTATCTGAATTAATATATACTTTTAATTTGTGATTTAGGCGTGATTGTAAACATTAACACCATGAAGAGGAGCCCGTCTTCAGTTTTTCTACTTTCTGATCATTCCACCTTAAATACCTTTATTTGAATATGCAATTCCTTACTTAAAGTTTTGGCAACACCTGATCCAACTGAGAGACATAAAACAACAGTTGGTGCGAATGACATGTAGCTACTTTTCCTAACTGCATCACAGCTGAAATGCCTCACAGCTATATTGCTCTTTCCATACTTGCTTTAAAAGTTATTTTTTGTTATGTACACTGTATCATGTCTGCAAACAGTTGCAGTGTGATATTTGTTCTAGAAAGATCTGCAGTTCACCAGAGAGAAAAAAATACATGTGCAAATCACAGTAAGATGGACTTTCACCTCCATTCCCCCCAGGCCAGTGTAGCTGGAAAGTTGCTCTGGTTTATCTTTCTGCCTTCCACAGGAGCTGGAGATCCACCTGTTTTTTATTTAAGTGAGAGAGATTGTCCAATATGTGGCTTTGCATGACAAAAAGGAAATCTATTTTTCCATCATCATACAGTGGGGGAAATAAGTATTGAACGCGTCAACATTTTTCTCATCACTTTTATTTCCAAAGATGCAATTCATACAAGATTTCTACCAGACATTGGTATTAACTCAAATAATCCACACATGAAAAGAAATCACAACGATCAAGTAAAAAATGATTATGTGGAATTAAGTGCGATAACACAAGAAAAAAGTATTGAACACGCTAACTGAGAGTCATCTAATACTTAATGGAGAAGCCTTTGTTTGAAAGCTTCCAGACGCTTCTTGTATGTTTTAACTAATCGCCCACACTACTCAGGTGTGATTTTGGCCCATTCCTCTGCACAGATTGTCTTTAAATCTTGAATATTCTTTGGTGCCCTCTGGTGAACCCTTTTCTTTACTTCTTTACACAAATGTTCAATTGGATTTAAGTCAGGTGATTGACTAGGCCATTCTAACAGATTGATTTTCTTTTTTTGAAACCATTTGAGAGTCAACTTTGCCGTGTCCTTTAGATCGTTGTCCTGCTGGAAGGTCCAGCCACGTCTCTCATCTTCATCATCCTGGTGGATGGCAGCAGATTCATATCAAGAATTTCCCCATACATGGCTCCATTCATTGCTCCGTCAATTATATGAAGTTTGCCAACACCATGAGATGAGAAACAACCCCATGCCATGATGCTTCCACCTCCAAACTTCACTGTTTGTGTAGTGTTTTTTGGGTGATGTGCAGCGCCATTTCTTCTCCAAACATGTTATGTAGTCTGACAGCCGAAAAGTTCAGTTTTGGTCTCATCTGACCAGACAACATTCTCCGGGTATTCTACAGGCTTGTCAAGATGCTGTTTAGCAAACTTTAAACCACCTTCAACATGCCTTTTCTTGAGGAATGGAGTCTTGTGGGCTGAGCGTCCATAGAGGCCATGGTGGTGGAGTGCATTGCCTCTTGTTTTCTCTGTAACATTTATACCTGCTGCCTCCAAGTCTTTCTGGAGCACTTTCAGGGTGGTCCTTGGCTCGTTGAGTACTCTTCTGACTATCTTTCTGACTCCCTGGTCAGAAATCTTGCAAAGAGCTCCTGTGCATGGTCTGGTGATGGTAAGGTGGTGCTTCTTCCACTTGTGAATAATGGCCCCAATGGTGCTGACTGGAATATTCAGGTGCTTTGATATAAGTCTGTAACCAGTTCCATTCTGATGCTGAGCAACAATCAGGTTGTGAATGTCTTCAGAGAGCTCTTTGCCTTTACCCATCATGAGGTGTGTCATATTTATCTGCTTGGTGAAAAAACAACATTTTTTATAGGGCCGTCAATTTGCTCTAGCCCAGCTGATGTTGGTTTGCACTGATTAGAAGTTCAAGTAATAATTACTGACAGATTTCAGGTGGTATGGTGCATTTCCTTGCCAAAGTATACAGCCTTTCCATGGTGTGTTCAACACTTTTTTTTTCTGTGTTATTGTACTTAATTCCACATAATCATTATTTATGGACCTGAATGTCATGATTTCTTTTCACGTGTGGGTTATTTGAGTTAATACCAATGTCTGGTCAAAATTTCGTTTGAATTGCAGCTTTGTAATGAGAAAAAAGATTACATGTTTTATACTTCTTTTCCCCTCTGTATGTCTTTAGTGATTCACTGATTCCTTATAGTTGGACTAGATGAATGTACAGCTCCTAGAAATGGGAGGATTCATTTTTTAAGTGGAAAGGGAATTAAAAGAAATCCCAACCCTCCTATTGTTGTGGTGGACCACATAAATGTTGCTTCTTGTTATCCAATCCACCCTTCCTTGAACACACTGCATGTGTCTTTGATTTAAAGCATCTTGAATCAACTACTTTCCACATACACACGCAAACACGTACACACACACAGGAGCACAAAAACACTAACACTGCAGCTTAGCATTGAGAGCCCATAATCAGAAACACATTATGTCTGTGTGCAGAAGGTGAAAGTACCAGAGACACCTGCCTGCGTCATGAGGCTTGATTTTCTTGTATTTTAGTTGTGGTTACTCTCGTTCTGTTAGAATCCCACTGGTCAATTTAAACTCTTACAGCTACTTCTGATAGCTTTCATTGGAGCTTTCACAGTAAGGTCATAATTATTCATCCGGCTACCAGGTTAAAAACTTTGTTAGTTTTTATGACTCTTTTCCTAATTCAACATTTGAGACCTTTCAGGCATTATGTTTTGTCGGAGCATCTCATTGTCATGAATCCCATTTGACCACCGAACTGTTCATTAATCCTGTTTTTGCAAAAGTGCTGACTGTGAAAAACAGGTGGGAAAAAACAGAAAATACCTTCAAATCACTCATTCTGAAAGTTTTGTTAAAGAAAACTCAATAAGGAAGTAATCTTACTTTATTGTTAGTTGTGCTTTGAAACAATTGTTATAGTTTACTGGTTCAAATACACCATGACATACAAAAGTTTGTTTTTTGGTTGCTGTTGGGATTGGTTTGTTGAGATTGTGTACAAATAAACTTAAGACATTCCTGACATTTTATTGTTAAGTCCGAAGGAGCTGTTACTTTCTGCTGAGAGGCAGAACTGTCTGTAGTTACAACCAGTAATCATCCTCTTCTGTTGTGCTCTCTCTGTCTCTGCCTCCTTGCAGAATTGGTACAGCGGGGATAGCAGTGCAGGTCGTGGGCAGTAACTGGCCGAAACCTCACTACACCCTCCTCATCACTGGACTGTGCCGCTTCAGTGTCACAAGTCTTCTGAAAGAGCGGCCCTTTGTCTTGGCTGAGGTATTTCTCATCACACATTTTATTCATCATGTCAAAATAGAGAGTTCTCGCACTCTGTCATAGTCTAAGTCCCCTGTAAGGAATTCATTGTTTTGGGCACTTTCTTTAAAGTGATACTCCGGGATGGAACAAGTTGGGTCCTATCACAAGGTTTAGGGCAGAAATTACCCCTACAGCAGTGTTTTTGTGCAGCTGAAGCCCAGAGCGCTTGCACCAAACACCCCCTCCCTGCTCCTCTGCTGGTTTCCTCTGCACTCAGACAGGGTCATATTTTACTTGATCAAAAACACAAATAAATGGACTCCCACCGAAAAAATCTGATATTGGTCTGCATTCACGCTTTATTTAGAGAATTTTCAGCGCGTTACTTTCACACAAAAACACCGCTAAATAAGGCTCTAGTTTTCATCGTGTCTCTTCGTCCTGGCAGACTACCTGCATTTGTTTATATCTGGCACGCTGCGCGCGGACTGATACACTAAGTGGCGAGCGCCTCGTAGCCAGCTGTGGCTCTGCAGCAGAGGTAGTGCCGTTTTACGACACGATGAGAACTAGAGCTTTATTTAGCGGTGTTTTTGTGTGAAAGTAACGCGCTGAAAATTCTCTGAACAAAGCGTGAATGCAGACCGATATCAGATTTTTTGGTGGGAGTCCGTTTATTTGTGTTTTTGGTCAAGTAAAATTTGGCCCCGTCTGAGTGCAGAGGAAACCAGCAGAGGAGCAGGGAGGGGGTGTTTGGTGCAAGCGCTCTGGGCTTCTGCTGCACAAAATCACTGCTGTAGGGGTAATTTCTGCCCTAAACCTTGTGATAGGACCCAACTTGTTCCATCCCGGAGAATCACTTTAAGGGCTGGGACGATATGCTTTTCTCCTGATTCCGGATTCCAGATTGAATCCAGATTGTTTTGTGATTTAAATTGCAGTTATTTCATAGTCCCGATTTTTGCCATTTTAATTTTGCTTTTTTAACACCAAACCATGTGAAAAAGTTGAATGATGAAGATGATGTCCATAGACATGAGCCATAGTTTCCCAAAAAAATGCACATCACATGAGTCAGTTTTTTAGGATTTATTCAGGATCATGATTTAATCCGACTTTTTTTACAACCCAACTTATAAATAAAGACTTAAATGAAGGAGTTAAATTTGAAAAAAAAAAAAAAAAATTTTGAACCAAAAATCACAATTTAAAATCGTCAAACAGAAAATCCTGATACTACAATACAATGATTTTTTCTCCCACCCCTACATTCTTTGCTGTTCATCAAAACAAATTCAGAATATCCTGAAGCTTAGACAAATGTGTTAAAAGTTTTCAAATTATGAGCAAAGCCAAATTTATTGTTTGAAGTCTTTCAGTGTTTATATATACGCTTGTTTTCGTCGGAGAGCTACAGCCACATGTTGCTCAGGAGGACACTGTGACATTAGTAAGGGGACTTTGTTTCATAGAAAACATGCAAACAAATTGGTTCCTTATTGCTTAAGGAGGTAAAAAAATATATTTTTAGGAAAACTTAAAAAGGCTGCAAAGCAGTTTTTCATTGTCTCTGTTTTCATGCAATTGTAGAAATGAATAAACTGCAGATACTTACTTGTTGATTGAAAAGTTTCCCTTTCTTATTAAAAAATCCACATTACCCACAGATTACACTACTGCTTGAGTGATCTCTCCAAACAGCTTTCTGCTCTTTTGTCTTGATACTGAGGTTCATTATGAAAAATGGGTTTCAAGTTTCATTTCACAACTTCTTCAATGGGAGAGGTTGGTATGTCTTAATCTGAAAAAGGACAAACTGCCAGATGCTTTGTGGGAAGTGCCAGAATAAGTCAGACACTGAATTTTCCTTTGAACAAAACTGCTGGAAATCAGTGTTTCCTGCCAAATGAGACTGAGGTTTATAACCAAGAGGATTCAAGAGCTTATTTTATGTCTCCCTGTGTGAGCTAGGAGACAAACAAATCATTCATCAAATATTGCTTACAGTGATTTGCCGGGGTCGCTCAAGTCTTCTGCTAAAGCTCCCTGTGAAGCATTCTCAAAGATGCACAACGAATCAGCTGGCATCATTTCTAATAACTGCTTTATAAAACAATAAAGGCCCAAAACACGAGTTTTCAGGCAGCACATTAGTAGTGGAAGTAATAAAAACCCACTTTTTTAATTCAGCGTGTTCCTTTCTCTAAAACTAAAAATCTGCAGGTGGAGCAGTTGGATAAACTGGAGCAGTACACGACCCCGGTGTCGGAGGGGGTCACAGCAGAAGATGGAGAGCTGGGAGAGCTGACCCAGAAGTTCTACCATGCTGCTGTCCAAGTGAGTATGTGGACTGAGCATGTGTGACTAAACAAAGAAAGATTTGCGATGAAGGTAAAGGGTTTGACTTTGTCAAGAGGAAGAAATGACACAAAAAAAGTTCCATCTATCCTTTCAACAAGTGGATGGATAACAGAGAAACATTTTTAAGACAGAAGTGATAAATTAACAAGAATAGATCACAAAAGAGAAGCATCTTCTTGTCATCAACATATTCTACCTCCTAACTACCTGTACTCACTGGCCACTTTATGAGATACAGCTAGCAAGTCCTGGGTTAGACCTCCTTTTGCCTCCTGAGCTGCCTGAATTCTTGTGTCATAGATTCAACAAGGCGCACCTTGACATGATAGCATCACACAGTTGATGCAGAGTTGTCAGCTGCACATTCATGATCCTAACCTCCCATTCCACCACAGCCCAAAGGTGCTCTAGTGGATTGAGATCTGGTAAAGTCTGACTCTGTCATATGAATGTGGCAGTAGTAATCCAAACTCATCAGACCAGATGACGTTTTCCCAATCCTCTATAGCCCAGTTTTGGTGAGCCCATGTGAATTGTAGCCTCAGTTTCTTGTTTTGAGCTGACAGGAGTCTAGGGATGGGTACCAAATTAGGTACCGACCAAATTCTGTACAAAGTACCGGATATTGATTCATGTAAAACCAAAAGGTACCATGTTTAGGTACCTAAACACATCCTTGTGACTGTGAGGGAGTGACAGAGTAGGTGATTTTCCATGCTGGACATGAACACAGCATTGCAAGGTTATATTGTTGATAACAAGACCTTTCACCCCCTGAATTTTCAAAAAATGAGATATTGTATTTTTTCTGATATCCTAGAACGAGATTTGATGCCTCTGAAAATAGGTCATTGACATTTGGCTTTGAGATTTTGACCTTCATGACGACATGAGGATCCTTTCTTTTTATTGGAGTAATCTGATAAAGCAGCTCCTCCTCTGTGATGTCAGTTAGTCACACAACCGCCACCGAGGGATACACCCACCAAGAGCCGAGTATAAATAAAGCACCCTACCAGCTCTGGCTAACTTGACTGAGTGCTAACATAGTGACGAACTGACGGTAGAGGCGATCTTTAGACTAAACTTTCAGCATGATGGATAAAACAGACAGAGAAAAGTGAAGGAGCAGGATGGAGCCCTGTTATAGAAATAGTTTATAGGTGAGGTCTGCCTATATTTCCACGTATAAACTATACATGTTACAGTACCGGTTTGACTCACCACACTGAAGCGTCCTGAGATGATCTGTGTTGAGGTGGATTTTCTTCCTCCTGAGCTGCAGAACCGTCCGGGTCTGACTCGGGGTCCAATACAAAAGGACGTATCCTACACTCTGCCATTTTATTACTGCTATCAATGCCTTATGGTGAAGTTTTGCAAACAGCAAACTCGCTCGGTCTGCTCCATTCATTGTGGCGATTTTGTAAATACTGCCATGCTGCAAAAACCTCCCCCTGGCTCTACCCCCTCCGCCCCTCTGATAGAACTGACCAATCAGAGCACAAAGGGCTGTGACGCTGCGAGGTTACTGGAGGTCATTCTCTAAACGGAGCGTTTCAACGAGATCTTCAGAGTGGCCTAAACTGAGGATATTGAGAACGCTATTGTGGGGAAATGAAGGAACTAAATGACTTGTACTCAGGGCAGAAATGCTTTACAGGCATCCTAGTCTGGCATAGTGAAAAGGAGAAACAAGCATGATATGTCCCCTTTAAATTGAATTTTTTTTACATTTCATTATTAAACAAATTGATATTTTTTACCACATAAACACAAAAAAGTACCGAAACTTGGTACCGTTGAGTACCGGTATCGATTGCCAGGTACCGGGCATCGGTACTGTATCGTTTCAAATGTGAAAGGTACCCATCCCTACAGGAGTGGCACCCATTCTGGTCGCAGAGATGGTTGTGCTTAAAAAATCCCTGCAGATCTGCAGTTTGTGAAATACTCAGACTGGCCCATTTGGCACCAACAACCAGCTGCGTTCAAAGTCTCTTAAACCACCTCCCTTCCTCAGTCTGATGCTGAGTTTGGATTTCAGCAGGTCGTCTTGCTGCCATGTGATTGGCTGGTTAGATATATGAGTTAGCGAGTGGTTGAACATAGGTACCTAATAAAATGTCCCATAAATGTAGGATCCATAGTTTTGCCATAACTACAAACTAGTTATGGCGGATTTTTAATCATTTATCCCTCATTCATATCCCTTCCTCATACCCAGGTTTAAATTGTGGTTTCTTCAGCCAAAAACTGACACCTAGTCTACCAAGTAAAGTATTATGAAAATACTATACTACTCTTAATTTCAGTGAACTGTAACTCATAAAATAGAAAGAGCGTTTCTTTTAAAATCAGTTCCAGGTGCATGTCTGCTCGAGCTGGTCTGACAATTCTCAACCATCAGCTTAACATCTCGAAGAATTCCTCCACAATGAATAAATTCTTATCTCTTCTTATCTTATCTTATCTTAGACATCTGTCAACCCACCTGCTGGTATCAGCAGTACAGCACATATGGGAATGAATAAATCTATCATTTGAAATATTTTGAGTTCAGCTATGAACCAGATTTATTGAAGAAGAAGAGAGTTTGTGCCAAAGGGGTTTTCACTCTTGGGAAGGAAACTGTTAGAGCTCTGAGATGTTGAAATGTTATTGTTTATTTTTATACAAGAAACAGGCAACATTCTTGTAAACCAATTCAGCCATGAACGTAATTGGTTATGACAGTAACAAGCTGTGAAGGATTTAGTTCAAGTCTTGAGAAATTACGACAACTCACCAAAAAACCACAAGTTACTGTGTTAGAAGCTCTTGAGTCTTAAAATGACAATTTAAGGAGCTGGTAACATACTTAATTGCGAGGAAGGCTGCCAACTGATGGACAGGAGAATGAGATCAATCTTCTCTCTGGATCAAGCAAGAGAAATCTCCCATGGCATTAAAAAAATCACTTCCTTTCCCATATCATGCTATGTTTTACCAATTAATCAAATGTCGTCAAGATGTTTCTCTTCTGTCTTTTTTTGGCAGAAATGTTTCAACTCTCCACTTGAATTCTGAGAACACTCGATAAAATGAATTCCAGAGCCAAATGTTTCTTCTTTTTGTTTTAACAAGAAGCACGCTATACTCGTCTCAAACATTTCACAGTTTTTCTCAATCACTTTGGTACATTTCTCAAATCATCCTCGCCATTTGCAAAACAGTATAAACAAGTTGTACAAATAGCAAAACACCATGGATTACCTGCAAAAGCCAGTCTCTTTCTTAAGATTCTTAGTTCTTCTCTCTAAAGTAAATACCTGTGTCAGTGCATCAGAATGACGAGTCCTCGTGTCACTGTGTATGAATAGGACAGTCAAATTGCTTAGTCATGTTATCAGTATAACAGTTTACTCTGGAAGGGCATTCTGGTGAAACTATGTCTAAAGTTTTGAGGACAGATATTGTAAAATGTAGGTTACATGTTAGGGTATGTGTGGGAAATTGATTACAACAGACTGGAGAAATTCACATTTTCATTTTCAGTATTTGTGCTGTAATTTGTTGACTGACCCCATTATTGCGATACAGAAAGGAGAAGACGGCACTGCATAGCACAAAGGAAAAAAAAATCCAACAACAAAAGTAGAAAGGTGAACATAGAACAGTCTCTTTGGGGAAAACTGTTCATGCAGTGCTGTGGGAACTACAGGTCAGTGCAGTCTTCTTACATCTCCTTATGTTCCTGTTTGCTGGGCCACAAATTCTCATCCACATCACAACAAAGATCTTCTCTGTCCACAAAAAGTTTGAATGGTTTGGGACACAGTTATTCTCCCAAATGTTGGCTGCATCCCTCAACCAACCTCAGCTGTTGTGAACTGATGACTGAGAACATGGTCCACAGGTCTGATAGATCTTTATTGACGTTTACAGGAAGTTTGTTGCCACTGTCTGTACAGAAGAAAGTACACATCAACTTGCAACTTGATGGTTCATGAGATGCAACTTTGAGCAATTTCAGAAAACTGTTTGATCATTGGTTGATCCAATAAGATTGACCAGGGAGCAATTTACCAATCCAGACAGATTTAGAAAAAAACAGAATTGTGTGGAAAGATGCTTGATATGTTATGATAACTTGTTCAAGCTTTTTGCATGTAAAGAACTGTGCGATGAACTCATGACTAAATGTTGAGGGGGTCAGACTATTCATCAGAGACCCATGATAATCCATTTTGATCAACATGACATAAGCCATTGATAATGTAGGAAACAACAGAGAATTGCACGTAACCATTTGCATGGATGTCCAAAAACATTTGCAACTCGTTCAAAGAAATTAGACCTGCTGAGATAAAAATTTCAATTCTGATCTGAGAAATGAACCAATGCAACTGAGAAAAAACTGTAACTGCAAGCACATGATCTGCGATGACAGCAACCTGTTGTACGGAGTCTAAACTGAACATGGCTGTGTCTCTGCTTGTGTTTGTCTAGTTGTTAGGTATGTTGGACATGTCTGTCCCAGTGGTGGCCAAGTTCAGGCGACTGTTGGACAGTCTCCCCAGAGAAACTCTCCCTGATGTGGTGGCCTCTATGATTCGCACTTCAAACAAGGAGAAACTGCAGGTGAAGAGGTGTTTGAAGAAAATGAATTTTAGGCACAGATTTGTTGGGTAGATTGATAGTAGAGATGTTGTAGTGTGGGGGTTTTGTTGTATTTTTCCATCACTTTCTGTCCTCCCTGTGTTCTGCAAAGGTCCTGGATGCAGTGAGCTTGGAGGAGCGTTTTAAAAAGGCTTTGCCCATGTTGAACCGGCAGATAGAGGGACTCAAACTGCTGCAGAAAACCAGGAAGAGAAGTCCGGACAACGAGAAGAGGGTAACAGACCCCTGTGCTTCTGCTTCTATGTCCAGTTCTGTCTGTAATGATTTCCCTGCTCACCTTTGTTTCATTTTCATTCAAGGTGTTATCAGTACGCAAAGGTGGCGTGTTCCCAGGCCGACAGTTCAATCTAGATGAGGAAGATGAGGATGAGGATGGCAATGACACTGCAGTCTTGGAGAGGAAGGTCCACGGGGCCAACATGCCTGAAGCGGCACTCAAAGTTTGTCTCAAAGAGCTTAAAAGGTGAACCTTTACCCACAACCACTCTTTCTTTCTCATTAGTGACAAATCATGCTGAATGAAGCTCTCTCAGTTACTTTTGGTCTCTCATACCCGATGGTCAGGTCTTTGGGCTTTTTTGCCTTTGATTGGACAGGAAAGCACAGCGGACAGAGCAGGAAACAGGGTGATAGTGGAGTGACAGACCTCAAGAGTGATCTAGGCCATCTGAGCTCTGTCTTAGAGAGAAAGAAAGAAAATTTGTCTGCATTATTTAGTAAAAAATGTAACATTTATTATCAGGGATGAAATTATTTCACAATCTTACAGTTCAGTTATATGGTGGAGTTGAATCCATGGTATGATGATTAATATGGATCATTGATGTCTTCATGAAATGGTAGTAACATGTTTTGGTCCAAAAAGCCAATAAATAAAGCACAGCAGCATTGTTTCCAGGCTCTCATAGCCCCCCTGTTCAGAACAGTCTGATTTAATGAGCGTGACCTTCATATGTAAATAAGCCACCGCTGATACCGCCCCACTCTGCCGCGGAGAACGGCGCAATGTAACCATGACTACTGAGCTCCAAGTGCACAATGTTAAGAAAACAGCGAAGCTCGTTTACTTTAACATTACAGGCTAAAACAACAGGCTAACCGCAGCTAAAGTTAGCATCCTGAAGCTAACACAGAGACATAGGGGGACACTGAGGAAAAGCTCTTACATCTGCTCCACAGCACACAGCATTTAAAATACTCACATTTCCAGGGTCCAAGGTTTGTTGGTGAATGGTTGGTAATGCGCCTGGATTCAGGACCAGTCTATTCGCTAGCTCTCTGTTGTACTGTCCAAAGTTGGAAAAGCAGTCGGCCGTGAAGTGACTAGCAATCAAATGCAGTTTACTGAGTGTAGCTGGAACATTTCCTTGATAAATGAACTCGAGCCACTTAGTCTTGTCTTCATCTGAGATGGGAAGCTTGAGCATGGAACTATGTGGCTGTTCACAGCCAAATACAGAGCAGTGATGGCCCTTCAACTTTGGCATTCTCCTCCCTGCTGCTGGGGAGATTTCTCTCCAGCAGCAGGGAGGTGAGTGGGCAGGGAGGAGGTTTGGGGGTATCTGCTCTGGTGGACCTACCAGGCCAGACTTGCTCCTGATTGGTCAAAAAAGGGAATCGCTGACGTCTACAAATCCCCAAAATCCAAACAGCTCGTTTTAGGTCAGGGAGTTACATTCACAAACATTACTAAGTACTGGTTTTGTCATTAAATGTCACATTTTGTGGGCTGGGAGGAAAGCCAAAGACCCACAAATTTCACTGTAAGGCTTAATAAAGCGATTTTTGCACAATATGGGACTTTTAAGTCCACTCATCCTTGGAGAGTAAAATGCTATGTACTTGCTGAAGCTGTTATGTTGCAAAGACTGCAATCCAAGAAAAGTGTCTATGCCTTACTTTCAGTAAAATTGTCTTATTAGACTTGATATGAGCCACATCTACCTGACAAGTCAAGAAAAATGTTGTTTCTAGATATTCAAAGGCAAAAACCTAATTGCTTATAAAGAAAAAAAAACAACCTTCCAACGGGTAAAAAATAAGTAGTTTAGTTTCTCATATTGAAATGTACTCATTTAAAAAAAATGGGCAAGAATTTTTTTCTTACCACATCATCAGAATTTTTAAAGAAACTTTAGTGTGATTTTTGTCTTTTCATATCTTGCGTTAAGTCATTTTTCTGGACTTATAATGAGACAATTTCTTTGTCTCTTTGTATGGAGCATGTGGTTTGGGTTTACTAAACTATGTTTGTGATGGAGATTTATGTTTTATGTAATTTATACTAAAAGGGGCTGTGCTGAGTTTCCAAGTGGCCTTGAAAAAGTCTTCATTCTAGATGTGCCTGATCGTAACCCCCAACTTGAAATGAGATTATCAGCCACAATATAGGTTATTTCAAAAGGCCACTTCATAACTTTGTGGTTGAAATCATCAGTCTTTAATATATGATTCCAAATCACAGCCTGAGTTGTGTGTATGTTTCTCTCTCTTTTTGTAATTTACTTTCATTTGACTAATTTTTACCCAGACTGAAGAAAATGCCTCAGTCTATGCCTGAGTACGCTTTGACCAGAAACTACTTGGATCTGATGGTGGAGTTACCATGGAGCAAAAGCACTAAAGGTAAAAAAAAAGTCTCAAGATGAAAGAAATGCCAGACGTATCACGTCGTGTCATATTTGTAATGAACAAAGACCCTTTGGCATATTACAGCATCACTTCTGGTAAAGGTAAACTAGTAAAACCCTTACCCAGAGAAAGATTTAAAAAACAAACCGCCTGATGAGAATAAATGGAAAGATTTCTTTTGACAAATCCTAGAAGTTCTTTATTGCTATCCAGAAATCTGAAATCCTTTGTGTTTTCGGTTATACTGAAATTGGTTAAAGGCTAAAGCTGCACCAATAAACATTTTTGTAGCAACACCACACATCTTTAACTGTTTCAAGTTTAGACCCACAGCTTCCATGAATCCATTTCACTGCAGTGATCAAATGTTTCAGCTCCACAGAGCAGAGCGCCACAGATACAGCCGACCAGCTGGTGTGTAGGGTTTAGCATTTAGCAGTTAGCCAGTCAGATTCTGAACTCACAGACACAGAGCTACTGCTGCTACATTTTATATTGAATGTACATTTGACAGAATCCAAATGAACTCTGTGTTACTCTGTACCTTCTGGCTGTATAAACTGAGGTGAAACACTTGTTTCAACAGGCTCTGGCACTGCTTTGCTTTGTTTCTGCTCCTGACCACAGTCTGCCTCTGAAACCATAATCTCAGCTCAGTGGGTTAGATCCCAAGGTCAGAGTTCAGCATGTGCTGCAAATACATTTGAAACATCTTTCTGACAAACAATGTGGGAGAATTCTCTGGCCTCGAAAGAGGAGAAAATGTTGCCAAACCATTCTGGGATGCTTTTCCAAAACTTTCAAGTAAACTGTTTTCTATTGTCCTCTTTTTCCCTCTCACTTGCTTTAATTACAATCCCTGTTCCTGCAGCTCACTTCACTGTTTTTTGCTATTTCTGTCTGGTATCAATCCACACACTCTCACACACACTGCAGATTGTTTGGACATTGGAGCTGCTCGTACTCTTTTGGACAACGATCACTACGCCATGGACAAACTGAAGAGACGTGTGCTGGAGTACCTGGCTGTCAGACAGCTTAAGACTTCACTGAAGGTGCTTTTCAAGGATCCATGAATCAAATGTGTGAAGCAGAAGCAGACTGTTTTCAAGAATGAGGTTAAGTCCGTCATATTTATCTGCCTGTTTTGTGTCCCCAGGGCCCCATCCTCTGCTTTGTTGGGCCCCCAGGAGTGGGGAAGACAAGTGTGGGACGCTCCATAGCCAGGACTCTGGGCAGAGAGTTTCACCGCATTGCTCTGGGAGGAGTCTGTGATCAGTCCGACATCCGGGGACACAGGTATGCCTGAGAGGTGACAGGAAGTCAGTGTTGTGATCACAGTGAGGTAGCTCTGAAGCAGCCCATCATTAAATTATCAAGTCTCAGACGTTATGATGTGCCACAGCAGTGTGAGTGTATGAGCGCAGCGCTCTGAGCTGCTGAGCGAAGCTTAATGAGTGTCATATCTGGACTGCGTTTCAAATACAGACATCAAAAACACCACTATAAAGACACAGCTTGTGAGGAATAAAAAGCATTTCTGTCTGAAAGGAGTAATGAAATTATGTAACATATTTAGAGCATGCTGGCTTAAGATACATTCAGGCCTCCTGCTGGTTCATCTTTTAGCTGCACCTGTGAGCAATTGACAAGTCAGATGATTGAAACAGGCATGTTCACTTTATGGCTTTCTGGATGAAAGGCAGCTATTATCAAGATATCTTAGGACATTTATTGAGCTGGACAGCACACAAGGGCAGGACCTCCACAATGTGTATGTCAGGAACACATGCATTAGCTCTGAAACAAAGGACGGCTGTCAGTAATGATGATAACTTATATGTTGAGTGTACCAATCTTTGGTCTGTCTTAAAACACAAAGGACAGTAAACTAAGCAAGGATGGTACAAATAGCAGCAGAATGTTTCAGTTAAACCAGGCTTAAGTTTTCAATGTGAAGCTTTCTTTTTTCATTTAGCTCTAAACCAAAGATGCCTCCATGATTCACTGTTTTTACATGCAAGAGAAAGGTTATTCAGGGTTTCCATCAGTGCAGGCTTTAGTGCTACTTAAAGGGGCTGTGAGGAGATTGAAAGTGATCTTGAAAAAGTCTCCCTTCTAGATATATGCCTGATTGTAATCCACACTTTAAAATGAGATTATCAACGCCAATATCGCTGGTTACAGGTTATTTTAAAATGCTACTTCTTATCTTTCAGAACAGGACCATATTGATTTAGGTCTAGGTCTCTGACAACACCACACCAGGTGATAAAGTTTAGTAGAGAAAAGAGATAAAACACAGAGCTTTGTGTTTCCCTCTGCTGAAAACAACTTCTGTGATTAATTTTGTAGTGATGGTGGACACAGGAGCCTAACTAGAGCAGAAGAAAGCAAAACAGGAGAGTGATACAGCCCCAGCTAAAGGCTAATTAGCTTTTAGCTCAGGATGTATCTCTCTATAACAAAGGGACTGAACTGTATAATAATGTTCATACCAACCCACAGTCAGCAGTTATTCTGCAGTGGTCTGTTCAAACTTGAGAGTCTATCAATAAAATGAAGAGTGAGGTTACGTTAGCTCTGCTTGGTAGATGATTAGCAGGACATAGCTAACCAGGTTTCACTAATGTCACACATTACTGATATGTCACACAGCACCGGGCTACAAGCTGCACTAAACATAAACAGCAGCTAAACTTCTTACAAACTGACAGTATTTTCTTATTGTCACATTAGCCTACAGATACGTCGGAGCACCACGCTAACATATAGCCGTCTGCTACAACGTTTGCTTGATGTCATGTTTTAAACCGTAGCGCTACATAACTGTACTGTTAAAGTTTTAAGGTACTTTGTGTAAACACTGTCTTTATGCATGTTTTTATTTAGACACTATTGGTGCAATCACATGTCTGTAAATTGTATACTTAATTAATAAAGAAAAAAAACTTTACTGATAAATACCTTACCTTAGCGCATTGTATCCAGTAAAACGTTGTCTTGAACAAAGAAAATTTGTTTTGATCTGATCTCCATTTCATTCCAAAACAAACACACACCTCACTAAAAGTAATTTACAACAGTGTGCGAAGACTCTGGACCACCAGGTGGCGAGGGACTGCAGTTAAAACAGATCCTCCTCATAGCACCTTTAATGGCATTGCCAGCTGACTTTTCCTTGTTTTATTCAGTTAAATCTCTTTCTTATAATTAGACTGGATAAAGAGTTTTAGCATGCTAGGCTAAAGCTTAAGACAGTTTGCGTTGTTGCACCTAAAACAGCAGAGCATTGCACTAACACTGACTGAAGATTTGAAGCCTTGTCTGATCCTTAAGTGTCCACGAGAGGTTTGTTCCCAAAGCAGAGCACACTCCATCAAAGCCCCCATTAACATATTTGTGTTTACATCTGGATTTTATATAGTAAGCGGTAATAACTTGATTATGTTTTATTAAAAAAAGTTGTGAATAAGGAGGCATAATGACACTGCAAAACTAAAATGCAATGTAGCAAAAGTCTTACTGGACTTAAAAGAAGCCATCTCCTGACAAGCCAGAAAAAACATTGTAATAACTTATTTCTGAATATTAAAAGACAGAAATATTGCCTGAAAACTTTCTTGGAATAAAAATAAATTCTTTGTACAAGAAACTAAACAAGTACTTTTTTTCCCCGTTGGAAGATTTTTTTTGTCGTCACAAGCAACTCAGGTGTAATTTTTGTCTTTTAATATCTTGAACAAGACATTTTTTTTCTTGACTTGCCAGTTGAATGTGGCTTATATTAAGTCTAATAAGACATTTTTTTATATAAACAATTATTGATTAATAATTAGGTTTTTTTTTTTTTTTGCGGTGTAGGGGCACAGCTGATCTGACAAACTATAGCCATTAGACATGCATCCACACTACTTTGCCTCTCCGCCAGTTTCTACGCTACTTGAAAGTCATTTAGAGTCAGCGTTTTCTAATATGGAGACTGTCATCAGAAAAATACTGTTGGATTATCAAGAAATCCAGATTTGTAGAGCTGTTAGAGTTTTCTGGACTGATGGTTCAGAGTGATGTTTTAATGTGGGTAAATCCAGCTGCTGTTAGTAAATACCCAAACAGAGACCTCATTGTTTGCCTCTTACATCATGCATCGTGTAAAGATAACTAACACAAATGACATAATGAGAAGCAGTGTATTCACAACACTTAAGCTCATTTCTTTAGCGAGTACTTCTACTACATTGAGTTGCAGGTGCCCCTCAGCTAACCTTTGACTGCACTGTTGATAGCTTAGTATGAGAGTATCTCTGCTTATTCAAAGCAGACAGAAAACAGACGATCTGGTGCATTGTTTGCAGTGTACTCTATGCTGTTAGCTTTGTATGGTTAAAAAAAAACATATTTTGGATTATTCCAGAGTGTGCTTGTGTGTGTCAGAGAAGTAGCAGAGCAGCAGATTGGGTTTCACACAGCAGGACTCATTGTGGTGTTGTGAGGGAAGACCAAACAGAGTTTAGGCACCTCTTCTCAGTCAGATGTTAAACATGTGTCTGGCAAACCAACAGGAGGAGTGCCAGAGATATAGAGAAAGGTTCCTCTTTGCTCATTTTCTTCAACTCTTTTCTCCCCCTTTTCTCAAAGCATTCTCAGAAGGTCAAATCACTCCTGTGGAGTCTAATTCAGAGTTTTATTACATGCCTTGTTTCTTTCTTGGAAGACCAGGAACTTCACATCACATACCTCCAGCTGGTACTCATTTAAATCTGGCTCGAATTTGTCATAGATGACACTGTGTCTGAAGTTTGATTTGTGTTGGGCAGTAATGTATAATTTGTTTCTGGTCTGAGCTACGATGGTAACTTGGCCTTAGTGTATACACGACTTTATTTACTTTTCATGGTGCCTGTGGTGAAGTGAAGTTTGTCCTGAATTTGTCAGAAATTAAAAGCTAATGTTTTGACAGTAAGCCAATACTTCAAGTCCACCTGTCTTCCAGGCGTACGTATGTTGGAAGCATGCCAGGTCGCATCGTCAACGGACTGAAGACAGTGGGTGTCAACAATCCGGTGTTCCTCCTCGATGAGGTGGACAAACTGGGAAAAAGCCTGCAGGGGGATCCTGCAGCTGCTCTGCTAGAGGTCAGCTCTGTTTCTACGCCCCAAATTACATTTGGATCATAATTCTCTGGATAATAGGACTATTATTTCCTGAGACAGACTTAAAAGCTTCTTTTAAACTTTTAACTAGCGTTTGTTCTACTTCTTCTCAAACTCATTTTAGTTGTTTTTGTCTGTCCACACAAATTCCAGGAAACATCAGTTTTTCTTCCTGCTTAAACGATTCTGTTTGATTCAAACGATTAAAGTAACTGAGATTGTTTCCAAATGTGTCTGAAGGTCCTGGACCCAGAGCAGAATCACAGCTTCACAGATCATTACCTGAACGTGGCCTTCGACCTCTCCCAGGTGCTCTTTATCGCCACTGCAAACACCACAGCCACCATTCCCCCTGCTCTGCTGGACCGGATGGAGGTACTGCAGGTTCCAGGTGGGTTTAGGTGGAGAAAGTCACCCTCAGGAAGAAAACCCATGGACTCTTTTTGATCCTGTGGCCAAACTATTGTTCCAGGAACTAACTTAGAGCAGAATGCATCAGTGAAAACAGATGAAACAAACCACCCAACCACAGGATCCAAAAAGATCTTTTTCTTTTCTTTACACAAGTACAGTTATTCTTAGGGTAATTGGATGGGTTACTGTTAGATTTAAAGATTACACCCATTACTATTTAATTAATGTCTTCAGATAACTATGATATGATTTAATAATCATTCACATGGTTGGTCTTTTAAACATAGGCCCCAATTCTGTGGGTGCTTTGGAGCCAGAGCACCCACAGAGAGTGCTGAGCACCAATGTGTGCCGGTTATGCCAGTGCATCCTTACTTTTCTAGGGTGTGTTGCTATAAACTCTGTTTTGTATTTTGTCTCCTTAAAGCTCCACAATGAGCAGTAAGAGCAGAACTGATTGATCAGATGCTGATGACTGGCAGATTGGCTTTAAGTACAGCGCATTGTTCAGCTACAGAGGGGAAAATAAGTATTCAACACGTCAACTTTTCACTCATTACATTTATTTCCAAAGCTGCAATTCAAACTATTTTTTTTACCAGACATTGATACTACCTCAAATAATTCACACATGAAAAAAAAAATCACAATGTTCAAGTCCATAAATAATGATTATGTGGAAATAAGTACGATAACACAGGAAAAAAAGGATTGAACCCACCATGGAAAGGCTGTATGCTTTGGCAAGGAAATGCTTCATACCACCTGAAATCTGTCAGTAATTATTACTTGAACTTCCAATTAGTGCAAACCAACATCAGCTGGGCCAGAGCAAATTGATGGTCCTATAAAAAAGGTTGTTTTATCACCAAGCAGTTAAATACGACACACCTCATGATGGGTAATGGCAAAGAGCTCTCTGAAGACATTCACAACCTGATTGTTGCTCAGCATCAGAATGAAACTGGTTACAGACTTATATCACAGCACCTGAATATTCCAGTTGGCATCATTGGGGCCATTATTCACAAGTGGAAGAAGCACCACACAGTAGCTTCTTGCAAGATTTCTGACCAGGGAGTCAGAAAGATAGTCAGAAGAAAACCCAACGAGCCAAGGACCACCCTGAAAGTGCTCCAGAAAGACTTGGAGGCAGCAGGTATAAATGTTACAGAGAAAACAATAGGAAATGCACTCCACCGCCATGATCTCTATGGACGCTCAGCCAGCAAGACTCCATTCCTCAAGAAAAGGCATGTTGAAGCTCATTTAAAGTTTTCTAAACAGCATCATTGCAAACAAAGGCTTCCCCACTAAATATTAGATGATAGTTAGCATGCTCAATACTTTTTTTCCTGTGTTATGGTACTTAATCTCACATAATCATCATTTATGGACCTGAACGTTGTGATTTCTTTTCATGTGTGGATGATTTGAGTTCATACCAATGTCTGGTAGAAATTTTGTTTGAATTGCAGCTTTGGAAATAAATGTGATGAGAAAAAAGTTGACACATTCAATACTTATTTTCCCCACTGTATCTCATCTCAGGGGTGTCGGATTTTAGATTTGTTTTAGTCTGAACTGTTTTCTCTCAGTCCCCTAGAGACAGTTGCATTGAGTAAATAGCATAAGAAGAGGAAAAGAAACTTGTTGGTGTTGTGCGTAAAACTGGCAAGATTACATGACTGAGTGTGGGTGTGGGCATTTATGCCGGATGCTGCTGTATTGTCTGTGTGCTAGTCTGTGCACTTGCTATGCTTTTAAATGACGTAAGTTGCTTTTGGCAGTCGTGCGAATTTTGAGCACCCACCAGCACAAACATAAATCAGCGCTTGTGCTTGTAAGCCTTGCACTCTGAGTTTGTGTTAAGCCTGTAACACTATCTGTCTGCACAGTTTGATGGCTGAATAATCTTTTCAGACATTTTTTATGAATGATTAACGTAAACATATGCAGTGTAACATAAGCTCAAGTTATGCACATATCCCCTCCCTGTATCAATCAGTGAGGTCAGGTTTGTGATTGAGGGGTAATTAAACAATAATTTGATAATAATAATCATCTCAGGGACTTTACAAATAATGTACAATAGGTCTATCTACAAGTTTTATTTGTTTTTTTCAAAAATATAAAATATGTGAGATTTGCGTGTGTGTGTGTTTGTATTTTCAGGCTACACTCAAGAGGAGAAAGTGGAGATAGCTCACCGTCACCTCATCCCAAACCAGCTGGAGCAGCACGGATTAACACCTCAACAACTGCATATACCACAGGACACCACTCAGGACATAATCAGCAGGTAAACGTATACACACACACACACACTCACACACACACACGCACATGTAAACACACAGACACGTAAATCTGCTTTTTTGTCAGGGCCTTGAGTATTCAACTTTTTAAGGCTGATACCTACAAATAAAATGTTTTTTCATTGCTAATATCATTTTGTTTTTCTGACTCACGCAGTTGACACCTTCTACCACTCCTCTTCCTGTTTTTAAAACTACTTTATCTGATTTCTCAGGTACACTCGTGAAGCAGGTGTGCGCTCTCTGGAGAGAAAGATCGGGGCCATCTGCCGTGCAGTGGCTGTAAAGGTCGCTGAAGGTCACAGAGTCACCAAGACTGAGGAAGCTCTGACACCCGAGGCTTCCACACAGCAAGGGGGTAAGGGCTGCTCCTCTTGGTCTGTGGAGCCTTTTACATCGTTAGTGGTGTTCATGTGCCTTATCATTCATGTGTATGAGTAGCTCATGGTCTGTCTTCACACACACACTCAGGCAGTTTTCTACTGTTTAACTGTCTCTCTGGAGGCACGTTATTCAAAGAGCTATAAACAGACCTCGGTGTGTGAGGCCCGACCCTCCAACTTGTCATCAACTAGTTTTGGGGATCCTTACATGATGACCTCATCATTTCAGCAAATCTCGTGAAAATCTTGTGTTTTATTTTTTTTTTTCAACATACCATTTTGAGCAGTTTACGCACACATTCAAAGATTTCTACAACTACAAATATGTAGAGGTTTGAAAATCTGCATATTAAGAATGAAAAAACAGCTTTTGTCGGAGGGTGTTATCAGTGTATCATTACTTCATTTCATATCTGTTTTAGAATCCAAAATCAGAAAACAAATAACGGCCTATTTTTTTCTGTTTTGATTTTGTTCTAAAATTAAAAATATAGTATGAGAAAATGGGATTACTAAGGGATTGGTGTTCTATTCATTTTTGGTTTGTATCATTTTCGATGTGTTGTGACCTAGGAGTTGTTGACTTTTTTTTTTCTCAGGAATGTAAGTCAGTTTCTACCGGGTAATTCCTTTGATAGGTGAATTGAGCAGCAGGAAAGCTAACGTTTCACAGTTATTATTTTTAGTTTACGTTTTTGTTAAGGATGGCGGATGTGTACGAGCTTTTTACAGAGGGGATCCGTGTCACTCTTAAGAGGCATCAGTAACATGACGTTTCTGCCTGAGGTTGTGTTGGATGCAGAAACTTCTGACACTCATTGCAGAGCATCTCCAGACACCCATCTCCTGCAACGTCTCTGAAATGTCTGTGTGGGTCTTACCAGCCTCGAACAACTGCTTAGTGACATCGGTGTATTGTTCTAGTGTGGCCATAGTGGTCTATTTATTTGTCACTCACTGTATATCGCCTTATCTATCTCTGTGAATAGGTTTCAAGATCCACGCAGTTAAAGACTGGCCTCCCTGAGGACAAAGTCAACAACTCTCGGGTCACAACACATCGAAAATGATACAAACCAAAAACGAATAGAAGAAAAATCCTATGAAAATTAAATTCTCTTATACTCTATTTTTATTTTCTAAACAAAATCAAAACAGCGAAAAATAGGCCGTTATTTGTTTTCTGATTTTTTATTTGAAAACGAGAAATGAAATAACAAGTCGTTATCTGTTTTCTGATTGTGGATTCTAAAACGGATATTAAATGAACACTGATACACTGATAGGGTGTCAATAAGTCTCTTCACAATTTAAAATAAAGTATTACAAACGCACATGAAAATACAAATACAAGGAAATTGTTTCAAATTGAGGAGTAGATACAGAATTTTTTTAAAACCAATTTAACACACATTATTATTAAATGAATTGTTTCATGAAAATTTATAATAACTGCGAAAATCACTTTTTTCAGTTTAGAATTTTGATGTTGAGTAAAAGGAACCTGTTTGTTCATGACTCTTCACATGTCGACCTCTGTGCTCTGGATCTAATCATACCTAATCCTTTTTTTCTTGACACACTGTAAATTCTTTAATACTAGGCCTGTCACGATAACAAATTTTGCTAGACGATAATTTTCCAAAATATTATTGCAGAAAAAACGATATTATTGACAATATTATTTTGATTTTTTTTCCATTTTTTCATTGATGTAATTATGATAAATGGGATAATAAAGTGAGTACACCATATCAAAAGCAAGAAACTTAAATTTCTTAAGAGTATTTAACTGTAATTAAAAGGTCAGGATCTTTTAAATAAAATAAATTAAACAAAAAATATAATAAATTAACAAACAAGAAAGAGAAAAAAATACAATGAAAATGAAATGGACTCTCTTTTAGAAAAAAATACATGTCAATGAAAATAATTAATACTAATCAAAAACAATAAAACATAGACCCTGTCTCGAAAGAAAAAACAAAACTCCAAAAAAAAACAACAATAAAAACTATAGCCTAAATAAAAGGGAGTTTATACAGTTCCTGAATTGTTTGTAACATGTCCTTTTTCCAGTCAATCCGTACTGTCTGTCAAACATTTTTAACATTTCTGGCTTTCAACTAGGGCTGAACAATTTATCGTTTTCAGATCGAAATCGCAATTTTAGACAATGCAATTTTGAGATCGCCAAAGCAGCAATTTTTTGCAGCGCTCCTGACTGACTCAGGATCTGTTGTGTCAAGTATTATACACGTTCTGTTTTACAAATTTGTAGACAATCTATATGTTAAAAGTGCTGGTAAGCAGGTCAACAACACAAAGCCTCTGTTTAGGAGTAGAAGTTGATGAAAACAGATTATTTATCATCACTATTGATGATTAAAAAATCGTGAATTGCAATATCTGCCAGAAAAATTAGATCTTTTCCTAAAATCATTCAGCCCTACATGTGAATATCCCAAAGCTTGATTTGAAGAAAATCGTGAATCGAATTGAAATCAAAATATCTGCCAGAAAAATCGCAATTCAATCTTTTCTTAAGATCGTTCAGCCCTACTTTCAACCGTATTGAAGGGCTGCATTTCTTTGGCAATGTAGCTGTCTTTGAGCGCCCACCATTTGGTGCTTTTATTTCTGTTTACTTTGCAGACCAACAGCCTCAGTAAGAGCGGATTGTCAAAGAACAAGGCTCCGCTGCACCTCCCCTTCTTCTTCTTCGTCGCCACTATTTTCAAACAAATGCGACATATCAGCTTGTTGGTGTTCATCTTTATGGATACTAAGAGTGAAAAAAAAAACAAATCTGAGGTTTGCTCTCCAGCATCGATATTCATGAGTGAATACTTAAGAAAGCACGTCCAAACAAACTGTTCTCTCACAGACTGTTTTCCTGTTTATTCTGGCTCTTTATCTGTTTGATAATTACTCATGTCACAGTAGATTAAACACCATATTTCCCGTCAGCTGCTGAAGCATCTGAAGTGTGTCTGAAGTATCCTTACAAATGCAACTTGATGTGTCTCAGTGGCTGTGTAATGAGCTGGATAATGTGCAACCAGCTGGTCTCTATCAGTAAATAACACCCTCTCAAGTCTTCTGTCAGCACAGCCTGGCTCATTTTAGCTTTTGACTCATTTTATAAAATTAGAGTTAAAATCTGCTTTTTTTTGTATTTTCCTGTTCAATTCTCACTTGAGGAGAAAATTTGTCTGCAGACACAAATGGACACGGAAAGGAGACTTTTGGATTATTCCAAAATAAACAGAAACTAAAGATGTGAATAAGTCTGAGGACATCAGCTGTTGTTTGGAGCTGTTTTGCGAAAAGCTCTTATGTTGCGAGGTAACTGATGTCACCGACCTGCAGGACAAACAAGTGTTTTTGCTTGGCGTGTGTGTTTTGGCTTTTTTCAAGGACAGATGTTTGAGATGACACTGCTCTCTCTTTGATGTATATCCATGTGTTTGGTGTTCCATGAATCTTTGTTTTAATTCTCTCTATGTCTGTGCGTGTCTGTCAGGAAATAGTCTGAGAAAGGCGAGGTTGACAGAGTCTGACTGTTTGCATGTGTAAAATAAATGTGTTTATTTAACTGATGTCAGAAGCCCTGCAGCAACTTAAAATATATTCCTGAAGTGCAATAGTTTTCATCTGACTTTAAAGAGGGGGTATTATATTTTAAAGGGACTGTAAGAAGTTTCTAAGTGATCTTAAAAACCCTTCTAGATATATGCTTGATCATAGTCCACGCTTTCAAATAAGATTATCAGCGCCAAAATAGGTTTCTAAATGTGGCGGTGCAAACTGACAGAGTTTGCTTGTTGTCACGTTTCGAACAGTAGAGCTACGTAACCATTGATAAATAAATACCTCACCTCGTCGTGTTGTGTCAAAGTTGTCCTGAACAAAGAAAAGTAAGTGCTAAAAATAAGATCTGATCTCCATTCTTTTCTAGAACAAACACACCTTGTTAAGAGTCATGTCATCATGACAGTGTATGCAACTCCAGGCCAAAGGAGTTAAAAGAATCAACTTCAAACAGATAGCCGTAACAGTCTCTTTAAAAAAAGTAAAAACCGTGGATGTTCACACTAAAGGTGCAGAAATTCAAACCGATTCATATTTATATGTTGAAGAAATTCCTGAATCTGTCTATGAACTGCTCAGAACATTTTGTTTGAAAATCCCCATGAGATCCTCATGAGACTGGCAGAAATGATGTCATTGCATAAAAGTCTCTGAACTAAATACTGATGTATTAGACGGGTGGGCCTCAAACACCAGGCCTCCACAGTGCTGGCCAATCAGAGGGAAGAGGGTTTATGGAGTGCGGGGCCTTAAAGAGACAACAGCTAAAGCCAAATGTTTTGGACTGAGGCTGAAAAAAGACTGCCAGAGAAGCTCAGCTTCCCCTAAAATGTCCCCCAAAAAGTGGTGATATGTTCTGCTGTGTGTACATTTCAATGACAAAATATGCGCTACAATTCCTTCATCTCTTGTTCAGAATCAGCTACCTATCACAGGTAACTGGCTCCACCTCCTTCTCATTCATCCCCGCAGCGTCTCAGCGCTTTAACACTGTCAGGACGCTAAAGCCGCGTTTCCACCAAGCAGTCCGGGTCGGTTCAGTACGGTTTGGGACAGTTTGGTACAATGAAGCCTGATCCCGCTTGCGTTTCCACAGCAAACTGTGCCTTCTTGTGGTAGGCGGCGTGTAAGCTGGATGCCGAAAGCCATACCTGTCAAATAATAGCATGACACCGTAGCAGCTCGACACAGTTTAACCTGCTATTAAAACCAATAAAGAAGAAAATTGTGACACTGAAAACAAAGAGCATAGATTGAAGACATGCAGCATTTCGTCCTCTCTTTGATACAAAGCGCAATCAAGCTTTGTTTCAGAGAAGTCTGTGTGCCACCAGGAGAAATGCAGCCGCTGTGGGGGTGTGTGACGATTCCTTTGACCAATCAACGGTCTGTAGTGTGTTGCCCCACCTTCCGAGAGTGGATCGGGCCAGTCTGGCACCCATACGAAAGGGTCCCAAAAAAGTGGGACGGCTCCTCTCGGTTTTTGAGGATATGTCCCAGGATGAGACAGTGGAAATGCCGCCAAATGTGCGCCGTACCAGGATGAAACGAACTGGTCTGCTTGGTGGAAACGTGGCTTAAGCTTCTTCTGACTTCAGCAGGGAAGCGTAGAGTGGGTTGTTCCACTGTGGAAACTGGACGGTCATTGGATGAACGCTGGGCTTTGTCCCACCCATTGGACGCTCAGCGTCTGGGGGTCTATGAGGCAGTGGATGCTGGGCTTCTGCATGATGATTGGATGATCTGTCTGAGGCCGAATCCCTTTTTGATCGACAGTGAAATGAGCCAGTCAGCGATCTTGAAGTATAACCCTCCACCGGAGCATCTTCTGAGTTTTACAGTCAGTTGTTTTGGACTGATCTGGAGGCTTTATCGATCCCCAGTGAGTTTACCTTTCTTAAAAACTACGAGCGTTGTATTTAAAGATTCTCTCTCTTTTCACCAATAAGCAGCTACAGCTACAGCTGTGGAGCTTCTCCCCCTGTCACTCTCACTAACAGCCTGTTGTAGTCTCACGTAGCAGCTCCAGCTGCTAACAAGCTGACACGAAGGGTAGAATTTATGTTTCAATTAATAAACAAATTTATGATGTAGGCCTAAAAAAAATGAGCTGACCAGCAGCCACCACTGAAAGAAGTATTTTCTTAAACATTAGTATGAAGGAAAAAATAATTATTTTTATCTATCAATCATGTAAAGCTACCACAGGGTACCCAGAGGGACATAGAAAAAGACAAAAAAAACAAAAAAAAAACATCCCCTTTAGGTTGGAAATGTCCGATCAAAACTTAATACCAAATATTTGTAGCAAACTGAAATTAGCTGTTTGAAACTTTAGCAGGATACCAGACTACCAGCAATGCTCATAACCTCAACATAATGAATTTTACTATCTGTGTGTTCAGACAAGGTGGCACCTCCAGAGATGCCCATAGTGATCGACCACATCGCCCTGAAAGACATCCTGGGGCCTCCGCTGTTTGAGATGGAGGTGAGCAGAAGCTGGATCTTACAGGGCAGAGACTGCAGAGGCTTTCAAAGGCCGTCTTTAATGTGCAGATCTTCCTCACAGCCCTCTTGAATAAAGAGACCGCCTGTGCAGAGGTCCCACAGCTCCGCAGCAGCTGCTGTTGATTGAGTCAGGAAGAGTTGGAAACATCATGCATGATACAGCGTAATGTGAAACAGTATGGTTTGCCTCTGGCTGCTTTTTCTGTCATGTCTTGTCTTTTTCATCTCTCTTTTCTTATTCTCCTCTTCTCGTTCCTCTCTTACTCTTCATCTGTCACTGAAGTCAAGCTGATCTTCTGTTTCACATTCTATGAAATTCAAAGGAGCACATACCTTGTGTTTAGCTTCTCTTTCGTGTTCACTCCAGCTCTTTAGATCATTTATATATGTGTGTTTTTGTGTGTGTTCAAAGGTGTCTGAGCGGCTCACCCTGCCCGGAGTGGCTCTGGGTCTTGCCTGGACCCCTCTAGGTGGAGAAATCATGTTTGTGGAGGCCAGCCGGACTGAGGGAGAGGGTCAGCTCACTCTGACAGGACAGCTGGGGGACGTCATGAAAGAATCCGCCCATCTGGCTATCAGCTGGCTCAGAGCGAACGCTAAAACCTACCAGCTCACCAACAGTGCGTTCACTCCAGGGGTATATCCTTACAGAGAAATAGAAACAAATCTAATCTTGATGTTTTTGCATGTTTACAGTAACCGGAGGTCCAGATCCATTAGAAGGAACCGACATCCACCTCCACTTCCCCGCTGGAGCTGTCACTAAGGATGGCCCCTCTGCAGGTGTCACCATAGTAACCTGCCTCGCCTCGCTGTTTAGTGGCAGATTGGTTCGATCAGATGTTGCCATGACAGGGGAAATAACGCTCCGAGGCCTGGTGCTGCCGGTGGGTTTCACACACTCAACACACTCAGCACATATTAATGTAATAGGGCTTGTACTACATTGATTATTTAAAATACAAAGAGACAGCCAATGACATGACAGCCTCGGCGTGGTTTCTGTTGTTCTCGCCCCTGCCATTAATCATGCTGAACTCACCACTCTGGGAGTTCAGGGAACAGAAGGAAGGCCTGTTTGGGCTGAGTGTGTCAGAGCTATTCAGTATGTCAGTGAGAAATGATCACAGACCCTGAAAGAGGCAATCTCAGGATCAGTTTGGTTGAAACTTAATGATATGGAAAGTGCAAAAGGGCCCATAACAAATCAGATGATGACAGCTTGTGCATCATTCTCTAGTTCAGCCAGCCTCCACCTCCACAGGGTCAAGGACTGAGCTTCTTCAGCAGTCTGTTCAGTCTCTGTCTCCTGGATCCTGTCTGCTCACAGCAGGAGAAGTTCCTCCAATCCAGTGTTGGTGCCTGATGTTGGCTCCGTTAGCCATGTCTGTGAATAGCTTGATGCTACTTTGCCTTCTGGTATTCCCTCTGTTGCTGGGTTAGGATGCATAGCTAGGTCCCCTAAGTCCCCCTATAACAAAGGATGGAAGAGCAGGTCGATATCATCACTTCTTAGCTCACACCTGAGAACCAGCACGTCATCATTACCTCCTTCTCCTCACCTTATCGGGAAACATCTGGCCTTGCACCAGTTAGCATTGACATGGTACAGGCTGCTAACAGCTGATCATATGTAAACAATGTAGCCATGGTTACATGTAGGATCTCCAGACAAACACAGGAGCAAAAATAGTAAAAATATAACTGAAGACACAACCACTTTTGTGTCCACGACCAAAAGATGAACCTTACAAAGTAATGACTTACTCCAAATGCAAAGGTGATGAAAAGGAGATGAAAAGATTACAAGAAACGGACAAAGAAGACAGAGCAGCCGCAAGAGACAGCCACTTGGGCGGCGCCAAGCAACAAGAAAAAGACATGAAAGACATTCTTTAAAGTCACAGAGATACAAACACTTCCAGATGTAACAGCAACACAGCATCAGCCTAGCATGGCTACTCAGTGCAGCACATCTCAAACACAAGACAGTCAATGTTGTAAAGCAAATGTCTGCTAACAACTCTATGAAGTTAAAGAGAAAATGAGATCATCAGCATAAAAAGTGATGCTTTGTAAACAGTTGTTTCTGTGTTGAAGTGCTGCAGGGCAAGGCAAGGCAAGGCAAGGCAAGTTTATTTGTAGCGCGCAATTCATACACAAGGCAAGGCAAAGTGCTTTACAGCTAAAATAAAAAAAATAAAATCACAACAGGCAAAATAAAATCATTGAATAAAATCATATCATAAAACTGTTTTCAGCCGTGATTTGAACGTTGTCAGAGTTGAGGCCTGTCTCACATCTTCTGGAAAACTGTTCCAGATTTTAGGGGCATAAAACTGGAATGCAGCCTCAACGTGTTTAGTCATGACTCTGGGCACCAGCAGGAGACCCCTCCCTGAGGTTCTCAGAACCGAGTTAGTTCATTTGGATTTAGTATGTCAGAGATGTACTTTGGTGCTAAACCATGAAGAGACTTGTGAACAAGCAGAGCTGTTTTAAAGTCTATTCTCTGAGCCACAGGAAGCCAGTGCAGAGACCTGAGCACTGGACTAATATTGTCCTATTTCCTGGTTCTGGTCAGGACCCGAGCAGCAGCGTTCTGGATGTACTGCAGCTGTCTTACAGCTCGTTTTGAGAGTCCAGGGAGCAGGCCATTACAGTAATCTAGCCTGCTGGAGACAAACGCATGGATCAGTCTCTCTAAGTCAAGTTTAGACACTTTTCCTTTAATCCTAACAATGTTTTTAAGCTGGTAAAAAGCCGCTGATGCTATTGATTTGATGTGGCTGTTAAAGTTCAGGTCTGAGTCCAATATCACCCCTAGATTTCTAACCTGGTTACTCACATTTAGAGAGAGAGTCTGAAGATGACTGATAACCCTTTCTCTTTGTTTCTGTGGGCCACAGACAATTGTTTCAGTTTTATCTGAGTTCAGCTGGAGGAAATTGTTGTGCATCCACACACTGATCTGTTCGACGCAGTGACAGAGTGAATCTACAGGCCCATGTTCGCCTGCTGTCATTGACACGTAGATCTGAGTGTCATCAGCATAGCTGTGGTAGGACACGTTATAGCTGCGTATTAGCTGACCCAATGGCAGCATGTACAAATTGAACAATAGGGGTCTCAGGATTGAACCCTGGGAAACCCCACAGGTCAGGGCCATTTGGTCTGAGGCACAGTTACCAATTTCAACAAAGAAAGTCCTGCCCTTGAGATAGGACTTGAACCAGCTTAAAGCGGTACCAGAGATTCCCACCCAGTTTTCTGATCTCTGTAATAAGATCACATGGTCAACAGTGTCAAAGGCAGTGCTCAGGTCCAGCAAAACTAAGACTGAGACTTTGCCTGCGTCTGTGTTCAAGCGGATATCATTTGTTACCTTGATCAGAGCTGTGGTGGGGCCTAAAGCCTGATTGGAAAGTATCAAAGACATTGTTATGTAGGAGAAAGTCAGTAAGCTGTTGTTATACAGCTTTTTCAAGGATTTTGCCTAAGAATGGCAGGTTTGATACGGGCCGGTAGTTATTCAGTACTGTGGCATCAAGACTGCTCTTCTTCAGGAGAGGCTTAATGACAGCAGTTTTTAAGGCCTTTGGAAATGTTCCAGTCTGAAGGGAGATGTTGACCAGATGAGCGAGTTGTGGTAACAAACTGCTCAGCACAGACTTTAGAAATCTAGTCAAGGCAGCACGTTGATGGACTCAGACTGCAGATGATCTCTTCAACTGTTTCAGCCGTTTCACCCCTTGGTGTTTTGCCAGTACCTTGGGTAGAAGTTTAGTGATGTCAGAGACAGTGGCACTGGGATAGCTGCAAGTAACCATTCTGTTCATGCTTATATCAGATACAGCTCCGTCTCCAAGCACAAGAGTATCTTTGACCTTGGCTTGTGGCACAGTTTTTTTGTCAGGGGACAGGTGCCAGGCAGTGAGACTGACAGCATGCTGCCAAAGCACAGCTTGTGTTGTGTAGATGCATGTAGGCCTCCTGGATGGTTCATTGTCCATATGAAGTCCTCAGTTTTAGTACTTGAACTATGTTACACATAAATCCTTATACAAAAACCTTAACTTCAAAACTTCAGTTTAAATTAAAGGAAGCTGACTTTTAAACCTGTTGAAAATCTGACCCTCCTGCTGCAGCTTAACTCATCTCCACAATCCAATTCTTAAAAAAAGTTTAATCCAAACACATCACAAAGATTGCTTAAGATCTACAAAGGCAGAGTGCTCTTTCTGAAACTGCCTGTGATCCATCTTATCCTGTCAGAGCAGGCTTTGAGTCAGTGGTGCTGACTCATAGCCGTTTTTACAGTTTTATAAAGCCTGTACATGTACAAGGACCAAACTTGTCCCCCAGTTTCAACAGACCTGGTTTGATCTGTCCTCCTCAGGTCGGGGGGATCAAAGACAAGGTCCTGGCAGCCCACAGGGCAGGAGTGAAGCGTGTCATCCTCCCCAAACGCAATGAGAAGGACCTGGAGGAGCTTCCAGCCAACGTCCAAGCAGACCTGGACTTTGTCACTGCCGGGAACCTGGATGAGGTTCTTAACGCCGCCATCGATGGAGGTTTCCCAGGAACAGCCAGACCCTGCACACACCCACAGCTGAGCAGCAAACTGTAACACACTGACAACACATGACGTCAGATTTATCTGATGCAGAGGAGTGTGTCAGGGTTCACCTTTGAAACATGTCTGGTTAATAATCTCTAAATGTGTTTGAAGAATCTTTACTTCTGAGATTTTTTTTTTAAATTTGTCAAGAGATTATATGATGTCAACGACACAGCAGCTCAGAGTCATGCTCAAAAGGTGTGCACAACATCAGCTGAAAGGAGGGGTCAGCACTAAGCGTTGCCATGAGAGTGCCTTTAAGAGTTCAGCCTTTCTTATTCCTCTGTTGTGGTTTCCTCTAATACTCACACAGCCAAGTGGTGAGGAGAAGCTGACGGGACTTATTGATTTAGTTTGATTAGTTCAGTTTTGCTGAGAAGAATGAGTAAAATAGAGTGCTGAGCTGATTTAAGTAGGTGAGGATAGAAGATGTGTTGAGGTGGTGTTAATCCCTGCAGTTTGTTTGAACTAACCGTGCAATCACATGGAGTGATGATTTCCTCTTGTTTGTGAATGTATTTTTCTATAATAGATTTTTGAATAGCTATAAATCAGTTATTCCATTTAATGATAAAACAACATACATGGGTCACATGACAACAGTGAGATCTTTTGAATTTGGCTCTGCACACATGATGCGTTTGAAAAGTTTATCTCTAGATATTTTAGAGTGGTTTGATCTGTTCCTCACTGGCAATCTGTGACAGGTACAGTTTGAAAATTAACAAAATAGATGATGTTAAAATCTTCACAGAGACTTAAATACACAGCTCCTAATGTTTATTTCCAACATAATGCACTCTGTCCTATTGAATAAATATTGAATTAAAGATGCTGATATTCCTGAAAAACGTCTTCTCACAGTGTGTCTAAATTTCTGTCTTTGACTGTCTCTAAATCCACTCCTGTACAAAATGGTATCCATGTGTACAGTGTGAAAACATTTTTTTTTCAGCTCTGTGCCCCAGATGTGATGTCCTCTCTTCTCCCTGTAGGGTAGTGATGTGAAACACCAGCTGTTCTATATTTAGACAACCATAAGATAACGCACGGAGGCAAAGAGTTTTATAGATTCATGAATTCCAAACGCATTGAAAAATAATGCAAGTGAAAAACAAAACCATTGAATCACTGCATTGTAAGATTTCTTTTAACAAATTTACAGAATGAAGTGTCTTTGAGCGCCTTAAGGATAAAAATAATCTTACTGTACTGTGGCTGTGCATGTTGACACAGCATCATGCTTACAACCTGCAACTACTGGCACCAGCCACTGGAGGGCAGACATGAGAGCTGTAAATAACACTGATCTCCTTTTACCAGGTGTCTGCAAGCCGTGGCTCTGGAGCCACATGCGGCCCCTCCGGCCCTGTGCTGTGGCTTCCTGTTTTTTTGGAAAATTAATAATGACTATTCAATTAAGCACTTTTTTTTGTCGGTGTTTTTATATTGTTATTCTAAATTTCAAGATTATGATGATCATGTAACATTGAGTTCAATTTTTTGTCGTTCAAAGTACGTGTTACAATTGCTGAAAGCAGGTATTTCCCCGCTGGTGGCTCTTATTTATTATCTTGCAACTGCCATGCACTTATCAAGCCTTTCAACCCAGAGGTGGGCCAAGTATGGATGGGTTTATGTAAAAAAAAACATATCTGAAGCTCCATGTGTTTTCTTTTTTGTGGAAAACCGGGTCCAAATGGCACTTTGAGTGTTAAAGGTTGCCGCCCCTGCCTTATCCATATGTGAGGCACTATCAGGAAAAATTTAAAGTTGTGTGTCAGACCTCCTGACCCCCTGACTGAGAGGTACCATACTCCAAAGCGGTGAGAGTACAGCATGAAAATTCCGCACATTTGTACAACCACCATCAGAGATCATGTTCTCCGCATGTCACTTGATAAGGTTATGTCATAGATGTATTAATCAGCTCACTTAATGCAGTACTTTCTTTAGGTGAGGTTTATTAGCCTGTAAGATGTTATTGTGAAAACTTAAAATTCTCATTCACATCTTATTTATGAAAAAACCCTGAAGCATATTTTCTAGTTCAACTGTCGCAACATACACTGTAAAAGTTGAATAGGTTGAGTTTGCTTGAGAAATGCTTGTAAACATAAGCAATGAAATATGAAAACTTAAAGCAATGGTGTACGATTTGAAGCTAGGTAATTATTATTAACACCGTTTTGAGGCCATTATGGTCCGATGGTCAGATCTACGCAATATAAAAACCAAAAAGAATGAAAAAAATCCATTTAGTATATCCGCTGCAAAGCTGTATAATAGTTGACCAATCCAAACCGCGGTTTGGATTGGTCCGAGTGTCCATCCAATCCCCTGTTTCTGTCGCTTCGCACCGTCATGCCCATGGTCCCTCGTCTTTCCCCACTACCCCTCTCACATCAGCTAGCTGCTCAGCTACCAAAGCGTCTTGGAGCCAGAGAAGACCAGGAAGCTGTTACTGTTACCCTCCACAGGGAAGAAAACAAAAAAGTTTGGGGGAAAAGGCTGAAGCAAGGAAGAATTATGAGCGATACAGGTGCCAACAGAGGCTGAATATTGGAGAAATGTACGACCGGTGGAAAAAGCTGCAGAGGGATTTGGGACTGAAGACTGACGCCGAGACAGCTGGGTTTCTGCTGAACAGGTAATGACTTTGTTTACCACAGTGGGAGATGTCAGCTGAATAACTCTGGTTAGTCTGTGCCTGTACTGGCTAATGACTGAACGCTGCTGGTCGGAACGGGTTGGCTCAGTAGATTTTAGCATAAGTTAGCCACACATCTTTAGCATTGTAAACTGAGCTGGTGAAGACACGCCAGTGTGTTACAAGGAGGATGACTGTCTTATTTGTTACATTTTCTGCTGGCCAGCTTCTTGCTCTGTCGGAGGGGGCGTGTTGTTAGGAGGGTGATACCAGCTGGGGGGTGGGGTCTTGGAACACAGAGGGGAGGGGTGAGTGAGGCTGCATTTTTCAAATGTTTCTCATCAGCCAAACTGGGTTTCAGATCGTAGACCAAAGCTTTAAGTTGATTTGACTCAACATCTTAAGTAGATATAATTATCATGGAAAATCATTCCACTGTATGTCTTTAATCAAATAAACCTGATGCCTATTTGTTACAAATTTTAAAAAATGAAGTAATTTTAAAAAAATGTTAAAAATTCTTGCATATCACTGTAAAACAAAATAAGTTGACTTTTCTCAAAAAGAAAAGATGTGATATCAACAAAGTTGCCTTATGAATTAGATACAGGTAATAATAAAAAAATTAAAGCAGATCTGAACAATTTAATCAGATAACATTTGAAAGTACAGCTGGGTCTCATATCCACTGTTGACTTCTGCAGTGTGCCTCATGGTTTATATATTTTTAAGTGTAAAAATTTTTTTTTTTTTCATTTTTTAAAACAGACAGTTAGTCCACACCACGTAGAGCATGGACAGCTAATCAATGCTACAAGGGGCGCAGACAGCTGGTCCATGCTGTAACGCACAGACAAACAGTCCATGCCACATGGAGCACAGCCACCCTGTGCCACTGCTGCACGTCTTGAAGTACAGCAGGGTCTCATATCCACAGCGTCCTCTCCTCACTCACGGTGACATAACACAGTCTCAGAAACTAATGATTTTAAGTTGTGCTTACTTAAAGAGTAACAAAAGTTAAGTTATCAGTTTCACCACTGAAAACTCAGACATTTGAGTGAATTGAACTTGCCAAAAACAAGTTTTCATAGCTTAATCCAATTGAGTAATTTGAACTTTAGGGTTTACAGTGTAAGCCTGAAATTAAAGCATCAACAGGTCAGAATCTTGCATTTTGTACCTGCCATGTAGTTCCAGTTTCTGCATCAAGGTGTTGCTATTTACTCTGATACTAAAGAAAACAACTCTTGTCTCTGTTCCTGGCTCTCAGTTTCCCCCGCGACATATAAAACCTGCAGTGGGTTTTTGGAGTAATCACATGAAGAACACTGAAGCTGGCGTGTTTCAGTGTTTATTTGTAGCTCTGTAATGAAGCCTGTGTGCATGTTTAGGTGCACTGAATGTATGTCACAACGTGTTCCCTGCAGACACACCCGGTTTCAGTCAAACCCAGCATGAGGACTCCTTCTGAGTCCTCTGGATTTAACTCTACCCTAAACCACAAGCATGAATAGAGTAGAGGGCCTTACCCTATAACATAATTACCCAGAGGCCCTTGGGGTGTGCTTGGAGTGCTGGCAGCATGCCCACTTCACATGGCAGTGTGCGCTCACACACAGAGCTCGTACTGTACACCCTGACGTCAGCATGTGTTAGGTGTGGTCCTGCAGGCAGACTGGACCCCTGTGACCACATGATGCCAGGGGGGAGACTGGAGAATAGGTCTGGAAAAGTCTTTAACTCAGTTTGTAACCCAGTTTTATATTTACGTATTGTATTTCTGAGCACAATAAAAGCTGCCTTTCTGGATCACAGGGATCATGAGTGGGTATAGAACGTTATAATGAGTGATAGAAGGAGGAACCAACCCTTTCTTGTGATATTGAATCCAGAGATACCTGCAGACATGGCTGAGAGAGCTCAAAGACCAGTCACAGTGCATGGGAACCAGTGATCAGTTAGCCTGGATCCGGACGGTTAACAATCGACGTCAGCATGATCATTCTGCTCCTCTGATTCATGTGATGTAATCTGCTCTAATGTGTGAATACTTATTGTTTACATTGGGACAAACAAAGGAGATGCTGTACAGGCCTGAAATGTTCTGTACAGCATCAGGGTTGAAGAATGTGCACTCCAGTCTCCCCACTGCTCCAGTCTCTGCTGGGTGACCAGTTCAAGCTGAGGATGAGCCCAGCAGAGTATTGCACAGAAAAACAGTGAAACAGTCTCTGAAGTGCATAGACGTCTCAGACTTTAGGTGTGCAGGAAGACGGCTTTAGCTTAATCCCAAGATTAACACAAAATGTTCTGTAACCTAGTGACCTTCAGCAGAGAGTTTTAATAAAACTTTTCCTGGCACTGATTAAATGTGTGGTCTTCTCTTCATCCTTCTGCTGCTGGTTATTGATTGTCCAACACTTATGTGATGTTCACACAATCACACGTCTTTAAAATGAAACACTCATGAATGTAAAAATCAAAGCAGGCTGCAGGAACCTCCTCCTGTTCTGAATATTTGTGAGCTTCCCTTGAACATCATGAGAGTACTGGTCAGGGATTGATAGGTGACTGATAGGCCAGGCTGATTGGTGCTGATATACGGCATTTTGAGACATATCGGCATCAGCCTTTTTTGTTACCTTGATGGCCGATAAGAGATCCGTTTAGAACTGTGTTATGTTTTGGCTCTGATGCAGACGTGCTTCTCTGTCTACAGTAACTTCTCTGTCTCCAGCAGGGGTGGGCTGCCCTCCAGGTAATTTGTAACTTTTCCCGCAAGAAAAAGAAATGGGTGGGGTAGAGAAACTAAGGGCAAAAAAGAAGAAGATGCTACTACAGGATGAGGCTAAATGTGTAAAACTAACTGACTAAACTAACTAACCATATGGATCACTAATCTGCTTTATCAGTTAACAGTAAAATCCACACTAGTTGACCAGAAAATATATAAAATTCTTTATTGTAGAAATATATTTGAAATTATTCAAAAAACATATGTCAGGAGAGTCTCTCTGTGTTCAAAGTTAAAACAATAATAGGATAATTTAATTCAGGCTGTATAATATATTTTCCTGTTTTTTTTTTGTTTTTTTTTACATTTTTTTTACTAGCTCAAGAGAAATACATTAAATTGAGTAATTATTTTACAAAAAGAAAAGACTCCAAACAAAAACAATGAGGAATAGGAGTAGTATTAAGATGTTATATGTTGATTTTACAACTCCAGTCACATAGAAACAATAAGTCCATCTACTCCTGCAGTTATGTTCTGAAATAGATATGTTTTCTCCCCCCAATATAAATTACTCATAGCTAATATTTATTATTACCTAGTCACAAACGCAAAAACCACACGGTAGTTTTAATTGTAATAAAGTATCTTTATACTTTAATATAAGTGCTTGTGTTAAAATCATGGTTCTATTTGAATCTTTCTTGCGGTCGGATAAAAGGCCTCTTGACACCAAGCTCCTGGGTTGAATTTAAACCCCAGTCAGCCTCTGGTCTCCAGGGTTGTCCCATCCATGGTCACCCATCATCTGATTGGTTCACAAACTGTATAAAACATGGATGTTGCCACAGCAAGTCACCGTCTGTTCCTGATATCGTGAAAAGAAACCAAACCGTGAACTCAGCCGCATTGGTCAAGACGCCGGCTGTGAGTTTCCTTTCGAGCAGCTACAGGGCTCATCAGTCACATGAGCTGAGCTGTGTCTCTGATTGGACAATAAAACGATCCTAATTTCTTCTAAACTGTAGAGTTAGAAAAAAATTCACTCACTGCACAGTGTGTACTGATAGTATAATCAGTATTTTAGACCTGAATAGTTTTTTGAACCATGCTGTAAACATCTTTTTAATGCCATAAACATGTGTTTTATGGCTGGGTGTGTGTATGACTTCTGGTCTTTCTGCAGCCAGCCTCCCATTAAACACCAACTTTTAGCACTTTTGCATTAAACCGGATGTTGCCCCTTGGAGTGGTTACACACAGGGCTATTTAAAAAAACAACAGCAACAACAAAAAAACTACTTACATTTGAAAACTTTAGGGAGCTATGCTGCTAAGCCTGGGAGCTGTTTAATAAACATACTTAAATATTTTTTGAATAAGTTAAGTGTTTGAGTTTGTATCATTCAAAATTTTGACCCCAGTATTTTTACTTTTACTGTAAATGAATATCGGCTCCAAATTTCAGTTAGCGGCCTCCTTGACTACCAATAATCGGTATCGGCTATGAAAAAAACATATTGGTCTCTCTCGAGTATTGATTTCATTCGATTTTAGAAACCTGTTTATCTGAGAGAAAATGATGACCTGTGTCCTGCATGATCACCTCTGACAGAGGCCTGCTGCTGACAAATATTCCTGAATGATTTGTCCTCCTGCTGCTGCTGCACAAACCTATTCCTGTTCCTGCCGCTGGTCTGATCTACCTGTTTGACCTCACAGGCTGCTCCACATCCTCAGACCTACTTTATGAAGACAAACTCAGACAGATGCATCCAGGACAGAGTCATAGGGATGCTTTTTAAAGCACTGGTTACATCCCAAAGTCTCTCCATAAGACTGACTCACTGCAACTTAAACCACCAATTCACTCACAGACCTCTGAGCTGTTGGACGTCAAAGGTCGAGATCACTAGGCCTGATGTCTGATCACTTCATGAGAGCAGAATGTGTCAGCGTTTCTCTTAAAAACTTTATTACATGTACCTGATAGAATTTCTTCATTTTCCCACCCGTTCCCACCTCAACAGGTTCACACCTGTTCATTCTGCTGTAAAGGACAGTACGCCTTTCAAGAGAACAGGGCAGTCTTTGAGGTACGTCGTCCTCCCCATTATAAGTTTTTTAGCTGTTTCTCTTTCCCTCAGATGTGCAAACACTGTTGTTTTCAAGGAAAGCTATTTCTTACTCGTGTTTTAAAAATATACAACAATAAGCTGTAAGGTAAGTAACAAACAAAGCTGGATGTCAATATTGAACACAGGTAGATTTACAAACCCTGACATATTTATCTGTTGTAGAAACCTCTGAATCTGTCTGCAAACTAAATAAAAAAGTCCGATACAAAAATTTGCTAAAATTAGATCATTGCTCAAGGATCCCCTCAATGGTTCATGACACCTTGGAAAGACCTCAAACACCAAGGTCTGCCCTGAGCTCTGCCATCAACAGGCCTCCAGAGGTCTGGCCAATTGGAGGGAGGGGGGTTTGTAGAGCCTGGAGCCTTAAAGAGATGGCAGCTAAAAACTAAACCTTTTAGACAGAGGCTGAAATAAGGGTTTTTTAAAACATAAATACACAAAAACAAAAATAATGCCTTTAAAAAACACAGTACCCATTCTTTGAGGGACAACAGGGCAGCAGTAGATCTTTTGGAGCAGCTTTGAGTGGTGAGTGTTACCAGCTTTTTCTATGAGGGGAGTAAAACCTGAAACTCTCAACCTTAACATTTGGAACTTATCGCAATCTTTGTTGAGTTAAGAGAGCTACTTGATTTTGGTTGATTGAACACCACGCCAATAATCATGACTGATGTTATTTTTTACAGATGTAAGGAGGATCTGTTACTTTGACTTCCCTCTGGAGGTGTGACTTTTAACTAGCGTGTGTTTTTGGTTTGGAACAAATTTTCTTTGTTCAAGACAACTTTTTAACAGTTTAGCAGCCTGGTGCTATGACGTACCTGTAGGCTAACGTAAGAACAAGTAAACTGTCAGTTTGTATAGTAGTTTAGTAGCTGTCCATATGTAGCGCTACTGACAGCTCAAAGCTGTGAGACATGCCCACAATGTGTAACATTAGAGAATCCTGGTCATGTCCTGCCAGTCATCTACCAAGCAGAGCTAATGTAACCTCACTCTTCATTTTATTGATAGACTCTCAAGTTTGAACAGACCACTGCAGAATAACTGCTGACTGTGGGTTGGTATGAACATTATCACAAACAGTTCAGCTCATGTTTTAGCCTTTCGCATGGGCTGTATCACTCTCCTGTTTAGCTTTCTTCTGCTCTTCTGTCCTTTTTCTCCCTGACAGTTAGGCTCCTGTGTCCACCATCACTACAAAATTAATCACAGGGATCGTTTTTAGCAGAGGACTACTAAACTTCATCAGCCGGTGTGTTGTTGTCGTAGAGACTTAGATGTGCCTTAACTGAATCTGGTCCTGCTCGACTGGGTCGGGAAGCTAAGAAGTAGCATTTTGAAATAACCTATACTGGCGCTGATAATCTCATTTTTAAGAGTGGATTATGATGAGGCATATATCTAGAAGGGAGACTTTTTCAAGACCACTTAGAAACTCTTCCCAGCCCCTTTAATGACTTTTTTTGTATTGAATGTTGCTGTACCTAACATACTTTTTAGTTTTTTAAGACTTACATTTTAATTAAAGTAACAACAACAACAACAACAACAAAAAACCCATCTAGGGACAAGTGTTGCGAATTATTAGACGCACTACGTTACATTTAATGGCTGATTTCAGTTTGTTCATTTTTACTGCATCTGTCCCCCACAATTTAACCAGAAATGGTCAATAAAATGTACTTATTTTGAATCAGACCAAAGAAGATTTCTTATGGAATAACAGAAGAAAAAAGTGAAGATTTTTATGCTAGGTGGTTTTGAGCTTTGGTGAATTAATGTAAATATTTTTTCAAATGAACTGAAAATCTTAGACTTTAATATCCAGCAAGACTACGAGGATAAATGCAGAATTATTTGTGAACAAGTCAGAATTTCTTCTGAGCCAAATTAATCACCAAAACAGAAGACAAATTTTCTTCTTTGGCGAAAATTTTAAAAAGTTGATTCTGTTTTTAAAACCCTTCATTGTTTCCATCTATTAGTGCACAAGACTTAGACTTCCCCAGGATGTTATTTCCCTGCTGTCTCTCACATCACCAGTGGGCTGAATCCAGCAGGCAACCTTCAAGTCAGAAGACAAAACCCAGTCCTAATCAGGATCTAAAGCCTCAAGTAAGACAGGAGAATCAGAGGCAGCAGGTATGAAAAAGATAGATTTATTTAATGACAAATTATAACAGAAAGAGTCAAGGAGTTGAGGGAGAGCAGCAACATTACTGAGACTCCACACTGAGAGCAAGGGAGAGATGGTTTTCTAGACCTCCCTCCCTCCTCTGAGACAAAAAAGGAAAAGAAAAGACTTACCACACAAACAAGAGGACAGAGAGACAAAGAGATGAGGATAAAACAATCCATCTGGGGAAATAAGAAACAAACCTCTCAGAGAACGACACAACTTGCTTTTTAACTACAAACACTGAAGTTTAGCCACAAGTTTTAAAACTGCCTTTAATTTGTTTTTAAAAGTCATTACAAAAATGATAATTATGATAATCTCCATTTAATAACAATAGCAACATTGTAACGGTAGAAACTGTCCCTCATTCCTGGTTGGGTGATCAGTCAATCAGTGGTGGAGGCCGACACTGACAGCAGACAGAGCGAGACGGACGCAGAAGAGAAATGAAAGAAGAGGAGCAGGAAGATGAGACAGGAGGAAGTGAGCAGGCTTTTTGCCACATGTCCATGTCTCTCTCACACACACACACGCACACTCATACACAGACGTACACAAAAAAATCAGGAGTTTTTTCTCCTCATACAAAAAAACCTAAAATAATTAAAAAGAAATAACATATTTAAGAAATAAACCCAAAACAAACTGACTCAACTGAAATGCAGTGTATTTTTTTTCCTCGCTCTGATGAACAAAAAGTTGAAAATGCTCCGACATACAGTTAATTCATCCACATGTACACCCACACACACTTCCTGTAATGCAAAGAACAGGCGTGTGTTCAGTGTTTGTGTCCACTCCATGAAAATGAAAATAAAACAAACATCCAGGGCAGACATCGCGTGGGTCTCCTTGAATCCACAGGATGAGAGCAGAGTCCGTTCTATGAGCTATCAAAGACGACGGCAACTATTTAAAGAGCGTCCGATGCACAATCTTTCGCCTTGGGTGAACTGGTGTGGACCACATGTGGGCCGGAAGGAATCCAGATGGATGTTCAGTAGATCCAGTCCACTCGCTGTAGACATCCTGCACAGATCTGGGTGTCTGTGGATGTGTGGGTGCTACAGCCGGAACATGTCCAGTTGTGGCTATCGGCGGCCACGTGTGTCAGGGGTGAAGATCGTTTTGTAGTTTCAGTTCATTCTTGAAGATGTGGAGAGTCATGTGTGTGTGTGTGTGGAGCCCTGTGGGTGTCGGAGGAGTTTGAACCGTTCGATCCAGGAGGTGCAGAGGGTACTGAGGTGGATTCAAAGCAGCAGGAAGTTTTTCGGGGTGTGCGCTAATAGCTGGCTAGCTACCCCGCACTGACCAGGAGTCCTTGTTTAAATCTAGCTTGAGTGAGTGAACAGCCCCCGCTCGGTGAGAGGAGGATGGAGAACTGTAAGATGTGAGGATGACTGAGGGCCAGAGGCAGACTGAAATAAAGAGGGAGGGAGAAAGAGGGGGCCTGACTGAACAGCTTCTCAGTTCATGTTTATGACCAAGAGACAGACGGCATGTTCGTGCACACGTCTCACTTTGTGTGTGTTAAGGAGTCTGTAGCCATCACTACACAAACATGTCTATGTGTATAAATTCCTCCATCCATCCATCCGTTCATTCATCCATCCATCCATCCCACCCCATGGTTCTCCACAGCTGCCTGATCAGACAGTCCAGTTCCACTTTTCAAGGGGTGAGGCTGAGATGAGGGGCGCTGTGAGGTCACAACTTCTTTGACCCCTAAAAAATGCCCCCTTAAGCAATCTGTAACTTTTTGACCCTCTTCTTGTGAAAAGTTCTTAGCACATGGAGATGGTGACGTTGATGCCCAGATTGCCGTTCTCCGCAAACAGCTGTGCGATGGACGTGTCGAACACCAGGCAGTCGCTGTTCATGATAGCCGTGGCGATGCCCTCGTGGATGGAGCGCGGCGTGGCCTCCCAGGTCAGGCGGCGCCGGTGCCCGTTAAGCTCCAGCCTGTAGGCAAAGTTCTCGGCCTGCTTGCGAGTCCCGATGAGCTGCACGATGGCGAAGAACTGTTGGTGCCCGTCGTATTTCTCCTGCTTCTCCAGAACCAGCATGAAGTGGAAGCCGAAGCAGGACTGCATCATCACCCAGTCCACCGCACCTGGGAGGTTGATGTCTGTGGCCAGGAACACAATGTCCTCCCCCTGGACGGAGACAAACACACACAGAGTCAACCAGGTGCAGTTACAGTAACCATCATGTTTGAAGCGTACTTCTCGGGTGACCGACAATGAAGATGTGTTCGTTACAACAAACCTAAATGTGCTCTTTCTTCTATACACACGCACGCACGGATCTACAGAGATAGGAAGTAACAAAGTACAAATACTCTGTTACTGTACTTAAGTAGATTTTCAGGCACTTTGTATTCAAGAGTATTTTTTTCTTTGATCACTTTTTACTTTTACATTTTCAGCATAAATACTGGTACTACCTACCCCTTGTATTTCTTAAAAAGGCTCGTTGCTTAAAGTGATCCTCAGGGATGGAACAAGTTGGGTCCTATCCCAAGGTTTAGGGCAGAAATTACCCCTACAGCAGTGTTTTTGTGCAGCAGAAGCCCAGAGCGCTCACACCAAACACCCCCTCCCTGCTCCTCTGCTGGTTTCCTCTGCACTCAGACGGGGCCATTTTTTACTTGATCAAAAACACAAATAAATGGACTCCCACCGAAAAACTCTGATATCTGTCTGCATTCACGCTTTATTTAGAGAATTTTCAGCGCGTTACTTTCACACAAAAGCACCGCTAAATAAAGCTCTAGTTCTCATCTTGTCTCTTCGTCCTGGCAGACTACCTGCGTTTGTTTATATCTGGAACGCCCTGCGGACTGATACACTAAGCGGCGAGCGCCTTGTAGCCAGCTGTGGCTCTGCAGCGGAGGTAGCGCCGTTTTGCTACACGATGAGAACTAGAGCCTTATTTAGCGGTGTTTTTGTGTGAAAGTAAAGCGCTGAAAATTCTCTAAATAAAGCGTGAATGCAGACAGATATCAGAGTTTTTCAGTGGGAGTCAATTTATTTGTGTTTTTTGATAAGTAAAAAGTAAAGTAAAAATTGGCCCCGTCTGAGTGCAGAGGAAACCAGCAGAGGAGCAGGGAGGGGGTGTTTGCTGCGCTCTGGGCTTCTGCTGCACAAAAACACTGCTGTAGGGGTAATTTCTGCCCTAAACCTTGAGATAGGATCCAACTTGTTCCATCCCAGAGTATCACTTTAAAGCCTATACTTCATTTTCATCTTTAACGCTGTGAAATTAATGCACGTCAACTGTTTTGGGTTTTGAAAGATGTGGGAGGAGACATTACTGTCTGTGCGTGTGTGTGTTCGCCTGTGGTGTGTGTATCAGAGCAGGTGTGCCACTCCGCCCACACCTGCTACACCACTAACGTTTGATCAGCTGCATAAAATGGACAACAGTGAAGGTCCCACACAGTCACGGGAGCAGCACCTATTGGCCAGAGAAGCTTAGTTCATTCAGATTTTCATCTGTAGTCCCTGGATGTGTCACTCACAATGACATAACACCTCACCTACAGTGAGAAACAGTCGTTGCCTGATGTGCAATTAAAAAAATGCCAAAGTTAATTGAGAGTTGGGCCTATGAGCAATATTTGTGACACCATAATTTAGAGGCTAATCTTGGTCAAAAATTCAATGTTCAGAAGTGTGATGTGTTAACCTTAAGTGAACAACACAAATGCCTAAAGGACTATGAAGAGAAGTACATTAGGATACTTGGCAGGTAGTGTCTGTTTGATCAATGACATTGCTAAAGCTGATTCCATATAAATTATCCTATGATTAATAGCTTTGCAGTAGAAATACTTTGTACTTTTAAAAAGTACTCTTGAGTACATTTCAGAGCCTGTACTTTTTACTTTTACACGAGTTGTTTTTTTAATGTAGATATTTTACTACTACTCAAGAAAGGACTCTGCAGTGCAGTCATTTCAGTGGAGCTGGGTCTGTGGTGATGTCAGCTGAGTGAGTCTGATGAAAAACACCAACTGTTGGTGTCTGGGGAGTAGTCACGTATTTAGCATGCTAAACATGCAGCAGGCAACAGGTGGCTCCTACAAACAGATGATGATGTGGAGTAGCCTCACTGCTCGTTAATGCTTCTGTTTGAGCTCGGATTTGTTCTTTTTATACCATGGCTCTTTAAACTTTAAGTTTCCCCTGGGTGCGAAGATTTTGAAGTGAAATTAAGCTAAAAGTAGCACTATCATTTGAAGGAGCACACTTCTAAAGAGCACTTACAGCAGACACATTTTAAAAAAAGAAACAAACTGTTGATTTGTATTTTATTGCCAGTAGACTTAACATGTCTATGATGGGTCAGTGCTGTAATCCAACTTTAAATAATGCTTTTCCTCAAGGACTAGTTCTGAAGGGGTTTTGATTCTTTTATTACTCAAAGTTAAATTTTCTGAACACAGATATTCCTCTGTCAACAGAAAAGGTTTTCCAGCATCAGATGCTGCTGATCTACCTTCTTTTGCTTAAATTATAAGATTGTGAGAGTGACTGCAATTATGGCCTCACAAACTGGGCATGAAAAAAATGTGACTCAAAAACAGCTTGTCAACTTTAAACTAACTTTCCCTGTGATCTCTTCAAGGTCACATGATCATCCATCAAATCAATGAAAGTGGTTAAGTGGGTAGGTATTTCACCTCTGGTAATTAATCTGGACCATTTATCTGAGAGCAAGTTTAGGAGAGAGGGTAATGAGATATGCCTGGATTATTTAATATTGAAGGTTTGTTTTTCTTCTTCTGCTAACTTCTATTTGAAACAGTTAAAGATGATTTGAAAAATGTAAAGCAATTGGACAATTTTTCCACATCGTTTTCTCCTCATGATGTGATGCTCTCGGTCTCTACAGAAGCATGTGAGTGGACTCTAACCTGCAGTGTGGTGATGGACTTGTGCTGGTGCATCAGGTGGGGCATGACAGCGTCCAGGGAGCCCTGCCACTTGCACGAGGCTCCGGGACAGGGGCAGGAGTATGGCCTGAACTCGCAGAGTTCTTCATGCTCCGTCTTGTCAGTGTGAGGCAGGGTGACTTCGCAGCCCGACGACGCGTACTTGCAGGGGAAGAGGACTGAGTTCGCCACCTTCTCCATGGCCAGGTTCCTGATGGAGCCCAGAGGGCCTCGGCAGGTGGGGCAGCAGGTGAGTTTCGGCCGGCAGTTGGAGCATACCTGAGAGTGAAGCCAACAGCCAGTTATGAATTTAACCATACAACAGCCTGGGATGAACTCTGTGATGTTTTTGATGCAAAATGTCAGGACTCTGAAATCAATGCACATATCCGTTTTAAACTTCACTTCATGTGACATGTGTAGTGTTGGTCATGCTTTAACCCAGAACAGGCAGAGTGTACATACCAGGTGTCCTGACTGGCACTGCAGGATGGGGGGTAGGACATAGTCGAAGCAGACTGGGCACTCGAACAGACTGGCCAGGTCACTGTTTGAGGCTGTAGTGCCTGACAGGGTGGGCACACGCTGAGGAGGGGGGCACTTGGAGGTTCCTGTGGGCAGCGGGGTGGCAGTCTGGCGACTCATTTCTGATAAAAGGAGAGAGAAGCAGAGACAGGCATGATGACACTTTCAGTACAGTAGATGGTGCTCCACTAAGGACACAAAGTATGTGTCATAGACGGACAGTTCACCTTATTTACTTACAAAACTCTCAATACACTAACACTCAGGTTAGTGTTTACATCTCCTTTACATTAAAGCCGATTGACTTTCCACCACAAACAGTAACGTGATTGTCTTAAGGAGCGGTCGCGGTAATCACACATCATGGATCATATCTCATATATCATGCTTAAGCACAGTACGGTTTGCCAGTGTGACCATGTCAAAAGAGATTTGAAGTGAGGTAAAAGCCTGAAAATGTAAATGAGGTACAAATCACAGTCTGGTTCTAACTTTTGATGATGACTAAAATATTACACTTCATGTTTAAGGGATTGCATTAAATGTGCATTCCCCTATAATGTGTACATTACACTGACATGATGTCATTACATGCAAGATCTGTTTCACATACACAGAAGGCAGTATTTATCTTTGGGTAAAAGTCTCCAAGATTTTAGAAGTTGGAGATTTTCATTATGTTTCTTCAGCCACTGTTGTTACTGTGTTTAGTTTACTGGTTACTCCATGGTCGCTGTTATGGATGTGCATCTTTTCACTATGCCAGACTAGGATGCCTGTAAAGCATTTCTGCCCTCAGTACAAGTCATTTAGTTCCTTCATTGCCCCACAATAGTGTTCTCAATATCCTCATTTTAGGCCATTCTGAAGATCTTGTTGAAACGCTCCGTTTCCAGAATGACCTCCAGTAACCTCACAACGTCACAGCCCTTTGTGCTCTGATTGGTCAGTTCTATCAGAGGGGCAGAGGGGGTAGAGCCAGGGGGCGGTTTTTGCAGCATGGCAGTATTTACAAAATCGCCACATTGAATGGAGCAGACTGAGCGAGTTTGCTGTTTGCCAAAACTTCAGCGTAAGGCATTGATAGCACTAATAAAATGGCAGAGTGTAGGATACGTCCTTTTGTATTGGACCCCGAGTCAGACCCGGACGGTTCTGCAGCTCAGGAGGAAGAAAATCCACCTGGACACAGATCATCTCAGAACGCTTCAGTGTGGTGAGTCAAACCAGTACTGTAACATGTATAGTTTAAACATGGAAATATAGGCAGACTTCACCAATAAACTATTTCTATAACAGGGCTCCATCCTGCTCCTTCACTTTTCTCTGTCTGTTTTATCCATCATGCTGAAAGTGTAGTCTAAAGATCGCCTCTACCGTCAGTTCGTCACTATGTTATTACCGCAACATTATTGTGGTCCAGGTTCACAGTGCATGTCAGAACAAGCATGCAAATATCACAGTCTCACAAGTATTACGTCTGCTAAAACTACAGTGTTTTAACTGCTAATTCACCATGTAAAGCCGAGCTGCTCAGCAGAGCAGAGTCCCTGCATCCAGCACTCAGTCAGTCGGCTCTTGGTGGGTGTATCCCTCGGTGGCGGTTGTGTGACTAACTGACATCACAGGGGAGGAGCTGCTTTATCAGATTACTCCAATAAAAAGAAAGGATCCTCGTGTCGTCATGAAGGTCGAAATCTAGCGGCCAAATGTCATTGACCTATTTTCAGAGGCATTAAATCTCGTTCTAGGATATCAGAAAAAATACAATATCTTGTTTTTTGAAAATTCAGGGGGTGAAAGGTCTTGTTTTCAACTTTATTATTTTATATGTAAGTATTAAATCAGGGATCAGCATGATATGTCCCCTTTAAGATGTGAGATGGCTTACTCCTCTGAAACATGTTCATCTTATGAAAATACTTGTCAGGACATAACTGACAGACTAGCTGACGATTATATTTGTGGAAACAAAATCACAAAAGTGCAAAAAATTGATGCAGCTTCAGTCCTTGGTCAGACTATAAATAAATAGGTGGGCTCCGTCTACACTGCACAGTTCCATGAGTAACAAACCATGCGTAACAGAGAGGTAATATGCAATTTAATCAAGTAAGCAGCAGCCCATTATGTCATTAGTTTGTTATATCGAAATGTGGTTGATATTTGATTTGATTTATAAGCCAATATCAACCAATACCCATAACGTGCCAATAATATCATGCATCCCTACAAAGGTGCTTGGCTTTAAACCAGTATCAGTGCTGCCCCTGAAAGTTTGGAGTATACAGGCATCTTCCTCAGGCCTTATATGAGGGATGAGCTAAGGAGACGTCAGCATCCTTTTTTACTGCCTGTCATTAGTCAGTCTCAGCCCACATTGTCCAACATGTTTATAATCAACAAACAAACACAGCGCACATTTTCCTCCCAACATGTCTAAAATAGAACCAGCAGACAGCAAAGTGAACTCAGATGTGGTGAGAGTTTGTCTGCTGTTCTCTATCGTGCTGAGTAGTTGCCTTGGTAACAGTTATGTGGTTAACTATGGGATGGCCTGCAGAGCAAAAAGAAAGAGAAACAAATGAAGGAGAAAAGGTTTGTGTTGAGAGGAAGTGGAAGAAAAGAGGAGGAATAAGCGGTAAAGTTAAGAATGAAGTGGGGCGAGGAGAGGAAGCTGAAAAGGCTAATGGGAACACAGACGAGGACGCAGGACAACAGAGAAGAAGAACAAACACGAAACATGTTCAAGTAGGTAATGTGAGGACACAGCAGTGTGGGTGTGGAGATAAAAAAAGAAGGAAGGATGGGAGGATAAAGAGGATGTTTCTTGAGTCAGGTCTTTTCTGGGCAGTACAGGGTTTGAGTGGAATGACTGTGCGTACCCATGTCCCCACCTACTCTGCTCCCTGGCATAGTTCATCCTTTTTATAGTCCTGCCCACAGACAGACGCAGCCCAGGGAGACCCAGAGCAGAGAAGGAGAGGATAGTACGTGTGGGAGGCGAAGACAAAAAAGAAAGAGAGAAAGGAGGTGAAGCAGTGCAGCAGTTTGTAGACAGACAGTACAACAGCTGGGAAATTAACGCCCACCAGCAAAATGCTGCCAAAGCTTTAGTCATGGCTGCACAATTTGCTTAACCCAGCAACTAATTTTGCATCTTAAAAGGTGTTAAATAGAAAATACTGCTGGAGTCAGGGAACACCATATGGGGTCTGGAATTTGCTTCAGCGTCTTTTTCTGCCTAGTCCTCAGGTGTTTCAGGATTTTGCTGGAAGAGTTGCTGGTTGCTGCTTTTAGACAACATATGAGTTTCTCTGCTCCAATCCTCAGGTGATTCCAGTGACTTCACACTAGCATTTATGCTAACTAAACCCAATAACAATGACAAACTAATGCAGCACTTGTATCCACCTTGTCATTATCTTCTTGCATAAGCTGCCCTTCAACGTGGAGCTTCATAGTTGGCATCAGTGCCAGCAGGCGGATCACTTCTGTATGTGCATCTGTTGAGGGAAGCTTCTGTGCATGCGCTCATACGCCAACTGCTGAGGTAAAAACTAGACCTAATGACAGATAGTATTAGCTGGCTGCAACGGTGTCTGTCAGCTTGTAAACACATCTGCTGTGGTGGAGATAATGCCTTAGCGGCTATTAATAGAACTTCTTAGCAGGCTAGCATGCTAGCAGTGGCGGCACTAACAGCAGTGGGACTGAATTAGCTCTGGACATTCAGCTTGGCCAAGGCCAGGGTCAGAGTCAGCTGGCATGCAATGACTGTCAGAGGCTGTACAGCCAGTGACGAGGCAGAAACAGCTTGAAGACAACAGATGCAGAGTTAGAGGCAAAGACTTTTAAAATAGAAGGCAGGCTTGATACCACATGTCTACTCTAAAGTTATAGATCCTGGAGTTTTCTGCTCTGGTAGTTTCTGAGCTAACTGAAAATCATCACTCAGCACTAAGGACGTTTCGGAGTAGATAAGGTTGTATTCCAGCTGTGTATGAGTGCATGTGTGTGTGTTTATGTGTTTGAGCTCACTTCTTTCAACCAAGCTAAGCCCTGCAGTCAAAGCTGTGGGGTCAGTGGAACATGACCAATCAAAAGTGAAACCATGATATTTTCATAAACAAGATGCCTCCCTTCCTGATCTGGTTTACAGTTGATGCAGCACGAGGAATCGTGACAGTAGCTCAGCCAGCAGAATGACTGTATGGCTGAACATACTTTACTGAAATAGATCAACACGAGACCTCAACCAGGGGGCCCAGGAGAGAGGGCACGTTGTGTAGTCTCAGAGCTGAGAAATGTGTCTGTGGTCTGGTGAATGAAAAGTATTCTTTCAGTTCACTGTTGAGACATTGATATGACAGCACTTCATGATCTGCACTCACTGCTTCTTAAAGACAACTTCAGACATCTGAGAAACCAGTTTGGTTAAAGGGATAGTTCAGTTTTTTTGAAGTGGGGTTGTATGAGCTCCATGTGACAACTAAGGACATTAGATACAGTAGAAAGTTGTCTCCTCTCCCTCAGTAAGACACAGACTGTAATCGATGGTGACGAGGAAATAGACACTAACAGGGACAGATGGTACCAAATTCAAAGGTTATTTTCTCTGCCTACAAGAACTAAAATCAAAAAGTAATACCACAGTTTAAGAGTAAACTACATAAAATATTTTTTAAGTGCATTAATTCTTCGGAAATATAAACATTTATCCGGACCTAACTAACTGGTCATTTGTCCTTCCGCGCAGCGTTAGTGCACTCCGTCCCCCCTCCTCCTTTCAGCTGTAGGGAATGTAAACAAGCTGTGCTTCGGGCGCCGGTTGTAACCTCGTGTAAGTTTGATCAAGTATCGTAATTCTTTTGTTTGTACTCTAAGGATTGTGAGGCAGCGTAGGAAATTCAAAATGAGTGACTATGACAGCGACGATGAAGTTCCATTCACTTTGGAACCAAAAGGATACCTGTATGAACAGGAGTACACAGAAGAAGAGCTGCTACAGATGGAAACTGAAAGGAATACAGAGAATCCGTCGACGCTGGACGTCACGATAGAGACGGAAATACTCAGTGGTGTAAATGTCTGAGCTGTGACTCAATGCCCACGGATGCTGAGTGTTACTGCTGTCACGAGTGTAACTTGGTTACAGACACTCTTCAGGAATTGTCTGAGGACACTGCTGGCTCTCAAGCCGTCTGTATAACTCATCACACAGATTTCCCTGCTCTTTTAAATTCTAGAGTGTCCTGTAACAGCAGCAAAAACAACAGTCTTGTCAGCAGTAACACTCAGCATCTTGATGTCCAGTGTCAGTGGATGTTTCCTCTGTATTCCTTTCAGTTTCCATCGGTAGCAGCTCTTCTTCTGTGTGCTCCGGTTCATACAGGTATCCTTTTGGTTCCAAAGTGAATGGAACTTCATCGTCGCTGTCATAGTCACTCATTTTGAATTTCCTACACTGCCTCACAATCCTTAGAGTACAAACAAAAGAATTACGATACTTGATCAAACTTACACGAGGCTACAACTGGCGCCCGAAGCATAGCTTGTTTACATTCCCTACAGCTGAAAGGAGGAGGGGGGAAGGAGCGCACTAGCGCTGCGCGGAAGGCCACATGACCAGTTAGTAAGGTCCGGATAAATGTTTATATTTCCGAAGACTTAATGCACTTCAAAAATATTTTATGTAGCATACTCTTAAACTGTGGTATTACTTCTTGAATTTACTTCTTGTAGTCAGAGAAAATAGCCTTTGAATTTGGTACGGTCTTTTCCTGTCAGCGTCTATTTCCTCGTCACCAGCGATTACAGTCTGTGTCTTACTGAGGGAGAGGAGACACCTTTCTACTGTATCTAATGTCCTTAGTGGTCACATAGAGCTCATACAACCCCACTTCAAAAACACTGAACTATCCCTTTAAGACTGATTGACCCCTGTGATTGTTTTCATTAGCAGAACCAGCCACAATATTTATCCGGCCCTGAAGATCAACTTCCTCCCGCTGTGAAAAGGATGAACATAGAGAGCTGCTGCTGCTTGGTGACATTTCTTCCAAGATGCTGTGCACAGTCATTGTACTTTTGTGTTCTGCTGGTTGTATTCAACAAAAGACAGCACACTGCTGGAAATGTTCATTTACCCCGAGTACTTTCTGCTCTTCCCTCTGACTTGTGTCTCCTCTGCGACCCTCACTATTTTCTGCTCGTCTCTCTGATCACAAGTCTCCTTGTTTCACTGCTTCATAAAAACTTGTTGTGCGGCAGCAATAATCCAACCCAGGATTCACAGACAACTATAAACATTTACAAGACATAATGTTTATGTGTAAGTGTTATTTAAGATCTTCAAAGTACCCCAGGCTTGCTTTAAATGTCTGACTCATGTTGGCTAACTGCTGCTAGTTTGCCACAGATGACAAGTGGCAACAAGCCCAGCTGAAGAAAGCCAATGGGGGTATAAACATAGCATCACTTGTGGCACGTTGGGGGCAAGGAGACTCAGCCAAGATAAAAGAATAAAAAGTCAGATAAGGAGGACACAACTCTGTTTTCTTATTGTGAGCAAGTGGCAAAGTGAAGGCTTCCAGTGCCTGCTTTTACAGCACACAAGGCTTCTGGATGTCAGCTCATAAGTCAAAAAATATCAAACGCTTACACAGATTGAAACTTTATTAGCTTGCTTTATGACCCAAGCATAAATGTGAAACCAAAAGCGTGAGAAAAGATGCAAAATGAGGAGCTCAGAGGGTCTGAGAAGACAGAAAGCGTGAGTCAGCTAACCAGATAGAGAGAGGGCGATGAGCACATACTGCTCAGTGTCATGAAGGTGGAGGGAGGAGGATGACAGAAAGAAGAGCAGACACAAGCAGTGACTAAGCACGCAGTCCTTGGCTTTCAGAGGAAGAAACAAAGGCAAAGAAGAAAGGACTGAGCTAACTATTTTCTTTTAAACAGAGAGCTGTAACGACAAACAATAGAGCAAAATAAAATACAGTGGCAGGCACAGATGTGATGTGCTGTGCTGCCTCTTTTTGTGGTGGTGAAAGGGTAAATGCTGCTGCATGCTGCTCAAGTGGTGCAGTGTTAATGCAGCTCCGAATGATCAAGCAGGGAAAATTACAGTTAAACCTCTGTGTAGGGACTGGTGAGTACCCCAGCCTTATGCCAAGGTATCGGTACTCGTGAAGATTGCCAATACCAGCATCTGATACTCACAGCAAAAATCTAAGGTCAGGGAAGTCCTCCGTGCCAGTAGCTGGTGCTGCATTGCCAGGATTTAACACATCGGCAAATATGTGTCAGGTCGTGTTCAGAAAATTTGACATAACCAGGGAGAGTTACCAGTTATTATGTTTTGTTTGAGTGTGATTGTCACCAACACTGCAGTCCTACTTTAAAGTGATACTCCGGGATGGAACAAGTTGGGTCCTATCTCAAGGTTTAGGGCAGAAATTACCCCTACAGCAGTGTTTTTGTGCAGCAGAAGCCCAGAGCGCTCGCACCAAACACCCCCTCCCTGCTCCTCTGCTGGTTTCCTCTACACTCAGATGGGGCCATTTTTTACTTGACCAAAAACACAAATAAACGGAGTCCCACCCAAAAAAATCTGATATCGGTCTGCATTCACGCTTTATTTAGAGAATTTTCAGCGCGTTACTTTCACACAAAAACACCGCTAAATAAGGCTCTAGTTCTCATCGTGTCTCTTTGTCCTGACAGACTACCTGCGTTTGTTTATATCTGGCAAGCCGCGCGCGCAGACTGATACACTAAGCGGCGAGCGTCTCGTAGCCAGCTGTGGCTCTGCAGCGGAGGTAGCGCCATTTTACAACACGATGAGAACTAGAGCCTTATTTAGCGGTGTTTTTGTGTGAAAGTAACGGACTGAAAATTCTCTAAATAAAGCGTGAATGCAGACAGATATCAGATTTTTTTGGTGGGAGTCCGTTTATTTGTGTTTTTGGTCAAGTACAATATGGCCCCGTCTGAGTGCAGAGGAAACCAGCAGAGGAGCAGGGAGGGGGTGTTTGGTGCGAGTGCTCTGGGCTTCTGCTGCACAAAATCACTGCTGTAGGGGTAATTTCTGCCCTAAACCTTGTGATAGGACCCAACTTGTTCCATCCCGGAGTATCATTTTAATGTTATACTCCCTTTCAGCAGACTGTCTGTTACAATTTGGTGTTAGTTGCAGGTTTGTACAATAATTTGTTACCTGACAGTGTTGAAAATTATGATGGCCCCGTACATATTTCATATTCCAGATCCGAGTATCCCATTTTGAACGTTTGCTGAAAATTTCATCAAGGTCTGTTTGTAACTTTCTGAGTCATGTTGTTCACAGATTAACAGACAAACTCTCCCAAAAACATAACCTCCGTGGCGGAAGTAATTACTAAAACTCTGACAGCTGTTAGTTTTGTTTTGCACTTTTGTTAATTTATTTAAATAAATAGTAAACTCAGAGAGAGTTGCCTGTGTTTTATTTTGGACTTAATGGCAGTGTGACTGTGCTGTCTTTGTTCAAAATGACGTCACTGTTAGTTGAAATTTTATGTATCAAATGCACCAATGGTATCAGTATTGTGTCTTCACTGTGGTGGTTACCTTCCAACCAGGGGATATCACAGCATGGATGGGGAGGAAGAAAGTATTCTTAGCAGGACAGGTCTTTGGCTGTCCCTAAAATTGATCTAGATGTAGATACTCACTGCACTGTTGTTGTGATCTTACATCAGAGAAGCACTGAAGCGCTAAGGCCTTGTTCTTGGACTTTTCAGACAGCTGCCTTACTTGCTACTTTGAAGCAGAGCTGGGCAATGTGACAGAGCATGATTAGAATCCTCAAGCCAAGTCAGACCTAGCAAACAGGACATCGGTCTGGGCACTGCCCTGCCTCTAGTTGCTCCAAGCTGCAGGACAGGAAATCCAAAAAGAGTTCCTGGAAAAGGGCAGTGAAACTAACAGACCTGTGTGCACCTTGGATGGGTGTTCTGAGCCCTGGACTGGAGGATGTTTGGTTTGCTGACACATGCTGAGAGGCAAGATGTCAGCGTGTGCCAGAATCAGCCCCAAGCAACACAACACTCTCCAGGGTCAGCTACTTTTGGTCTGACATCTTTGGGCTTATCAGAGCCTGTGCAAGAAGAATTCAGATTAAAATATTATCAGGAGCATAAACACTCACCTTCGTCCATAAGATTTCCAAATAAGGCTTTCGTCTTCTCTTGAAATGTGGGGACCTCTGAAAAAGAAAAGACAGAGAAGGTTAACAAGCTGGTATCGCTGGTAAACTACAACCAACCATGTCCTCATGACAATGACTCAGGTAGTGCTTGCTTTTCACTGAAGTGACGAGGTCAGATTAACACTCTGATACGCAGCCCTCCTTCTTAGAACAGCCAACTCTTTTGTAATCTGATGTATTGGCACAGGAAAACTCAGCCTACAGTAATTTGATACCTGCCACAGACTGAACAATGTTCATCTAGTGCATTAAAGCCTCTCACAGCACTGCAGATGCGATGTAGATTAGGGCAGACTTTACAATCATTGATTAATACAGGGCTCTCTGTTGTCTCCATGCTGTCTTCCCAGCACTCTTAATTCATATTTCATAAAGCAGATAAAGCTCTATCAGTGGCTTTAAGTCTGTGTCAGGGAAATCAGAAGACTGCTGAAGCAGCAACCACTTTCTAGAAGTGACCGCCAGCTGGCTGAACTCTGATCACCACCAGAACAACTCACTTTTCTGAAGTCCCTGGAGGACGTTTGAGATTTCTGCAGCGTTTAACTCGGATGCGCAAAACTTATCCCATGAGTACCATACATTTAGGAAGATCTAAATCTGACTTTAGTTCTGGGTCTCGTCACACCCTGTTGGGGTTATATATTCTATAACTCCTCACTTACACTGCACTCACCTACCCCCGAAGGCTGAGTCTGTTTTATTTCATTTTCTTCTATATTATATGTTTTTTTAAGTCACTTGATTTTTACCTTTACAATAGAATGGATCTACATTTGGTTCTTTTATTAAACAGACAAAATATCCTTAGGTTATTTATCTTATTCACACACGGTCTCTGTCTCTACATGGAGGGGCGTTTACATTTCTGAGGCTCCAGCATCACACACTGCAGAGTTCTGCCCTGATTCCACGCTCAGTATGATCATTTGGTGTGTTTACAGACGTTTTTCATCTGTTTTATTTCTTGTAATAGTGCACGTTAGAACCTAAAAATCTAGAGAGTCTCTGTAAAAAAAACACTAGTTTTCATCACTATTTTCACATTTAAATCCATTCATAGAGTCAGCACAAGCAGGAGTTCCCATCGCTCGGTGTAGTTTATATTTACTGCCTACTGGGAGACAGTGCAAACTTAAAGGATAAGTTTGGTTCATACAGCTTTTACATTGTTTATAGAATGAAGTAGAACAAAATACTCACCCAGAAGGTTTTCCTGATCCAAGCAGTGCTACGGGAGATATTTAAATCCAAAAATCGTGCAGCGGACGTCCGTATAATGGGATCCATCGGGGCATAGACAGCGCCGCTCCTAAAACTGCATTAATCGTCCAAAAACTCTTGTTTTTCACCAATATTCCATCATGGTCTGCTCCAGGTTAGTCCTCTGCTGCAGTCTGTGTCACTCCAGACAGCGCTGTGTGGCTGTACTGACCTCTGAACTCACAAAGACTTTGTTTACGCTTGTCCCTCAAAGAAAGGAGTCAGCTCTCCAGAGAGTACTGCACAGTGCTAACTGGAGTGACACAGACTGCAGCAGAGGACTAACCCGGAGCGGACCATGATGGAATATTGGTGAAAAACAAGTTTTTGGATGATTAATGCAGTTTTAGGAGCGGTGCTGTCTATGCCCTGATGGATCCCATTAAATGGATGTCCGCTGCACAATTTTGGATGTAAATATCTCCCGAAGCACTGCCTGGATCAGGAAAGCCTTCTGGGTGACTATTTTGTTCTACTTCATTCTATAAACAATGTAAAAGCTGTATAAACCCAACTTATCCTTTAACCCAAGCAGGTCAAAGAAAAAAGAATAAAACAAAAATTAAACATGTACTGGGATCAGAGATCTGTAGCGGTAATGACACATTCAAATACAGAGTCTGGTCCTGGTAAATGATACATGTGTAACTCACAGCAACAGATCATGGCTACAAACTGAAAGGCAACATTCCAGTTTAACACATCTTTGCGTTTGTCACATCAGCAGCAAAAGACAACCACCTTCTCCTCATCGGGACTCTTGCTTGCTTTGAAAAAAATAAAATAAAAATCACCACAAATGGAGGTATAAAGCAGAGGTGATATTCTGTTTACTTTGAAGCGCAGTGTTTATCCTACATTACTAGTATTCAGGCTCATTATCAACAACTGCAGTGTCTAGATAGACGAGTTGTTAAAATAATGACTACAGAAGTAATGGGTCTACCTTAGGTGGGGCCAATGTAAACAGTATACTGTCATTATGTAAAAGTAGTAAACCCAGAGTCACAGCAGCTCAGACAGGCAGGTTTTCTCTGCATTATGTAACTCGCATGCCAAACAAATTACTTTCCAGCACATGCAAAAGATTTTGACGTAAGCTGATTGCATTGTAGAATTGACAATCACATGGATGTGAATGACTTCCTTTACAAACAGCAGCTTAGCTTTCACTCTTTCTGTCTTTACACCAGTATGGCCCGAAAGTTTATATTCCCAGAGTGCATCAAGAAACTAGAAAAGCACTCAGAGTTGACTCAGTTGTCACGCAACACTTAAGTCCTACTTTAATGTTTTACTTCTTTTCAGCAGACTGTCTGCTACAATTTGGTGTTAGTTGCAGGTTTGTACGATAACTTGTTTCCTGACAGTGTTGAAAATTATGATGACCCAGTACATATTTCATATTCTGGATTTTAATATCCACAATATTACCAGGATCTGGATCACACTTTTACATCTGTCAGAAATTATCATGGCCTTGTCTTGTTTTGTTTAGAAAAGTACAATCCAACCATTTATCTTGGAGTTATAAACACATGGTGAAAACAGCCCCATCTCACAATGATAAAGAATCCTTTAAAAAAATCCTGGATCCAGACGGTGATCCAGAGCACCTCTAAAATGTAATCACTTCTTCCTTATACCATTTTGAAAATTTCCTGAAAATTTCATCAAGATGCATTTGTTACCTCTAAGGCTGTAGCTATCGAATATTTCAGTATTCGAGTATTCTACTGAAAATCCCATCGATTAATTGAGTAATCGGATAAAATACATTTTTGTTTAGTTTAAGAGCGGTTATTTTTCAAATGAACATTTTTCTCTTCAAGAAATAGAATTTTCTGATACAGCATGTCAAAAGAGCACTTGCTTTGGTAGCTCAAACATTTGTAAACACACTGACACATTTTTTGTGCCTTGAACATCTCATCAAATGTTGTGGACCCAAATGGCACCCATTTCGTAGAATGACCCATTAGTCTCCAAACTCCAGAAAAGAAGCTAGATTTTTTGCTAGTTGCTATTTTGTATAAGAGGTAGCTTGAGGGGTCTAAAAACGCTCTTAATATGGCCTCAGCTCTATCTGAAATACTGCTCTTTGATCTTTTTTAAGATTTAACGATTCCTCGAGGCGTAGAAAATTACTCGAGTATTTTTTGTAACCGAGTACCTTGAATCATTCGAGGAATCGTTTCAGCTCTAGTTGCCTCATTGGTGAGAGATGATCATATAGGGAACATGTAGGAGCATCTATTGGTCAGATTCTAGACTACACACTCTCTTGCGTGATCCTTAATGCATGATCAATATGAAATAACACCATGTGTCAAGTTTTTACCATAAAAATGTTTATCAATACTCAGTGATGTCTCACTGCAGGAATGATTTCAGCAAGAACAGAGTTTCAGTGAGCCCACATGACCTACAGATAAACTGGATTTATGCACAGACACGGACAGTGTTGAGCTGTTAATGCTTCTTTCAGGATGTATTATGATAGGCAGTAATATAAACATAATATTATGAAACAATGTGATCATTGTTAAGCTGCCAAGCAAACAAAAGCATGTCCATTCAGACGCTGCAAAGACTGCACATCCACGTGCCTTCAGGACTAGAAGAAGATGAAACGGTCAAAAAGTACAAGAGACTCCGAAAGACTGCTGGACACAAGGCAAGAGAGGTAAGGGAAGGAAATCAGCAAAGATATGGATGAAAAGGAAACAAGGAAACAGGGAAAGGAAGGACAAAAAGCCAACAAATGGGCAAGAAGATAAAGATACAAAGCAGAGGACACAATGGAGAAAGAGAGGAGAAAAACGAAGAGAGCAGGAGAAGAGGGGGAGGCAGAAAACAAGCTCAGCTTCAACACAAACATGCCGTTCTTTGTTCTCAACTCATGGCCCACTCTTTTCCCAGTCACTCACACACACACACACACACACACTGTACAGTGCTCACACTCTCAGGCACATAAGACTTTACAATACACACAAGCACGCTCGCTCCAAGCGTCTTCTCTACTCACCCACACAGACCGGCTATTGAGCATACATTCTATCACAGCGTACAACAAGCCCAACACTTTGTTAGCCCAGCTCAACTTACACAGCAAGTCAATTTATCAACCTGACACACACAACACACAACAAACAAACACACTCACAGCTGCACCAGCACAGGAATTTATGACATTTTACAACTCTGTGGTCACAGCAACAAGGACAGCTCCAAGTCGCACATTTAGCTGATGAGAAGAGGAAGGTGTTAATGTTTCTATCGTAAAGTGTGTGTGTGATAACATGCATTAGCCTTCGCTCATTCACCTTTCGTCCTGTGCAAGTTCCTTGAGGTTACGCACGAGAAGAGCCTGAACAAGCCGGCTTTGATTTCACTGGGACCACAGACATAGGGTTAGAGCGTTCACGCAGCCCCCCAACTCCATGTCTCTGCAGCCTTTTCCATGGAAACCACACACTTCTGCTGCCCTACACACACACACACCACAAAACTCAGGATCACATTTCTTCCACCTGGTCCCCCCTTCAGGGAGCATGAGCTCATGAGAGTCCAGGGAAAGCTGTAATGAAAGAATGAGGCCTGTGTTCAGACTACAGGCGGAGAGGAAACTTAAAGTCTAAAAACAAACCACCCAAAAAGAGGGGACAGCTGGACTGAGACTGTGAGCTGGAGACGTTAAACACCAGAGTCCCTGCTACGGCAGGATGACCAGGTATCCATCTGACCAGCCCATCAGGCCAAAGTGAAGTAGAGGATAGGTCTGGTTGCTAGGCGCTAACACTGCAGCACAGAGCAACAGACAAACAATGGTTGCTTTCTGTTCCTCTGGAAGCTGTGCACATTTAGCCAGCAGTCTGTAAGCAGTCTGTCAGTGTGTGGTCAAGCTGCCACTCCCTGGCTGCTCCCAATCAGCCTCTAGGAGCAAAAGACACGAGGCAGTTCAACAAACTCCCTGTTGGTTCCTACAAAAACAATGGAAAAATGATTCGTTGACAAGGTCCACCTCTGTTTTTCCTGCTGTAAGATCATCAGGGAGTGTTTGTCATCACTGCACCTTTGAACCGCTACTCAAACTGCTTCCAAAATTACAGCTTGAAAGTCCAAAGCAAAAGCCTGACTGCTTTTGGGAAAATGTTTAACGACTAATTCTCCGCTGGGTGCTGAAAAATCCTCTTCCTGGTAGAAGAAGAAAAAACACCAGTAAAAAAAAAAAAGGAATTATAGACTCTCTTCCTTGACGGTGTCTCCTCTGCGCTCTCTTACTCCAGCCATGTTCCTTCTGTCCCCTGGAGTGTGTAGGTGTCACTTCTGCTGGCTGTGTTGTGTGCGAGACATAGAGGAGCAACGCCGGCGTCCAATGTCAGTCCAAACAGAGCATGCTCACTTACACCCTTCCCCTTTCTCCTTACCCGCTCTCTACACAAACACACAACCCCTTCTTCTCCTCAACACGTCACGTCTCGTTCACACACTCAGGCTTTGTTGTTAGAGTTAGCCTCGCTGCACTTCAGCTTACAGGTTATAATCACTCATTTTTCTCTATCCTCAACATTTTGTTGCACATTCTTTTTGCCTTGTGCCTACTTTTTTCTTCCCTCCATGGACATTCTTTCTCTCTCCTTGCTTCTCTTGTGTTTTGCTCTCTTCCTTTGCCCCCTCCCTCTACTATGCTGGCTCCATGGTTGTGAAGGTCTCAGATTTCAGTCTTGTCTGGCTGCTGTACCAGCAGCTGCCCTCATTGACACCATACCTCGCTTTCCCACTGCTTTTCCTCTCTCTATTTCTCCCTGAAAAATCTTCCCCCTTCACTCTTTACCACAATTCAATAAGTATATGTGTCACATTTGGTATCCTGCTTTTTAAACATTTGTTCAACTTGGGTACTGTGGTGTTTATTACCACTGAATTCGGGCATTTGAAAAAATTACAGATTTCCCTGAAAGCCACAAATCACAGATCAGAACAAAGTGATGTAAGTGTGAGCTCAGGGGGGCAGCATCTTCTGGTGATTAAAGGGTTAACCTTTTACTGTGTGGGATAAACTCATCTAAAGTTTAAAGACATCCTCTCTTGATCAAAACCCTGGTTCCTCTCACAAAAAACATCATCGTATACACACACATGGAGCCAGACGAAGACTAAGTCAACACAAAACATGACTGTGAGTCGAAATCCATCTGTCAGCAGTCAAGCGAGTGATAGCTAGTGAAGTGGAAACACAAGGTGTGATGTTTACAAGTCACATTTTGCACCCAAATGCACTCTGAGTGACGTGAACTGGTCTTTATTCAGAATTATCTCAAACAACCCCACTTTAAAGGGAAAGCCTTTTATAAGTTTGGGGGTCTGTGTTCACTGCCAGGACCTCTGAACTGAACCAATCAGCGTCTCAGCACATACTAACGCTCAGTGTTTGCTGTTTTCAGTCACTACACTCTGTGCTCTCCGTGTCAAAACACTTAAACTACTGGAGCATCACTGCACTTGCCAACATCACAGAACCAGAGCTGAAACGATTCCTCGAATGATTCAAGGTACTCGATTACAAAAATACTTGAGTAATTTTCTCCGCCTCGAGGAATCGTGTAATCTTAAAAAAGATCAAATAGAGCTGAGGACATATTAAGAGAGTTTTCAGACCCCTCAAGTTCCCTCTTATACAAAATAGCAACTAGCAACAGATCTAGCTTCTTTTCTGGGGTTTGGAGACTAATGGGTCATTCTACGAAACGGGTGCCATTTGGGTCCGCAACATTTGATGAGATGTACAAGGCACAAAAAATGTGTCACAGTGTGTTTACACATTTTGGAGCTACCAAAGCAAGTGCTCTTACTGACATGCTGTATCAGAAAATTCTATTTCTTAAAGAGAGAAATTTTCATTTGAAAAATAACTGCTCATTAACTAAACAAAAATGTATTTTATCCGATTACTCGATTAATCGATGGGATTTTCCGTAGAATACTCGAATACTGAAAATATTTGATAGCTGCAGCCCTACACAGAGCAATCAATATCAAGAATTATCAGAGGATCTAACTTTATTTTTTTTATTCAACCTTTATTTAACCAATCCCATTGAGATTAAGAACCTCTTTTTCGAGAGTCCTGGTCAAGAGGCATCAAGTTTGTGGACAGAATTAAGTAGGGGTGTAACGGTACATGTATCTGTGCCGAACCTCTCCATAAGGTCGTTCGGTTCGGTACAGTGCTGTACTCGAACGAGTACAGTAAGTTGACGTTAGCCGCTGCACATGGCTCTTTAATATTCACGTGAGTACTCTATGATTGGCTGAGCAGGGAATGAGTTTTAATATTCATGGGGAAAGTGGTCTGTGATTCGTGCTTTGCGATCATGTGTTTATCATGTGGACGTGACGTCTCACGGTGAGCCAATCAGAAGATGACTATCAAAGAGCTTCCGTAGCCACAGGAGCTTGTGCATCATGGCTGCTGCTAAAGACCAACCGGAGCTTGAAGAGCCTCCACCCTCACTGTATAACGGCAAGTTTTTGGTTTAGTAAACGTGCTAAACAAGCAAATGGTTTTGATTTGTTCCATACTGTACCGAAAATGTACCGAACCGTGACCCTAAAACTAGGGCTGCACGATTATCGCAATCGCAATGTCAGCACATGCAATTACGTAATCGCAAAAGAGGTTATCGCAATGTCAGCACATGCAATTCAGATTTTTCTCCATGATAACCAAGCAAGTCTGTAGACTCATCATGACACAACTTTTTTTATTAAATCGCAAGCACAATCGCAATCGCAATATTGTCCACCTAATCGCAAATCGCACCTTTTCCCCAAATCGTGCAGCACTACCTAAAACCAAGGTACGTACCGAACCGTGATTTTTGTGTACCGTTACACCCCTAGAATTAAGGTGTTTTTTTAATATTTAAAATCAACTTTCCCACCTTCCATTTATTCATATTATCATTTTGATTTAAAAATTTAGTAGAGTTTTTTTTTTCATAACATGTCAACGACATAACTCAAAAGGTACAACGAATCTTGATGAAATTTTCAGAAAATGTTCAAAATAGGATAAAGAAGAAGTGATTACATTTTGGAGGTGTTGCATGCTTGTTTCACAAACAGCTACAAAAGCCTGAAGTGTCAAAACAATTTTAATCTCGTCCTCATGTTAAGGAATAGATGCTATCTCTAGCATCGGCCCAGGTGCCAGTATTGGTTCATCTCCAAGTCTAGAGCTCCTCCCAACTCCTGGACACAAGTCTTTTCTGCTTTTTTAAAATTAGGTGTAAAATATCTGAGTGAAAGCAACAGTAAAAAAGACATTTGGGATTCTATCACATCGAGGATACTGGTGCTGGTTACACACTGGACAGGAGCTGGTGGACACAGGCCCTGAAATTGTTCCTAAACCACCACAGGTTTGAAAAGAAAAGAAAACGTTGAAAACTTTCTATAATACTGTCCTGTCCTGCTTTCACATGGCATGGTGAATGAAAGAAATGAATGGACCATCAAAATAACTGACCATTTTTTGTGATATACTAACAAACCAATTTCTTATTAAAGCCACATCACAGAGCAGTTTTAGCTCCCTCTGCTTCCTGCTAAAATCAGCTCGTCAGCTGTCCTCACACCATAAAACACCACAGTCTGTCCTGAACAGATGTTAAGAAATATATCTTAAAAAGAACTGATTAAAACAAGACTCCTAGAGAGAAAGCACCTTCACTTTTGTTCAGCTCAAAGGGAGGACTGGAGACACTGCTGAACAACTCCCTCCCCTCCCTACTGTTTCACCACATCTGCTCAGATTATCAGCAGACAATATGAACATAATGCAGCCTGAAATTCAGCAGCACAAAGAATATGGACACAAAAAGATCCTGCTGTTACACACGACTCATGATGAGCTATAAAATAGTGCCGTGACACTAGTCAATGCCAAATGTGTGTTATTAAAGGGGCAGGGCTGCAGATTCAACAATGAGCCATCTGGACCAGGCAGCAGTTCACCAACAGGGACCCAATCACTTCATCACCCACAAGCAGGGGTTCACAAAGGGGAAGGGAGTGGAAGGGACAGGGGGAAACTGATTTACACCAAACACACTTTTGCAATGTAAATGTTAATTTGTTGGGACATAAAGCATGATGAGAAATATGGAAGTTACCTTAAAAACCACATCTAGTTCACTGGATATATGAGAAGAAATAAGCTAAAAAAAAAACAAGTTGTTGTTAGGTTTAGGCTGTTGTGAGGACAAAGAGATATCAATTAGCTGATGAATTTGAGTATTTATTTGCCTGATGTGCACATTTTACAAAAAAATATTTTCGAACCTGCTCGGCATGGAGGCTGTTGAACATGGCTGGGGAACAAGCTTATATTGAAATGCCTCCTGCTGTTGTCCTCATTAAGAGCTGGTTTGTACTAATCTGAGGTAAGCCCCCGAAGCTTTGCCAAAACAAGCAAAGAAATATTTCTATGTTGCAGAGTAAATGCCTTGATTACATCGTCCCTGTTTGCATTTTTAGGATTTATCACTTCACTCGTAAAAGATTACTGTAACAAAGCTTTGGTGATCTAATTATCTCAGTTAAGATGTCACTCGTCACAATCAGATCCTGACTGCTGAGTAGATCCTGGAGCTCAGAATAAAACCTTAGTTACAAGTAAGGGATGGAAACATTAAGTCATTTGTCTAAGCAAGCTCACAGGTTGTCTGTAAAAAGGTTTACATGCATGACGACCTGCATTTGAAGCAAAGGATGGACAATTTTAGTCTTTGGTTCTTCATAGGTCAACAAAAGGATAATATTAGGCCTGTCACGATAATCAATAAATGGATTAACCGAACAATAAATAAAAACGTCCTCGGTAAGTTTGCCAGCCTCGATAAACTGACACGTGCATGCATGTTTGTTTTCCTCCTCTCTTTCGACCAAAGAGGCTGAATGAGAAGATGGCTCACTACGTCTATCTTTCCTAACATCAGGGTGCATAGGTTCTATAGAGGATTTAGCAGATTTATAGCGGAGTGAGCATCTGTCAAAAACGCGATCTTTGGCATCTTTTGCGATGGGGCTGCTCGCGCATACACAGAGAGAGAGCTGAAGCGAGCGTCCTGAAGAGTAAGGAGGAAACACACGCTAATATGAGTGATGGCACTAAGATACGATTCTTAAGCCGCCTGCCTCAGTCCCAGTGTGGGAATATTTTGTTTTTTATCAGAATGAACAAAGTGTGAGCTCATGAACACCAACGAGTTGATATGTCGCATTTGTTTGAAAATAGTGGCGACGAAGAAGAAGAAGAGGGAGGTGCAGCGGAGCCTTGTTCTTTGACAGTCAGCTCTTACTGAGGCTTTTGGTCTGCAAACTAAATAGAAATAAAAGCGCCAAATGGTGGGCGCTCAAAGACAGCTACGTTGCCAAAGAAATGCAGCCCTTCAATATGGTTGAAAGCCAGAAATGTTAAAAATGTTTGACAGACAGTACGGATTGACTGGGAAAAAGTGCATGTTACAAACAATTCAGGAACTGTATTAACTCCCTTTTATTTAGGCTATAGTTTTTATTGTTTTTTTGTTTTTTTGAGTTTTGCTTTTTCTTTAGAGACAGGGTCTATGTTTAATTGTTTTTGATTAGTATTAATTATGTATTTTTTTCTAAAAGAGAGTGTTAACTTTATTATATTTTTTGTTTAATTTATTTTATTTAAAAGATCCTGACCTTTTAATTACAGTTAAATACTCTTAAGAAATTAAAGTTTCTTGCTTTTGCCTAGATAATATAGTGATTTTTTTTACCCACCAGCCTTAAAAACATGACTGTAAAACATCTTAAAGAAGTGGAGATGAGCAAATTCGTGAAAGCAGCAGGCAAAACAGTGAGGACTGTTCGCAGCCACCAAGTGGGCGGTGTAGTGACGTTGTTCACATTTATCAGGGTTTCTCTGCTCCACACTCTTTGGTGCACGCCTCTGTCTTTCACTCCTTCATTCTGTATACTGTACATTGGTCTTGCAGAAAAATCCCTGTGCAAGTTGCAGAGAAATAACACTGAAGACTCATCCTCCATCCTCTGCCCACACTACCCAGCTGCCCACTACATCCTGCTGTGTGAGATGCATGTGTGAAAAGCAAGTTCCTGAAAAACACCAGGCCCTGAGCTGACCTGAAATTATCCTGAAAATGTCAAGTGCTCATGTGTGTTAGCGGCTTTGGACTGGGGGGCTTCTGAACAGGGCACTTAGATGTCAAAGAACGCAGCGTTTGCCTGGAGTTTATGCTTGGGCTCAAAAATAAAAGAAAAGCTGATTAAGGGGCGCTGAGTGGTCAACATTGTGTTTAACTAAGAATACAGTTATATTTGCTTGTGCAAAAATAATCACACAGAATGTGGGAGGCAGCCAGGTTTAAACCCTGAGGAAACAAACACAACAACAGGTCCCTCGCAGCACGGGGCTGTGCCGTATTCTACCAGGGCAGCCACTTCGCTTCTACAAACCAAAACAACCAAGTCACAGAGCAGATAAGCTGATTATAACCACAGAGAGTTCACCTGAATCAACTCCACACACAACTTGTGTATAACACACATAGATGTGTGTCATTCCAGACGCACACACACACAGAATGATACAGCAAGCGGGGACTCCCTTTGGCATTAGCAACAGATCTAGAATTACCTCACTTTAACAAAGTCTGAGTCACTCTCTCTCTCTCCCAGACGCACGCACTCACACACACACACACACACACACACACACACACACACACACACACACACACACACACACACACACACACACACACACACACACACACACACACACACACACACACACACACACACACACACACACACCTTCATCAGGTTGGCAGATACAGCTGCCGTTCTTATGAGAGAGCATTGGGCTCTATTTACCTGGCATGTGCTGCAGATGTTTCGCCAGGACAGTAAAAAGCAAACTGAGTCTTTCTTGAATGAAGACGCGCAAACTCACACACACTTACACACACTCACACACAGTCTGAACAAAAAAATTAACCCTGTTGTAGAGTGGGAAAAGTTTTGCAAGAGAATGTCAAAGATATAAAAGTCCATTTTGATTTTTCAATATGAAGGTTGTGTGTCTCATGGTTATTTTTCACATTACTGTTCATTACCAGGCCTGTTGTTCTGCAGTGCTTTGTTGCTTCCTCTGATTTTATTTAAAGTAATTAATGATAGTTTTATTACATGTCAACAAGACTTTAAGTTAAATCAATCAGTCAATATTCCACTGTGATTGTTATAGTTATATAAAAATATGTTACTCATATCAAGTCATACATCAACTCATGCGTCAATTCATCTCATTTCATCATAACATCTAGGCCTGGCCTACAGGAAAGAATTATTTATATGTTAACAGTTTCTTTTGTCGTGTTGGTCATACTAAATAACAGTTTATTGCTTGTGTTTAGTGAACAATACAGAAGATAATCACCCCCCCCCACACACACAAAAATCGCATGCTAAATCGCAATCACAATACTGGTCCAAAAAACAAAACAAAAAAACAATTAGATTATTTTCTAGGGCTGAACGATTTTGGAAAATAATCTAATTGCGATTTATTTGGACATGCAATTTCTTTTATTTATTTATTTATTTGTTTTATTTATTTTTTTGTTTTATTTTATTTTATTTTATTTTATTTATTTATTTAATTTATTTATTTATTTATTTATTTTTATTTTTTTGGGGGGGGGGGTATCTTATGCATTATTTACTAAAAACAATTAATGAATCATTCTATATCATTCTATAGTATGAAGGCCAGGCCTACATGTTATGATGACATGAAACAGATTGAAGCATAAATTAATACGAATAATATATCTTCATTTTACTATCACGGTCACAGAAGAAGATTGACAGATTGATTTACCTTAAAGCCTTGCAGACCTGTAATATTTTTGCCAGAAAAAAAACAGCGTTTTGACTTTTGCTTGTTTTAAGGAAGAAGGAGCACAAGTTACTTTGTCCCCTCCAGGTCTGAGTACATGAAACTTTTTTTAAATTTAATTTTTTTTAAATTGTAGACTCTGTGATTTGAAAATTGCACTCTGTTACATTGTGACGTCGGTTTAAATTCGATTAATTGTTCAGCCCTATTATTTTCCAAAATCGTTTAGCCCTAATTGAGACGCCTACCACAGTACTAAACTAGAGTAAAAGAAGCTGTTTGCATGGTTTACAGCATTTTTTTTTTTTCAGCAATTGCTCTTTTCTGCTAAGTGTGGCCACAATTTTGTATCACACGGTTATCACGGTGATCTCTGTGTGATGAATCTAACTGCCAGTATTTTTTGTACTTCAGACATTAGGAGCTCCTATTTATCTGAGCATCTCTGTGCGCAAGTTTGGGATGTGCGCAATGTGGATGTTTCCCACTAAAAAAGGACCGTGAGGGGGCGAAGCTGCTGTAAAGACATCATTCGTCCGCATAAAACCCGCCGACCTTTTTTCAAAAAAAAAAAGAAAGGTACAAGGGCAAGTACATACGACACTAAACATGAACTTTCAAGAGCTCACAAAACAAACAGTTGGGACTGCTGCTGAAAATTCAGTGTGTCTTAGATGCTAAAAAGTTATTTTTTAGGCCTATCACTGAGAAGACTAAGTGGTCTAGAGTCTGGGACAGAGGGCAGAGCAGAGACACACACAAACACACACATACAGCAGACAGAAAGAAGCTCAATTTCTGCAGCAGACAAAATCATGCACGACCATGTTGACAACGATGTTTTTAAAGGGTAATCACTGTAAAACAGGCAGAAAATAAATTATTATTTTTCATTGTTGGCTTTGTTTACTTTGTGTGAGCTCTTTAGAAATTGTATCATTTTGAAGAATGTGTGGTATTAAAAGGTAAGGTTACATGTTGTCAAGAAAATGTGTTGAAAAGAGAATATAACACTGGAAAACAAACTGCTAGAAAGAGTTAAGAGTTATCAATGTAGGTTTGAACTCAAATACCTGAGACACTCCGCTCAGTAAAAACGTGTGCATACATCAAGCACACAACATTAAATAATCTTATGCACAATAGTAAAGCTTGGGACTGCCCTGGAGTCTGATAGTATATAATTTATTCAGTCCCATGAAAACAGTGGCATGTGACACCATGCATGAACAAACACACACAGGTGGTCATGTGAAAGGAAGGGCAACAGCAAGGCAGGCAGAGAAGTCGAATGAAGAGCATTGACTTAAAACATTTGCTGACCTGATGCAGAAAAATCCATACCTTGTCAACGGCCGTGTTTAATTAAAAACTTAATCCATGAAAAGAAATAAAAGCTTGATATCAAGAAACCATCTTTGTTTCCTCACAGCCTGAGGATTTCACTGAGATAAGTCTCTCTCAATGACATAAATCCCTGTCATCTTGGCATCTGTCGACATCAGTCCACATATGAAAAGCACCCTGCTGGCTACATTACCAAACAACTAAGCCTCTCTAAAAGCTACAGAACACCCTCGGGTCAAAACGAGTTCAGCTCTGTTGCTGTATTACAGACAGCCAACAGTGTGCAGAGGAGAGTCAGCAGAAAACACAAGAAGCCAATTTCTTCACAGGACTGTTTGCTGCTGTTTGACTGTTCAGACCTTCAGTGGAGTTGCTATGGGAGTCTGTAGGTTGACAGTTGGACAACCCTGACTCACCTGTTGGATCTGTTGCACCTGTTGTAACCTGTGTAAGCTACTTCCCTGAGGTTATATGAGAGCAGGAGCCTGATGATGGCAGGTCCAAGTTAAAAGCGGGACAGGAGCCTGTGCTGCTGAGCCTACTGGTGTCCTTTGTGTTCCCACGCCAGAACAAAGTCAAACAGTCAAAACAAAAGATTTTAGTATTGTTACATCAGGCGGAATTTATTAAGGTTCTCTGGGCAGGTGTGCGACTGAATGCACTAACATAGGTGAAATCTAAACTAACAGATGGCAGGACGCTGGATCTACTAATGTGTTATGGGTAAACATGGCCTGGAGTACTAAAAGACTAATTTGTACCAGGCGATAAAAAGATAAAACATTAAGCATATAGAAACTACAGCACCTACAGTGTGTGTGTGTGTGGGATGGGGTGGTGTGTGTGTGGAGAAGGCACTGGGAGACGTTTCTTGTGGGGTTCCCAGCTCTCTGTCCACTATACTAAATGTGCTGATCTGTGTGTGTGTAAATGTGCACGTGTGTATCTGTAAACGTATTGGGGCTAAACTTCACTATGCGTGAAACGGCATGAGGAGAAATATGAACATGACGATGTATAAAATGACATCCTATCATGTAAATTAGATAGATAAAATAAGACTTTTTGGTCCTTTAAATAAAAAACAAGGTATAAACCTGGTTTATGAGAGAGGTAACTCTACTGGCCCTTTTCCACCAGCACGCCTTGGCCCTACTCATTTTGCAGCCTGTTTCCACTGGCCTGGTACCTCCTAAAACAAGGTAGTTTTAGTACCTACTTGGCTCTGGTTCCAAGTGGGCCAAGTTGATACTAAAAGATGACGCCACAGACTGCGGGCTACTGATTGGTCAGACAGTGCCGTTATCGATAAGTCATGAGCGCGACGCCTAAAACGAGATGGGACATAAGAGGACAAGAGCCACTCGCCATTTTCAAACAACAACTGCAAGGTTTCTCCTCACCACCTGAAGCTTTCTTCTGCTTTCCTCTTTCATTCAGTTTCTGATGAAAAAGCCACAGACTGAATAGCAAGTATACTATTGCCTCCAAGTCCTCCATTGTTTGCCAATGTCGTATCGCATGTCCCACCTGGACAAGGTGTCAACCAGCTGTTTTATGGTGCCCCCCCCCTCGGTGGTAATATACATACATTCACATTAATACCTCTCTGTATAACATGGTTATTTGAGAGAATAGCAACCAGGAGAGGCTCCATCCATAGGACATAATTAGGGATGCACGATATTGGATTTTTGCCGACATCCGATATGCCGATATATCGAAACCCCTTTTGGCCGATACCGATACCGATAATCACAAGTTTGTTTGTTTTTTTCACTGTAAAGAAAGCTAAGTCTATCCTGTACTGGAATTTATATGTTACTCTAATTGTGACGGTCTTATTTGTTTAAGAAACACAAACAAAACAAGACAGAAAACATTTGTTTTTTACTATAAATAAGAAATGTATTATTTTTTCAAACTCAAGACATTCAGTATTGAAATACAGAAAAATAATTTCTTTACATCACATGAACTTTAAATGTACAATGCATTTTGAAACATAACCAAGTTGCATTTGATTATTTTAGAGCTACTGTAACAACCTGGTGACAGACACAGAGCTCTGCAGTGCAAATAAATCAAGTGCTACATTTTATTTTAGGAGCTTATTTTTCAGATGGAAAATAATAATAATCGTTACTGAATAGCACCTTTAACAGCTGTGCATATTGGCAGAAATTTCCATATCTGCCAATACCGATAAACGTGTTTTTAAGCTTTTATCAGCCGATACCGATATTGTGCCGATAATATTGTGCATCCCAGACATAATCAGTGAGTCTGATGCTCAACATGATCTGTGAACAACCCATCTCATCTTAATGATGACAGCCAAAAACCTGCTCTCTCAGTGAAAGTATCCAATCCCGTGTAGAGAAAATTGATCTTTTTCTCTTTCTTACAGTGTTTACTTATGAGGGGGGTCATTGAATTGAGTGGTTCAGGGGGAAAGGGAATAACTGAATGTTGCATTTGCTTGACATGACCGGGAAACCCTGAGGGAAACCCGTCTCCTCCTCTCCTAACTAATCCCTTTGTTGAAGCACATCACTGGGTAAGTGTGTTGGTTCAAAATATCATAATTGAGTTAACCCACATTTGAGTATTTTCTTATTATGTTGGAGCCAGTCAGACAACAGACACACAGATACTGCACACTAACATCTACATCCCTCTGACCCTATGTGGTGCCAAATAACACTTTGACTGAACTTTCATTCATGCATCATAGCATTAGCAAAGGGCTCACACTTGCACTTAGCGTCAGAGTATCTCACGAGTAAACATGTTCACTTTAACATTTCCTTTCCCTCAGAAAATAGTACTAAAGTCTCTGGCTTCAGGATATAAAATATTTTTTAACTATGTTCCTAAATGACATGTCTTGTCACCATGAAGTGCAGCCAATTGGTGGGGAAAGCCAAATCCCTGGAAACGTGCTGTGACCTCATCATTCTTTTGAGCTCAGTAAGTTAAATGCTCTGACAATTCCCAGCACACATCCATCCTAGCTCAACCATATCAGTAAGAATGATCGCCAAAGTGATGGGTCTCCCCTATAGAAAGTTACTCACTCATGGGGTCTCAACGTGGTGAAGCTTAGAAGCTGACAGCACAGTTCATAACACATCAACAACTGTGCAGTATACCAAATCTTTGTACTAACATTGCTAAACAGCATTAACACAGGGGCACCGAGACCACCCAATGAACGTTAACACCCAGAAGCCGACATTCACTCGTCCTCCCCTTAGAGACAGGTCAAACACACATTTACACACAGTAATGATGACAGCAGACACACTCGTTTCTTTGAGTAAACATTAGTCATCACTTCCTTTCCAGCCGTCATCAAACCTGGTTGTGCCAGTGAGACTCCCACACAAAACAATGCCACGATGAGTTTCTGTTGACCTCAACTAACCTGCTTTGAAGGCAATATGGCCTTGTCTGACAAGGCAGACAACGGCGTAGCTCAGCTAGCGTCCCCCGTTAAAGACATCCAGGGCCTTGTCTTGCCGTAAAGCAGTAACCAGTGGCATACTAGCTAGCTGAATCGGGTACTTGTTAGCATAGCAAGTGTAAGAACAGGCTGAGGAACTGATACCCTGACATTTTATTTACAGTTCGTTCGCTTTTGTTTACCAGTAATGCCAATATACTACACACCGCAGATTGCAAGGCATTTTAAATGGACAGCACCAAAACCAAGCCACTACCACCACAGCTAGCCAGCCTCTGCCAAGCATACTAAGCTAACGGGCAGCATTAGCAGCGCGCTAATGAAGGAAGCTAACGTCTGCTACAGCAGTGCTGTTGTTTTTCCACACACACACACACATAGACACACAACGCTCGAAAATGCGATGTTTCACTCGCCGCGGCACACCCGCTTACCTCGGACGAAATATCCTTCAGCTCGCTGCAGTCAAAGGGGTAAATGTATAGAGCTCAGACGGACAAAAATTCCCACTTTATCGTAATTCATTCGTTGGCTGGTTGGACACATTCGTACTCCTTCTGAAGCACAGACGAGACGCCAGTGAAGAGCGGCTGCGTTAAGTACCAGCCGCTCTAGAGCGCGCACAGTTGTTGAAGTTTAGCCGCGGGAGCGCGCTCTGCACGAACACCAAATGGTAGAAATCTACGTTGCAAAAATAATAGTTTAGAAAAAATAATCCTTACCAACTGTTTTAACAGTCTTGTCAATTTTCAAGTTGATTCACTCATAGAATATTACCAATCATTAAACAGGCTAATGTACCAGAGGGGCACTGGGACCACGTGGAGGTGGCAGAAGCCAATCAGAAGCAGACAGGAGCTGATCAGGAACTGAGACTAACAGCAGGTAAGACTCCAGCTCAAGCAACCCCTCTAGTACCTCTCCAGACTCTTGGTGGCTCTGGTAAACCAGTCCTTTGGGGGTTTTTGATAACTGTTGTGTATATTTTGATTTGGTATGGTAGCTGGGTTTCACACCCTTAGGTAATTGTATTTTAATCATTTGTAAACATGTGGATCTGTGGGGGTTTGAAATGATATATATTTGAAATATATAAAAGGGGTGGTCTTCATCCCTTGGTGTGATTAAGATACTGGGAATTCAGTCACTGTAGATGCATTTTGGGTGTGTGGTTGTGCTTTGCCTGAGTTGTTTGGTGAATTATGTTGTGTACTTTATTTTTTATTTTATTTTTTTATTGTGTGTGTGTGTGTGTGTGTGTGTGTGTGTGTGTGTGTGTGTGTGTGTGTGTGTGTGTGTGTGTGTGTGTGTGCTTAGGATTGTCTGCACAGGTAACATACTCCCAGCCTTATCCCCAGTGTATGGGTATCATCCTGGCTGTATAGCACAACTGTCTGTCTCCTTCTCTTTTCCTGATTGTGTTTTAATACAGGGTGTCCGCGGGGTCTTAAAAATGATTAAAAGTTGATAAATCAATTTTGGGAAAATTAAGGGCCTTAAAAAGTATTAAAAAGTCTTAATTGTGGTTTTATGAGGTATTGAGTTTCATAGGTATTCAAGCTTTGACCCAAAAAATATCCATGAATATTTATTTTCCTCCTTGCAACTGTCCCCTGATTGGAGCGTTAAACATTCAGTCAATAAAGTTATAAAACAGAATAGAATAGAAAAGAATAGAGTTACTTTATTGATCCCAAACTGGAAAATTGTTGTGTTAACGGCAGAAATCGATGGAGTCAGTAGAAAAATACAAAAATAAAAAATAATAAAATAATAAAAAATACATAAAGACTCTAGTTACAATAAAATACAACAATAAGGATTGTGAGTGGTATAAACACCAGCTTTAATTTAACGTCATTTCCAGTTTCATAAAGAGAAATTAAATACAACATTAAAGCAAATCACACAATCTCCGGCACATGTCCTAAATTTTAAAAATGATTAAATAATTTCTCATTTTCTTCAGCAAGTTGGCCTTGAATAACTCCTGTTTCTTGTTTGTGGGAGTGTGGATAAACCTGCCTTTAGTTTCATTTGTTCTTTCAAGCTTTATTCCTCCTTAACTTACATCATTTCTGTAAAAATGTAAACTACAACTGTTAAAAAGTGGATGCCAACAACAACTGAAAGTTGCGATAAAGTCTTAAAACATTTTCAAAGGTTTCTGAAAAAGTCTTAAAAAGGTATTGAAATCAACCTCAGGATTTTAGCATATACCCTGTAATAGTTTTAGTTTATTGTTAATAAATGACATGACCCACACTGTTTGCTGCAGCCTCTTTATTGAATCCCCTGCTCTTTACTGAATCATGCACCAAGTAACCACGCATGCAATAATGCATGCTCTGTCTTAAGACACTGCAGTGTAGCAGAACTTATTACATTTACCGGGCTTAACACTCATGGTCAAAATGTTAGGACAGAAATTTCCCTTGTGTGTGTGCTGTAGCCTACAAAAAGGTCTCCAGCCACTCTTCAGATACCTTCGTAGCATCATATAAAAATATGCATGAGTAGTTGTTGGGTTTTGCTAAAAAGTTTCTATTTGTGGGATATTTTGAAAACATAATGTCTCTAAAACGTGCCTAAAAGTTGAGCTATATTTGTCCATGCCAGTGTACAGCAGTGGCTCTTCTCTAAGAATGAAGCCATGTCATTCAGTCTTGATAGTGAGCATACATGTAACCGGGTGAGATTAAGATTAAGAGGTCATGACGCTCTTGATTCAGTAATCTGAATGTAAGGGAAGTCCCCCAACCACCAGCAGCGGCATTGGGACAGGCACAGATTGGAGTAGTAACAGGAGGAGAGGCAGACGGCGGTGCGTGGCGGTGGGGGTGGGAGGGGCCACACAGGCTGGGATTATGGAGAGGGATTGGTTATGTAAGTGCATTGTCCCGGCAGGCGAGCAGCAGCCTGAGTGCCTGAGAGGGCGAGAGAGCCTTAGACAGCCAGAAAAGTGAGAAAAGGAACAGACTTTTGTGAATGTAATCCTATTGTCCTGTCTTTAACTACGGCTTAGCTGCTGTAAGTATGCTTTTGAAATAATCACATAGTGATGAGCAGAGTTTTTTCTTTTTCTGTTAAAAATATGTTGAACAGTGTGTTACACACACAAACACACGCATTACACTCATATATATATATATATGTGTCACAAATGTAGTCACAGAATAAAAATTTGAGAAAAGTCTTTGTGCTTGACCTTTATGTTTGTTTTTGTTTCTGTTCTTCTGTTTCTTCAGTGTGAAACCACCAGTGGTGGATATATGGATTTCTATTTCAGAAATTTAAGTCATTTGGTGGTGGTTTTAGTCAAAACTGCCTTTATAATTAAAAGATGTTTTGACATTGAATTTGGTCACAACAATTATTTATTAGAATGTATACAAGTTATTATTTGACTTTTGTAAATGTCGATTCTTCTGCAGCTGTACAGAATGTAGTCCTTAGACAATAAGATGTTAACACTAGAAAACACAATGCGAGTACACAAATTATGCCTATATGCCAACGTTCAGCATATAAGCAATGTCATCTCGACATTTATTTCTCCTTTATTTATTGTCTGTTTGTTAGAATAGGTATATTATCCATTGAAAAACAAAGAGCAGCTATCCAATGCAAGTTTAGTGTCAAAAGCTCTCCAAAAGCCTTGCTTGCTTGTCTTGAGAACGTCAATGCTTAAGACATCCTCAAAATCCTGAAGCAAGGCGGATGTTGTGTTTTGACTGTAGTTCCTGTGATGTCTCAACCTGTTATGTCAAACCCACATTTATTAATCTTAATGTAAAAACTGACTATGATTTTAATTAAGATCACGAAAGTCTTTTGTATGATCTTATTTTTACCATCTGAGATTAAATTTGTTTTATCTTGTAATCATTTTGAGGGGGGCTGCACGGTTGCGCAACGGTTAGCGCTGCAGCCTCACAGCAAGAAGGTCACCTGTTTAAATCCCCACCTCAGCCAGTGGGCCCCTCTGTGTGGAGTTTGCATGTTCTCCCCGTGCATGCGTGTGTCCTCCGGCTTCCTCCCACATTCTTAAAACATACTCACCAGGTTAATTGAGCTCTAAATTGTCCATAGGTGTGAGTGTGTGAGTGAATAGTTATCTATGTGCCCTGCAACTGGCTGGTGACCAGTCCAGGGTGTACCCCGCCTCTCGCCCAATGACAGCTGGGATAGGCTCCAGCCACCCACAACCCTGAACAGGATAAGCGGTTCAGAAAATGAATGGAGGGATCATTTTGAGATAGCGATACATGCTTCTACTTCTATGTGATGGGACAACTACATTACACTTTGTGCCTTGTAACTGGTAATCAAAAGCAAGATATTGTTACTCCCATCCTCACCTCTGTCTTCTTCCTCTTTGTTTAGATTTTATTATTGAAATCATGACATGGAATACCGCTACAGCACATACCTCCCAGACCTTGCTTCCTTCCAAGTCCTGTCACAAAACTTGTTCTTGTTTTAAAGTATTTTCTGGTGTCTTGATGGGATTGTTTGCAGCGAATGCTAATTTGCAACACAATCATTTAAAGGCTTTTAATGATAAAAGATAAACATAGTACATAATAAAAAAAGTTAGCACTCTGAAAAAGGACATAACTTCAGAAGAGCAGACATGTACAATGTTTGCAAAAGTTACCAAAAAGTAAGTGACCAGGAAGTGAGATAAAGGATTAAATTCCTGTCACAGAAAAAAGCTGGAACACTGAAACATAAGTTTTATACAACAGAAGTTAACAAAAGTAGTCACATTTAAAGAATTTTCATCATTCAAAACAAAGCAATTAATTTTATTTTTGTCCATGATAGTCTGGATTCAATTATGAAAGTAATTTAAGGTTTTGAATATGAACTGGTTTGATTGAGACTAGGCAGTTAAACCATACGAGAACATCACTGTATTGTTTTTGTTGTTTATGCTTTTTGGTGCCGTAGTCTGAGTCTCATATTCTGTTTTCTTTGAATGTGTGTGTTTCCATGTTTGGTCCTGTTTTATTTTGTAGTTCTTACTACACGAGTGTTTGGTTGAGTTTTTCCTTCCTGTGTGATGCCTCTCGTTGGTTTCAACTTGTTTTTCCTAAGTCAGTGTTTTGTGAAGTGTTGGATAATTTTTTAAAGTTTGTCTAAAGTTAAACAAAAAAAACTGTAAAGACATCAGTTAAGTCTGAAATAACTTGTGAAACTGGCAAGTATCCAGAAAAGCAGTGTAAAAGATAATTTGATGTGATCTTGCTTGGTAGCTTTAAGGAGCATGTAAACTTAAAATCTTTCCATTAGTGACCAGTTGAAAGGGTGTCAGTGTTTTCATGATTTAGCTATAGAAAAATTGTTCAGTGAGCAAACAAATGAAGAATGTTTCTATAGAAGAGAGCTGGGAGGAGCATGTGGGAGAGGGGTTTGGGGGGAAGAAAGGGGGCCGAAGTGGGGAGATCCAAACCCAAGGGAATGTTAAGCTGTGCTGGTATGCTGTTGGAATTTGATTTTTTCGTCAGACATAACAACTTACTTCACATATTATGTTGTGTTTTGTCCTTTCCAAGTAAAAGAGTTGAAGGCAAACAAGAAAGACAATTTAGATATAAGGAGCAAAGGAAGAGAGTTTAAAGAGGAGAGGAGACACTAGGGGGACAACTTGAGAGAAAGGAAGGAAGGAAATGAGGAGACAGCAGTAAGGGGTTTAAGGATGAAGACAGAGAGAGTGTGTCAGTCTGGAAAGACAAGTTAAAAGAAAAGGGGAGGTGGGGGGAGAGGAAGTAGGTGACTGAGAGCCAGAAAAACAGTTCATCAGCAAATTCCAGACATTACAGTGTTTGGCAGCAGCTCTTATCCTGAAACCAATGCAATTTCTTAGCTGAGGATTTCTCAGGCTCCTCACTAGGAGTTGTTTACAGCCGGGATTTTTGTGGAAAATCCTGGTTCCCAACCGGATTTAAACCTCTATCCTTCAGACTGCAGCAGATATGGCTGAATGCAACACGGGAAGGAATGCAACCTCTGGTGTTTTTATTCTAGATGATGTTAAGAAAGACGGGGACAGAAAGTGGATGACAACATGCACCAAATGGTAACAAGAACCAAAGTGTCTTTAAACAAAGCGCCTACTCTGTCAACTGAGTTAAACCAGCAACCCCCAAACCTCTGGTGTTGAAAGTGAAGTCTGTGTGGAAGCGCGAAAATCTGCAGTTTCTCTTGTGCCCTTTTAAGGCAGGCTGCAGAAGCCAAGGAATCCAAATTAAGTGCCATGCTAAACATGTTCAGCTGACAGCAGAAATAAACACGTTCATGGTCTGGGTCAAAAAGTTTTATTTTTTGGTGGAGGCTGCTCAGCTCATCAGATATTCAGCCTACTGTTTAGGGAGACAATTTTTCAAAATCTCTTAGGATAGCATAAAATCAGAAGTTACGCATAAATGTCATTATCCCTAAACTGATTGACAGGTAGGCATGTTGTAGCTGTTGAACATGAGGTAATAAAAATATCCCAGCACCCTCTTAGCCTGTGTTTAGACTGAAGGAAGGTTAGGTTCACATACTATATATGGCGAACGCGAACTATGGGCTTCAATACACTTTTTAGTGATGTCACAGAGACTCATGTTGGATTGAGGATACTGCAGGGGTGGCCAACCAGTCAGAGACCAAGAGCCACAAAAATTACAGTGGTACTACAAAGAGCCACATCACACACGTGGTCTTACAAATGCACTTTCTCTCACACATAAACAAAATACATAAAATGAAAATCAATACATTTCCAATTTTCAAAGCAAGATTTACTGTTTGTTAGTGTGTTTAAATTTGTACTTGGAGCTGTGTTGAAGACAAATTTCCGTTTTTACAACAGAGGAGACTAAGTTCCATCTATCTATCTATCTATCTATCTATCTATCTATCTATCTATCTATCTATCTATCTATCTATCTATCTATCTATCTATCTATCTATCTATCTATCTATCTATCTTTCTTTCTATCTATCTTTCTATCTATCTATGACCGATTGAGACGAGCACATGTAGAGAAGAGAAACTGAAACTTAAGTGATCAGCACACCACTACCCATAACAATATATTTATATGTATTTTATTGATGGATCGAAGAGCCGCACACCGGAAGGTAAAGAGCCACAGGCTGGCCACCCCTGGGATACTGGTTTACCAGTCTTAAAATATGAAGCCTATTTGAAAGTGGTAAAAATTGTGGTTCACTGATTGAGACTGGATGTAGAAACACTGGAAACCACATACACATTTCTCATCACTCAAGTTATTGAACTTTCAATGTCTTGTCCATTTAAGGATATGGCTGACTTGACTGATGGGCAGAGACCCTGTAGCTGGCTGCATAAAGGCTAAAGACCCTGCCTCTTTGCCCCATGAAGTCAGGTTTGGTCATTCTGGGGTTTTTTTCAACATGGCATCTGCTGACGATAGGCTTCAAAACTCCACAGCAGAAACAAATGGGTGAGGCCCTGGAGGCTATGTCCGTTTTGCTACTACTAATGTGTCTGTGAGCCAGAGTCCCTTAAGAAAGAAAAATATATGTACCAATATATTTTTTGAAATGTATTGTAATATATTGTAATGTGTTATTTTCCCAATGCATTTTCCAATATCTTATATATTTGATATACATGGAATAATATATTGAGGGCATACATACAATATATTATATATTCATGAAATATTTTGCAAAATATGCAAATGATTGCCGCTTCCCACATATTGCAATATATTGGTAAACATAAATACTAAATCTCATATATGGGAATATATTACCTAATACATGACATGATACAATATATTTTTCTTCTGTAAGGGGTCCCCCTAAAGATTCCGTAATACTTGTACAATCCAATATCTACAAGATGAGTATGAAGCTAACATTAGCTGCATTAGCCAAGCATGGCACGAAAACAGGAGATGGTGAAAATAATCTGCCTCTATTCAAACCAAGAAAGAAACTTCCAAATATCTCAACTGAAAGCTTGCATTTCAAATATTTGTTTGAGCTACAGTAGTTTTTTTGGCTGGACCAATCAACTTCTTACTTAAGCCAGTTTACACCCGCTGTCTCACCAACCACTCATGGTTTCACAGAAACAGAAGAACAGACTCAAGAGCAAATTTATCATTTTATCAAAGGTCAAGCTCAAATTGTTATTCTGTGACTCCATGTGTGACTTTTCTGCCTGCGGCTTGATTAAATTATTACAGGCAGTACCAAAGTCCAAAATGTGGTCACATGGCAGGACTTCTCAATGTTTGTTTCAGTGTGATGACAACAGAGTTATGAAACACAATAAGTGGTTATCTGTTTGGTTTGTCAAGTATTAAGAAACACTGTCTCTTCCTGAACATCTTAAATGTCCTCTCACCAGCTCAGCTATACCCCTGTTCACCAAATGTGGTTTGAGTGGTTTAATGTCATTATGTGATTATGATACATATCAAACTGCCCTCTATGAGCAGTGATCAAAGCAGTTGATTGTTAGACCACAGCAACAAGAGAAGGCTTTAAGGATAGAGTATGACTCAGAAACAGTGGCACAGACAGAGCTCTGGAATGGAGTCACCTCATTAATGAAAAAACCCACAAGTCTATAATGGGTGTGCAGCATTTCCTCTTATTCCCACCAGAGATGGTGGAAGGAGCCACAATAAATGGAGTTCCCACAGGCCTGAATGACTATTCTTTCTTTTTTATCACACTGACTGGACTGACTTCTTTATAAGTCCCTTTTTTTTCTCTGCCGCTGTCACTCTGGATGAAATACTAGCACAAATATTTGAACAGACAATAAAAAAGGAGCTTTATTTTTCTCTTCAGGCCTTGATGGTGTTGGTCTACTCTGTGGTACTGACTGTAAATATGTTGACCTCTATGCTCTTTTCAGTTAACACCAAAGTGCCTGACACATTGTACATCCTGCTGATTCGGAGATGACATGTGCATCAACTTATGTTGCCTATGATGCCCTGTTTCTCTCCCAAGTGTTAGATCAATTTAGCTTATCAAATTTAATGTCCTTTGTTTCTCATTCCAGTATTTTAATCATGGTGACAAAGTAAGAATTGCTAAATGTAAGCAGATTTTCCAAAATGCTATTCATATGTTGCAAAGATCTGTCTGCTAAAAAGACTTTGTTGTCATAAAAGCACAAGACCTTCATCAAATCTTCACGAGACTTGCTGAAATGATAAGCTCATCATGTAAGGATCTCCTAACTGGGATGGGCCTCAAACACCGAGGTCTTTCCATTCAGATTTATGTGGTGTGTGTCTTACGTTGCGAAGGAAGACTTCTTGCTGCTACTATTTTTTGCTCTAGTTGACTTTGACAGTGTTTTATTAAGTGCATGCGTCATCTCTATGCCCTCACTCTCCAGATACTGTTCACCCTGGAGGATTGAGCTTCATTACAAATCCTAAGTCTCTGACTCAACACTGCTCTCTGTGTGCTCGAGTTGGCTGGCCTGCATCATTCACCCACAGGCTAAATCACTGACATGTCCTTATTTATGAGACAGTTCTTAACTTGCTTCCCGCTCATTTATGTGATGTTATATGGAAAGCACTGGAAGCTACATCTTCATTCTGTAACCCAGTCACATGGCTTGTTTTTGCTTCTGTCCCCACAGTGTTGCAGGTTTGCTGCTCCTACAGCCAGAGATCTGCAGGAGCAGTTTGGTACTATATCAGACTGAGGGTGATGGAGGAAGATACCTCAGGTTGAAGATGCTTGGACTGAGGGCTTTCTGTCACATGATCTGGAATATGTTGATCTGTTACAGTTGTGTTAATTCATTCATCATCCTCCTCTTATCCTGTTTAGGGTCACAGGTGGCTGCAGCCTATCCCAGCTGTTTTCAGGCGAGAAGCGAGGTACTCCCTGGACTGGTTGCCAGTAAATCACAGGGTTGACATACAAGCTGTGCCCCAATTCAGGGTCTGCAGCCCTTGTAGGGTGCAACCTTTGAGGGACCCAGCCTCCATAGCCTGCATAGACCCCAAAATACAAACTGAATTGAGACAGTCAGTGGGGGAATACGTGTGATCCAAAAAAGAGCAATTAGAATTGTAAAAAAAGTGACCTACAGGGAACACACAAACAAACTTTTTATCAAACTGAAAGCTTTAAAATATAGGGACTTGGTTGTCTTTAAAACAGCCCAGTTTATGTTTAACATGAAGAACAACAAGTTACCTGTTCACATCCAGTGATTGTTTTAAAAGAGAGACATGGGTTTTTAATTTCCGAGGAGGTGAAATATTTAAAAAACAGATTGTAAGAACAAACATAAAACAGCACTGTATTTCTGTTGCTGGGGTTAATATTTGGAACAAGTTGGACCCAGAGCAAAAAGACTTTCATTTTTTCAATTCAAAAAGAAAACCAAGCAAAACATTTTAAATTCCTATGTTGAGAATGAACAATGACTGTTTAACAAAAAAAAAAAAAAAAAAGGTTGAACAGTCTTTGCATCCAGTATATTTTATTTTGTGTCTTGTATTAAAGCATTGTGATGCATATCGGTTTAAAAATGAATTGTTGGTAGTTTCTGTTAAAGCTGTGATGTATGGACTGGTAGCCATCTTTATGTGTTTTAAATGTTTTAAAAACTGTGTAACTTGTGTTGGGGTCGGGTTGGGTTCAGCTTCAGCCTGCTCCTTTTCAGACTACCATGTTGTTTTGTTGCTATTTCTCGCTCAGTTAACAAGTTTGTCTGAATAAACTTAAACTTAATAATAATAATAAAAACAGTCTGGTCTACGGAGCATTTCCTGTTTGTCACTCTCGACATCACACAGTACCACCCCCACCTGTCAGCCTTACATTACTTTTTAAGCACACATAAACCAAAACCTTGCATTTAAAACAGGATGTTTTTTTTTTACTGTTTTTAATAACTTTACCTTATTAATCTTCTTTTTTATTTTTTTCTATTATTTCTAATTTTCTAAGACCAAGGAGCTGATCATCGATTTTCGTAGGACTAGAAGAGACATTCCAACCCGACACATCAACGGGGAATGTGTGGAGAGGGTAGAGGACTTCCGCTTTCTGGGAGTCCACTGCACTTCCTGAGGGTGCTCAGGAAGAACAACACCCCCCCAGAGACTGCTTGTGTCTTTCTACAGGTGCACCACGGTGAGCATCGTGGTGCACTGTCTGTGCGTGTGGTACACCAGCTGCACAGTGGCTCAGAGGACGTCACTGCAAAGGATCATCAACACGGCCAAAAACATCACCGACTGCCCTCTCCTCACACTGGAAAAACTGCACCATACCCGCTGCCTCCGAAAGGTGGGAAAAATAACCCAGCACCCCTCTCACCCTGGACACCACCTGTTAAATCTGTTACCGTCAGGCAGGCGCTACAGGTCAATCACTACAAGGACAAACTGGTTTAGAGACAGTTTCTACCCAACAGCAGTAAGGGTCCTGAACAAAGGCTAAAATCACCACCTCATTTGTCGTCATGTAATTACAATATAATATATATAATTACAAATGTCATGAATGAACCTGAACATGCAGCTATTTTGCACTTTACATCGTTTTGCACTGACTGAAGGGCTTTTGCAATTTCTTTGTACTTGTTGCAATGGCAAATAAAGTTCCATTCCATTCCATTCTATTCTATTCTATTCTATTCTATTCTATTCTATTCTATCCTATTGATAGAGTATAGAACCACCATGTACATTGTAAGAGTTAAGCAACAACGTACATTTTCAACATCTGAACAAGTGCTATGGGGGATGATGGTTAAAAAAAAAAAAAAGTTAAAAAAAAAAGTATAAAATGCAAGCTGTTTTAGGTTTAATTTTTTTTTAGGAACACTGGATTGGTTGAATTTATTGTTTGAATTACCTGTAAAAGAACAACAACAACAAGAACAACAACAAAAAAACCACCAAGTAGGATTTTCCAGAGATTTACGAACATAGAATTTTTCCATAACAAGAATGTTTATAAAGAAGAAGTGTTTTGTTATTTTTTTTTTTTTAAATATATCACTTAAAAAGAGTCCAAACAAACAATTTTCCACAGCAAAAAAAAAAAAAATCTTCAGTGTTTTAGAAATACAATCATATAGTTGTTGCCAGAAATCCTTCACAACTGGATAAACCAGGACTTCTTCTGGAGTTCAGCCGTGTCCATCATCTTAGGCGTTCACGTGCAATGAATCTTGGGATACGTGACGCTAAGAAGGATTCACCAAATTTGTCCATCCTGGCACCTGAAAAGGAGGCCAGACTCGTCAGCCGCATCGCATTTTGGAGGAGCCTTTGACGCACCGCTGTGACACAGCAACAGAGACAGACAACCTTTCACGCACACACTCACATCTACAGGCAATTTGGAATCACCAATTAACCTATCGATGAGCATGTTTTTGGACTGTGGGAGGAACCTGGAGTACCTGGACAGAACCCGTGTGTGCATGGGCAGAACATGCCAACTCCACGCGGAAAGACACACCAAAACCATGCAGCCCCTTAAATTGTGTTGTATGTCTTTAAGGTTTTCTGCCTAAGCTGCTGTATGTCTCGCACTCTGCAGAACCAGCAGTGTCCATCATAAACCAACTTCAGAGACTCCCTTTGAAGAGTCTAGAACATAATTTTTGGAAGTTTTAGATCCTTTTCACTCTTAATTCAGAGTTTTTCAACCTTTAGCTGCCCCCTCAGGCTTACACACTTTTCATGCAAAGTCTTCAAGAAGAGGAACCCCAATCTGTCCCAAATTAGTCTACACAGCCTGCAGGGATTTCTTTTGTTTGGCTAAAGCAGATCTGTTAATGATAAGTATCTGTACTTCTGACTGCAGTCAAGGAATATTCTCCGGGTTCATGCTGTCAGCGCTGGCAGTCACTTTGCCTGAAACCTGAGCCACATGCATTTGCATAATGAGAGCCAGGCTTCATGAAGCTTGTAGCTTATGTAATGTTACACCTGAGACGTGTTAGTACCAGTGTTTGTTGAATCTCAAAGATCTTGAGAATATTAAACAAAATGACCAAATGTGGGGTTGTTTGATAAAGTTTCCTGAAACTCTGTAATTCAGACAAGACTGACTTTTTGGCATCAATCTTTTCTGTATCACCAGACTTCAAAGCTTGATTGTATGATCAGGAGCCAAAAATGTGAGCGGAGGACATGTGTTTCTGAGTGAAGAGAAGAAAATGGATGTTGGTTTTAAAAAGCATAGGAGGCTTTGAGTGCTCAGCAGGGATCAGGCTGCATCTGGTTTCCCTGACGGACTGACTGACCACACAAACACACATTTGCATGAAGGCAAAGCATGTGAAATGATCATTACATAAGCATTTACCTCACACATGTGTGAGATCCACGCACCTGCAGGGCCTCTCCTTAAAATCTTTACATATCCAGTGACAGGAAGTTTGATATTAAGTTACAGTTTGGCTGGATTGGATTCCTTGTGTCAGCTGCTCTGCTCACATGGACATAACCTTTGACTCCAGGACTCTGAGCGGGCAAGGTGGCTTATGTGAGAGTTTCAAGGGGTTTGTAGCTCTGAAATTGAAGTTTTGAAACTTGAAAATTTAGCATCTGCTTCTATTTGAACAAACCAGCTGGATGCTTCACTTTCACTTTTGTACCACAAAGAGCAAGGACAGCAGCTTCAGGAATGAAGAAAGTGCTCGTTTGTCAAATTCTTTACACAGCCAAACAGATGTTTTTGAGTCTCTCTGCCTTATTAGACTTCTGTTTAGGTTGAAAATAGGTGGGGCCGAGAGTTCAATGAGGTCACCAAACAAGAGGTGTTGGAAAAAGAGAAAAGATAAGGTGAAGGTTGTTCTGCCACAACAGGCGAGACAAACCCGACAGGAGCGTCAGGTACAATGTGTCAATGGCTCGCCTACTCCAACCTGTGAATATGTTAAAACAGAGAAAGGAAGTTTTTAGTGACGTGAACAAGCCACAAAAGCATGTTAGAGGGATGGACATGGATGGAAGAATAGCGAATGAAAGCAGCCATGACAGAAAGACAGAAAAATGAAACATAAAATCTTTCTCTGTTTGAGCTGACTGATTGAGATACTCTCCTGTTTTGTTCAGGATTTTATTGATTTTGGTGTCACAGCTTCACAGTCTGTGCTTCTTCTAACTGCTGGGCTCTGTGTTCAAAAACAGCAAGTTTAATGTCCTAATTTTCTGAGCTGTACTTTGTTTTCTTTGGTTGTTGCTTTATTGAAAAGGAGGTTTGAAGCTCAAGTTTTAGGGTAGTAATCCTCCAGTGGTCATTTTTCTGCTCCTGTCTGTTTAGGACATTTGAGTTTGATTGACTCACACTGACTCATTAGACTGTGTTTTACCCTTTGTCATACCTAAACCTCCAACATTTTAAGTATTGCAGTGCAAAATCTTGCTCTAGTAAAAGCTGAATCACTCAAGATTGCATGTAACACATGGTCCAAAATTGACAAATAAACCTAAATGTTGTAATTCTACAAAACAAGAAATATTCCATGGTTAACATGTGACGCTGGATTTGCATAAAAAGACATGCACTGCTTCTGATTTCCCCAGAACTATTCATGGATAAATAATTGCACTGTAATTGTGTAGAAACTACTACACAACTTGAAAATTCTAGTCCAGACTTGCATGTTGGTAGTAATGCTCTCTGCCACCACACAAGTGTATTGTGTAAATGTTCAGAGCTCTATAGGTAAGTTTTTATTCTTTTGCAGAACATAAAACCGCATGATGATCTCATAGTCATGTTGTTCATTGTAATATCAGGAAAGGTCATACGGTATCTAGTAGTGCTGCACGATTATCGCAATCGCAATGTCAGCACATGCAATTCCGATTTTTCTCCATAATAACCAAGCAAGTCTGTAGAATCATCATGACACAACTTTTTTTATTAAATCGCAAGCACAATCGCAATCGCAATATTGTCCACCTAATCGCAAATTACACCTTTTCCCCAAATCATGCAGCACTACTATCTAGGTACTTAACTTAAAAGTTGTCCACCATAAAAAGTATGATCCAGACTAAGGGTTCCCAAAGTTTTCAGCCCACAACCCCCCAAAACAGTGTGTTCAGAGTCAGGCGACCTGTCCTGTGGCAACACACTAATAGGCCAAAAAAATAAAAATAAATAAAAATAAATAAATAAGTAGATAATAAATAAATAAGTAAATAAATATATGATAATAAATAAATAAATAGATAATAAATAAATAAATAATAAATAATAAATTAATAAATTAACAAATAAATAAATAATAAAAAGGCATACAATACTTCATTGAGCAGAGTGGTAAAAAATAGACTACCTGTGCACATACTGCTGGGACTCATTGGCTCAAGGAAATTTGGGAAACAGATGAAACATGATCTGTTTGAATGGTTTTCTTCAAAATTGAACCTTTTTCCCTTTGACCCAGGGGAGCTCAGCACCCACTTCAGTTCAGTTTTGGTGTCACATGGTGTAATGTAAACTAACTTGGGATGAGAAAACACTATTGGTGGCGCATGAACACATGATGATGGTTTTAGATTCTCCAGGGCGACCACAAACCATGTCGCCATTGAAATGAGTAGACCCTGCACCCTACAGTTTTGTAGTCCTGTCTCAAGACTTGGTCCCCTGTGGTGAAGTCTAAGTTGACATGAATCACCAGAACAGAAGCTGAACAGAGTCCAAATTAGAGTCATTTTGAACAGTATATATTACAAAGAGGACTGCTATGAGTCTGAAGATTTCATCACTGAAGTCACAGCGCTGTATGTTGAGGATGTGTTGTGTCTTTTCTCGATGGGTTGAGGCTATCTGACTTCTTTGTATCTTCAGCTTCATTTGAGAATCAAAAATCAAAAGTAACACGCCGTCCAGGTTGCATCCAAAAAGCACTTTATTCAACAACAGGTGAACGAAGGAGGTGAGTGTGAATCTTGCAAGGTTCAGACTGAGACTACAATGGCAAAAACACTGCTTTTTCTACAGTTTCAATCAGGGGTAGTTCTACACCCTCCTATAATCCTATCAGTAGTATTTCCTTTGGTTTTAATTGACCCTCCTTTCAACTTTCTTTACGTACTAGCAATCCTAAAGGTATCCTGCTTTTGTCCGTTTCCTTTACGTAAGCCTAATTCTAATGGTGTCTTGTACTTGTTATTGTCCACGTATCAATCTCCAGTTTTAATGGTGTCCAAACATACTGAACTCTTTGGTGAATAATTTAGGCCTATACCGGCCTTTGTTTATTAAATCAGGCTCATGCAAACCTCATTTCATCACATTTTCAATTGCATTTACCTGTCTGGCTCATGCAGACTTCAGTTCATATCTTTCTTTTATTCCATTATATGTCGTAGTCCTCAGTTCATGACCCTCTTTAATTTCATTTAGGTGTCTTACCATACATGAAACATCATAAAGCAGTGAGCAGCACAGGATGAAAAGCATATAACATACACAGCGTAAATAGTATCTAACATTTGAGATCTTAGAGCACATCTAGGTCACAGAATATACAGTTTCTTCCAAACTTAACAGATTTTCCCTCGACAAGCAACATGAGGTGGACTTCATAAAATGATCCCACGGATGTCAACACAAGCTCTTCTTCTCCAAACAGGGTGATACACTCATTGATTCTGCTGTGATAAGATCCCTGCAGGTGTCCAGTCAACTCTAAAACACCTGCAGCTCTCCTGCTATTGGCCGCATTCTAACCAACCAGACATCTTGGATCTACTTTAGTTGCTTACATTGCCGTTTGCTTGCTAAACAAATGTAATTAGCAGTCTAGATCCAGATGGGCTAACTTCAGGCAAAATAGGATAAACTTGAGTTTTTCCCTGTCTTCCCTTGATGTATTTCACATGTTTCTCTTACGTTGCTTGCAACTGCAGTAACATCTAAGGAGATGCAGCTTGTGGTTTTGTCGTCCTGGATCTGTTGCAGGTCAAAACAGCACATGAAGACACATGAAGATGCCTTGTATAAAATAATCCTGAAAAAATAAACAAGTTAGAGTCCTCCGCTTCATCACTGAAGTCCTAATTCAGTCAACGCTTGAGTCCAAATACAAGGCCAAATCATCAGTGCTCCACTCTGTTAAGTCACAAGGCCTGAAATTAAGACTTGAGTTGGACTCAGGTTCAAGTTCTGAACACAACTACAACACTTCTTAAAGTAAATAAAAGAGCTTAAAAATTATGTATTTATCTAGTTTGTCTAGTTGTTTGATATTTTTAGAATAAACACATTGTTAGTTAAAGTGATCATTACCCGGTTAAATGACTTTTACCAACTATCTTTTATGATAACAGTTATTCTTAACCAGTTATGTTACTTGTTGGAGAACATCTCAGAGCATTATGTCAGTTTTGAAGTCCTTATGTGATCATGTAACCTGTAACTATACATCATTAAAAAAGCCAGAGAAGTAAATGAAGCTTGTATCATGTGTTCACTCACTGCCTTCAGCAGAGAAGATTAATGTAAGGAGATGTTAGTGTTATTTTGAAACGCCTGATTGGATACGCCCTCTGCAGTGTCATCACATGATGATCGATTATCTCAGGGGAGCCTCTACAATCTGCACAAGTTAATGCTGCACTCTGCCTGAAACATGTTGTTACAGATGGTAGGAGTGTATGACGTGTTAAGCCAAAAGTTGTTTAGGGAATCGAAAACTGAAGAGCACAAATCAACCACAGTAGCCATAGATTGATGCACACTGACCCCTAGTGGTAAATGTGCAGAAGGGAACTGCAGTGGCCACAAAGCGTGTGAACTGTTTTTCTTTTTTTTTTGAAGATGGCAAGATGGCGTGACAAATACAAAAGCCCTCGCATTCTGTATATGGGAAAGGGAAACTAATGAGACACTTTATGAAGGACACAGCAGCCTCTGAGATCAGTGTGTAAAAGTGAAAAGCAGTGTAAAAACATTATGAGTGGTATTATTAACCTTTACATTGTTAGTGTTTTTTTTTTCCCACTGAAGACAAAATATGATTTTTAATTTTAAGCAGCATGAAAAAAAGCCTCACATTACTGGGGAAATGGAGACTGAATAATTTGTACACAAGTGATTTATACATGACACCAGAAAAGATTGGCTCAAAAGCCCCAGTCAACGCAAGAATCTGGCGCCAGGATAAAAGTTTTTGGATTTATATAATTACAATGTTCCTACATCTTTAACCTTGAAAGTTTCTAATCATTCTGTTACATAAAACTGTCTCTCCCAGACAAATCCAGTCCTTATCAGCTGTCATATCACATCTCACTGGAAAGCATATGAACACAAACTGAGACAATGTGAATAACATCAACGGAAAACAAAGTGTTTCAACAAGAACCATTCTGCTTCAAGGGCACAGCAGTTTGCAAAATGTCAAAGTGCCAAGTTAGAGGACACCTTCATTTTTCTTTTGTGTGAAAAAGAGCTTGAAGGTATGCGAAACATCTATAAAAAAATGTACAATTCAAGTTTAGATTATTTGAACATGCAGCTGACTTCTTCCTCTTCAAAATAGTAAAAAAAACTTCATTTGTTATTAACATAGAGCTGTCAGCAGCTAAGGTAGCTCATAAGGGGAGGGGCAATATTCTTGCTTACCCCATTCTAGGTGTGGGTGATCCTTAACCCTCTCCAAAAGAATCATTTCGACCCTGAAAGGTCTGGAAAAACGATCTTAAGATGTGGAAACTTAGAAACAGACAAACCTTTCAGACATGCAAAGTATTTGTTTTAAATTGCCACTGCTGCATTTATTTTGCTTTTCACATACATGAACCATATGTGCACTGTAGCCAAAAATCCTTGTATTTACAAAAATGAATTCGTTATATACACAAAAGAATTATGGTACAAAAAAAAAATCCTTCAGTAACCCTTACAACAATAACAAGCATATACAAACGGAGCAGTATTTTTGACACCTCGTAAAGTTTTGTGCAGATGTTTGTTTATTACAAGGAAATCAAGTGTTTGTATTTTACAAAACTCAGATGCACATCAAATATGCAAGCTGTGGCCCACATTCCTCCGGATGTATGAGGGTAAAAAAACACAGAAACTTCTCTGAAGATTTATTCGTGAAACCTTGTTTTGTCCACAACACCTCTCCTCACCTTCAGTGCATTTAAATTACCTATTTTACAATAACTACAAATTCAACTTAAGGAAAACTGTCACTGTTGCAAGTGTGTGTTTTTCCTGTCTGAGTAAACTGGTGTGCGATTGTGAATGGCTGAACTTAACTGAACTTTGTAAAAAAGGTTAAGTATTGTAGTGTTGTGTGTGTGTGTGTGTGTGTGTGTGTGTGGAAGATGCCTGATGCAGATTGTCAAAAGTCTGAGACCAACAACTCACAGCTGACCTCAGAGCTGGATGCTGATGTTGAAACATGAACTGTGTCCTCCTGAAAGCAGTTTGTAAGTGTGAATGGTGTTTGGAGAAGATAAATGAAATAAAAAGATCAGAAAAGCAAAAATGGATTCAGCAGTTGAAGAGGTTTTTCACAGTTAGAGATCTCTGATCAGATCAGGCTGGAGAGAAGTACTCAATCTGCCTTCTGACTAAAGAGACAAAGTCTGACAAAACAACTCGTGTCTTAAGTAATGCCTAAAATGAAAAAGTAATGATAAATAATGTGTTCATTTAAATTTTAATCAGGTTATAGAGAAGTGGTAAGGTTTTTAAGCCCAGAGAGTGATTTTAAAGGCCAGGTCACATTTTATATGGAACGCTAAGCAAGATTAATTCAGTCAGCATATTTAAAATAAAGATGACTTCCATCACTGCCCCTCTCAACAGCTTCAAAATACTGGCCGTTCACATCTCCTTAACTCTAGTCTGCACATCTGCAATCCAGATTCTGTTTGAATCAAGGTCTTTGGGGATTTCTTTTTAAAATGAGCAATTACCAAAGGGGTTTTAATGACACTATAGCTGTGAAACAAACCAATCTGTAGTACTTTGACTCTCAGCCCTGAATGTTGCTGCTGTGTGACTCCAAACTGCTGAAACACTCTAACAGGAGCTCAATGACCTGCTACAGTCCCCTCTCTCCATTCCTGAAGATAACAAGTGTATGCCAGCCGGAAAATACGAAGCATGCAAAACTTTCAGCGTCCAAAAGTGTATCCAGAAAAAAAGCTCAGAGTTTGTATATTCAGTGAGTTGTTGTGAGTCTGGTGGTAAACAGAGTTTTGGAGGAAAGAGCCTCAGGAAACCAGTTCACTGTTGGTGAAAAACTGTGTCATCCAGTGATGGTCTGGTACTGCAGGGACCTCTGGACTGTAAAGGTTTATAATCACAAGATTAATAAAAACGTTACTGCTTGACGGGTATGAAGTGCTGTTTACATTTTGCGTTGGTGACACCAGTGTTGTTAAACCATCAATTTAAAAACACAATGGGGAAAAAAATCTGTCAAAAAATACTTTTTGCCAATAGCAGCTAGTTTAATGACCAGTCTTCATGTTAAATTACACTGAAGGACTTATTCCTGTCCTTCGGGCTGGACAAAATGGTAAAATAAATTATTCTTATGCTGGCAAATATACATATATTCTTGTGTTTTTGTACACGGTGTGCGTCTGCTGTCCTTTATCCCAGCAGCAGTCCCGACAGGGCATTCAGGTCTCTCATGTACGGGTTGTCACTGAGGATCCGGTCGATCCGTTGCTTTTGATCAGGAAAGATGTCATATAGCTTCCTCTTCAGCTCAGACGTCTCCCCAGGTGAGCGTTGTGGAGGAGGGGAAGGGGAGGGTGAAGGGGACCGGCGAGGTGGGTGCCATTCAGGTGGACCCGAGTGGGGCCAGTGTGTGGTAGGGTGCGGCGTAAGGGAGGGAGGGGGCCGGGGTGTGCAGGCCTGGGCCCTTGGAGCAGAGTGGACTGCCTGTACGTAAACCGGCTGATGCTGGGTGGATGGACGCAGGTCTGGAGGCCTCTGTGGGGGAGGAGTGAAGGGAGCCCTCCTGACAGAAGAAACAGAGAGAATACAGTGAATAATCCTCCACAACAGCCAACAATAGCTCAGAATTCTTTTAATCATCTCATCAAATATGAGTAGATCTGTAGATATGTGAAGGTTCGCCTGGAGGTCTAGCTTTACGCTCAACTAGAGGCCATTCATACCTGATTTCTTTACGCAGGAAGATGTCCAGATGAGGTCCATCTTTCCCCAGAGGGTCATCAGGGATCATGAAGTGATCCTCCACAAAGGTAAACTGAAGCAACCTGATAGAGAAAGGGAACAGAGACATTTACTCCTTAACTTAGTGAAACACTGTTGAAAAGAGGTCCCTAACTGCCCCCTGTGATGAACTAATGTGAGAGCCTGATGGGATGGGTTTCTTCACTGGGCACTTCTCCTTGTTATAAAAACTCAAGTATCTTGTGTTTTATTTCAAATATTTTATATACATCATATAAAATTTCTCTCCCTAAAAAGGAGCACTAATTATGACAGTTATCAGTTTGATTGTGAGTATTATTGATCTTAACTACATATAAAGGAGCATAACCTTCTAGTATTTGGCACCATGCATCTATAAATAATATTTTCAACAAAACCTCAGCAGATTTGAGTCAGAAATATTCATAACCACAGGGGGAATACAATTCATCAGATGAAAATCACTGCACTTTGAAACGTGTGTTCAGAAAGAGCTTCCCGCAGAGCTGTAGCCAGTCTTTTGTTATTTTATTTTATTTTTTTAATTTACAGCTTTTAACCTGAATTAATTATAATTAACATAAAAGATTTCAGCAAATGTTTTTTTGTTGTGGTATACCAGGAGATGTACACTTACATACCTGGTAAAAGTATTCCTGCAGAAGTAATTGCTCTGGTGTGTCAAACTTAATGAAGCATCAGTAAAAGGATGTGCCCACCAAGGTTATAATAGTTTTGGATTTGTCATTATAGTTTAGTTTTAGTTAGTTTTGACATTTTTTTCCATAACAGTTTAGTTTTAATTAGTTTTGGAGCGGGCATTCTAGTTTTTATTTAGTTTTGATTTTTGCAACAAGGCTTAGTTTTAGTTTAGTTTCAGTTTAATTTTAGTTTTTTCATACCTTATTAACCACGTGCAGGATTCAAAAAGGTCACAGTAAATATTTTGTCATACTGTTTATTTTCAAGTCAAACATAGTGCTCACTGCTTAGTCAATGCCGATACTGAACTGTTGGCTGCTGCCTTAAACACATGAAAATAATATAAACTTAATATAAAAAATATAAACATAAATTGTGTAAAACAAGAAAATATGAGCTTTAATAATTAGAAACTTGGACTCTGTAACAATAAAGTCAGACTCACATGCAGTTAAACTATTACAGATGCTCTGATCATTGCTCCACTACGTTTGGTCGCAGCACAGAGCACAGCCAGTCAGTGCAGTAAACAAGCCTGTCCCAGTACGTCGCTGTGATGGTGCTGTACCGCGCTGACAACTGCTGAAAACTGTCTTAAAATTGGTTGGGAAAATGTGTTGGATTAATTTAAATTCTAAAGGCTATTAATATTGTCAGAAACTATAACTAAGGACATTTTGTCTATCATTTTAGTTAGTTTCAGTTAGTTTTGTGAACACAAGATACAGTTTTAGTTTACTTATCGTTTTTCTTTTCTTTTCTAGTTTTTATTAGTTTGAGTTAACTGCAATGTATTTTAAATTTTAGTTTACCTGTTTAGTTTCGTTTTAGTTAACTATTATAACCTTGATGCCCACTTGATAACCCAATGACATGCTCACTCTATTGCCTATCTGACTCATCTATCTGGGGTGCTTGAGGTAACGTGTTAGGCTGCCAAACTTATCAGTAGAGGGCGTAGTGGACTAGGTTTCCCCACCAGCACTCTTCCTTCTTATCAAAGCACAAGCACCTTGTGCTTATCTCAATCTAGCACTTTTTCCCTGTATAAAAAGGGTTTCAGTTTGATAAATGTCAAATATACAGCTAAACAGAAAAGAAAACCTGAGCCATTAGTAATTTTAGATTTGTCTGTAATGAGTGAATGTATACTTTTGTGTCTAGAGAGTTCATTGTTTTAAAAAGCGTTTTCCTGCACTTTAAAACAACCAAAAAAATCATACAAATATCTTAGTTGCAATCTCATTTGGCTGCTACAAACAAACAAAATCTTTATTTTTTTTTTTTTTACATTGTTTCATTTTACATTAAATAAAATTTCTCTTCTCAAGCATTTACTGAGTTTTCTGTAATTTACTTCTTCTATTCTGTTTCTTTTGATTCAGTTTTTACTCTCTGCTCTGTGCAACAAACACAGTGGCAAATGTAAATGAACAGGCAGTGCATACATATTCTCCTCAATATGTGCCACCCAGCTGGCTTGCTGGACTTTCCACTGGCATGATGGGTAATGGAAAAGTATGACTAACCTGAGTAAATATATCAAAGAAAATCACCTTTCTAGGATGATTCTGCGCCAGGTGTCTGAAGTGTCAACAAAGTCTCTCAGGTTGTCGTTGGTTACAATGATCCCGTCTGTTTTTTCTGCGAGGTGGAGCAGGAACCTGGGAAAAACAAGAGATGGGGCAGATTAGAGACTCAGAAATTTTCCTGCTCAAAGACAAAGAGTCTTATTTTCACCTATAAGACATGACTCGCACACATGGAATGTTTTTAAGTGTGTTAGTATTAGTTACACAAACTAAGACATGAGGCCACTGACTGTCATGGGTTAGGCTTGTGCACAAAATGTCTCATAACAGAATGGTTGAGGCAGAAAAATGTTAATCTGTCAATAGATGAATAACTTGAGGCCTCTGTGTGCTCGTACCTGTCGTCATGTGAAGATATCCTTTGGCCACAGACTTCTCTGGAGGGTGTGAAGGAGAGCAGTCTCAGGTCTTCAAGTTGGTTTAAAAAATGTTGTTCTGTAATAAAACATTAATAATTTGCATTAATATAATACAACAATAAAGTAGAGCAGCAGATACTACAGGTCAAAACACACATAGAGACCAACTCAGAAGCTTATTTCAAGTTTAAATATTTTCTGGTTTCCATTTGCATGACACTAAAACTTGGTTTAGCTATCACTTTGTAAGGTCGTGTGTCAAATACTTCGTAAGTTAAGTCAGAGCATGACTCTTGTATCAGCTGTACCAACTACTGCCCTGTTTACATGTCAACAATATGTTTACCTGTTGTGAGCCGGTCTCTTTTCTGACGCCACTGGGGAACGAATACAGTGATCTCCCTGTGGCCCCGCCTCCAAAATGTCTCCACAGCCAGCGCAATTCCTCTACAGGAGAAGAACCGATGCAGACCGTGACTGGAGGAGAAAAGAAGAGGGAAAGAGAGGAGAAACAGAGAGGATGAGAAATATGGAAATAAGTGCAAGTTGATTTATTTGGAGAAAGTCTGCAAGACAATACCAGTAAGCTACAGGGATAACTCCAAAATAAAGGTTTTATGTAGATGGAAGGTACTGATGTGAATCAGCATAGGAAGATGAAGAGGTGGATTGAAGATCGTGAGGAAAAAAAATAAGATCACAAATGGACCCATTTTTGGAATCCCAATCCCACATTTATGACAGCAACAGTTACAAGGTAATTAAGTATTCAACACTAGCTCGAAGCTACAGCATAAATAAAAAACAAAGCAAAAAACAGTAAAGGGTGCCGATTTCCTTAATTTTGTGTGATCGGTGATCAGCCCATCCTTACATATGAAACTGATCTTATATACCTGTGGAAAGGTCTGACAGCCAGCCATTGTTGCTTTTTGCTCTGAGACCTAAAACTCAGGACACTTTATTGGTTGTTTAAGTTAAAACATAAAGATTTTATTGTTTCACAGGTATTGTTCAGTAATTTTCAATAAAATAAGATTGGAACATTGAAGGTATATGCTGTCAGCTAGATCGGCGAACAGTAATCGGCCAGTAAACTGTGATTGATGCACCTCTAATTCTTTGATAATTGCACCAACTGGATAAACTGGAACAATATTTTCTCTGACTCTATACCCAATCATTTTCTAACACCTGATACATCCCAGTATCAGATCATACTTAAGAGTCGTCACAGCATTAGCTAAATTAGAGTGTCTGTGGTGACGCCAGGGGTCTACGCACACACGTCAGACGGCTGCAAAATAAAAACTGGTAGCTAGGTCAGAAACCCACAGAGCAAAACAAACAAACACAAGAGAGGTGAGAAACTCCCTGAGAGCTGCTGAGAGCCTCGCTGGGCAGGAAGTGGCTGCTGCTGCAGACACCGTGGCATTTCATTTGTTGATGACGGCTTTAAAAAGAACATTTACTTATATTTACAATCTGTTTAAAGAAAATACTGAAAATATAAAAATATAAATAAAATGACATACTGCTATTTTTTTTCTCAACACAAGCACTAAATCATAAAATGCAAATTCTCTGTTATTGTAAAATTAGCATTTGTAATAATAATGTAACACGCATGCTATCAAAGTCTGCATATATCACAAATAAATCAGTGATTGTTGCCCAATTTTCTTACTGGTTAAATACACAATTTTGGAATTGGGGCATGTCTACTTTTCTTCTCATGATATCACTTTTTACTGTCTTCGCTGAAACGGTCGTCTTTGACAGCACTGGAGAACATTTCTAACTTTACTTTCAATGTATTGTGCAAGCTGTGCCAGCAGAGTTAGCAGAAAAACAACAATTAGACAACCTGATAGAGGCTAATCTTTGGACTTCACTGAGAATAAAGTAGTGAGTTGAATGTAGTTTACAACACTTCAGCAGGATTATAAATCCTGCTTTGCATCCGGGTCTTCTTAACTCACCATGTCAGAAATCTATTTTCAAGAACCACCTGTTAACTTACGATGCACAATACTGTAATTAATTCATTTAAACAAGATGCTTATCAATGTGTCTACATTTTATGGGTTAGAGGCCTGGCCCTAATGGTCATGCTTTCACTACATTTTTATTAGTGCTGTCAGGCGATTAAAAAAATTAATCTAATTAATTACAGGATTTGTAATTAATTAATCTAATTAATCCCATTTTAATCTCATATCTGCTTAAGGTCCCAAAATAAAGAATTTGAATTCCAGGATATTGACATTACATTAAAAGACATTAAAAAACATTTAAAAATAAGGTGGGAATATATACAACACAATTTTTAGGTACCCTGAGGCATAAGGAACACATGAAAAAAGTTTTATGGTTCTGTCTTTACAAAATCTACACATTCCTGCACCTAAGATAAGCTGATTTGATTTTTAGGACGGTTTTTGCTTCGGTCACATTTTTACTCGATGTGGACTCAATTTTCGCAATATGAACTTCTATACTTCTATGAGGTCAGGAGAACCAGGGCTAAAGGCTAAAAACTGTGAGGAACTATGTACAAAACACTTTTTTTAAGTCTTGGATCAAAGAAAAGTGAAGTATTTTCAGTTTTACATGCTCTGAACACACAAACTGTTGCTCATTGGTGCAGAGGAGCCCCAAGCTGGAACATGACACCAGGAAGATGGAAAGAAATTTTCAGAGAATTCTTTAGATTTAAATACAAGACATTTATCGATCATTCAGGGCTTGTTTGATGCAGTAGAGAGTGTAGAATTAACTGTTTTTTACAGAATTGAGCTAGAGCAAACGGTTGATTTTCTGCAGATTTTCAAAAAGGACGTGTGAATAAACGAGATGTGGACGGCAGTCTCCTTAACAGCACTTTCTCTTGCCCCGGTCTAAAGCATGTTGCTGACGTCAGGTGTGATACATTCAGGGACCGTTGGAAATGTGAAAATCTGACGAGAACACCACTTTTTCCATGTGGGACAAACGGTTTGTAAATGCCAGACATTTGTAAATAAGTGCGTCTTTGAACGCCCCGCAGGTTTGGGATCCAAATTAATCTGCGTTAATTTCTAAGACACGTTAATTTGAGTTGTAATTAATTAATCTAATTAACGCGTTAAAATGACAGCCCTAATTTTTACATTTTATAGTCAGATGAAGTTCAACCTGGCAATCAGTTAACCTTTAGATGAACTGGATTACTTTGAATTCAGGAGAGAGGCAGACAAGCATGAAGAACAGCAGGTAATAAATCCAAACCAAAATGTTGCCTGCATCAACTTTGTGGCATTTGTTTGCCTATTTTCATAATATTGACTCATGTGAAGGCATGTCAAATACTCTTTGCATGCAACACAGACACATTTTACATAGTATTGGAATTTGTGCCATGTTGGAATACAGCTAAAGACTGAAAGAGAAAACAAAAATGCACTCTGATAAGAAAGTGGATCATTATGCTGGGAGTCCATTCAAACTTCATGAATGGAGTTTCTGTTCATTCATATTTCTTTTTCCTTATCATGTGACAGTCTGTTGGTTATGTCTCAACCTGAGACTTTCCAGTAAACTGGGTCACCTATCTATCATGGATCTGGCCTCAGAAGAGCTCTGGTAAGAAATGCCCCAAAATAATCTGTCTGTGTTGCTGTGCTGCTACCGCAAAAAGTTTTTTCTTTAGCAGGTTTTTAGAAAAGTGATGCTGATCTGGCCAAAGAAGAAGTGTAATGCCCCGAGAAGTGAGGTAATGAGCTGAAGTTAGACGGTTTACTGCAGCTGTTGATGCAGTTACATTTAGGTGTAGGTAAGAGTTGCATAACTGTGGCTTAACTTGTGAAATCTTGTGAAAAATTTTAACTCAGCTCTTAAAAAAAGATGTAAAGAAATGCCCCCAAGAGTCCATTCATGTTTTCAAAGTCAAACATTTCACACTTAAGATGTCTTGTTTAGTTAAAAAACACAAAATAGTCAATTTTCCCTTCTTAAGTTACAGAAATGTTCATAGGCTTGAAGGAGAAAATTCTTGATTTTTTTTCTTTCATTAAAAATTAGTCAAACTTAAAAATCAAATATGTAAAAGAGTTTTTGAATCATTTACAAATTGTGAATTAATCTTATTGAAACCAAATTAGATTTTTTGGAGAAGAAAAAACATAAATAAGTGTAAATCCAAATTCAAAGGAGCTGTGAGGAGTTTCAAAGTGATCTTGAAAAAGTCTCCCCTCTAGATATATGCCTGATCATAATCCACACTTTAAAAGAGATAAAGGTAAGAGATCTGTGTTTTTCTCTGCTGAAGACCATTTCTGTGACTAATTTTGTAGTGATGGTGAACACAAGAGCCTAACTGTCAGACAGAAAAAGGACAAAAGAGCAGAAGAAAGCTAAATGGGAGAGTGATTCTAATTAGCCTTTAGCTCAGGCTTTATCACTCTATAACACAGGGGCTAAGCTGTTTGTGATAATTTTCATGCCAACCCACAGTCAGCAGTTATTCTGAAGTGGTTTGTCCAAACTTGAGAGTCAATAAAATGAAGAGTGAGGTTACGTTAGCTCTGCTTGGTAGATGACTGGCAGGACATAGCTAACCAGGATTTACTAATGTTACACATTATGAACATGTCTCAGAGCATCGGACAGCCAGCTGCTCTAAATATAAACGGCTACTAAACTACTTACAAACTGACAGTGTTTACTTGTTGTCACATTAGCCTACAGATACGTCAGAGCACTGGGCTGATGATGTCACAATAAATGGCTGGCTGCTCCAATGTTTGCTTGGTGTCACATTTCAAACCTAGCGCTGCATAACTGTACTGATAAATACCTTGCCTCAGCGCGTTGTATCCAGTAAAAAGTTGTCTTGAACAAAGAAAATTTGTTTCAATCCGATCTCCATTTAATTCTGAAACAAACACGCTTCACTACACTGGGCTGGGCGATATGGCCTAAAAAATAAAATCTAAGATTTTTTCACAAAAAATTCGATTTTCGATTTTTTTCCTTTTAAAGAAAACAATAAGTACAAATGACAGAGATAACCCAAAACCAGTTTTGTTTTAATTTTGTCAAAACCGTAATAATTGAATTTTCAGCTTTTCTTCTGTTTCAGTAACTTCACTTTGTACTTTTAAAGGAGGCAGACTTATTTACATTCGCATTCAAAGCTGCACCATTTTGTAAATTTTGAATTTAAAAATACTGCAAGGAAAAGCATGTACAGCACTGTTTCAGTGCACTACAGCACTTTTTAGTTATACTCTCCTTTTAAATGATTAAAAAAACACTTTGCTTCTGTCTAGTATTATTTTTTTTAAAGCTGTAGCCTGTTTATCCTTTAATTTTAATACAAACAAATAAGTAAAAATAAATGCTATTTATTCAAGTGTGGACTCATAAAATTCATGCCTCCCTCCATAAGTCAGTGCCCTGGTCGGGGCACCCCAGACTAAAAAGTCTGGTCCGCCCCTGCTTAACAGAGCGCACCTCGATACTAGTTCATAGTGCGCATAGTGCGCAATACCGGGGAGAAAAAAAAACAATTTTTTTCATTTTTTAAATCGTCCACAAGGAAAAATTCGAATTAATCGATATAATCGATATATCCCCCAGGCCTACTTCACACTAAAAGTAATTTATGACAGTGTGAGGAGACTCTGGGCCACAAGGTGGCGAGGGAGTGAGTAATTAAAACAGATCCTCCTCATAGCATCCTTTAACATCCAGGGCATAATATTATGTATGAACATTCAAAATACTTTTCACTCTAACTCAACAGAATCAAAGTGTTTCTGGTAGACATGTGTAGAGCTGCATAGACTTTCTTCTTCATGAGAGCATCAAAGTGCTGCTCTGTCTCGCACTAATCATCCCAGAACCTGCACGGGACATGAATCTGATTGAAAACGTCTTTGCTGTGGTATTACAGAGTACAGACTGACAGACAGAAACACACAAACTACACATCTAGATCACTGTCAGCTTGTGGTTAGAGCTGTTATGAAAACTTAGGGAAGTTCCCTAAACGTTAAAAGAGAAAGTGATGAATGACACCACGGCAGTGAGGGATTGTGTAACTGTTTCTATCACCGTGGTAACCTGATAAGGGGGAAAACAAACCTGAGCTCATTAGAATAACTTTACATAATTGTGTAACCTTTTGTAAAATCCCAACAGATTATTAGGTTTCCAAAACAAATGAATAACAGAAAAACTGCAGAGTTTATGTCTTAGTAAAAAAAAAAAATCCTGTCAGACTTAATGAGTCTGAAATAAGTCTTTTTAAGATATTAAAAGACCAGTAAGATGGCTGAATTACTAAGAGTACAAGAAAATATGCCAAGGGGATTAAAACTAAAATTGTTTGTTAGGTTTCTTGAAGTACATATTTGGTTTATTGCAATTCAGTCTTTTACTCAGGGATGCACTGATCCTGATCCTGGTGTTGGGTATAGATCAGATCCAGCCCTTCAAAGCTGGATTGGGTATCAAGAGGAACGACTGGAACTTGACACTATGAGTAAATTATGATTTTGTCGGTCTAAAAGTTTATGCTTGAATGGTAATTTCTGTAAGTTCTGACGCATTTTTTCCAAACTCCTGCTAAACATTTGAAAACCTTAAGGTTTAAACAAATATCAACTTCAGTTAATTTTCTGTGCACATTTTTTGGTTTACTCAAAACATTACCAAGTATATCTCATAGTAGGGCATTCAGGTTATAAGACCTGAATTATATCGGTATTGGTTGATACCCAGAGCCCAGGTATTGGTATCGGGACCAGAAAAATTGGATGGTGCATCTTTATTTTAATATTTTTAAAAAAGTGATTTCTAGACTTATGAGGTGAATGTGGCTTATGTCATGTCTAGTAAGACAATTCTAAAAATAAGACAACACTTTTAGCTTTTTGCAGTGAACTTAATAAATTAATTGACTTCAAAGATGCATTATAAATTACAAAAGTAGCTATTTTGTTGTCTTTGTGGAAAGAGCGCAAGAGGAAGGAAATTATGGTTTCAATTTAGTTGTCTTTACTCACTCGAAACTTTACAACAATGATGAAATCTTTTCTTCCCTTCCAGATGACAGATTTCGAGTTAACCCATACCCGGGCTTTACTACACACTTCTGGTAAGCTGTGTGGGCGTATGAAGAGTGGGAGTGACACAGAGCATGAAAGGAAGTAATTGCTAAAGTGAGAAGTCAAGACAAGGTCGTACAGGACAAAGACAATGACGGCAAACAGCTGAGTGAATGAAATTTAAAAAAAAAAAAAGAAAACATCTGGCAGAAAAGTCTTTCTTGCACAATTTCTGCATAAAACTGAAACTACAATCATGGATTTTTACTAGAAGAGGCCTGCCTTCTCAAAAACACCCCCATAGTGCACCCCCGCTCCCTACTATCAACTTTTTACACATGCTTTCACAAGCCGCCAACACACACACACACACACACACACACACACACACACACACACACACACACACACACACACACACACACACACACACACACACACACACACACACACACACACACACACACACACACACACACACACACAGGTGATGAGTGAAAAATGACCTGAAAGTGTGGGAGAGGTTTTGTACCTACACAAAAAGGTCTTCAGCTCTAACATACATAGCATGCAGAGGTTTTTTTTTTGAGTGTATGACTGAGAGTGTGTGACCTTATCTTATGATAACAGAGGTGTTTATTGGAAAGATGAACAAAAAACGAAAACATGGTGTGTCTGCAACGTGCAGCAAAATATTAATCATCATAGAAGCCAAAAGTGTGCGTCAACACTCATGATGTGTGCAGTAACCTCTTAGTAATGGTCAGAGGAACTGATGACTGAGTTTCACTCACAGGGAGGCTACGGCTAACAACTGAACCCTTGTTGACACCTGTCTTCTGGCCTATAACTTGCAAGGATGCCCCACCACTATTCTGGTTCAAGGGGTCATTTTGGCAGTGGACTATATACTTAACCTTCTGTCTATGTTACGGGGAGTAAAGTTAGCATTAGACAGGTCAGGTGTTTTTAAACGTTCCAGTGTATTTTGATTAAAAAAAAATAAAACAAAAGAAGAAAAAACATGAATAATTCAAAAACAAACAAATAATTCTAAAATAATATCCAGAACATACGTTTCACCAACAATCTGTAATTTTCTCAATTAAAGGTCCCATATTATGCAAAAATCACTTTAAGTCTTTTAGTGAAATTTGTGGGTCTTTGGCTTTCCTCCCAGCCCACAAAATGTGATATTTAATGACAAAACCTGTACTTGTTAGTGCTTGTGAATGTAAAATCCTGACCTAAAACGAGATGTTTGGAATTTTGTGGATTTGCTGACATCAGCAATTCCCTTTTTTGACCAATCAGGAGCAAGTCTGACCTGACTGGTCCACCGGAGCAGATACCCCTGAAGCCCCTCCCCGCCCACTCCCCTCCCCGCTGCTGGAGAGAAATCTCTCCAGCAGCGGGGTGGGGTATGCTTAAATTGAAGAGCCATCACTGCTTTGTTTTTGGCTGTAAACAGTCACATAGTTCCATGCTCAAGCTTCCCATCTTGAAAGAAGACAAGACTAAGTGGCTAGAGTTCATTTATCAAGGAAATGTGCCAGCTACACTCAGTAAACCTGTGCATGTGTGTGCTAGTCACTTCACGGCCGACTGCTTTTCCAACTTTGGACAGTACAACAGCGGGCTAGCGAATAGACTGGTCCTGAATCCAGGCGCATTACCAACCATCCACAAAAAAACCTCGGACCCTTGAAATGTGAGTATTTTAAATGCTGTGTGCTGTGGAGCAGATGTAAGAGCTTTTCCTCAGTGTCCCCCCTGTCTCTGTGTTAGCTTCAGGATGCTAACTTTAGCTGCAGTTAGCCTGTTGTTTTAGTCTGAAATGCTATGGTAAACGAGCTTTGCTATTTTCCAAACATTGTGACGCTGAAGAGCAGGGCGGGATCAGCAGTGGTTCATTTACATATGAAGCCACGCTCACTAAATCAGACCGTTCTGAACAGAGGGGCTATGAGAGCCTGGAAACAATGCTGCTGTGCTTGATTTATTGGCTTTTTGGACCAAAACATGTTACTACCATTTCATGAAGACATCAATGATTCATATTAAACTGCAGAAAAGGAGCAGAATGTGGGACTTTTAATGTATGAACTGAAAAGAGACTGAAAGAAACTATGACATAAAATATCAAACAACTCCTCCTCTGAGCTGATCTTAAATAATGTGTGCTTCCTATGCTTAAAAAAGAAAGAAGATTAAAAAAAAGAAAAGAATTCCCCCCATTAAAACCCCCAGTGCTGTCTGTCTGACACATTCAAAGCGATGCATCCTCACCACACAGATCTGAGGTCTGAACGATATTTGCTGTATGCTTTTTCATGCTGGTTACTGTGTTAAACGTGCACCTAACATCTTTTGCAGATTTGAATCCAATAAATCTTGAAAACACCTTTCATTTTTTGTGTGTACTTGCACATGTGTGTTTGTGTGTGTTTGCAGACTCACGCCATGGCCACGTTGCTCCCGTCGATGATGATGTGTCTGAGCTCCGGGCGTCCTGGCTCATTGGGCAGCTTCAGAGAGTAGGGTGTCTTCAGTGACTGATGGAAACGAGCCAAACCGGTCACTGGGGGTGCTGGGGGGTCATTTGCAGGAGGAGTCCTTCCAACCCCATGAAATCCCATGTGTCCAATAGTTTGATAAGGAGATGTGGAGGGCCGGCTGATAGGCTGAGCTGCCTGTAGAAGACATAACCAAAAAAAAACGGTTTTGAATTTTTTTCTCATAAAGAATGCAAAAAAATGATATGTAAAGTACCATGACTCTGAAAACTTTCCTGACTTCCCTCTCAAAGGAGTGAACCAACCTTGAACAGTTTACAACACTCAGAAAGGAAGAATATCTCAGCTTGCCTCCTCACACAAAGAATCTCACTTACTAAAATCATTGAACAAAGTAAAGCCCAAACATCCTGGAAAACTTCAGTGAACCACTAAATGTGTGTAATACTTACACTTGGGGTTGAGGCTAAAGAGGTGGTGGTAGCTGTAAGCCACTGAGGCGTGCTGCGCAGTGCCGTCACATTCTCAACCCTCACAGATCCCCCTAAAGTCTGAGTCCCTCCTCGTGCCAGGAAGTCTCTCTGTGAGACACTTCCCCCTCCTCTGGCCAAGTACTCCGTTCTGGATCCTGACTGGGAGTCAAGATGTGGCACTGTCATCATCCGGGATGCCCGACTGTCTGCTGTTCTAGTGTTTGTGGTGATGATGTCATCGTCGATGGTGATAACTTCATAGTTTCCCATTCCTCCTTGAGCACTCGAGCTCCTCTAAATAACAAAACACACGAAACATTTTTCTATTTATTAATAGTTTATGACATCCTACATCTAGTGGCAGTTATCAGTCATCAATGTGAAAGCAGTGACAAATTATTTTCGCAGCCTTCCTCTCATCCATACTGTTGAGTCAAAGGTGAGATAAATTACTGATGTGATGAAGCCAGCTGGATGAGCTGACAAAAAATGAGGTGACAGAACTTGAAATTAAAACTAAATAAATATCTAAGACCTGGTTCAATGAATCACAAGATACCTGTAGAGATTTGAGTTCAGGGTAAAGATTAAACCAGTAGAGAAAGCCTTTCAAAACCTTAACCACAGTTCGAGGGAATGAATTAAATATTTGAAGGCAATAACTGTGTAACCTGCACAATCATCCTGTGAAGAGCTTTACCTTATGAGTCCTGGTTTCCTTGCACCGGGCAACAGTAGAAGAAGAGGATGATGTGGAGGAAGAGGTGGAGGAGGGAGTGTCAGGAGAGCGCACAGAGTTCAATCGTCTCTCTCTTTCCCCTCCTTTTGCCATTTCTTCACAGCGCTTTGTTTCTTCCACAATTTTTTCCAGAACCAGGAAGGTATCTTCTGTCTGTCCCGTCTCTTTGACCACACGTTCCACCACTTCCTGCTGGTAGCCCATGGTTCTGAAGAAACCAGTATCATTTGTCAAGCATAAGAAGTTATAAAGTGAAAGACTAGGCTGCACTTTTTTTAAAGCTAAACTCAAATACTGCTGTTCTGAACTTCTCCTAGTATGGTATGACAGGACTACATAATTCAGGTACCGTGTCATATTTAACAGCTTTCATGAAACACTGATTGTTTTCTGTGCAAAGCTGTAGAACTGTTTTTGCTTTTACCTGAAGAAATTGACCAAACAACGAAGGTTAGTTTCAGGGCTGACTGCCTCCCCGTCATCCGAGGCTCCTTCACTTGAGTCCAGCACAATTGGGCCGACTGTGTTTGCTTTTGATGAAGAGGAGACTGATGAAGAAGCAGAGGGGGTTTTGGATCTACAGCTGCTGCTACTCCCCCGTCCATCTCTGTCTCTTTGCCTCTCCCGCTCTCTCGCCCTCTCAGGCGACTCGTCCCTTCGCTCCAGAGAGTACTGTCTCTTTGTATCTCGAGTCTCGCTCTCAGATGAGCGCCGTTTGTGTGAGGGCCGAGTACCATTTAGCAGAATAGCTTCAGACCCTGATCCTATTGCTCCTCCTGCTTTTTCTCCTCCGCCCAAAGATGCTGCTTCGGCTCCTCTGTCCTCAAAGCTGGTGTCCAGAATGCGGTTGGAGAGCTCTGTCACGGGGGTGCTGCTTTTTGAGCGATCCTGGTCAACCTCTGCCATACTGGGGTGAAGTGTTTTGTTCATCTGAGCCTAAAAAGGAAACAACAAAAATCAGCTCAGTAAAGAAAGAGCCTTGTAAGTCCCCTGAACACTTACTACGGTCCAGATGCAGAACACATTTCTTTATCTGCACACAGTTCTCCAGAGTTTCTGCTACATAAGGAGAGGTAGGTTTTCTTTGCCTGCTGACATAATCCCCAACTTTGCAAAATGAAAAGTATTTACCTCTATCACCAGATCCCATAGTTACCAGACATGATTTATCACCAGAACTATTTCACTGTGTGACCACAAAAGTTTGAAGACCAGCAGGAAAACTTCAACATATCAGAGTGGCACAAGATAGAAAACAGAAGTCTCTAGTTTTTGTGGTCAGAGAAGAGTGCAGTTGTTAGAATTGAGAGTTTTCGGCAGAAAAAAGAAAACAAAACCTTGTTTTGACTAATACAAAGGCCATGTTGCAGCCAAGGACAAACAGACCTTCACAGCAGGATTGAAGACAGTACAAAGTATTAAGAAGGTCTAAACAAGCATTATGCTTGCAGTAGTTTTGTTAAGTGCAAATGTTTATTATTATTAGCACAAGAAGACATTTGCACAACTTTGATGACCAAAAAGCAGAGCACTTTTATCTTTTTATCAGGGCTACAACCAGACTAACTCAGTCGGTTATAATAACATTCAAAAGTGGATCAATTATAGCAACTGTGGCAAAAAATGCTTGTTTGCCATCTTGAGCATTTATTTAAGTTTTTGTCCTGGAAACACAACAAATGTCTCTGAGATCCTATACAGCAGCACACTCACAGTGGATATTTTACCAGATTTCATTTCTGCAAACACACTCATTATATAGTTTGTGCTGCAACAAGTCTTATTCAATCAGCTTACAGCTTAATAATATCCAATACTGACGTTCACATGCTCACACTTTGTCCCTTTGAAACAACAAGATGAAAAATAAGAGCTATCATTTTACTTTTATCGTTTTTGAATCAAGAAACTCCAGTTCTTAGGAAAGCCCTTTTCAAAGAGAGCCTCTGAAATATAACTGATGACGCATCCCCTGAAAAACAAATAGAATTTTCTGGATCAACAGTCCTTAAAATGACACTATTTACGGTCGGTGGCCTATTAAGACCGCTAAATTCTGTCAGGGGTCCTTATTTTCTGCAGTTCTTCCTCTGCAACTGTTATTTGTAACATTTTCACGAACAGACTTTATGCTTGTTTCTCAGTTGATTCAATTTTTTTTCAACACAAAAACAGTTATGATGTTCAACCTAACTTGAAAGGCACCTGATCAAAGTAAATGTTCAAACCTCTTTACACCCAACTGTCAAAGATCAACTTTTGCCAAACTGATGTTCCAAACTTTTTACTGTTCATGATTTACTGGAGGTAATCACAGTCCCATAAGCGTGTTTTGAGGGACATTAAAGGTAAGCTCTGATAAGAACCACTTACCAGGGAGGACGTGTTGGTAGTAGTGGGGCTATGAGCCAGTCCCAGTAACTCTTCTTTCAGAGCACTGGGCAGCAGGAGAAGCTCCATAGTGTACTTGTCATCTCTTTCTTCAACAAAGGACTTAAATGCTCGTTTCACTGCTGGCTCTCTGTCGCTCGGTAGACTCCGCTTCTCCTGGATGCAACAATGACACAGTGTTATATTTTCAAGCTACTTTAGACTATAACTGGGGTACAAATTGTGTTTGCTTTGCAACTGTTTGGTCCAATAACACAAGGAAAATACAACCTTCCAACATGATTGTGTGACCACAAATTATTATGCCCCCACCTGGAATAGTGCTACAAATTGTTGAACTCTGCTCTGGGCCATAACTACAGGTTCAGCCCGACCCAACAACCGCAGGCGGCCTGGCTCAGCCACTAAAACCTCAGCGCTCGTGTCCCGTATGAGCCTGTCGAGAAAGAGACCTCGCGCGCCAGCAAAAATACAATGCATATCCACAGGGTAGCGCTCTTCCTTCTGCAGTTCTGGATCACAGAGACCTCGGACATATTCCTGTACAGAAAAGAGAAATGAAACTGTAACACATTCAAAAGCCAAAAACATCCTCAACGACAAAATAATGACTTTTTTTTTTTCATACGACAAAACAAAATGGAAAAATAACACAAAATGTTTTTTTCATTTTGAGAAAAAACTGAAATATTGAAAGAGAACATAAAAGTTATACAGACTCTGCCACTTAAAAGCACATCCTTAGTACAAATTAGCAACTAAAGATGATCAAGTAAATCACACGGGGACTTAATATCTTTATCAACAGCCCCGAATCACACAAATTTTAATAACACAAGCTTCTGCAAATCTATCTCTGACTCAGACAAAAAAAAAAATATATATACACATTTAGGTGATGAAACATCATACACGTGTTTATCTCACAGAGTCATTGCCTAAACTGCACGTTTCTTAGTTCAGGACCTCATTTACTGTAAAGTAACCGAGCTGACCGTGCTGAAACTAAACACCTGTCATTGATTCAGGGAATCTCCTGGCTCAGGGAAATGTACCGATGAATCAGCTGCATGTGGGTGTGGCACCGTGCTCAGAGGTACGCTGTCACAGTTCTCAAGTAATTATGTAAAAAAAGAGGATCAGTGCTGAGAATAAACAGTGACTCAATAGTGACGCAGAGGAAGTTCAAGAAAGGATGTAAGACTTGTAGGTGAAAAAGATCACAAATATTTGGGAGTGGCTTCTAAAATGGACAACTCTTTAAGAAGTTTCCAAGAGATCAAGAAGTTTCTTCTTCTTTGTTGTTACTTCAACACACTCAGGGAACCAAACTTGTAAGACCACCAAGAAAACTGTTTAAAATGATTGACCCACTGGTTCTGTGAGATAAACAGATTTATTAAAGGGAAAAAAAAATGACTGAAACGGTGCTAATGTGGAGTATTTTCTTCCTCCATGTGAAGTTACAGCATTTAACAAAAACAAAAGAAAAAACGAAAAAAAAATCAAAAAAGGGTAGCGTGGGATTCACAGCAGTGATTTCCCAAACTAGAGGAAGCACCGACGAAACTTAGTATTGTTACACAGACAGACATTTATGACTGTGTTCTCAGTCACATGAGCTGACAGAGAAATGCCCATTGCTACATCTCATTCACTGCTGACTGGCAGAGCCTGGAACAGCTGGTTGTAGGGACAGTAACTTTTATACAGAGGAAAGACTCATGACACATTGCAGAAGTGTGAGATCATTTTCATAAGGGAAATCACAGCGAGAGAAGTTCATGCTACAGAAGTTCATTTCAGTGTAGAGGGCAATCATCTGCATCATGTTCAGGATTAAAACACCTATGCCTCCAATATTTATTAGGACTGAGTTTTGGATGTTCCTTGTAAAAATATCAACACGTGGAATACATTTTAGGGTGACCTGTTCCCAAATAAGAACAATGTTTTCAACCGATATAAACTCTACAGGCAGCATGACAAGTGCAATCACTCTCTACTGCAGATTTAATCAGCAAATTGCATAACCGATACTAGTGCAACAAACAGTCACCAGTTGATTACTACAACCTCACTCTCACACCTTATCACAAAAATTGAGCAATAAGAAGAAACTTCTAAATTTTGTAATATCAACGCACATATCCTGGAAGAACATGTAAGGACAAACAGCTCAACTCATACATGTTAATCTTCTGACATATAATATTTATTTACACATCTGTCTGATTACCAGGCAATTTTAGCATGTGTCTATATTAAAATGTGCTACAACCCCTGACTGGTAATTGTGAAACTTAAGTAAACCAATTATGGTTTCTTGACCTCTAGTGCTGAATTATAAAGATGTTAAGGCATTTTAGAATGTGACAACCATAACAGTGGCAATATGTATAGGGAGGCGTTGCTTTTTATACAATGTTAAATCTAAATTGGGGTGTCAGAAATGTAGTTTTGTACCACAGAGGTGGCTGTTGTTAAAGCATAGCTGTTCGTAATTTAGCTTCATCTTGTATACAACTTTAATACAGCTGTCAGTTATGCAGCAGCTATTGGAAAAAGGGGAATATTTCAGAGTGTTTCTATCCTAAATGAATAAAATCTGTTTCATCTTTGAACTTGTCTAATTAAGATATTTTGTTGAGTTGTGGTGTAAACCAGCAGATATTAGAGGCAATCACAAGGCACTGACACACCTGTTCACCAGCCACATTCAGACAGACGAGGCGGTTGCTAGCGTGGTTGTGATTTGTTGTTCTTTTGAAGACAACACTGCTTCACTGAGGCCTGGCAGTTACCAACAAAATTGAAGCGAAAGCATGTATCTGGAGCTCACCTTAGCCTTTGACACGTCCTCTCTGTTACCCCTGAGCTGCAGCCATATCTGCCGTGATGTTTTGCCACAGTGCGGCTGTCCCGTGTGGTCCAACAGTCCAATTATTGTGAACGTTACTTTGAAAACCTGCTCCACTCGAGGCTTGGCACATTTCAGCTCCTCTTCTTTATCCTCTAGCACTGTAAACTCGTCCACAGTAGGGGTCTCTTGCTGCTGCCTCCCGGCTGACGCAGGTAGCCTGCTGGTCGGCAGCTCCGGACACGTTAGCTCGGTGACTCGTCTCATTCCGAGGAGGGGCCGCGTTGTTGACATTCCGCCTCTCGGTCTCACCGTCGTTCCTGACAACAGCGTCTCAAAATTCGGACATTTCGGTGCTATGGAGAGCCCCTGTGTTTTTCATGGTCTCTTTTGACGTGAACTCGGAGTTTATAAAGTCTAACGACATCAACTCAGAGGTAGAGCTAGCTTCATACACTCGGAAGCCCCGAGTGACGTATCCGGAAAGTCCCAGTGTTTGCGTCATCAAAACCCGACAGCAAAGTGTACTCCTCACCATAGATATAAACACTAGGGATGTTTTCAAAACCGCCTACTACATACTACATGTGAATGTAGTATACTGCATTCTGCCTACTGCATGTAGTATGTTGTCGTTTTGTAGTACACTACTCTTGTTTTAAGTTTTGGAAGGTGGAACAACAGCTGATGAATTTTTTATACCTTTGTTAAAATGTACAAAGCAAACTATAGTTTGAGTAGATCAATTTATGGGTAGATCGAGACCTTCTGGTTGTTTTATTAATCAGTCAATCAATCAGCAAAATCCCACAGAACACCAGAGATGATAATTGGCTCAGCTGTAAACAAACCATCAAAACAAACCCAACGTAACCCCCTACGACATTAGAAGCGTAACTGGATATCCTGTTAGTAGATGGTGATAGATATTGAGCGTTGTACTGAGATGAGCAAATTAAAGTGCGTGTACAAAACTACAAAAAAGAAGTAGCGGAAACAGAGGAAGTAGTGGGGCGAATGTGAGGAGTATTTGTGCATTTGTGCCGGCCAGACAGACCAGACAACATTTACCCTACAGATGTAATGGTTTGTCAAGATACAGGAGGTGTTTAACCACCGAAACTTTTTTTTTTTTTGTAAACCGTATTAACATAATTCCAAAGGATGATGAACAACTCCAAGATTCTTGAGAAATCAGTGAGTGGATGGAAGACATCATCGGTGGACAGATATTCAGTGGACGGACTGTGAAACATCAACACAGAAACTGGAGTCAATAAACAAGACACCCTCCCGCGGTAAGACAAGACGCTGAGTATCAAACCTGGGTCATAATAAAGGTATGGTGGCCCTGAAAGCTCACAGAGCTGCAACTTAAGAAAATAAGTGCAAAAACACAAAACGGGCAAATTAAGAAAACATCTTCTTCAATATGACAACACATGCGCAGCAATTAGAAAACACGCTGCAAACACCACAACACAACACAACACATTAGCAAAACGTGCTGCAAATACACTGCAACACAACGGAAGTGTTACCAGAGGACACTTGAAGTGATGCACATCAGTCGACACGCTTGTTGTTACCGGGGATTTACAGTCACAGCTGAATGTTTGTCGTCACATCATCAAAAACAACACATTTTTGTAGTTGTTTTGTGGTTAATTTTAATAGTTATGTTGATGTTTTTAAGTATGGCTGTTTTTTTACGCGCTGAAGGAGGTTATATGTGACTGTAAACAATGTCCTTTCAAAGACAGAATGACAGCTCTTTCAGCCTTCTCCACACCAGTGTTGCATGGCGTAGGAGATATATAACATGCTGAATAGATTAACAATGAATCTCTTGCGATAAAATTATGCACATTTGTTTTTTCAGTGATGAAAGTTGATATTTTGCTGGAAAACGACTAACGATGTATGCTAACCGCTAGCATATTTCCAATTTACATTTGCATCAGTGCCAAGTGCTCTCTAGCATTTTGGTAGATTAAGAGCTATATCATGTTGATATCATAGGCTTTAAGTGGTATATCTAGTAGTCCTATTTCTACCCTTAACTTGTATAAAAGTACGAAAACATTAAGTGATAGTTATATACACTTGATTTAACTTACTTGAAGTCATACTTAAAGTATGTTTCACCTGAAATCAAGTCCTTGCTCAGGCTAGGTAGCATTCGCAAATTACCTTCAAAGCTCCAAAGAAATAAAAACACATACATTTTAAAGCCTATGACTTGCTAAATGGTGTTGTACTTGATACCTGTACAGCTCTCTGTATATCATAGTCAGACACTTAAGGTAACTCCAGCAAACACCTTATTTATTTAAACTCTGCCACCATAACACGTCTACTGTCACTTTTTACTCATTCTTTCGGTAACTGGAAATGTCGAAGCCACCTTGTGGTAATGTGGAGCAATCTGTGCTTATACTGTAATACAATGTTAAAAAAATAATAAAACACACACTTTTCACCTCATTTCCCAATACAACTGATGGAAAGATAACCATAACAGAGCTGTGACAGCTCACAACTGTGACTGTAAATGCCTGGCAACAACAAGCGTGTCGACAGATGTGCAACACTTTTCCTCTGGAAACACTTCCATCATGTTGTTGTGTATTTGCAGGGCATTTTACTAATGTGTAGGGTTGTAGTGTATTTGCAGTGCGCTTTTCCAATGTATTTTGTTGTGGTGTTTGCAGTGTGTTTTTCCAATGTGTTTTGCTGTGGTGTTTGCAGTGCGTTTTTCCAATGTGTTTTGTTGTGGTGTTTGCAGTGCGTTTTTCCAATGTGTTTTGCTGTGGTGTTTGCAGTGCGTTTTTCCAATGTGTTTTGTTGTGGTGTTTGCAGTGCGTTTTTCCAATGTGTTTTGCTGTGGTGTTTGCAGTGCGTTTTTCCAATGTGTTTTGTTGTGGTGTTTGCAGTGCGTTTTTCCAATGTGTTTTGTTGTGGTGTTTGCAGTGCGTTTTTCCAATGTGTTTTGTTGTGGTGTTTGCAGTGCGTTTTTCCAATGTGTTTTGTTGTGGTGCTTGCAGTGCGTTTTTCCAATAAGTTTTGCTGTGGTGTTTGCAGTGCGTTTTTCCAATGTGTTTTGTTGTGGTGCTTGCAGTGAATTTTTCCAATGTGTTTTGCTGTGGTGTTTGAAGTGAATTTTTCCAATGTGTTTTGTTTTGGTGTTTGCAGTGCGTTTTTCCAATGTGTTTTGTTGTGGTGTTTGCAGTGCGTTTTTCCAATGTGTTTTGCTGTGGTGTTTGCAGTGCGTTTTTCCAATGTGTTTTGTTGTGGTGTTTGCAGTGTGTTTTTCCAATGTGTTTTGTTGTGGTGTTTGCAGTGCGTTTTTCCAATGTGTTTTGTTGTGGTGCTTGCAGTGCGTTTTTCCAATGTGTTTTGTTGTGGTGTTTGCAGTGCGTTTTTCCAATGTGCTTTGTTGTGGTGTTTGCAGTGCGTTTTTCCAATGTGTTTTGTTGTGGTGCTTGCAGTGCGTTTTTCCAATGTGTTTTGCTGTGGTGTTTGCAGTGCGTTTTTCCAATGTGTTTTGCTGTGGTGTTTGCAGTGAATTTTTCCAATGTGTTTTGCTGTGGTGTTTGCAGTGAATTTTTCCAATGTGTTTTGTTTTGGTGTTTGCAGTGCGTTTTTCCAATGTGTTTTGTTGTGGTGTTTGCAGTGAATTTTTCCAATGTGTTTAGTTGTGGTGTTTGCAGTGCGTTTTTCCAATGTGTTTTGTTGTGGTGTTTGCAGTGCGTTTTTCCAATGTGTTTTGTTGTGGTGCTTGCAGTGCGTTTTTCCAATGTGTTTTGCTGTGGTGTTTGCTGTGCGTTTTTCCAATGTGTTTTACTGTGGTGTTTGCTGTGCGTTTTTTCAATGTGTTTTGTGGTGGTGTTTGCAGTGCGTTTTTCCAATGTGTTTTGTTGTGATGTTTGCAGTGTGTTTTTCCAATGTGTTTTGTTGTGGTGTTTGCAGTGCGTTTTTCCAATGTGTTTTGTTGTGGTGTTTGCAGTGCGTTTTTTCAATGTGTTTTGCTGTGGTGTTTGTAGTGCGTTTTTTCAATGTGTTTTGCTGTGGTGGTTGCAGTGTGTTTTTCCAATGTGTTTTGTTGTGTTGTTTGCAGTGAATTTTTCCAATGTGTTTTGTTGTGGTGTTTGCAGTGCGTTTTTCCAATGTGTTTTGCTGTGATGTTTGCAGTGCGTTTTTCCAATGTGTTTTGTTGTGGTGTTTGCAGTGCGTTTTTCCAATGTGTTTTGTTGTGGTGTTTGCAGTGTGTTTTTCCAATGTGTTTTGTTGTGGTGTTTGCAGTGCGTTTTTCCAATGTGTTTTGCTGTGATGTTTGCAGTGAATTTTTCCAATGTGTTTTGTTGTGGTGTTTGCAGTGCGTTTTTCCAATGTGTTTTGCTGTGGTGTATGCAGTGCGTTTTTCCAATGTGTTTTGTTGTGGTGTTTGCAGGGCGTTTTTCCAATGTGTTTTGTTGTGGTGTTTGCAGTGCGTTTTTCCAATGTGTTTTGCTGTGATGTTTGCAGTGAATTTTTCCAATGTGTTGTGTTGTGGTGTTTGCAGTGCGTTTTTCCAATGTGTTTTGTTGTGGTGTTTGCAGTGCGTTTTTCCAATGTGTTTTGCTGTGATGTTTGCAGTGAATTTTTCCAATGTGTTGTGTTGTGGTGTTTGCAGTGCGTTTTTCCAATGTGTTTTGCTGTGGTGTTTGCAGTGCGTTTTTCCAATGTGTTTTGTTGTGGTGTTTGCAGTGTGTTTTTCCAATGTGTTTTGCTGTGATGTTTGCAGTGAATTTTTCCAATGTGTTTTGTTGTGGTGTTTGCAGTGCGTTTTTCCAATGTGTTTTGCTGTGATGTTTGCAGTGAATTTTTCCAATGTGTTGTGTTGTGGTGTTTGCAGTGCGTTTTTCCAATGTGTTTTGTTGTGGTGTTTGCAGTGAATTTTTCCAATGTGTTGTGTTGTGGTGTTTGCAGTGCGTTTTTCCAATGTGTTTTGTTGTGGTGTTTGCAGTGCGTTTTTCCAATGTGTTTTGCTGTGATGTTTGCAGTGAATTTTTCCAATGTGTTGTGTTGTGGTGTTTGCAGTGCGTTTTTCCAATGTGTTTTGCTGTGGTGTTTGCAGTGCGTTTTTCCAATGTGTTTTGCTGTGGTGTATGCAGTGCGTTTTTCCAATGTGTTTTGTTGTGGTGTTTGCAGTGCGTTTTTCCAATGTGTTTTGTTGTGGTGTTTGCAGTGCGTTTTTCCAATGTGTTTTGCTGTGATGTTTGCAGTGAATTTTTCCAATGTGTTGTGTTGTGGTGTTTGCAGTGCGTTTTTCCAATGTGTTTTGTTGTGGTGTTTGCAGTGCGTTTTTCCAATGTGTTTTGCTGTGATGTTTGCAGTGAATTTTTCCAATGTGTTGTGTTGTGGTGTTTGCAGTGCGTTTTTCCAATGTGTTTTGCTGTGGTGTTTGCAGTGCGTTTTTCCAATGTGTTTTGTTGTGGTGTTTGCAGTGTGTTTTTCCAATGTGTTTTGCTGTGATGTTTGCAGTGAATTTTTCCAATGTGTTTTGTTGTGGTGTTTGCAGTGCGTTTTTCCAATGTGTTTTGCTGTGGTGTATGCAGTGCGTTTTTCCAATGTGTTTTGTTGTGGTGTTTGCAGTGCGTTTTTCCAATGTGTTTTGTTGTGGTGTTTGCAGTGCGTTTTTCCAATGTGTTTTGTTGTGGTGTTTGCTGTGCATTTTTCTCATGTGTTGCGTTGTAGTGTATTTGCAGCGCAGTGAGCTTTCAGGTCCACTGTATAAAGGAGCCAGAAAACAATCACCAGACAGTGAACTGCACCAAATATATCAGAATAGTAACGTGTTTGGTATTTTAGGACTGCTACGTAGAACAGTTAATAACTTAATAGGTATGCTATAGTTTTATCAGACTATGATCTGTTAGGTTGATCGTTATTTAAACAATCAATCATTCTACCACACAAAATGAAAACAACAAAATTATTTGTTGCTGAGCTACAGTCAAACCTGTTTAAGTGAGGTTGGATACAGAAGCACATTAAATGCTGGCCAAAGACACTGCTGCTGTTTCAGTGTAAAGTGTGACCACATTAACTGTCAGGGGTCAATCACTGTCACATTAATTAATACACTTACATTTTGTGTTTAGACTCTAACTCGTCTAAATGAAGAGGGTCTAACGCCTCCTGTTACCACAATGATCTGGTTGGTTGTGGAGGGATCCACACAGCCATGACATGTGCAACATTGCCCTCTCTTGGTTGTGTACCGTCCTTGCAGATTGCAGTATTTTCTGCTAAGTTAAATGTGTTAAACTAAATATCATGTCAGAGGTCCTTTGAGGTCTTTTATGCCAAAATAAGTTATTTCTAAATACTGATCCTCCCTGATATCCCTGGCAAAGTCCCCATGAGGACAATTTGCTGGTTGGTAGAATTTATCATTGGGAAGCAAGATCTGCTGAAAATGATTTTTTGGATTGGAGAACAGAAGAAAGTTAAAGAGGGGAGTGATAGAGCATGGGCTAAAACACAGGCTAAACTGTGATAATGTTCATTCCAACCCACATGCAGCAGTTATTCTGCAGTTGTCTGTTCAAACTTGAGAGTCTGTCAATAAAATGAAGAGTGAGGCTACGTTTGCTCTGCTTGGTGAGGTTGGAGTTGGTAGATGTTACATGTTACAGATGTGTCTTAGACCCCTGGGCTGATATTAACACTCTGTACACTTTGTACACTTCCCAACAGTGGCACCTGCAGAATTTTTTCACAGAGGCTACTGAAAATTGTGGGCTGGCACACAAAAACCAAAAGTAATAACCAAATTTCAGGAATCCTATTATGTTGTGGTGGTACATCAGCTAGTCTGAAATGGTGGGAATATGAGAAAAACCTGCTGGTATACTCTGTTTTCAGGCTTTTTTCAAAGATGACAACTGGGGTTTGAATTAGTCCCCTACATACAGCAGATCAGGAGGAAACTGATTGCCTTAAGGATGTTGCATTTATAAAATAAACAGTATCGGTTGGGAGAATATAATGCATACATGACTGGCACTGGTGGGGAGCAGTAAATATACCAGGACTTTGAGTTTAATTCTAGGTCCTGCTGTCCACATGCTGAAGCGTGAGTTACATCACCCTGAACTGGCTTTGGTGCTTTGTGTGAATAGGATTAGTTACTGATGATACATAGCAGCCTCAACAATTAGTGTAAGAATGAGCTGTGAATGGGTGAATGTGACATGTAATATAAAAGCACTAATCAGTTTGTTAACCATTACGTTTTCCTTCAAAGTCAGCTCCTGATGTAAAAACAACCTGATTTGATGAAACAGTTGTGAGGTCTCTTGCCCATTTCTTTCAGGACATACCTTTTCAGCATAGTGTCAACTTTTTCTTGTTGGGTTTTTCATTTCAGCACTAAAAAAGTAGAATGATACTGTTCCATCTCCCCCTGTCATGATAAACACACAAACTGCAGCCCTCACAGTGCAGGGAGGGCTCACCATAAGTCCACATAAAGCTTAAAAGAGACTAAGTGCTCCATGTTTTAAAAAGAGGTATAATGCAGTCTAAATCAAAATGTGTGATGAGTTACTATTTATTCCCTTGGCATCTTAAAGAATATCATGTTAGAGTTAAAACTTGAATTCAGCAGTGTTCAATCAATTACCCGTTGTAGAGAAAAATCACAAGAAATTGTGTCTTAAGAGACTTTTGAAAAACCATTAACAGATCTAGACCTGCTGATGTTATATTATTAACAGAGACCCAACATCAAGATGTCTTATGCTGCCTTAACCCAACATGAGCAGAGCACTGTGCAGCATTTAACAAGTTAGAATAGCAGGCAAACTTCCTCTAATAGAAACTTCAGGCAGCAGAATCATGTCAAATAGCATTAAATATTATATAACCCATTAAGGAGAGCATTTGTGTTTCCTCTACGGTTAAAAACATGTTAGTAAGAGCTTTTTGATATTAACAAAATCAAACATAGAGGTGTAACAAAATATTGATACAGCAATATATCCCAATATTTTGACCAGTGACAAAATATCGATGTTTCAACTCTTCATAATGGTATTTTTGTAAAAAAAAAAAAAAATCATATTTTAGGTGAGTTGGAAGTGCAATACATCTTCCGTACCTGCACTGCGGCAGATAGTGCCAAAGAGCTACTCCATTGTATGTTGCCCATAAACTGTGTAATAAATATAATTTGAAAGTATATTCAAGGTATTATATTCCTAAACTTGATGATGTGGTTTTTGATGCTGTAGAAATCAATGTTTTCTCTCTATTCTTGGGTCAGTTAGTTTAAAATCATTTTAGGTTTAATTTTAACAGTGTAGTAGACTGATAAAATAATAATCATAGTCATTTTTTGTGCAATCTTAGATTTTTTTATGAGCAACATTAGTTAAACCAAGTGACATTTATCAGTTTCACCAACTGACCACATCTTTCACTCAGTAGTTCTTTTGCAACATTAGTTCAATGTCACAGTAGTTTAAGTGACCAACTTGATGCACTTTATGTTTTCAAGTTAAGTGCATGTATGAAACACTGCATCTGAACTTCTTTATCTTAACCACAATAAAACAGAAAAGCTGTTTTCAATCAAATAGTTAACTATGTAGAACATTGCAATATATCACAATATTGTGATATTGTGATATTATCGTATTATATAGTGAGGTTGTTCCCGATACTCACCCCTAATAGGTAACCCCTTAGGTTTTTTGACAAAGTTTGGACTCCCCTGTTAAGAGATATGTCCAGCTAAGTAATATTTCTTACACGATCAATTTTTCATTTGTTTTTACAAGAGTAATTTACTCTGTATATTCCCCTTGGTTCTGATGTCCACAGGCCAGTAATCTGCTGATGTCTCAGGTTAATTGATGGCAGTGCTGTGAGATAAGTGTCAGTACATGAGGATACAAGTATGTATTATTGCACAGTAAAATTGATCCGTGTATCAGTTTAAGTTATCGAGTGGGTCAGCCCAAAGATACATCACAAGAGGGCATGCCTACAACACCCTCCCTATTTTATCAAATAAAGTAATCATTAATTATCCACCACCAGTTGGAAAAGGTTATTTTTATCAGGACGCAATAAAAACAACAGACAAAAAACTTACATTACAATGAAAATTAGGAAAGTGACTTATATTTGTAAAATCAGCTTTAATAATAACAATAACAATAATAAAAGTGTGGCCTTTAATTCTATTTATCAGTTTTAAATGCTCAGGTCTGTGTGTCCCCGCATGTTTGTACACAGCGTACACACTCCTACACTTGAATACCCTTTTTAATAGATTTCTCTTTGAGAAACAAATGCAAGGGCAGCTTTCGCTTTTTTTGGAAAAAAAGTTGAAAAGGAGAGATATTTTGTCCCCCAAGGATGAGGTTAGGAAACCCCTCATGCAGTGACTAAGACCGATGAATGAGTTTCTGATTGAATATCAAACAGTAGTCTTTTAAAATCAGTACATCAGACATTATAACGCTGAAAAAGGCAAACAAAGTTGTTTATTTAAGATGGTATTACATGACAAACAGCCTTAAGTCAACAATGCAGTGATCATGATCTGTTTATAAAATGTTTAATTCTTATGTTAAAATAATAAGTACATGATAAAGCCCAGTAACAAAAATGCATGGTTTGTAATTTTAATGAGACAAACATAACTGAAACTCACAGTTCTAAAAAGTGTTGTACTTTTTAGAACTGTGAGTGCACTTTTTAGAAATTCTTCTCATCAGCTGCCACTAGATGGTGCTGTAAGCTACAGAATAAATATGTGACACTGAGCTCTCGTCTGTCCCTGATGACAGGGAGTAATATCGACTTAAAGATGTTTCAAATCAATATTTTTCATTATTTGAGGTCCAGACGCACAGCAAAGGAATATTGTCTTTATTAAAGTTCATTGTGTTATATTATTTGGAGGGAGGAGAGAGAGGCAGAGTCACAGGTGACAGCAATATGAAGAGTTGGACTGAGACAGCGCAGCTACCTGTGCTGTAATTTTAGTACTGAAGATGTGTTTTGCTTTGAGTCTTCTGAGTCTGTGAAATCCTGCCATTGGTCTTATGTGCTTTTAAGTGGTGCTTCAGAGCTGCTTTTTGGGACAAGTGGACAACAGGATGACACAGAAATTTAGAACTTCATTATAAATCAAGAATCAGGCTTTGTGGGAAAAATACAGAGAGAAAACTCAGACAGCTTCAACAGGGGGGCTCCGTACTGCAGTTACCCACAGTGTGTGTGTGTGTGTGTGTGTGTGTGTGTGTGTGTGTGTGTGTGTGTGTGTGTGTGTGTGTGTGTGTGTGTGTGTGTGTGTGTCTGTGTGTGTGTTTAAATGTGTGCTTTTTCTGTGTGTGAACAGCTGTGACTGCCACCTGTGAGGTGGAGAGGATGCTGACCTGCGACACATGCTCCTCTTTAGTTCCACATGACTGTGTGTGTGTGTGTGTGTGTGTGTGTGTGTGTGTGTGTGTGTGTGTGTGTGTGTGTGTGTGTGTGTGTGTGTGTGTGTGTGTGTGTGTGTGTGTGTGTGTTGTGTTGAAATAGAGGTGGAGAGAGAGAGGTAGACAGTCTACAGTATCTCAGGGACCACTTAGTAAAAATGGCTTCACCACATGAAATGAAAACCGAGCAGACTCTGTGCCAGTGGATGTTTGTGGGGATAGTTTCAACGGAGCGCTGCATGTATCAGACATTAGCTCACCAGCTATAACTACTTATTCATATGCATAAGCATGTTGAACCAGAAAACAAACGTTGAAAGCAGTTATAACTCAGGTGCGCAATATAAGACAGAGCACATCCTGAAAGACCACATTAACTTTATCCCTCATGTCTGTTGCGTCTCACCTCTGCAGCACGGCTTTGTCACTGACACTACATTTCCAGTGTTTATATTTGTGGATTTGTTTTGCTTAGATTTCAGTGACCTTGATAGTGTGGGTTAACACTCTTTACATCCCTGAACCACGAGACATTAAATCACTACCTGCAACATCAAAGTAAATATGTTCAACTTCACCCTTTCAAAGCTTTAGAAGAAAGAATTGAAATCAAGAAACTTGGTGATTCTAAAAAATAGTCGGTCAGCAGTGATGCATGAGGTCTGATGTAGTAACAGTCTGAAATGACCTTTTATGTCTCTTCTTCTAATCATGACCTATTATGTCCCTTTCTGCTTACCTGTAGCTGAGCTGCTGCAGTGTCTTCCTGCTTCCTGTGATAGAAAAGATTAAATACACCTCTCACCTTTTAAAAGCATATTTCACCTTGGCTTTGAGTTTTTTTCTATACCTGTGTCATGGTTTCAGAGATCCCAAAGACATTTAATTGATTTTTTTTTTAATTCTATACAAGACACAGCTGAGATTTGTCTCCCATTGTTGACACAGGCTTTAAACTGTTTCAAAATGCAAGACTTACAGTTGACTTACATTCAGTGACAAATTGGGATTAAGAAATAAAATGATTTGACCCTAACAAGGTTATAATAGTTAACTAAAATGAAACTAAAAAGGAAAACTAAAATTTAAAATACATTGCAGTTAACTCAAACCAATAAAAACTAGAAAAGAAGACAAAAACGATAAGTAAACTAAAACTGTATCTTGTGTTCACAAAACTAACTGAAACTAACCAAAATTAAAGACAAAATGTCCTTAGTTATAGTTTTTGACAATATTAATAGCCTTCAGGATTTAAATTAATCCAACACATTTTCCCAACCAGTTTTACAACAGTTTTCAGCAGTTGTCAGTGCCGTACGGCACCAGCACAGGGACGTACTGGGACGTGCTTGTTTACTGCACTGACTGGCTGTGCGCTGTGCTGCGACAAAACATAGTGGAGCAATGAATCAGAGCATCTGTAATAGTTTAATTTCATCTGAGTCTGACTTTATTGTTACAGAGTCCAAGTGTCTAATTATTATTTTTTAATTAATTAATTATTATGTTGTTATTATTTTTATTTAATTCACGTTAACATTATTTTATATAATTTATGTTTATATTCTTATAATAAGTTTATATTATTTTCATGTGTTTAAGGCAGCAGCCAACAGTTCAGTATCAGCATTGACTGAGCAGTGAGCACTATGTTGGACTTGAAAATAAACAGTATGACAAAATATTTACTCTGACCTTTTTAAATGCTGCACCTGGTTAATAAGGTATGAAAAAACTAAAACGAAACTAAAACTAAACTAAAACTAAGCCTTTTTGCAAAAATTAAAACTAAATAAAGACTAGAACTCCCGCTCCAAAACTAACTAAAACTAAACTATAATGGAAAAAAAATGTCAAAACAAACTAAAACTAAACTATAATGACAAATCCAAAACTATTTTAACCTTGGACCCAAATGAATGAAGCACAGATGCAGTAAAGTGTGCATACGCTTGTATCATGAATAACATTTCTACACCTTCATCTTTACAATGGAGCAAGGACAGAGTAACAGGAATGTGCAACAAAAAACAAAACTGCATAAGAGACACAGGAGGAAATCACAAACAGAGAGAAAAAAAACATGTGAGGAGCAAGAGGAGAGAAAAAGTCCTGAAAGCAGAAAGTGTGGTGGAGGTGCTCCACTGCTGTGTGTGGTTTCTAGGCCTCACAGTGGGAGAATCAACGGTAACACTTGCAAAAAACCACACACACTCACACAATAATACCCAACCACACCCGCCCACTTAACAAATTTATTTATGTACGGCTCAGCTAAAGCTTCCAACCCCCTCCGAACCCAGCAGCACATTCACTTTTCCTCCCTCTTTCCTTCCTTTTCCTCCTCCCTCCCTCCTCCCTTCTTTTTGGTGCAGGTCATAGGAGATAGGAAAGAGATAAATATCGCAGGCAATAAAAGGCCCGCATCATGAATAATAAAACAGCCGTAATCCCGACCAATGATTTATACATCTACAGGCTGTGATGGCCGCACACACACACACACACACACATACACACAAGCAAACACAGCAGCAAGTCACACATTGAGCACTGCTAAATTGAGATGAATGGTGATGCAGAATGTGGGACTGGTGTTGGACACACACCCAAACAGTCACTTACCCCACACACATACACACACACACTCACACACACACACACACACACACAGACAGACACCCACCCACGCGTGCTAAAGAAGAACACAAGAGATTTATGCTGAAAATATGGAGACATGGGAAAACAAAGCCTCACACTGGTTTAGCGATGGGTGAGAGGACAGAAGGCAGAAAGAAGAAAATCATTTACACGTTTTTTGGTCTTTTTTTAAAGGCATAAAAAAAGTGTTTGACAGAGACCAGAGAAAATAGATAACACTGGTCCGTGCAGATCTGTGCATGAGGTGGGATGAGAGGTTACCAAACACATCGGTTTACAAGCTTTTTTAGATCATTATGTTGTCCAGTGCAGACAAGGTGAGAAAAGAGACCAAGTGGCAGCTTCCAGGGTGTAGAAATAAAGCCAGTATTAAAGTGCCAAGGCGGCAGTGACATGAGTGGCCACTAGAGGCAGAAGTGAGTCATCCCTTTTTGGGCCAGATTTATACAGCAAAGTTTAACATGTTATCACCCTTGTTCAAGAGTGTGTTTTGTTTGTTTTTGTGTGTGTGTTTTAGTACCAAAGCATATGTTTAGTTTAGTTTTTAGTTTTAAACAGTGATGCTATTTAATTCAATTAAAGCTCAGTGTCATTCAGAAACAAATGTGTGGATAATGTCTGGTGGAAATTGCTGCTTCCTGATCCAGGAGTAATAAAAGCATGTAAAATTAGATGTTTTAATCTGGACAAATTAACTGCTATGGCCACTAGGGGGCAGCAGAAACAAACACAACATTGTCATTGTTTCTCTTTTAAAGTAGATATTAGTAAAATCTTTTACTGTATGTGAAAACATGAAAAGGAAGAATAATTAGCATTCACAGTTGTTTTTTTCCCTCAGTTACTTGATACATCTTGAAATGCTAAAAGAAGATATCTGGATCCTCAGCTCATAAATGCTGCGCTGTGTTTAGTGGTACGTCACCATCTTTGTTTGTCTACATGTAATGATGAGCAGATGACTGTTCGTAAGGGTTGCAAACCTAAAAAAAACAAAAACAAAAACAAAAACAAAGAAAAACAAGCAAACAAATAAAAAACTTGATCTAAAAAGTACACCAAGACAGTAGTTGAACATAAATCATCAAAAACTGCAGCCTGATCAATGAGCCCACAGCAGATCTGGAAAAACATCAGGAGCTCAGAGCTGGGTAAAAGTTTCTCTGTGGGTTTTTATTCTCACTTCTTATTCACACTAATAGTCATGTGTGAAAGGAATTATTGAAATAGTCCCCTTTGTGCATCAACTTTGAAACCTGGGCAGAGATCAAACATGCAAATGCATCAGTAGCACAATTCACAGCTAAATCACAACTTGTTTCATCATTACACCATCACGCACGGTCACCATTTACACCGAGATCAACAGACATGAATGCTTTTGTGCATAACTTGTTTGAACACTTCTGCGCTTCTTGTTTTTTTTTTTCTTAAATGTATTTAGTAATTATTCCTTATTTATTTGTCCTTTCTATCACTATGATATGACTTAATTATGTATAAGGTCAACTATAATGACCAAATGTGAAAATCGGATGGGATAAGTAAAGTAATTTTTATTCAGGTTAAGATTCTGATTATCCATCCAGGTCATAGCTGTATGAAAAACAAAACACATTTTTAACCATTAAACCAAATATTTGTACATGATTTTTTCAGAGTGCAAAGGTAAAACATGAGAAAGTGGTGGATTTTTTACTGTTGCAGCAGGTGTTCGCACACACGCACATGACACACATTAATGTAACAACAATCACGTCATTGGAAAGGTTGATTTATGAAAATTTCTCTGTTAATGAGTCTTCTCTGTGAGGAAAAGGGCTGATTATTTTAACAATACTCTTCTTCATTGTTGTTAATTTTCATTTTAGTTAAATTTTAGTTAAATTTTAGTTCAAACTCAGCTCAGTCAGGCCTGCAGAGACTCAGGTGTGTCAGCTTTGTTCATCATCGTGCTGCTGTAATCACACATCATGTCTTCTCTCACTTTATGTCATTCACATGGTTTTACTGTTCTGTCTCATGTGTTCACTCTATAACACATAACCACAGTCACGCCACATACATAAACCTTATCGCTGTTATATTTACACCTTGATATTCAAAACTCATCTCACCAAACAGCCACTCAACCACAGCCCTTCTTTATGTTTGGCCATATTGTAAAGTCACCACTTCATAGCTCATGTGTCACACATACTTTGTGGAAGACAGGATAAATGAAAATGAAACAGCACAGCTTGAAGGACAATAAAAGACATAAAACATTTCCACAACCTTTAATAAGGTTTCATTCATAAAGCATGACAGGCAGTTAAATGTGAAATGTCGAGTGCAGTGTTAAACACAAAGCACTCACAGAGACTTATGGACTCCTGTTTGATGTAAAGATGAATAATTAGTTCCTGAATTTTTGGATCTTGTCTGTTTCAAAACTGGAGCAAGTCTTACAGATTAAGGAACTTACAGTCAAAGATGGGAAGGACTTGAGAGTGAAATCATGGATGCAAGATCTGTCTCAAGGATTAGACCTCAGTTATGATCATTTTAATACAAAACAAAATCGTATTTATTAAAGCATAAATATGTTACGCAATTTAAAAATCACCTACATTTATTGTTTTAATTTATTAATGACTAATAATTCAGGTCTTTTCTTTACTGAAAGCTCATGAATGCCTTGTTAGAGCCCGAAATGCTATAGCAACCCAAAATGTAACAATAAAAAATAAAAATAAAAATAATTAAAATAAGGAATAATTCAGGTCTTTTCTTTTCTTTACTCAAAAGTCATGAATGCTTTGTTAAAGCCCGAAATGTTATAGCGACCCACGATGTAACAATAAAAAAAAATAAAATAAAAAAATGATAATAATAAAAAAGAATAATTCAGGTCTTTTTTTTCTTTTCTTTTCTTTTCTTTTCTTTTCTTTTCTTTTCTTTTCTTTTCTTTTCTTTTCTTTACTCAAAGCTCATGAATGCTTTGTTATAGCCGGAAATGTTATAGCGACCCAAAATGTAACAATAAACAATAAAAATAAAAATAAAAATAATACAAATAAAGAGTAATTCAGGTCTTTTCTTCTCTTTACACAAAGCTCATGAATGCTTTGCTAAAGCCCGAAATGTTTTAGCGACCCAAAATGTAACACAAAAACAAAACAAAAACAAAAACAAAAAACAACAACAACAACAACAACAAAACAAAAACAATGAAAGACAAAATAAATAAATAAATGTAATAAAAACCTTAATTGTAATAACTTGTCAAATTTTGGGTCAGTTTACACCTCTTGAGTTTTATTACCTTTTTAAATATACATTTTGGGCTCAGTTATAGCTGAAGAGCTAATGTCTGACCAGTTATTACATTTCAGGCTTTTTTTTTTTAATTACTTTTTTTAAAATTATTTTTTGGCTCAGTTATTACAAGTTTTTTGTAAAATTTCTGTCCAACATGCCTCATTACATACTCCAATGTGTTATTAATACTATTGAGATACCATCGGGTTTTTTGGGGGGGGTTTATTGAAATTTTCAATTGTTTTTAGATTCAAATGAGACAGTTGAATCACATTAATACACACCGAACTTCAGAATTGTCCATTATGTTGCACTCTTGTGATTTTTTTTAGTTTGACTAATCGTAAGTAATTTCATATTCATAGGCAGTGGTACTTTTGTTAATGACATATATCTATTTTTTCATTCATACTTCTGTGTTTATTGATTTTGAACCAAACACCCTCCTTGTATTTTGAAACATTTCTTCACCAGTTCTGGTGCTGAAAAGTTAGTCACAGCTGCTCTGCAGAAGGACTTCTGATTACTATCTAAATAACCACAATAACTAACACCCCATAACAACTGCATTCAAGTCTTAGCAAACACTTCAGAGCTTATACTGCTCATAATTGCTAAATAACAGATTTAAAGGGTTGCCATGCTGCTTTAGTGTGAGGCTCATTCTATTAAATGGCGCTGCGATTATACCTTTCTATCAACTTCCTGCTGTGATGTAATGCACTGCTTTGTAACAGCATTTTGTTAACGCTAGAAAAAAGCAACAAAGCAGATAAAAAACTGTCTTTAATCTCATCAACTCATGATAAGGTATTTTACAAACCAGATGGATATTTGTTGATAAATCACGTCACGTTTTGACATTCTCTGTTCCCTACTGAAGGATGCTATCCCTTTGCATTTTTTGTTGTTGAGAAATAAAACTAAATATTATTCCAAATGCCTTTTTTAAATTAATAATCAGGCAAATTGTATCTTGTATGAGGCTCTGTGAGATCAGTTCTTAAGCTGTGTAGGAAAGAGACAGCTCCTTTTTATTGTCACCCACTCCTGGTCTTCTTTATTCTGCCTGCTTTCCTTCTCCTTTTCTTCTTCTTCTCCTCCTCCTCATCGTCATCTTATCCTTTTCCTCCCCACAAGCTGAAGGAAGACAAGAGGGGAGAGATGAAAGAGGCAGAATTAAAGCAAAAATGAGAGAAAACACACATCGAGGGGTGAATATATGACAGGAAATTAATCTTGTTAAAGTGCAGGATGGTCAGGAAAAAATACTGAACACCTAAAAAAAAACACACACACACGCACACTTATCCCCATCAGCATGTGAACATTCAACTCCACATGCACAGTGTGGCTCTCAAATGTATTAGATATCAAGCACACTTAACAAAAGGAAGACAAATTTGCCTCTTAATCTTTGTTTTCTTCTCCTCTCTTTTGTTTCTTTATGTGCCGGCAGCAGGAGGCACATTCCCTTCTTCTTTCCTCTTCTTCTACCCTTTTCTGACTCTTCTCAAAGACCTCTTCCTCTTCCTCTGTCCTAAATTACTCACCTTTTTTTCCACCCATCTTTTACCGTCCTCTGCTTGTTCTTCAACACCAACACCACCACTACCACTCACTTCTTCCTCTCCCTCCCTTCTGTCCTTTCCTTCATTCCCTCCTCATCTTCATCCTCCCCTCCCACTGGGCGATCTGTTGCAGACATGCCTTTTTAGTGTTACAACCCATTTAGGGCCCTGCTTCTGTGGCTACCAGGTAATTGGAGCTAGAGTCGGGACCGGCACACAGAACATGGGACAGGCGGGGTGTGTGTGGGTGTGTGTGCGCGTGTGTGTGTATGTGTGTGTTGTAGCAGTGTGAGAAAGAAAACACGAGTGGGAAGGAGAAAAGGGGAAAAAAAAGAGAGAAACAACAGTAGTGACACACACTAACCATGTGTGTATTTGAACATGTCAAGGCTGCCACGAGATTCTTTTCAAACCGACCGCAGCGTTCAGGAGAAGGGAAGGTAAATGGAAAGAGGGGGAGAGCGTCACACAATGGTAGAGAGTGGGGGAGAAAAATCACAGCAGACAGACAGTGACTGTGAACACACACTCACTAACACTGACGCACCCTCACTGAGGTAGGCGGATCAGCATGTGTGCGAAAGAAGACAAAATGAAGAGCAAATGTAGAGAGAAGCAGGCAGATCAAGTGTTTCTGATAATTGATGCTTCAGTTAGCAAGATGTCTCTGTTCCATGTGGAGCAGCCACATGTAATTTTTTTATAACCATTGTTCACAAAAAAGTTGTTCTGTCTGTGTCTCCTTTTTTAGGAAGAACGTGTTTGACAGTAAATTAATCAGAAACTTTTTATTATCATTATCCAAAACTACAAACACTTGCTGGTCAGTGTAGGAAAGGGGCTAAACAAGATGCTGATATCGAAAATTTGACAACCAGTAAGTGAATTCTGTATGTGTTTGATTTTAAGATGCAGGACTGGGTCAAGATCTGCTCCACCAAAAACCATTTGTACCTCTCAACCCCGATGAGATGTTCCTTTGCCTGCATTTGAGGAAGATGAGACTCAGAGAATGTGACAAAAAGGCAAGATAATAAAATGAACAAAGACAGAGCCTGTTTTCCAAACTGCCTACTACACTAGTGCCTTCTATTTTGGCTGAAATTTAGTTTGTTGTAGTCAGGATGTGAAAACTTACAAAATCTGCAGTATGCTAAAAATCCCCGGATGTCCTGCTGATCCAGGAAAATTTCTCAGTACACAAACGACAAGTCTACCTTGCATACTGTTTCCCGCAATGCACAGCGCTGACACTGTTTGTCAATGCGGGTGGCAGGTTTTGGTGAATTACCGCCATCTACTGGAATGAGTCTGCATTATAACTACAACACAACAATGTTAAAGTTAGACAATCCGTGAGATAGAATTGAAGTGATGCCAAAGAGACACCGGTTAATCTTGTCACTACTAGTTGTAAAAGAGGAGTTTACTTAAAGGGCAACTCCGGTTTTTTGACACCTGGACCTTATTTATAGGTGTGTGCATGCTCATATACTCACTCAGACAAACATCGTGCAGCTTGGAGTCCTTCAGAAGTTATTTAGATCCAACTGATTTTAGCCACACTTAGCGGGGGCCACGGCAAGGGAGCTTCAGCGTGGGACATAATCTCTGCAAAATCGCTCATTTCGGCTATATTTTTTCATCCATCGCCAGTGTTATCATAAAGTCAGCTCGTCTACCGTCTTCAGACTACGGCTTTGAGTTTGACGGTTGTCCTTACCGGTTTGAGCCTGAGTACACGGACGAGGAGCTCCATGAAAGAAGGATGCAGAGGGAGAGAGACGAAGAGCTGGCTCGAGAACAACAAACAGGAGCACGTCCACGACTCAATGCAAACTGGTGGTGCGCTTGTGGACCGTGTTCGCCTATGGCAACAGAAGAGGAGAGTGTTTGTGATAACGATGGATAGAGATGGATGAAAAAATATAGCCGAAATGAGCGATTTTGCAGAGATTATGTCCCACGCTGAAGCTCCCTTGCCGTGGCCCCCGCTAAGGGCGTCTAAAATCGGTCAGATAACTTCTGAAGGACTCCGAGCTGCACGATGTTTGTCTGAGTGAGTACATGAGCATGCACACACCTATAAATAAGGTCCAGGTGTCAAAAAAACAGAGTTGCCCTTTAAAGCCCACTTAAACAACTAATTCACATTTTTAAACCATACCTGGATTAAATTGGAGTGGTTTTTCCATCATCTGTAAAAAAAGTAGCTCAGTCCCTTCAAGATTTTTTTTTCGAAATAAACAATATTTTTTTTGGTGTAAGATTAAGAATCAAATATGATGTTTCTGCTGTGGTATGATTAACAAAACAACTAAAATGTCATGATCTACCCGTAGTTTGCTTTGGACTTTTTAAATAAAGGTTAAAAAAAATAAAAATAAAAAAAAATCATCAGCTGTAGCTCCGCCTTCCAAAATCAGAGTGGTATACTACAATAAAGACTCAACAGAACAGTCATACTACATGCAAATGCAGTATGTAGTGCCTACTACACACTACATTCACTTGTAGTTTGTAGTAGGCAGTTTGGACAACAACCAGGGATTAAGGCTTGTTCACACACAGCTGGGTATTTTCAACAACAATTTCCCTTTCCTGGCGTGTACATAAAACCAGAGTTTTCAAAATCTTCACTTTGGCTAAAGTTTTCAAAAACATTGTTTTTAAGTGCAGTTTAGATGACCAGTCTAAGGCCATGTCACACGTAGCAGGTTATTTTCAAAAACGAGTATCCTCCCCTCTTTTGTTTTTATCCACATGCAGTGGAAGCGGCGGAGCTAAATTTTTATTCTTGGGGTGGCCAAAGGGTGGCCATTGCTATTTCAGGGGGTCCACAGACTGATAATAAATTGTTTCTTGAACATCAATTGCAGTGAGAGAACCTACACACAGAAGTATATTTAAGTATAGATAAAGCACACAGGAGATGGGATCTGTGTGTGATTTGCATTTTATTAACAATGTACAAAAACCTAACTTGACAACAATTTTTCAACAACTATTACAGAAAATGAAAATGCACATCCCCACATGCAGCTACTCACACTCACAAGCCTGCAAAAAGTTTCTGTACTTACTCAGTACCTCCCAGTTACTCAATCTTGCTCAGTTACACCCTCACATAGTTTCAGTTACTCTACAGACTCACACATCCTTGAATAATGTTTTTTTTCCAATTGGAGAAGCCTGGTTTTGATGCAAAGGCAGAGTTTGCAGCATTGGGCAGAGAAAACTGTCTACAGGCAAAACAGTAGGAAGAGTCTTGAAGGATGGAGTATTCGAGCCAAGAATTATCTCTGTACCAGGAGCTGTTGAATGACCTCTATCTTGTTCCACGCTGAGTTCTGGGGAATTTTTTAAGACACGGCTGAACAGGACCCTCTGCTTTGGATCTCGAAAATATCTGGAATACCAATAAAATGGTAAGGGAACCACAGTGAAGGGATCCAGATGGTTATTAGACAATAACTGCAGCTATCCAACAGGTTTCAGGAAGTAGACTTACCACTGGGTCCTCTTGGGAGAAAATAAAAACAGTGCTGGAGAAAACTAGCTGTAGGCCTGGCTCACCATCATCCTCACCAGAAGCAGAGGCCTCTGTGTCCTCCCTTGATGGATTTACATTGTACAAAAATATTAGTACAAACAAAATAAAATTGCAGCTACTACTACTATAAAAAAACAACAACATCTCTATTCATTCTATTCTAAAATACTATGAGGAAAAATAGAAACAGACCACTGTAGACTATGTTTAAGATCCAAACTGTTGGGCAAGTTGACACTGTATAGCCAGCATGTTCACATTACATGCAATTTAAGTCAACGGAGCATGAAACAGCTGTTTCATCATTTCATCATTTGTAAAATACGTAAATATTTGCAACAACTTAAATTGAATGTAGACGTTAAGCAGTCATTGTAAGCTAATGCTAGTCATTTGTAGACGCTTTCAGATATGAAACGTTATCGTTAGCTTGGTACCCTTAGCTTATAACAAAACAATCTCCTATGTGAACACAAAAGTAACTTTAAACAGTTAGGAAAGCACGGTAATACTTACTTTAGAAAACAGATCTCACTGTCCAACGCAGATGATTACCTTCCTCCTACTCCCGGCTTTTGGAGCCCTCAAAACTGGGTTTCAGGTCCAACTTTTGGAAAATCGCAGTTTTTGGAGGGCTACTTTTAAGGGCTACATAGGCCTGTTTTAAGCCTGCCACCAATGGGCTGTAACTCAAAAAAAAACAAGAGAAAAAAAACAGATTTCACTGTCCAATGCTGATGATTATCCTCCTCCTCCTATCCTTCCTTGGCTCTGTTTGCTGCGAGACACTCAAGATAACCGTCTGATTTTGCCGTTCGAGCTTCTAGATTTGATTTAAGTTTTCCTCTTATTCTGCAGTGATTCTTCTTCTTCTCCTAGTAAAAGCATGCCAAACCCATACTGGACAGTGTTATCCAGGTGTATAAAACCCATGCCAACCAATCAGAATGAGCCCCCTTCATTCAGCTGTGACGTCTGAGAACCAAAAAACTCTGTGAACCAGCGTCTAAACAAAAACCATGAAACCAGAGTTTTCCAAAATATCCACATTGTTTTTAGTGACGTAAAGGTGTGGTTTCATGGGGACGACAGGCTTAAATGTATAAAAATATAGTCGGTTTCCCAAATACCCGACTACGTGTGGACATGGCCTTAATGTTTACAAATATATGTGGTTCCCCTGGGCCCTGTTCTACGAAGCAAGTTCAGCCTAGCGAGATAGCCTTGGAGCTACCCCGCTGAACTGGGCGCGGTAGCCAGCCGTCTCGCTACACGGTTTTATGATGCTGGTTTTCAACCTCATAAGTGGATCCAGCTAGGCAATGAGCGCTTGCACTCATATAAGGCGGAGCCCGCTGCATCTGACCAATCGCGAACACAGAGCAGTCTGGAGCGTCAGAGCAGGCCGGAGAGAGAAGGACCGCATACTTCACACAGGAGGAGCAGGAGGTGATCATGAGGAAGTTTGACGAGCTGAAACATGTAATTAACGTTAAAAGCAACACCGTCGCCGCTGCTAAAGCACGGAAGGAGTGCTGGCAGAAAATTGCTGACAGTCTAAGTGCGTAAGTGTAGTGCAAAAAAATCTTTTGTGCCATTATCATCCTGAAATAGTACTATTCACCATGCACTTTTACTGTAACATGCAACATACCTAATTTATTTCTTAGATGAATTTATTCATTTGTTCATTCCTATCGTGTTCACATTTTTTTTGTGATATGTAGCCCACATGAGCCCTACATGAATTCCTGTCACAATTTTAAGACGGGCAATAAAATATTGTCATGGAACACAAGTGTTGGCATTGAAGATCTTATTACGGCAATGAGAGTTCTTCATTCCCTTTAACTACCTGTAGAAAGTGTCATGTACTACCAGCCCCTCCCTGGAAAACTGGTAACTTTCATAAAGGTGGTCATCTGAAAAAGACAGTGGGTCTGGCTCCGATGTCCACGGGATCCTCTAAGAACGGACAAGCCATTTTTTCGTGAGGGCTCGTTGGTCAGTGGGCGGGGTTTTTATAGTCCGCGAGTTCAATCTGGAACCTAACCTGACCTGGAGCCGTTCAGCGTATGTTGCCATGGAGACTCACCTCGCTGAGGAGTGATCCTGTGTCATAGAACAGGGAATCTGAAACCTATCCTCAAAGCTACCTCGCTGGGCAGTAATCCTGCTTCATAGAACAGGGCCCTGATTCTCGGCTATGTGTGGACACTGACTAAATAGACAAAGGGTAATCAACACACCTGTGAAACAAGACACAGGTGAAACACATGAAAGCTAATCAAGACCAAGAGGAAAACACATGGGCATGGAGTAAACCTAAAACCTACACACAGAGAGCAAGAAGACTTGACATGTAAACACTCTGGACAACTCACAGAACAAGGATCACCAAGAGGCTAAAAAGGAAAGAAACACAAGACAGATAAACACAAGGAATACACACTGCAAAAAGGCCAACACATGACAGAACTAAACCAGACACACCGGGAGTAAGAGCTACAAGTGGAAACTTAAGGTAAAGCACAAGACAAGAATCATCAAGAACAATGACAAAAAAACACCAGATAAATCCACAAGACAGAAACACAAAGATCACATAACAAAACATGGCAACAGGAGCTTTTTCGCCACCTTTAGTATGACCTCAGTGTGTATTATTTGCTTTGGTGCATGGTTTTTTGATTTGGAGTGAACTGACAAAAACCAGCCACCTCAACCTGAGCTTTTTCTCTCCCATGCATGTGATTTACAAACTCAGAGAAGTGAGAGTGGGAGTACTTTTAGAGGTTGTGATAATCACAAGACACTTTTCCACAACACATATTTTTTTAAACGTTGAGTTTGATAAATAAAGAACTGTTGCGGAGACACAGTAACGCTGTCACTGAGGCAGTTTTGGTAATTGATGAAAAGACTTTTAGCTTTGGTTAAATGAACATCAGAAGAAACATAACGTCAGCTGTTTTACAAACTGAAGCCAGAAACTTTCTGGGAATCACTCACATAAACTTCAGTTAAGATGTTCAAAAGACAAAACACTAAAGTGTCACCATGCTGGGACATTAAACACAAGCTACACTCATTTTGTGAGTCTGATTGTTCTCTGCTCAGTTTAAAGGAGGGCAGCCTCCACATTGAAGCTGATAAAGCTGACAACAGGAAGAGTCTGACTCTCCCCTGGTATGTGATTTGTAATGTGTTATGGAAATGGCAGCTCGGTGATTGTCATGAAACCAGAAATAAGACTAACAAACTTGCACTTTAAATTGGTGTAAAACCCGAGCTGAATCAAGCCGCGGTGCACTCAAAGCTGGATTTTAGCATCTTCACTCTGTTTCTGTGAAGCCGGAGGTGAAATTAAATTTTTCCCTCAGCAACAACAGAAACTCTGGAACACACAGTACTTTCCTTTCAATCCAGATTTATGTGAGGAGTCCAATTTAAAAGAAGAAAAAGATCTTTCAGGCACTCACAATAGCACTACATAAAACCCAACAAACATAAATAGGGCGATAACTCAACCAGACACTTCAGACATCATGTTCCCCCTCTCCTCTCCACTTTCTCCCCTTCATCTCATCCTCCATTTTCCTTATCCACACCTCTCCACTGTGTCCACCTCTCCCTCATGCCCTCCCCTCTTTGCTCTCCTCCTCCCTCATCTCCTCTCTAATGCGTCTATCTTTCTCTCCCTATTCAGCGCAGCAGGGGAGAACTGCTTTTGAGGCTCATTAAGTAAAGACCTACAGAGCTCTGTGGTGTGTGTGTGTGTGTGTGTGAGTGTGTGTGTTTTGCGACTGCTTTCTTCTTGCGCATTAAGCATTTATGACATATAACTCTTTCTTTATGTGTCTCCTGCAGGACGTCAGAACTGATAAAGAATAAAATTTACTGTGAAGCTCTTATTTATCACACTGACATTTTAAAAACAGCCAGTTGTTGATTAATATTGAGAATTATTGTAACATAAATATTTATTTTTCCAGCTTTTAAAGAGATTTATCTTCTGAGAACCTCCTGTTTCAGACTTTGAACGCTGAGTGATGTCCATAACTTTAATAATGCAATGTTCATAGTCTTGGTAGTGTCACAGATGATATAAAAAGGGACCACTGTGTCATACATTGATGAAATCTGTGTGATATATTGCACTGACAATGACATGATCAGATATACATCTGAGTCTGGCATAATTTAATACAATGTAACAGTTTTTGGCTTTTGCATTTATATGTCAGTAAACTTTCCAAGTTGATAATCATTTAATCATATCTTGACAAAAAGGTTAGCCATTCAATAAAATGTCAAAGATCCGCCAGGTAGGTACAATGGAACAGATTTTTTTTCCTGTTTGTTTGGAAATAGTTGATGGAAACATTCAATGTTTCTTATCTCAGTGTTGTGTTTTCTTTCTGGCGTCCTAGTCTGTTATGCCAACCATAGACTGTATATAAAGGGGACGGTGTGGCACCGTCATATACCATTGAATGGTTTTGAAGCCAAAATACCCCCGTCACAGGCGCTGCCATTGTAGCAGTTGTGCAGCCAGAGTCTGATCAGTAGAGATGATGAGGGATTCTGGGGGAATCTGAGTGGAGCTGGGTGACAAAAATAATATATATATTTTTTTCTTTCGAGAGTCTAATCACTTCCTGACTCTACCTCTTGACATATTTTACTATCCCTGAAAAAAATACACCAGAATGTCAGCTGTCAATCATCATTTAACATGACGTAAAACCTTGTTTTTAACCTTGTATAATTAATGAAAATGAAACTTTACAGAAAAAAAGAGGACTTGAGTACAAGACAGCCAAATGATATCTTCAAATCACCACGACAATCAGACGTGAGAAACATTTTTATGAGGAGTATTATTTTTTTAAAGTTTGACCACAGCCCATCTGGAATGACTGGAAAGCCGGATTTTTTAACCCATACTGCAGCCAGCCACCAGGGGGAGCAGTTTTTGAGGAGACCTCACTTAGAGCCGAGCAAGCGGACGTCCATTTTTATTTTTATTTTTAACAGTCTATGATGCCAACCTGGCGAAGAAGCTGCACTATCACTTAAAGATGCTGTGAGGAGGATCTGTTTTAACTGGACTGCTTCGCCACCTTCTGGCCTGGAGTGTCACGCACCCTGTTGTAAAGGTGTAACTTTTAACCAGGCGTGTATGTTTTGGAACAAATTTTGGCGTTCAACATCAGTTACCGGGGCAACGTGCCTGGATAAAAAGAGATCCACATTCATAGTACGGAAACCCAAAACTTATCCTGGAAGTTAACTCTCTAAGAACTAATCCAGCTTCGTAGTACAGGCCCCTGGACTAGATCAACAGACTTATTGGCATATATGTGGACACAAAATCAAACATAGACTGATCCTCAACATCTAAATATTTATAATTATATAAATACAATTTCATTTATTACTACAAGTTTAATATATATATATATATATATATATATATATATATATATATATATATATATATATATATATATATATATATATACAACAGTGTCAAACACTGAGGTATAAATGTGACAAACTTTTACCTCAGTTTGCTTTGCCAAGGGTTCAAATTTCAGTAAGATGGGACTGTTTGCTTTGTTTTTACTGCTTGTTGATAAACATACGAATACAAACAAAAATATATTTAACAAGCCAAAAAAATTAAATTTAATTAAACCCTGCCAAGAACAGAAGTTTTAATAGTACTTATCCGTTTCTTCTTTTGATTTCCCCACCACACACAGAGGACAATACGCTCCTGACTTCAAGCAATAAAACTGGTGTGGAGACACACCTGTCTTTTGTTCAAGTTCCAGGGCGTGTTACCCAACCATGAAGCATGTAAGGCTGAAAAAACTGCCAGTGGCCACTTACATGCGCTTTAACTGATATGACAGGAAGCATTTTTTTTTGCCAAACTGACTTAAAGATCCATGCTACAGCCAGTCACCAGAGGGTGCTCCAAAGGTGTTGGCTCGACTGTGTTGGGGCATTGGTCAGTAACTTTTTACTGTCTCTGGTGAAATTCAACCATCGTAGACCATTGTAAAAATGAGCAGAAGGTGTCTCAGCTGCCCACTTTTCCCTGTGTGTCATGATACTGTATGGGATGCTGCACACAACTCACTCTACATCAAGCTGAGAAAAAAAATCAGCCAAACGTTCAAGGGTCTTTTACTTAGTGAGCGGCATGGTTTTAAAATTCTCACTCTCTGCAGCATCCTGCCTAACTTTCATCAAGGTCTGGATAAGTAAAAGGGTTGGTCTGAGCTGCGCTCCTCAACCCAGACCTTCTCACCCTCACATTGTACCTTTCTGTACAGACGGTGCTTTATCTTTTGTGTTTATCTGAAAAGAAATTCTTTTAATATATTTATTCATACAAAGGGTTGAAAAACCTTGCTGGGCCCATTGGACAAATTTAAAAGCAAGTCAAGGAAAGAGTAAATGACTCACAATATGAACGCCTGAATAAACTCAGAAGTAAAACTATTGTTTGCTATGACGGTGGTCTTTAAAACTCAGCTAAATCAAAACACTTGAAGCATCACAACTGTCCTTCTTTTTTTGTATTTGTGCATAAGTCCAAAGACAGTTGACCATCACTCAGGCAAGAGAAGTGGACAAAAGACTGTGCTTCATAAAGGTGTGTAAGTTAAGATATTTTGTCATCTTTTTCACATTTCGTACTGCTCTTTAGTGGCTTCACTAAGTATTACAAGAAAAAGACAAAAGGCTGGAAATGTATTGTGGGCAAGGTTATGACAGTTAACTAAAACAAAACTAAAAACAAAAACTGAAATTTAAATTACATTGCAGTTAAATCAAACTAATAAAAACTAGAAAAGAAAACGAAAACGATAAGTAAACTAAAACTGTACCTTGTGTTCACAAAACTAACTGAAACTAACCAAAATTACGGACAAAATGTCCTTCGTTATTGTTTCTGACAATATTAATGGCCTTCAGGATTTAAATTAATCCGACACATTTTCCCAACCAATTTTACGTCAGTTTTCGGCAGTTGTCAGCGCCATACAGCACCATCATAGTGACATATAGGGACGTGCTTGTTTACTGCACTGACTGGCTGTGCGCTGTGCTGTGACAAAATGTATTGGAGCAATGAATCAGAGCATCTGTAATAGTTTAATTGTATGTGAGTCTGCCATTGATACAGAGTCCAAGTTTCTAGGTATCAAAGCTCATATTATATTATTTTATATAATTTATGTTTATATTATTTTTTTGTTATTTATGCTTATAATATTTATATCAATTTTATATTATTTTCATGTGTTTAAGGCAGCAGCCAACAGTTTAGTATCGGCATTGACTGAGCAGTGAGCACTGTGTTGGACTTGAAAATAAACAGTATGACAAAATATTTACTCTGACCTTTTTGAATCCTGCACCTGGTTAATAAGGTATGAAAAAACTAAAACTAAACTAAAACTAAGCCTAGTTGCAAAATTCAAAACTAAATGAAAACTATAATGCCCGCTCTAAAACTAATTAAAACTAAACTCTAATGGAAAAAAAATGTCAAAACTAACTAAAACTAAACTGACTAATCCAAAACTATCATAACCTTGATCATGGGTAAATAAAGACCATGGCGCTTGGGGTCCTGTAGAAAGATCTATTCAGTCCCATAGGTTATATCATCATGGAACTGGTCACACCAGGATTCATACAGCAATATTTGTTTTATCATTTATTCATTTTTTGTTGTTGTTGCTTTTAGAAAACCTGCTAAATAATGACCAGGAAACAAATCGGTTTGGTGTGGAAAGGGTGTTGAGTGCTAAAGTTTCTCTTTGGACACCACTTTTAATCCCACATTGGGCTGAGTAAAATCAGACACTAGAACAGCAATGCACTGTTTGATTCAATGTTAAACAAATGAAAAAGAGTTAATGAATGTTAATGCTGTACGTCAGGTATGTATGTATGTGTGTGTGTGTGTGTGTGTGTGTGTGTGTGTGTGTGTGTGTGTGTGTGTGTGTGTGTGTATGTGTGTGTGTGTGGTTGGGGGTAGGGTGGAAGCAGGTGAGAAGCTAAGCTGACAAAGATGGAACACTTCACTTACCTTAGATGACGGTTCCATCGTTAATGATGTTACGCACATCCAGGGGGCCAATCTCTCTCCCTCTCTGTGTCCCAAACACACACACACACACACACACACTCACACACACACACACACACACACACACACACACACACACACACACACACACGCTCACACAGTGGTGCACATATGAACTCTAATCTTTATTTTCAAACTATGATCATCTTCTGTTGTACAGAGGAGTGTACTAAAGGAAGTCAGTAGAAGTGGAAAGAAGTGATTCCAAGTCGTACTTAAAAGGGTTATCAGCAGTTATTATTACCAGACTATATATATCAGTGGGGAACCTTCAGGGACTTCTAGGCCTTCAGAGAAGGCCTTAAAAAATCTGGACCAAAAAATATACGTATCATCTCTATATATATGATTTCTCATTTAGTTGAATAAAATACATTTAATACACCATGAAAGTTTTAAAATTAAGTGTACTGCAAAGTTCACTTCAGCAATGAAAGGGTTACTTTCTTGAAACATGTTATCTCTGTCAGAGCCCAGTTTGCTGGCTCGTTTAGTGGTTAGGACTTCACGAAGGCCAGGCTGTGTTTTGGTTTGGAGAGGGACAGGAAAATTGACCAATCGCCCTTCGTGAAGTCCGAACAATGGGCAGAGTGGTGAGAGCGGTGAGAGGAATGGCAGAAGACGAGAACGAAGTTGTGGCTAGCTTGTTAGCATTTTTTCAGCGTGTGCGAGTAAAAATTTCATTTGGTCCTGCTCGTGCGAGTGGATATGTCTTAACACTTCATCTATCACGGGCACTGTAAGGGACACTGTTGTTTGAATTCTCCCTCTCTTTCACTGGCTCAGTCAGTCTCCTCCACCTGAACTCTCCCTGTTCTAAAGAGAGAGCGCTGTCGCGTACACACGCAGCTCGAATGCGCATCACACACCGAAGACAGAAAACTTCACAACGACACAAGTTTCACTATTTTAGAGTCAGCCTTCTCACTATATGATTCACGCTGCTCTATACTCTCCTGATTGAAGAGGATGCTGCGTTAGAGCAGAGCCACGTTAGTTTAACTCACGACATGTCAACACCAAAAAAGAAAGATAGAAAACAGCTAAGGCTCTGATCAACCCTCCCTCAACAAGTGCAGCACAGGTATCTGTCTTCGTCTCTGAGGTCTCCTGCAGCGTCTTTGGATCAAACCAACTAAGAGGGAGGGGGTGGATGGTTTTTGATATAACGCCCAAGTACGGGACTTGATTCACTTTCAAAAAATATCAGCGATCACAGGAGCATACTTTAAGTGGGGGGACAATCAGGAGAAATCACAAGCCAGGAGAACAGCCAGAGAAGGGGTTTAAAAAATGGGAGACTCCCTCCATATTCAGGAGTGTTAGCAGCCTGCCAGGACTCTCGATGGGTAAAAGTAACTAGTTTATGTATGACAGATTGACAAAGATAAAAACTAAATACATTTTCTTCATAATTTTAGGTTATTTAATTAAGTTTTGTAAACTCACTTAATAATTTTAGTCATTGTTTTATGTAAAGCCTCTTTTTTATTTTTAATTTATTTATTCAATGAAAATGTTTTTTTGTTAACTACTTTTTTCCGCGATGATTTCTTTTCTGGGCTGCGAGGGCTGAGGTGAAGGCCCAGCTGTAGTACTCACGGTTCGCCACTGATATATATATATATATATATATATATATATATATATATATATATATATATATACATATATATATATATATATATATATATATATATATATATATATATATATATATATATATATATATATATATATATATAATAAAAGACTGTCAATAATGAGGTGAATTTGAATCAGACTTACCAGCTCTTCATACAAAACGGTCGGAGGTTGGTTTTAAACATAGAACCACTGGAAGCATTTACCATACTCACCTGACCACCTGAGTGTGAAGCCCATACAAGTTAAAATCTGATGATCTAACAAAGGAGAAGAGAGTTTTCTCCACCTTTTTTTTCCCTGAAAAAGAAAAAAAAATCTACAAATAAAGTCTTGACAACAATATATTAAAAAAAAAATAAAACAGCCACAGGAGCAGCAGTAAGGTATCACAGTAAAGCCCCCTTTACATGACAACGTTTCACCCCAAAACACAAAAACATGAGGGACTGAAAATGCTGTAGTAAGCATGCCAGGCCTGTAGGTGGTGCTGTAACTGTCTTGTACAGAAGTGGCTTTTGGTAGATCTCCATGGAAGTAGAGTCTGGCCAATCATTTGGCGTATTGGCGAATGTTAAGTGCAAAAGAGAAGCAACAGATGCAGATGATGGTCAGATGATTGACTGAGCCGAAAAGCAACAATACTTTTGGGTTTGACCCTAAAACTGTTTAAGCAGCCCCAATTTAAAAAAAAGAAAAGAAAGAAAAAAAAAGAAAAAGTTTTTACCAGAGAACAGTTTTAAGGCTAGAATAACTCGATATTCTGAACCATCACATCCTGCAGGCATGAGGATTAGTGAAGTCATCACTTTTCTCTCATCTCTCTGCAGCGCTTACTGGATGTTTTCACTTTATCAGCAGTGTTTTGCTATGAATCGCTTTCAGCATTTTCACACATTTTCTACTAAAGAAATATTTGTTTTTAGTTTATATCCACCACATATATTACCAGAGGCTAATCTAAAAAAAAAAAAAAAAAAAACATTTTAACATGTACACTAGTGTAGCTGTTGCTGAAACAGTGATGTGAATAATGTGAGTTACTGCGATGGTCAACTCCTGGAGACACTGACTAAAGTGTGAAAACTGGTGGAAGAAAGCAGCCGTGACCTTAGCAGCAGCTAGTGCTTAAGTTTTGCAGCCCCTGCTGCAGCTTAAATCTTTCTGCTCTAATTTTAACAGAGCTTGGGCCCCGCCTATAGGTGAAACTGTGTGAGCTGGAAGAGTCACTCCAACTGACAGGAATAAAAATTTCACAGGTCAGTAAACTCACCTGAGCACATGGGCCTTCCTGCAGCCTGAGTGTGGCTGCCGCCAAGTGAAAACAAGAAGTGCGTTTGTGTGATGATGGTGCACACTCTTCCTGTTGAAGTGAAAGGTAAAGGTGACAGCAGTGTCATTTCCTCTCGCTTCAACCTGTGACTCAAGAGAGTCTCCCTCCCCACATGTTTTGTTACACTCAGTCTCACTCTTTTTTTTTTTTAGCTTCCTGTTTCATCTCACCATTTCACTCCCAGCTCTCCTCCTCTTTGATCCCCTCCCATTCCTCCATTTCTTTTATCCCTCACCATGTTCTCAGGTTCAGCTCCTGTTATTACTTTGTGTTTGTTTAACATTTTTTCCCCCACTCATCTCCACCTCTCTGTCTTTCCTGCCTGCTCTTTCTCCTCTTTACGTGAAGCAATCAGTGTGTTCAGACGCCTCCTTCCCTCTTTCCTCTTTTCTCCTCTGCCTCCATTGCCGTGGCCCTCTCTTCCTCACGGATTTCATATTTTCAAAGTCAAATAGCAGTCACTGGCATGCCAAATAGGACCAGAGACTCAGACTCAGGCGGGTCCCCTCTCATGGTTCGCCATCTCACTTCAAATAGAAAAAGAAGAAATAAAACTCAGCCCGAGATGCAGACATGAATGAGAGACAATACAAACAGGATATCAATTTGATCTCTCTGCCTGCCTCCCTCTCTCCTCTCTGCAGAAGGAGACCAGGTGCTGGAGCAAGGAGCTACTTTAATTGTGCAGAGGAGAGAGATGAGAGGGGAATATGAGCAGGGAGGGTGTGTTTTTGGCTTTGTGTGTATGTGTGTGTGAACTTTTGAGAGGCAGCAGCAGATAATTGGAGAGGCACACCTGGACACTGGTCACCTCTCAACCTTGCCCCTCTGCCCTTCAAACCAGCACTATTCACTCCGGATGCATGCTGTGTGTGTGTGTGTGTGTGTGTGTGTGTGTGTGTGTGTGTGTGTGTGTGTGTGTGTGTGTGTGTGTGTGTGTGTGTGTGTGTGTGTGTGTGTGTGTGTGTGTGTGTGTGTATGTGTGTGTGTGTGTGTGTGGTAAACCATCATTGCCCGTCCAGCCAGGGATTGCATTTGTGTGGGGGTAACAGGAGGCTACTCTGTGTGCATGCCCATCCTTACTGACTGCCCATCTTCAGTCTGTGTGTGGGCAAATGTGTGTGTGTGCGTGTGATGTGGTGTGAGCCGTAGGTCATTCAGCCATCTATAAAAGATTCAGGACTGACTGATGACCTGTGCCAGCTAAAAAGCTCTCACTTTTTCAAATAGTTTTCTTTGTGAAACTTTTTTTTGTATTTTATGTTTAACCTTTGCATTAACAAAGAAACACATCAAAAATTCTCTTTCAGTCCTGCACACCATGCCATAGAGAGGCCAGGGACTGCTGCTACAAACAAGCTTCTGTTGGACACAGTCAAACATTTTCGGCCACAATATCAGAAATTGTTTTGGAAATAAATGAAGAAATGACCATGGCATAGAATGATAGATGTGTTGTTATGTGAAAGTCAAACACTGTCACTGAAACACAGCTTGAGTTGTTTTTATTTATTTCGTTTTTTTTCATATAGCTGCTGTGACTCCTCTGGAATTTCACCTCAGGGATAAATAAAGTCTATTCTATTCTATTCTATTCTATTCTATTCTATTCTATTCTATTCTATTCTATTCTATTCTATTCTATTCTAATTACTCACTTTAAACTAAGTATTTTCACCAAAGGTTAAGGAAAAAGCCAGTCGACCAATGCCGCTTGGTTTGTGCCTTGCAGGACAAAAACAGCAATGTGTCAAAATGGGATCTTTCCAGGACCCAAAAAATCAGACAGCAATTCAAAAGACTGAATCTGTGTTTATTGTAGCAAAAGATCTGAGGTAGAGGTTTTGGTGGAGCAGGGCAGGTGGGCCAGAACAGACCTCAACACTGCAAAAAAACTGAAATCTTATCAAGTGTTTTTGTCGTATTTACAGAAAAGATTGTCTTACTGCACTTGATTTGAGCCACATTAAACTTATCTGTCCAGAAAAATGTCTTGTTTCAAGTCATTTAAAGACAAAAATGAGGTCTGACTTGCTTGTAACAAGTTCAAAAAATCTGACAATGGGACAAGAGAAATTTACTAGAAAATTTGCTTGGAATTAGATTAGACATCTTCCTTTAAGTAATTATATCCTTGTTCCATTGGCAGATTTTTTGAACCTGTAACAAGCAAGGCAGACCTCATTTTTGTCTTTAAATGACTTGAAACAAGACATTTTAGTGATCTAGTCATGGGGAAGTGTCTCGTATTAAGTCTAAAAAGAATTTTCTACTAAAAATAAGACAAAAACACTTGATAAGATTTCCGTTTTTTTTTACAGTGAATCCGGGGTGAGGCAAGATCCTGTGACAAAAAAATGAAAATCAGGAATCAGCAACAGAGTAGATCTTAGAAGAAGGCAAAAAGTTTCTTCGGAAAAAAGTCTATGACCGGAGCTTTTACCACGAGTAGCACTGAACACTCAGGCGAAGACTGGTTGAGGAGCTGGGGTTTATATACTGCAGGAGCTTGATAGGTGGATGAGTTGCAGGTGTGGAGGAGACCGGCAACCAGAGAGTGCGGGGAAAGCCACGCCCTGACAGACAGACAGAACAAGGGAAAAAACATCACAAACACAAGGGAGTGAGGGAGGAACCATGAAACGATAGCTGTGTCCCAATTCAGGGGCTGTAGCCTACGGAGGCTGTAGCCTACGGAGGCTGTAGCCTACGGAGGCTGTAGCCTACGGAGGCTGTAGCCTTCGGAGGACCCGGCCTTTGTAGCCTGCGTTGACCGCAAAGGCCCAACTGAATTGAGACGGTCTGGTCTACGAAGCATTTCAGCTCGACATCACCCTCGACATCACACAGCGCCGCCCTTACCTGTCAGGCTTACATTACTTTTAAACACGTAAACCATATATCATATAATTCAACCCCTTTTAAAATCAATACAACAAAGTTCAAGTATCTGGGAGTCTGGATAACGCACAACCACAAAGATCTTTATAAAGCTAACTTTCTGCCCCTGATAGAACAATTGAAACAGGACATTAAACGTTGGGATCAACTGCCCCTCTCATTAATGGGGAGGATTAACGCAGTTAAGATGAATATATTGCCTAAGTTCCTTTATCTATTTCAGAGTCTCCCTGTATTCCTTACCAAACATTTCTTTACCTTCATGGATGGTCTCTTATCAGATTTCATATGGAATAAAAAAAAGTCTCGCATACAGAAATCTATACTGCAAAGGCCACGTTCTCAAGGTGGCCTCGCACTCCCCAATTTTCTTTACTATTATTGGGCATCACATATTAGGGTTCTGGTGTATTGGATGAAAGATCTGAATATTTCTGATGCACCCAGATGGCTAACCTTGGAGACTACATCCTGTAGACACACCTCCCTGCCAGCTCTATTGTGCTCTGAACTCCCATTGGTCAAAGCGCTTTCTTATTTTACTAATAACCCCATTGTGGCACAGTCAGTAAGAATCTGGAACCAGTTTCGTAAATCATATGCTCTGTATAATCTTTCTATCCTTGCCCCGATAGTCAAAAATCACATGTTTGCCCCATCTTTGTCAGGAGCCTTTAACATCTGGCTTAGTAATGGAATTTCATCTCTTCAGGATCTCTTTGTAGACTGTACTTTTGCATCTTTTGAGCAATTAAGAAGTAAATTTGGTATCCCTCAATCTCATTTCTATAGATATTTACAATTGCGGAGCTTTGTTGCCTCATACATTGATGGTTTTCCCCAATATTCTTCAGCACCCTTGTTAGATTCAATTTTTACACTAAGAACAGACTTCAAACAGGTGATTGGTAAAGTTTATGACCTTCTCAATCATCATAATTCAGCAAATTTGATTGAACTTAAGAACAAGTGGGAAGGGGAACTAAACGAGCAGATCTCAGAAGAAACTTGGTCAAAAATTATACAAAGAATTTACACATCCTCCATCTGCCAAAGACATGTTGCTGTTCAATTTAAAATTGTCCATAGACTCCATTGGTCAAAGGTCAGATTGTCTAAAATCAGGCCAGACCTAGACCCGACATGTGACAGGTGTAAAGAAGCCCAAGCAGGTTTACTCCACATGTTTTGGGCCTGCCCAAGACTTCGTCCATTTTGGAAGTCCATCTTTGATACTTTTTCCAAAATATTAGGAGTGCCAGTAGATCCATCCCCTCTCACTGCCTTATTTGGTGTCATGCCACAGGGTGTGCATCTAAATAACTCTAAAAATAATATGCTAGCCTTTTGTACTTTGATGGCCAGGCGCCTTATACTGTTCCAGTGGAAAGACCCTCTTCCTCCTAAATATTCTCACTGTATTAAAGAAATTATGAAATACGTCAAGCTTGAGAAGATAAGACACTCCCTTAAAGGGTCTGTTTCACAATTTTATGAAACCTGGAAGCCTTTCTTGATATTTGTTGAGAAGTTAGGAGCAGAGAGCATAATCCCATAATATATTATACATCTTTCTGTGTTAGCCGGTGCTAGTGTAGGATGACTGATTACTATAGTACAATACTTGTCCAGTGGGTGGGTTGATGGGTGGGCTTTTTCTTTTCCTCTTTTTTTTAATTTTTTTATTTCTCTTTTTGATAGTCTGTATATATGGTTTTCTATATACTTTTTTTTCCTGTTTGTTTTGTAAATTGTAAAACTTTCAATAAATAGACCTTGATTAAAAAAAAAAAAAAAAACACGTAAACCAAAACCTAACATTTAAAACAGGATAATTTTTACTATCTTTTTATTACTTTGAGATATTATTATTATTATTATTATTATTATTATTATTATTATTATTATTATTATTATCATCATCATCATTATTATTATCCCTATTGATAGAGTATAGAACCACCATTTACATGGGAGTAAGGCAACAATGTACATTTTCAACATTTGATCAAGTGCTGGGGGGATGATAAATAAAAAAGTATAAAATACAAGCTGCTGAAATGATTTAATGTCTTTTTTGAATTCCCAGTAAAAAAATAAAAAATAAATAAATAAATAAAAAAACACCAAGTAAGTTTTTTTCCCAAGCGAATTTACATCTATGAACATATTTTTATATAACAATGAGAAGATTTATAAAGAACTGTTTTTACATTAAGTATATTACTTGAAAAGAGCCCAAACAACACATTTTCACACAGAAAAAAAAAACATTCTTTAACGTTTTAGAAACAGAATCATATAGTTGTTGCCAGAAATCTTTTATATCTGGATATAACAGGAGTCTTTTTGGAGTTCGGCCGTGTCCATCATGTTCGGCATTCATGCGCAATGAATCTTGGGATATGTGGGGCTATGAAGGATTCACCGAACCTGTCCTTCGCGGCCCCTGAAACGGAGGACAGATTCGTTGGCCGCATTTGGAGGAGCCTCCGTATTGGGACAGCCTCTGACGCATCACTGTGACGTAATCGGTCTTCAAATCCAGCCTCCGTAGGCTGCAGCCCCTGAATTGGGACACAGCTAATGTACCAGGAACAGTCCTGTTAATGGTTAAAACTTCTCAATACTTAATTAGAGAAAAGATATTTTCTTTAAAGGCCTGTGAGGTAGTTGCTAACCTTTCATGGGAAAAAAGTCCACACCTACCCACTAACCTTGCACGCAAAATCCAGTTTTGTTGAGTAAACCCTGTTCTTGTTTACAGCATGACTTTAAATGCCTGTTATTCTCCTGAGCTGAATTCAAACAGAAGGCATTGTGGGATGGAAGTGGTGATGTATCACGACAGTCATTAAAGCTCAACAATGGCTTCATCTCCATCTTCACTCCCACCTGCCTGTGAATTTCAGTGTCTTTAAATCCTGCAGTGTTGGCCCCTAGCTTTAACCTTATTACCCTGAGTACCCAGGAGACATGTAATGAAACAGTTCCCTCATTCAGGAGGTCAATTTGCTCGCATTCCTTTATGAAGTCTAAAGTCTCCTTCATCCCATCGGCATACCTGCCTGTCTGATCCTCCTCTTCCCTGGCTTTCCTTTAATTAGCCCATGAACTCATGACTGTGTGCGTGTAAGAGAGTAATAGAGAAAGGATTCCTGTCGCACTCTGAATTCATTGATTTCAGGTTTGATCTATCAGAAGCAATATTCCCTCTTTCTACATCTACTTCATAAAAAACAGCCTTGATGGTTTGACTGTTTCCAATGCTGACAGATCACTGCTTTGGTTTAATGCCTCTGAAACAAGAACATCAAGCATTAGCAATTTTACCAGATGCACACATGGAGCATTGTGGGCCCTGAGCTGTCATCAGATTCTATTTGACTGTCAAGGAATCAAAACAGATCAAATGCAGTAACTCAAAGCAATGCTAAAAAAGCCTTTTCACCTGGCAACCTGAAACAGTTTGTTCCTCGGCAGCATGCTATGAAATCACAGTTTCAATCTGTTACATCACAATCAACGTGTTTGCCCCTCAGGTAAATTATCAATCAGCGATCAAATAAATTATATACAGAGTATTCACTCTAGAAATGTTATAATCTGAAATGTCATCTGAAAATATTCTCACAGAAATGAATGTTTCTGTCTTCAACAGCTCAACACCTGTCTGATACTCATGTGTGATTCATCCTCACAAACCTGAAGCGAGAGTAATTAATTCCTGTGGGGAAGGTTAAAACTGGTGAAAAAAGGGGAAAAAAATCCATGAGAGCACTTACACAGAGAGAGCAAGAAAGAAAATGGGAATATGAACTTGTATAACTGTTGGGTTGAGCCTCTGGGAGTTTACCCTCAAATAGTAAAAAAAATGTATATTTTAAAAACAAAGTCAGGAGTCAGATTTAATGTCAGACAAAACTGGATTGACATACTTTCTTTATTATTGAAACCTATTTAAAAAACAGGTAACGTTGCTGTTACTATTAATTGACATCTGCCTAACCCTGCCTTACCAAAGTGTATTGTTAGAAGCCACTGGGTGATTTAAGGAAGGTTCCGGTAGTCAGGGACAGGGTTCAAGAAGAGTACACCACATCGGGTAAAGGGTCTATGAAAAGACTGAACTGTGTTTGTATTGGGACGGGTATCAAAAACAGGTTTCTGCGAAGAATCAAAAAAATGTTTAAATCCATTGACATCGATATTGTTAGGGTTAACCCTAATCCTAACCCTGACCTAACCCTAACTCTTTATGCTTGATGATTCCTTTAATGAATTTTATGCCAGAGCTGCTGAAGCTGTTGGACCTTAAAGTGATATTCTGGGATGGAACAAGTTGGGTCCTATCACAAGGTTTAGGGCAGAAATTACCCCTACAGCAGTGTTTTTGTGCAGCAGAAGCCCAGAGCGCTCGCACCAAACACCCCCTCCCTGCTCCTCTGCTGGTTTCCTCTGCACTCAGACGGGGCCAATTTTTACTTGACCAAAAACACAAATAAACGGACTCCCACCGAAAAAATCTGATATCAGTCTGCATTCACGCTTTATTTAGAGAATTTTCAGCGCGTTACTTTCACACAAAAAACACAGCTAAATAAGGCTCTAGTTCTCATCGTGTCTCTTCGTCCTGGCAGACTACCTGCGTTTGTTTATATCTGGCACGCCGTGCGCGGACTGATACACTAAGCGGCGAGCACCTCGTAGCCAGCTGTGGCTCTGCAGCAGAGGTAGCGCCATTTTACGACACGATGAGAACTAGAGCCTTATTTAGCGGTGTTTTTGTGTGAAAGTAACGTGCCAAAAATTCTCTGAATAAAGCGTGAATGCAGACTGATTATTTGTGTTTTTGGTCAAGTAAAACTTGGCCCCGTCTGAGTGCAGAGGAAACCGGCAGAGGAGCTGCACAAAAACACTGCTGTAGGGGTAATTTCTGCCCTAAACCTTGTGATAGGACCCAACTTGTTCCATCCCAGAGTATCACTTTAAGTCAGCTAGCCTGCTGCAGCTAGCTTAGTAGTTAGAAAACTGTTTCCCAAGACAACTCTGGTTCAGGATTTTCAGCTTAAAGGTTTACTGAAGGGGGCTGCACGGTGGCGCAACGGTTAGCACTGCAGCCTCACAGCAAGAAGGTCACTGGTTTGATTCCGGTGAGCCTTTCTGTGTGGAGTTTGCATGTTCGCCCCGTGCATGTGTGGGTTCTCTCTGGGTACTCCAGCTTCCTCCCACAGTCCAAAAACATGCTGATCAGGTTAATTGGTCACTCGAAATTGTCCGTAGGTGTGAGTGTGTGCGTGAATGGTTGTCTGTCTATTTGTCAGCCCTGTGATTGGCTGGCGACCAGTCCAGGGTGTACCCGCCTCTCACCCAATGACAGCTGGGATAGGCCCCAGCCCACAACCCTGAACAGGATAAGCGGTATAGAAAATGAATGAATGAGTTTTACTGGAGTACTGAACACATAACTGTGATTACATACCTTCAACATGGCAATAGCTTGATACACAAGTATGGGGAAACTGCATTGATATGCTAGCAGTTAGCATACATTGGTATAACTTTGGTTTAACTCAAAAACTAACATTTGACATTGATGAAACTGACTTAGTTTCCTGCGGCTTTACAGACATACGTTTGCACAACTGGAAGCTATCTTGCCAAATTAGCAGCCTAGCTGGCTAGCTAGGGCTGACACACTCTTTGCTGCAACTGTAAGGAAGCCAATGACAACGTACAATGGCAGTGCTGTGTTTGCTGTGCAAAGACTGACTTCCCATCCCATCTCTACTGATCTACAAATGATCATTGATATAACTGATTTGATGATGTATGTTTATTTTGTTGCTGCTTAAGTTCAAATCGTAAAGTTGTCTTTAATTACAGACTAACTCTGTTTAATAACTTTCTACTCCCTTTACTGTTTTCCTGTGACACTTTCTTGTAAATGAGAGGTGTAATTTAAAAGTAATTAATGAAACATACTTATTACCCAATATCACCGTCCTTCAGTTGTGATGGACAAATTAACAGAGACTGAAGAAGCAACCAAAACTTCTAAAGCCTAATTGCGTTTTCTCTTTCTCTTGAGATCAAACTACTAATTCCATGAAGGAGGGAAAAATCTGTGCTTCTTAAAATAAAATAATGTTTGCACGGGTGACCTGGGTGACACAACCTGAAGACTCACATGCAAAGCTTTCTCATAATGAAAAGTGTGTTGATTGGGAGGTCAGTATTCAAAGGAATGACAATCACTGTCTTAATCACCCAAGCATCAACGAGACATGTAATCAATGCAGAGGAGGGAGGGGTTTGGAGAAAGAACAAATGAGCTTTTAATGATGCTGTGGACCCCTCAGAGAGGAACAAACAGAGAGAGCAAATTACAATAATCAAACACCTGATTCTGTTGCTACCATACGCCCACCTGTTCCCACCTGCATCCTGTTCCTCTTCTCCAAAAAATATGATCTTTCTCTCCTCCTTTCTGCTCCTCTCTGTCCACTCCTCCTTGCTGAATCTGTTTCTTGTCTGTGCGTGAAGAACAAAGAAGGACGATGTCCAGCGGGTGATGAGAGGGCTGCCCAGGATCAGCGTGGTATTTGGGTGTGATATTTCCATCTCCGCCTTAAATGTCTGGTGTCAACCAATTCATTACCCTGCACCCAGAGACAGAGTGAGCAAAAGGCTATAGAGAAATATGAGTCTGCAAGGAGGAGCATGAAAGAGAAAGGGCGATTGTCTTAAAATCTCAGATCGAGTTTTCTTTAAGTGATCAGACACATGCTACAAGACCTGCCACAGAAATTGATGCCTCCTTGTTCAAGAATCCCCGACCTTTACTACAGGCCTGGGCAATAAAAGGATAAAGATATATATCGCAAAATAACTTTTCCTTGATAGAAATAGTAAACATGGTCGATAGAATTTTGTTAGAATTAATTTATTAATGTTTTGACAGATGTGCTTCGGGCACCGGTTGTAGCCTTGTGAAATTTTGATCAAGTATCGTAATTCTTTTGTTTGTACTCAAAGGATTGTGAGGCAGCGTAGGAAATTCAAAATGAGTGACTATGACAGTGACGATGAAGTTACATTCACTTTGGAACCAAAAGGATACCTGTATGAACCGGAGCACACAGAAGAAGAGCTGCTACAGATGGCGACTGAAAGGAATACAGAGGAAACATCCGCGGACACTGGACATCAAGATAGAGTCAGAAATGCTCAGTGGTGTAAATGTCTGAGCTGTGACTCAATGCCCACAGATGCTGAGTGTTACTGCTGTCACGAGTGGAACTTGGTTACAGACACTCTTCAGGATTTGTCTGAGGACACTGCTGGCTCTCAAGCTGTCTGTATAACTCATCACACAGATTTCCCTGCTTTTCTAAATTCTGGAGTGTCCTGTAACAGCAACTTTCAGTCGCCATCTGTAGCAGCTCCTCTTCTGTGTAGCTACTCCGGTTCATACAGGTATCCTTTTGGTTCCGAAGTGAATGGAACTTCATCGTCGCTGTCATAGTCACTCATTTTGAATTTCCTACGCTGCCTCACAATCCTTAGAGTACAAACAAAAGAATTACGATACTTGATCAAACTTACACGAGGCTACAACCGGTGCCCGAAGCATAGCTTGATTACATTCCCTACAGCTGAAAGGAGGAGGGGGGGCGGAGCGCACTAGCGCTGCGCGGAAGGACACATGACCAGTTAGTTAGGTCCAGATGAATGTTTATGTTTCCGAAGACTTAATGCACTTAAAAAAATATTTTATGTAGCGTATTCTTAAACTGTGGTATTACTTTTTGATTTTAGTTCTTGTAGGCAGAGAAAATATCCTTTGAATTTGGTACGGTCTTTCCCTGTTAGCGCCTATTTCCTCATCACAATCGATTACACTTTGTGTCTTACTGAGGGAGAGGAGACAACTTTCTACTGTATCTAATGTCCTTAGTGGTCACATAGAGCTATTACAACCCCACTCCAAAAAAACTGAACTATCCCTTTAAGGGCTTGCAGAGTGATTTATCAAACTTGAAACTGTTAGCAGCTAATTAGCCTTCAGCTCGGGCTGTATCACTCTCCCATTTAGCTTTCATCTGCTCTTCTGTCTATTTTTTGTCTGACAGTTTGGCTCCTGTGTCCACCATCACTACAAAATTAGTCAAAGAAAAAGTTTTCAGTCGAGAAAAACACAGATCACTGTGTTTTATGTCTTCTCACTACTAAACTTCATCAGCCAGTGGGGTGTTGTCTCACAGACCTAGACGTGCCGTAAATCAATCCGGTCCGTGATGACCCGAGCTGGAAGCTAAGAAGTAAAATTAAAATAACCGGTTACCAGCAATATTGGCACTTATAATGTCATTTCAAAGTGTGGATCGTGGTCAGGCATAAATCTAGAAGGGAGACTTTTTCAAGATCACTTTCAAACTCCTCACAACCCCTGTCTCTTAAGGAAGTCACTTCAATTTGGACACAAACCTCCTGTTGGTGTGACTGTTATCAATCTTGTAAAGCCCATGTGGTGGGACTGGATTCAGCTTTCCTTCATCCCTGAGCCACTGTTCTACTATCTGCATAAAACCTTCTGTCCCAGTATGAATCACTGTGAATGACTGAGTGTCAAACTGAGAGGAAACTTTCAAATTTGACTCAAATTGCATGACCTCCTGTGTTCTGAAGTTAATCTAACCATAGAGAGCTACCTGCTGCTTCTTCGTTGGCTCATCATGCGTCTCTTATGAATATACTGTCAGTGGAAATGCATTACACTAAAGCACTACATGTTGTTGTATTGTGGCATTGCACCACCTTTTTAAAACTGTATTTCAATGCTTTGTTGGGTTGTGCCTTTTTTTTTTTTTTTTAACTAAAAGACAAACAACAACACTCTTGTCCAGTCTGTTTAAAGACAGTATTGGCTCTTATCAGTTGCAGGAGTGGTAATCAGATCTCTGAGCTCCTGTGACCCACCCCCTGCTCATGAGTGAGAGGCAGTGACTGCAGAGAGACGAGGGAGAGAAGATTTGAGAAGATGACACAGTGGTAGCCAGAATTATCAGACTGAAAAACTTAGAACACTGGGAAGAAGATGGAGTCCACTTTTTAACATACTTTTATAATTTATCAGTGAGAGGTACAGTCAAACATTGGGTTCATACAGTTAAATCACTTATAACATGCGGGCTAAGACAGACGGTGTCAAATCTGAGTATATGTTTTCTAGTTCAGCAAAAGTAGAACAACAAAAAGAAGACGTCAAAACTCCATTGGTCCCATGTTTAATAGCATCTCTTATGGATCAAAAGAACATTTTAATTTTTGGCAAGGTTTTGATTATTTGTCCTTGTAAACAAAACAAGGTGATGTATAGTAATTAATAATAATAAAAAAAAAGCTAATCAAAATATGTTGTCCAGTTTTTAAAAATCTCTACCTTGAAAAAGTTAATCAAGAAAACAAAACAAAAACCCTTCCTTTTTCAGTGAAATTTAATTCCAACTAGGGGCAGCCTCAAGGCCAAATGGAAAGACAAAAGGTTTCAGATATATACACACACTATTGGTGGGTGGAGGTCTCAGGCCTAGACTTGTGAGTAGACCATGTTCACAGATTCTACAGATTAAATTTATTTTCGGAGGACAGCAACAAGAATTTTCCTAAGATTTTTTTGAAGTGCCCATCTCTCCCTCATGACCATGATCATAATCATCATCATCATCTTCTTCTTCTTCTTTTTCTTCGTCTGTTTGACCATTGCTCACCCTCATACTGTGTTGTACAGATTACTCTTCTCCATTCAACCCCTAGAGTCCCTTCTAACCTTTAAGATTAAACTAAAGACCCAGCTCTTTCCTGGAACACTTATCCTCTTAAAGGGATAGTTCAGTTTTTTTGAAGTGGGGTTGTATGAGCTCCATGTGACCACTAAGGACATTATATACAGTAGAAAGTTGTCTCCTCTCCCTCAGTAAGACACAAACTGTAATCGATGGTGACGAGCCTTGTGTAAGTTTGATCAAGTATTGTAATTCTTTTGTTTGTACTCTAAGGATTGTGAGGCAGCATAGGAAATTCAAAATGAGTGACTATGACAGCGACGATGAAGTTCCGTTCACTTTGGAACCAAAAGGATACCTGTATGAACCGGAGCACACAGATAAGGAGCTGCTACAGATGGCGACTGAAAGGAATACAGAGGAAACATCCAGGGACACTGGACATCAAGATAGAGTCGGAAATACTCAGTGGTGTAAATGTCTGAGCTGTGACTCAATGCCCACAGATGCTGAGTGTTACTGCTGTCACGAGTGGAACTTGGTTACAGACACTCTTCAGGATTTGTCTGAGGACACTGCTGGCACTCAAGACGTCTGTATAACTCATCACACAGATTTCCCTGCTCTTCTAAATTCTGGAGTGTCCTGTAACAGCAACAACAACAACAACAACAACAGTCATTGCAGCAGTAACACTCAGCATCTTGATGTCCAGTATTGGCGGATGTTTCCTCTGTATTCCTTTTAGTCGCCATCTGTAGCAGCTCTTCTTCTGTGTGCTCCGGTTCATACAGGTATCCTTTTGGTTCCAAAGTGAATGGAACTTCATCGTCGCTGTCATAGTCACTCATTTTGAATTTCCTACACTGCCTCACAATCCTTAGAGTACAAACATAAGAAGTACGATACTTGATCAAACTTACACAAGGCTACAACCAGCGCCCGAAGCATAGCTTGTTTATATTCCCTACAGCTGAAAGGAGGAGGGGGGACGGAGCGCACTTGCGTTAAGCGGAAGGACACGACAGCCACCATCTTTGACCATTAAAGGCTTTCTTCAAAGAGCAGTCGCTGACTTCACTGAGGTGATGACCATGTAATTTACTAAATAATTGATAAACCAAATCAAGGCTGAATATCAGTATTCTATAATTAAAAGGAGACAGATGTGCGTCTGACGACACCCCTTACCAACACACTCCCTGGGAATTGTTATATTGACAAGGGGGCAGTGTATCTCTTCTTTCCTTGCATCAGCTCTAAATGGATAAGCTGTACTTTCAGCTATTTAGTTAGGTAAACTTCTCAGGTACAGTCTTTACAGTCTCAATATGACATGTAAATCCCAGCAGTGGGTGGCAGAGTCAGGGACAGGAGGAAGAGAAGGGAGAGGGAAGAGAGTGAGACAAAGAAAAAAAAGGCAATGAGAGGGAGAGAAGTTGTCATGCATTCCTCATCTGTTTTTAATAAAACCCCATCTTCCTCTGGGACTCACTGCACCAGTAATCACCCCTCTTTATTGTTCTGCCTTCACTTTTCCTCTCAACTTTCACACTCATGTGACTTGAAACAATCTAAGTCCTTATTTGATGAGGATGGCCAGACAAGCAGATAGAATTTGCACAAAGTCAAGTCAAGCAGTTAACCCCTTAATGTCTGAGTTTATTAACAATTATAAGAATAGAATGTTTTTATGTGTTTTTGCATTCTTACAGATGGTAAACTAAGTAGAGATAGTAAATTTGAGTATAGTACACACAATGTTTATAACTAGGTTATATTATATTTATAGACATGAGAAGTTCATCCCCTGACCAATATATTGTGACATAGTTAATCTGATATGATCTCTGGTGTCTGTAGAATATAAATCAATGGGTAATAATAAGATACAAAGGTGCAATGAATAAACCTTACCCAAACAAACAAACAAGAAAAAAGAAAGAAAGAAAAAACATACTGAGTTGTTTGTAACTTGACTAATGTTGGACACTATTTTACAGAAATGTCTACAATTAAATGTTTTGATTTCAGTTTTCAAAACGTCCTGCAGGATAATTTGAGGTGTTTCTCATTTTACATGACAGCGCAGACACTGATGAAAACATCGTTAACATGGCTGGTAGGTAGTTGAATGTGTAGTTAGACAGTCATGTATAGACCATTGAAGAACACTGTGGGCTCTAATTTTGGTAATTTTACTGTCAGCAGTGATTGTTTTTCTAACTCAGTCGTTCAGAGGATATTAAGATGGCGAGCTTGCCCAATCAGAGGCACAGCTCAGGGTCATGTGACCGACAGGTGCCCTATATCTATATGCAAAGCCCTTGCCACTACCAATATGGGCGCTATAGCCGATATGCTTCATTATCCGCTTCAGACACAGACGGGTGACGTCGGGAAGACTACGTCCATGTTTTATGCAGTCAATGACTAAAACACATTTGTGTTCAGGAATGAAAGTACTGACTGTGACTGTGAGTGCACATACTGATGGGTTAACAATTACAGAAACACAAATATTTTGGTAATCAGCAATTCCCTGTTAATGTAAGGCAGTGCTTGCAACACTGTAGGATGGATGGTGGTCTAATATATTTGTTAGCTCTGTATATGAAGAACAATTGCCATGCACGGTTAAAGTTCAATCTCATACACATGTGGACAGGGCTACTGATCCCTGGATATCGAAGACAGAAAGAAAGCAGACAACTGTTTACTGTAACTGTAAATCTTTTATTTTATATATAGTTATATATGTTTAACTCTACTGTATGCCCAGGCCCCTGCCAAAGGCCGCCATAAAGTAGTGTTTCACTACCCAGTCTGATTATGGAGGTGTGTCCTGGTGGGAAAGTGACAGCACCATACACCCTCTGTTTGTAACCCAGCTTATTCATGGGTGTGCACTGTGAGGTTAACGCTATTTTTTCTGATTCTCTGTTTATGTGGAGCTCTTGGTTTTACCTTAATGCTGTACGAAAGGTGTTGCACAAACATTGCAGTGTCAGTAATTATTCCAGGGACCATGTCATCGATATTTATGCTAATTTATCACTAAGTTATCACAGAGATCTACCGTGTTAAAGGACAGGGACAAGGTAGATGCCAAAGTGTCCCTGCTAATGACTTAAATGAGTTACATTCAAGGACATGATGCTGTCAGTGAGACAAACAGAGAATACATTAAGCTACGAGGTGATGTTCACTGTCTGGTGTAAAGAAGGATGCTCACCTGCAGGAAGACCCTGAGGCGGCTGTCAGAGAGCAGTCATTTTTCACTGCCAGGAAGGTGTGCTGAAAACAAAAAAAGTTAAAATGTTGCGAGAACTTTCAGAAAAGTGTGACCAAGTTAGGACTGGTGAGGGACTTCTGGTGTTACAATTACCAACAACCCCACCTTAGGACTTTCACTTAAAGAGTATTACATTTTGTCCACAACCTATGACCCTTCAACAGAGGGTTTCCCCTTTAAAGATAACACAGGTAAGTGCACACATGAATACAGAAGCAGTGTTAGAAAAATATAAATACAATCTTTATTTTCTTTGTCACAATATAAAAATATGTTTCTTTATTCAATAAATAATGTACTTAAGCATGGCATGGTTTGCCAGTGTGACCGCAACCTTAAATCACTGTTATTGATGAGTTGGTGAGGGGCTTTGACCAGTCGGAATCAGGTATTTGACACAGTTGGATAATCAGCAAGAATTAAAAAAAAAAAGTGTTTTCAGACTTCACAATTAAAAACATACATAGCATTCAAAATCCATTTTGTGAAAAGTAAAAGTTCCAGTTTGACTGACATACAACCATCATCATAACAAACCTTCTCCTCATACATCTTATGCAAAGGTACATTTTCTACATGAGTTGGAAAATTGAAAAAAGACAAAAAAAAATCAAATAGAAATTACACCAAAATGCATTGGGCAGAGCAAATAATGCACAAATAATCTCTATCGGTGTTCTCTGCTTGTTTAACTTCTTGTCAGTAATCTCTTGGTGGCTGAGTTCGGTAACACTCACTAATGTCCATCTGTTATGTTGAGCCCCCTGCAAAAGGTACACCTACCCCAAAACCAGCTTTACTACCAAGAGTCAGGAATGAAGAGGAGTAATTGTGCTCAGGTTAGCAAATACTTGTTGCAAACTGCTGCATCCCCTCTTTCTGTTTCTCATCCTCTGTCCTCTGACACTCTCTCCACTCACTCTCTGTCTCTCCTGTGGTATGAAAACTTTATTGGATGCTGGGTGAGTCCTTGAGGGGGGAACACTTTAAATGTCTCTGCAATTATACTCCTAATAATGGCTTCACACACACACACATGCACACACACACACACACACACACACACACACACACACACACACACACACACACACACACACACACACACACACACACACACACACACACACACACACACACACACACACACTGAGACACGTGCCCAGCCCCGGGCTGACAGTGACACAAAGGAAGTGGAAGTTACTCTGTCAGTCAGTAAGGCTATTAATCTCTGTCACCTGAAGCTGTGTGTGCAAATGAGAGCGAACCAGAGCCAACATTTGGCAGGAAACAGCTGTGTGTGTGAGTGCGTTTGTGTCCTGACCTGGATGACCAGTAGCTGGACAGCAGCAGGGAGCGGTTTAGTCAGCATGACACCTCAGATTGAACTCCCAACCTTTGTTTATCAGTAAGAAAGACAATCGTTGTCTGTCTGTACGGGATGGCTAGGGAGAATTTTTGAGAGCACTCAGCGAGACATGACCAGTGATCTACTTTGAAAAGAGATCCAGCTGCTTTAACATGGATCGTAACAAAAGTAAATATATGAAAGATTAATTCACAAACTGGATCAGGAAAGGTTAAAGTCTTGTCTTTGTGTTATCAATGATTGCAGGAAAAATGTTGGTCATCAAACAGGGCTTATTACGCACCCTGTGGTACAATGCTAAAGCTTAGCTCTGACATTCACACGTTCATAGCCCCATTTGGTCAGTTTATTTATTTTTTCCCACAAAGGGGAGCCTTCTAACCTGGCTTTCTCAGACACATTTCCAACAAGAGTTCTCCATCAAAGTTCATTAATTGTCACTCATTGTGTGTATCTTTGTTTGGACCCCCTTGTCAATGAGGCAATTCATCTTAAGGCGCTTTCCTTTCAAGAAATACATAGAAATTGAAATATGATCACAGCAGCAGATAGGAATCTCTAAAACTGTTAACAGTTCCATTTTTTTCAATCCTTATGTAGAGCCCAACAGCCAACTCATACCAGATCCTTGTCCAGTCTGACTCCACACAGTTACTGTCGGGTTGCGTCTCAGTCCTTCGGAGCAGATTGTGGCAACTACCACTTTTGCTGGTTGCTGAAGTAACAACTAGGGCTGTCATTTTAACGCATTAATTAGATTAATTAATTACACTGCAAATTAACGCGTTATAAAAATTAACACAGATTAATCTGGATCCCAAACCCGCAGGGCGTTCAAAGACGCACTTATTTTCAAATGTCTGGCATTTACAAACCGTTTGTCCTACATGGAAAAAGTGGTGTTCTCGTTAGATTTTCACATTTCCGACGGTCCCTGAATGTATCACACCTGATGTCAGCAACATGCTTTGAACCGGGGGAAAAGAGAGCGCTGTTAAGGGGACTGCCATCCACGTCTCGTTTATTCACACGTCCTTTTTGAAAATCTACAGAAAATCAACCGTTAGCTCTAGCTCAATTCTGTAAAAAACAGATAATTCTACACTCTTTACTGCATCAAACAAGTCCTGAATTATCGATATATGTCATGTATTTAAATCTAAAGAATTCTTTGAAAATTTCCTTCCATCTTCCTGGTGTCATGTTTCAGCTTGGGGCTGCTCTGCACCAATCAGCAACAGTTTGTGTGTTCAGAGCATGTTAAACTGAAAATACTTCACTTTTCTTTGATCCAAGACTTGAAAAAAGTGTTTTGTACATAGTTCCTCACAGTTTTTAGCCTTTAGCCCTGGTTCTCCTGACCTCATAGAAGTATAGAAGTTCATATTGCAGTGAAAATTGAGTCCACATTGAGTAAAAATGTGAACAGAAGCAAAAACCGTCCTAAAAATCAAATCAGCTTATCTTAGGTGCAGGACTGTGTAGATATTGTAAAGACAGAACCATAACACTTTTTTCATGTGTTCCTTATGCCTCAGGGTACCTAAAAATGTGTTGTATATATTCCAACCTTATTTTTAAATGTTTTTTAATGTCTTTTAATGTAATTTTAAGGTCCTGGAATTCAAATTCTTTATTTTGGGACCTTAAGCAGATATGAGATTAAAATGCAATTAATTAGATTAATTAATTACAAATCCTGTAATTGATTAGATTAATTTTTTAAATCGCCTGACAGCACTAGTATCAACAAATCAATTTAAACAGAGTTAACAGGTTTGAAGTTCTTTTGAGCCCAATAAAGACCCCATAAATGAGGAGAAGTTCATCATTGGAGTAGCAAGTGCAAGAAACCCTCTGTTTTATGACTGCAGTTGTCCTGTGATTTGGCTCCATGCTGCATCCTGACATGTCAGCCGGTGTGAGATGGATCGGAAACAGATCAGGTGTGAGTCTTAAAGACAAAGTACTGAGCCTTTGTGGGCTTTAATGATGCTATTTAGCATGATTTTTGTCATTTGATGTGTTTGCACTTGTGTATTTGTTGTGGACTATTGTACCTGCCCTTGCAATCACCAAAAAACAGAACCATAGTCTGGAAAAACAGGCCTGGCTCCCAAGTTTTTGTTTTTTTTCTATCAGCCAGTCTGTCAGTCTGATTGGACTGCAGCTCTGTCCATCTGTGTGTCTGTCTGTTTGTCTGTCTGTCTGTCATATAGATTATGATGTAGGGCAGTTAATAGGAGCAGTCTGTGGGCTCAAACCAATGTCAGTGTTCCTGTCATGTGTCCTCAACTCCACTTTTCATCTCCAGTAATTCAGCTGCCTCATCATCTCATCAGTGATTCCCTCTGCAGTGGACTGTTTACAGCCACAAGGCGCCATAATCACATTCTTATGTTCAGTGAGAGTAAGCAGGAATCTGAAAATGTGTGCTTGTGTGTGTGACTGCAGTAACTTTGAAGCAGCCCTAATGAATGTCCAGATATCAGCTCCCACTCTAGGAGCATAAACAAATATGCTGCATTGGGAGAAATCTGCAAGAACTTTCCAAAGCTGGAAATGGTTGACCTCTTGAACTCTGAAAATCATGGGCATGTGTTTAATTAATATCCTATAGAATTAAATAAAACAAAACAAAACAGTAATTAGTCATAGAGACTTTGTTGACCTCAATTACTCTGACCAAAGTCAGCTTTAAAGATAGTTTAACAATAAGATGGTTTATCTCTTTAGTAGTTAATTAACCTCACAGGGTAAGCCTAAGGGGCCAAGTTGCATCCTCTGGTGGCCCTTTCCTACATGTCACTCCCCACTCTCTACATGTTTCATGCTCTATCCCAGGGGTGGCCAACCAGTCAGAGACCAAAAGCCACAAAAACTACCGTGGTACTACAAAGAGCCACATCACACACACACTTCCTCTCACACAAACGAAAGGACATAAGATGAAAATCAAAAGATTTCCAGTTTTGAAGTGACATTTATTGCGTTTGTGATTGTGTTTCAATACGTACTTTGAGCGGTGTCAAAATCAATTTTTTGTTTTTACTGCAGAAGAGACAAATTTCATCCATATATCTATCTAGAAAGATATGAGCACATGTGGGATGTAGAGAAAAGAAACTGAAACTTAAGTATCAATCTCATCACCCAAGTATTGATCACTACTGATCACAACATCAATATATCAATAATTTAGATTGATTGGTACACCTCCATAACAATAATGAATGGATCAAAGTGCTGCACACAGGAAGGTGAGCTGCATGTGGCTCACGAGCTGTAGGTTGACCACCCCTGCTCTATCTACTGCTCTATCCTCTCTAAATAAAGGCATCAAAAGTTCAAACGTATGACTCTGAAAATAAATTAATAAACAGCACTGAAAATGAATGACGTAGTCACTTTCAGCCCATGTCTTGAATGGAGTAGTACTTGTCAAAGTTATTACTCTACCTCTTACCAAGCGTTATATTTTTCATCACATTTTGAAACAGATAAAATCACGACCGTTTTGTAGCATTCAACATTTGCACCTCCTAATCTGTAATCAATGAATTTTGCCATTGGTTACAAAATATAAGGTGTACACTACTAACAACTATTTATTTTTTTAATAACAGATTTTTATGATGATCTAACTGACGATCAGAGTGTCAGTTGATAACCATGTTTAAAATCCCTGCACTTACCCTCCCCAGACCAAATCCCTATCATGAGTGATGACAATGTCAGACTCGAAAAGAGTTAAGCTGCCGTGGAATATCAGATGCTCTTTATTCTGTAAAGCCCAACCCATTTAAAAATAGTTCTATTTTTTTTAGAACTGAGATGTTTATTTAGCTTTTTAATAAAATCCACCGAAAAATATTGCTGTATCATTAATGTTTATTATATATATTTTTTACATAATGCTTGATAAATTGGGCAGTTTTTAAACTTTTTAAGTAATGTTTTTGGTATATATAGATTATTTCACAGCATAAAAGGCTTATTTTTAAAAATGATTAACAATGTTGATGTTATCCTTAAAGCAACTTCTTGAAAAGTAGCCATGATTTTCCTATAAAAAAATTGTGTGGTTGATTTCATGAGAGCAGCCATTATGAAAAGAGCCAACTTAAGCTGCCTTTAGCTGAATGATAATCTTCAAGGAGGTAGAAAACTTTTATTTTAAGGTTTGAAACTTGTGTATCAAATATATGTTTGGCAAAGTAGGGTGTAGCACTTGCTAAGCCTTTCTGTAAGGTACAAGTTCACAAAGATGTGAAGTGTTCGGTGATGTTCTCAGAAACAGTGGGGCCTATGTTATCCAGTCTCATTTTAAGACTGTTTTTATGTAAACAACAGGGTTTGCCGTCAGAGGCGTTAAATTAGCTAACATTTGCAGAAGCACAGCAGTTTGATTAATATTAACACACACAGGACTAATAGTAGCTATGGCAACTGTTAATGTAGATCTTTATTCTTTGTGTCTTTCTATATCTGTTGATATAGCTGCTGATATAGATGCTGATAATATATACACAGAAGGAGAGCTGCTACAGATGGCGACTGAAATATGATGTCCAGTGTCCGTGGATGTTTCCTCTGTATTCCTTTCAGTCACCATCTGTAGCAGCTCCTCTTCCGTGAGCTCCGGTTCATACAGGTATCCTTTTGGTTCCAAAGTGAATGGAACTTCATCGTCGCTGTTATAGTCACTCATTTTGAATTTCCTATGCTGCCTCACAATCCTTAGAGTACAAACAAAAGAATTATGATACTTGATCAAACATACACGAGGCTACAACCGGCGCCCGAAGCATAGCTTGTTTACATTCCCTACAGCTGAAAGGAGGAGGGGGGACGGAGCGCACTAGCACTGTGCAGAAGGACACATGACCAGTTAGTTAGGTCCGGAAAAATGTTTATATTTCCGAAGACTTAATGCACTTTAAAAATATTTTATGTAGCGTACTCTTAAACTGTGGTATTACTTTTTGATTTTAGTTCTTGTAGGCAGAGAAAATAGCCTTTGAATTTGGTACCGTCTGTCCCTGTTAGCGTTTTTTCCTCGTCAGCATCGATTACAGTCTGTGTCATACTGAGGGAGAGGAGACAACTTTCTACTGTATCTAATGTCCTTAGTGGTCACATAGAGCTCATACAACCCCACTTCAAAAAAACTGAACTATCCCTTTAAGAGGATCCCTCCTCCTCCCCATGTTTAATCATATCCCTCATTTCCCAGCTCTCATTCTTCCACATCTTTCTCCACATTCTTCCAACACCCTCCTTTCTTGTCCTCTGACTTTGTTTTTTTGTGTTTTTGGATCATTATTAAACCCTGTTCCATCTCTCTTCACTTCTTTTCTACTGACCTTCTGCCTCCCTCTCTCCTCCCTTCCTCCCCTTGTTTGATGAGGAGAATGAGAGGAAAGAAAGAGATTGCACCCCGATGCGAAAGATGCCAAATGTCTGGGTCACTCACACACTGAGAGCCCACTGCTGTGTCTGTGTGTTTGTGTGCGTGGATGTGTGTTTATGAGTGACAGTGGAACAGTAGGGAACTTGAATGAAGGAGTGGAAGTGTTTTTGTGAAACCTTCAAATGCAAGCCAGCACAGACACACACACACACACACACACACACACACACACACACACACACACACACACACACACACACACACACACACACACACACACACACACACGCACACACACACACACACACACGCAGACAGCCTTGTATCAGTGTATGACAGAGGGCCAATATCACGCTGGGTAAATCGTGAGTTCAGAGAGATGTGATCTTTCATGAGTCTTTGTTTCACTTCAGCTTACAGAAGCACTTCACTCATAATTACTGAGAAGCAGCCAGGAAATGTGTGCTGCACAGAGTCATCAGGATCTCACCAAAACACAGACTGTTTTCCTTTGTTATTTTGAGCATATGTATCCCAAAAGGAGTGTAGAAAATTTTCAGACACTTTCAGACAACCTTCACATTTTTTCAATGTTGACTATTTTCACAAAGCAAGAGCTTTTCTGTGATGGTGAGATGGGGATGGGTTGAAGACATGATGTAGAGGGAACAAATGATCATGGAAGCCACACTGTAATGTTTACAAGGTGAATGAAGCAGAGTGTGGTTTTATTAAACAGTCTTTCTTTTTATATCATTGCTATATAATTTAAAGTAAGGTCTAGACCTGCTGTTTTTAAGATAAGATTGTTGTAAATTGGCGCTAGTCAAAGATGCTATGAGGAGGATCTGTTTTAATTGGACTGCCGCGCCACCTTCTGGCTCGGAGTCTCACGAACATTGTTGTAGAGATGGGACTCATGATCAGGTGTGTTTTTGTTTTGGAACAAATTGTCTTTGTTCAAGAATTAAGCGTAGCGTTAGTTCAGGCAGGTCACGACGTCAAGCTCTAACAACATAGCTGTCATCATCGGTGCAGATCAGCTGATGGCTCGGCTGACTCCCGTGTCCACTTCCTATTGGAAAACTGCTGTTAGAGCGGGCTATTTAAGCTGCTCCTGTCAAACCTACTTCCTGCTTCCTCTGCTGGCACTTCACAACCCACCTCCACCCCAGCTCCTCCTGTTATTTTATTCATGTTTGCACTGCTCTGTCTGGGTTATTATTTGCTGCTGCGCTCCCTGTTTATGCCGTTCATGATGGCTCATGATGGCTCATGATGGGCAGGAAGGTGTGCTCTTCCTGCCTCAGGCTTTCCACTCAAGCGCGTGGAAGAGCAGGGAGTCCCAGAACAGAACCATACCGCCAAATGAAAATTGTGCAAGTTAATAAAGTTTATTTTTGACAAAGTGGTCCTGACTGAACAACTTTTTATTGATACAACGCAACCAGGTAAAGTATTTATCAGTACAGTTACATAGGGCTGTTGTTTAAAACGTGACAACAAGCAAACCAGTGGCAATTGCTCTCAACTTCCCCGAAAATGTCCCCAAAAAAGTTGTGATATGTTCTGTTGTGTGTACATTTCATTGACAGAATATGCACTAGCATTCCTTCATCTTTTGTTCAGAATCAGCTACCTATCACAGGTAACTGGCTCCACCTCCTTCTCATTCATCTCCGCAGCGTCTCAGCGATTAAACACAGTCAGGCGCTGGGCGTCTTCCGACTTCAGCGGGGAAGTGTAGAGTGGGTTGTACCACTGTGGAAACTGGATGGTCATTGGATAAACGCTGGGCTTTGTCCCGCCCATCGGACGCTCAGCGTCTCTGGGGGTCTATGAGGCAGTGGGCAGGCCTGGACGCTGGGCTTCTGCATGATGATTGGATGATCTGTCTGAGGCTGAATCCCTTTTTCATTGACAGTGAAATGAGCCAGCCAGTGATCTTGAAGTATAACTCTCCACCGGAGCAACCGTCCATAGGTAGCGCTACTGACAGCCTGGTGCTCTAAGACATGTCTATAATGTGTAATGTCAGTGAATCCTGGTCATGTCCTTCCAGTCATCTACCAAGCAGAGCTAACGTAACCTCTTCATTTTTTTGATAGACTCTCAAGTTTGAACAGACCACTGCAGAATAACTGCTGACTGTGGGTTGGACTGAAGATCATCACAAACAGTTAAGCCCTTATAGCCGTTAGCCTGTGCACTATCACTCTCTGGTTTAGCTTTCTTCTGCTCTTCTGTCCTTTTTCTGTCGGACAGTTTGGCTCCAATGTCGACCATCACTACAAAACTAATCACATAAATCTTTTTCAGTCATTTTAAAGAATGGATGACAATCAGACATGGCTAGAAGGGAGACTTATTCAAGATCACTTTGAAACCCCTCACAGCTCCTTTAAGTTATGCACAGATACTCAAAAAATGTACTTAAGTACAGTTCTCAAGTAAATGTTCTCCGTTATTGCACACCACTGCTTTTAATTGTGGTGTGAACATAGCCTTTGTCAGTGCCAGTCTCCAGCTGCTACAGCTGTTGCAGTCCCACCTTCATTATCACCAGTACAATGCTGATGTTCATTTCATATCAGACGCCAAAAGCTACAAAATGATCTGTTCCAAAAAATAGCACAAGATCATCATAAGACTCGCTGAAAGGTCATCGCAAGGTAATCGCATCAAGATAATACACTTGAGGAACAGGTCTACGGTGGAAGGGTTTGTGGAGTGAGGAGGAGTTACTACAGAGGTAACATAATTTAAAAAACACGAAACCCCCTGTTGACACAGTGTGTTGAGGTTTTAGTTTATTCCAAACATAGTGTCACAACCAAATTTCTTTCAAAGTTCCTTGTGTTTACTGTTATTGGGCAGATGTTGGCATGCTTTACAGATAAATGGTAAAGATGATCTTAACCATGCAGCATTCCTGGTCAGAACGATCGCTGTGATCACGCTCAAATAGTAGCAGTGAACGCAAACTACTGCAGGTACAACAATTAGCAACCTCTTTAGCCTTGGTTCAGCTTTTTAGCTGTTTTTAAAGTGATTACTTTTACAAAGTAAATTTAAAAGAAGCAAATCCTTTTGAGAGCTAGTGGTGTGTTTTTCTTTTTATGCCACAAACACGTTGGTGAAACCAGTGAAAAAATCTTTTCACTCCAGCTCTCACTTTTCCAACCCCAAGGAAAGCTCCCATTATTGTCTGCTGCTCTAAACGAGTGGAGGCCTTGCAGCTGCGGTCTGTGGAGGACCTGATGCTATTTCAACCCAAACAATAATCACACATACACTGATGAGAGGTCGACTGTGTGGGAGAAAGTTCAACATGTACTTTTTTATTGTATGCGTCCAAGAATTCTCTACTTGGCTATTTTTCTGACAGCAACACACACACACACACACACACAAACACACACACACACTCACACACAGGGCTGGGCTGATGGTGAAAAAGACAGAGACATAAAGAGAGCTGCACCCTGCGGTTCTGCTGGTTGGTGTCCTTGCATACTAAAGGGAAGAGGGTTGTAGATAAATGTTGTTCTCCACACAGCTCGCTTCGCTCATATATCTCTGTTAGTCCACAGCCAGCCATGACTGCGCCAGACAAGGCCAAGCTCTCAGCCCATGTGTCCGTAAATGTGTGTGTGCGTTTGTGAGCTACATGTTAGTGTTTATCAGAATGGATGAGATGGATATGTTTCCTGCCGTTCACTGTTTCTGGGTAATAGATGACTCATGATATAAGCAGAAGTGGCACAAAGGCTGGAAAAACTGATTTATCGAATGAAGACGTTCATTAAAGCATCCTTTTTCTAAACACATGAATGTTTTTTTCCTTTCACATTTCTGCAGCAGCCTTTTTGGATTTTGATCAGTGTGAACAATCATGACAGGCTGAGCTTTAAACATGAAGTGTGCGTTTGAAATCTTTGTTCACAACATCACACATGTACCATCACGTAATGCAAGATTTCATCAGCACGTTTTTTCTGTAGCCTACAAAGGATTCATTACAAGAAACACAAACAAAAAAGGATGTGTTTACAAGAAAAAATATTTCATGAGCTGGTTTTCTCACTCATCACTCAGCTGTGTTCAATACTTTATTCTGATTTTTTAACCCTTTCACCATTAAAAGGGCAATTATTTAGATTAGAGATTAGATTAGATTAGATGGGAACTTTTTTAATCCTTTGGGAGGGTTCCCTCAGGAAATTCAGATTCCAGCAGCAAGTAACACCATAGTACAAAAAAGATGTGCAGAATAGATAAGAGTAGAAAGAAGATAAATAAAAACACAGCTTCTATACAGCAAAATGAAATAAAAAAAATACAAACAATAGCAATAATAATAATAATAATGATAATAAAAATAATGACAATAATAATAACAGTAATAATAGTGATAATAATAATAATAATAATAATAATAATAATAATAATAATAATAATAATAATAATAATTTATTAACCGAATAGGAGACTTTATGAATGTTAAATTCATACCTAGCTTTTATGAAGCTGCAGCATCTCCCCCTTGTCTCTGCTCTGTGAGGTGGGATGACACACTAACATATGAACACTAACACAAACACAGGAATGCCCAGCGCCGCTTTTCATTACAACGGATGTCAAGCTACACTGCAAAGAGCTGTTTTTTACTATTAAGACTTTATGATAGGGCTTTAAGCTGTAAATTCAATTTATTTTGTTCAAAAGGATTAAAACACTAATTTTTTTTTAGGTGGTTTGTTTGGAAAGTCTTTGTCTTGGACCAAGGTTATCATAGTTGATTAAAACAAAACTAAAAAGGAAAACTAAAATTTAAAATACATTGCAGTTAACTCAAACTAATAAAATCTAGAAACTAACTAAAATTAAAGACAAAATTCCCTTAGTTATAGTTTTTGACAATATTAATAGCCTTTAGGATTTAAATTAATCCGACACATTTTCCCAACCAATTTTAGACAGTTTTCGGCAGTTGTCAGCGCTGTATGGCACCATCATAGCGGCGTATAGGGACGAGCTTGTTTACTGCACTGACTGGCTGTGTGCTGTGCTGCAACAAAATGTAGGGGAGCAATGAATTAGAGCATCTGTAATTGTTTAATTCTTACAGAGTCCAAGTTTTTATTGTATTCGAGTCTGCCTTTATTGTTACAGAGTCCAAGTTTTTATTTATTGAAGCTCATATTATATTGTTTTTTTTATAATTTGTGTTATATTATTTTTATGTAATTTATGTCAACATTATTTTATATAATTTGTACTTATATTTTTTATACTAAGTTTATATTATTTTCATGTGTTTAAGGCAGCAGCCAACATTTCGATATCAGCATTGACTGAGCAGTGAGCACTATGTTGGACTTGAAAATAAACCGTATTACAAAACATTCACTCTGACCTTTTTGAATCCTGCACCTGGTTAATAAAGTATGAAAAACTAAAACTAAACTAAAACTAAGCCTTGTTGCAAAAATCAAAACTAAATAAAAACTAGAAAGCCCTCTCTAAAACTAATCAAAACTAAACTGTAATGGAAAATAAAATGTCAAAACTAACTAAAACTAAACTATAATGACAAATCCAAAACTATTTTAACCTTGTCTTGGACAGGACATGACAAGACTGCTTGAATGAGAAGAAAATGGCATCAGCCAAGAAGACATTGCTCAGGTGCTGCTGGAGAGCAGAAGGAAAAATGCTTTCATCTACTGTGATAATGTAGATGAACATGATGTAGAGCAGTAAAACAGGCTTTTGGAATGCCAGGACACTCTTGAAGAAGAGACTTTTTAGAAATATAAATAAGGTTACATCAACCAATCACAGTGTGCCCAGTGCGGAAATGACTTTGGGAGTTGATTAGCGAGTGGAAGAAGCTATTCAAAGTGGCTACGATAGTGGAGGTAGCAAGAAGCAAGAAAAACACTACCTGAGTGAAACAAAAAGCCAAACAGATTAAGCTTTTTACTAAATGATGGTGAAGCTTGGCTCGACTTTCACACGGTGGAACAGCAATGCGAGTTGGCTCCTGCTAATCAGGTATGAGTGAAATACCTGTGATTAGCTTGTGCCAACATGCCAAGTCAGGTGCACGGCTCTCCAGTCTCTCCCATGTAGAATCACGATGCTACAGGTCGTTACTGGGCTAGTGAGTGTGTTCACGGTCGTAGGCTGTGGGTGTGTGCTGCTGCTGGCACTGAGCCAAGGAGGAGGAGCCTGTAAATTCAACCCCAGTGTAGCCTCGCTGTAGAAGTATTACCATCCGTTGAATCTGAGGGACTCTTTTATGCTGCATAACTACATCATTTTGATTCACTGATGTGACCTTTAAATCAATACTCAGGGGTAACTTGTTTGTTTGTTTGTTGGTAGCTGGGTAATAAGTGGGAGAAAGGATGGGGAGCAGGTGATCATGTGGAACTGAGTCCTCGTCTTCAGTCCCTGTCCAGTGAGAACAGAGACTCCAAGCTCCCTGAGACTTTACAGTAGCATGTTTCTCCAGCCAGTGTGGAGTGGGAATATATGAGCGTTTCAGGTTATGTGTGTGTGTGTGTTTGAGTGTGTGTGTGTGTGAGTGTGTTTGTGTCCTCCTGCAGCTGCCTATTAAATTTAAACACCGTTTTTATGACGGGCTTTGTAAAAACAGCACACAGGCAGGGCCACAATTTACCCCTTCCACTTAGCACTCTATCACGCTATCTCTGTATTTCCCCGCACTCATCCCTCTCTCCTCGTAAATCTATCCCTCGTTCCCTCCACTCAAAAGTCCATTACAGCCTCCTGCCCGCAGCTTTCTCTGTTTGTTATCTGTCCCACTCACATTATCTCTGTCTCTCCTTTTCACCCTCCTCTCTTTCTTCATTACGCGGGTAAAATCAGACCTGATGCTCATTCTGCATCACTTTTTCTCGGCCCGTCTCATCTCCTTTTGTTTTGCTCTGCTTATTTCACTTTCCATCTGCAGTCCGGCCACTTGTCCATCTATTTTTGTCTCTCTTCAGACTATGAATATCTTCTGCATCCCTTTTCATTATTTTAAACTTATACTTTACTTTTTCTCTTCTGCTACCTATAACCCTGTTCCCTCTTCTTTTTTCCTCTTTCCCTCCGACCCCCGCCTCTCTACCTTGGTTCTCCTCCCTGATGCTGCATGCACTTTATCACTTTTGGCAGCGCCAACTTTAAAAAGAAGAGAATTTATGCAAATGCAGGGCTGAAAAATGAGTGTTCACCTCGGTTGCAATGTGTAGAGGGGAAATGCGGAGCGCCTCATTACAATATTTTCTCTTTGTTGTGAATCCGTAGGATAATAATTAAGAATGATTTGTGATGTTGGAATGAAGCGCAGCCTCTTCTCCTTCCAGGGGATTCACTTAATACTTCAGCTGCTGTACATGTGGCTAGACATGCAGACAGAGTCATTTCCAGAATTTGATTATAAAACAATCTGACAATAAGATGAGAGACAGGCCAGCTGTTGACTGCTGCTTCTACTCTGTTCGCAACATGAATCTGCAGTGGAGAAAATATCACACATTGACTCAGAACTGAAAATACAACATACAGGGAAGTGCAAAATGTGAGCGTCTTTATCAAATAAAACGTTTTTGTAGAGGTAAAAGGTTTAGCTTCATGACTGCTTTTAAACTGGTTTCTAGTGGCATCCATCTTTCAGCCCTCCCCTCACTCTAAAAGGTTGCTCCTCTGCATCCTCGCCTCATGACAGCAGTTCAGATTTGTTCTTTTCTCCTCCTCCCCTCTACGGGGTTTGCTGATATCTCTCTGTTCGCTCTTTGTGGCTCCTGAAAGAGATGCATTCCTGTTGAGAGCGAAAAATCAAACTGTTGACGGTTAATGGCTGTGGTCTCTCAGTGATCTGCAAGCTGCATTCTTCCATACAGCCACCATGATCGAGCATGGAGAAATTATAAAAGATTCACATTGTTCCACAACAGTGTTTCAATCTCAAGCCAACAGACAGATCGGAAAAAGGAAATATGCCCCAAAATATGACAAAATAAGTTTACTTCTGGCCAAGGCTGTCTCAACAATCATCCAAGGGGTAAAATCCAGTTGAGAAAAATGAAGCCTGTGTGGAAGTGTAAACGTTGCTGTTCATTGAGAATCTGCATGAAGCTGGCTGGAGAAAGACCAGAAACCCCATACACACACTGTAAAAATGAAAACTTAAAATTGTTGGCCTGATAATGTTTTTTTAGTCAGGCAAACATTAAATGTTTTGTTGTGTTGAAAACAACGTAAAAGCAGTTATTTCAACTACCTTTTATAAGGTAGTTTGTTTTATAAGTTTGTTGTGTAAAGTTGGTCTCATATAAAAACTTAATCTGGCAGAACTTAAAATTGCAGGTTTGAGGCTATGACTAAATTCTTTGAGTTGGCTCAGAAAGAATGGGGTTTCCAACTCAAGACAGCAGGGGTCTTTCACTGCACTTTCAAGTTCCCACATGTTCTGCCATTTCGTCTTTGCACTTGCACTGGGTGGATGTTGATTTTAACTTGATTGCCGTTTAATGAAACCTTATTTTCAGTTAGTTTAAGACGGCGTGGTTAATACAGATATGATAGCCACATTGATCATTAATTAGCTACCATGCTAGTGGTTGACTGTGCTGTAATGAGGCGCTGCTTCACCAAACCACTAACGCGAGTGAGGAGGTGTTTTTAAAGTGATACTCTGTGATGGAACAAGTTGGGTCCTATCACAAGGTTTAGGGCAGAAATTACCCCTACAGCAGTGTTTTTGTGCAGCAGAAGCTCAGAGCTCACGCACCAAACACCCGCTCCCTGCTCTTCTGCTGGTTTCCTCTGCACTCAGACGGGGCCATATTTTACTTGACCAAAAACACAAATAAATGGACTCCCACCAAAAAAATCTGATATTTTCTGCATTCATGCTTTATTCTGAAAATTTTCAGCGCGTTACTTTCACACATAATTACTCATCTTCACATCAGTATCACATGAGTCAGTCGGTGGTGCAGTTGGATAGTCCGCTTGGTCAGGAACTGGAAGGTTTTAGGTACAAACCCAGCTCTGGGTGACACATGGTGATATGTCAAGTTATAACAAGATGGCAAAACTTTAATTTCACTTGTTTTTTTTGTGTGTGTGCAACTCAAAATTTTAAGTTACGTTACTCATTAATAAGTTATCTCGACAAAAACGTATTTGTTCATTTAAACTTAATATTTTTAGTTGGACTCAAAACTCAAAAATTCTGTGGAGACTGTTGCCTTGAAATTTTAAGTTGACCCAACTTTTTTACTGTGTACCAAGCCCCAAAAACAAACTTTTACAGCATTAAAAACCTATTTACAGCCTGCTTCAAAAAACAGCCCGGGTCTAAAATGCTAATTTTGCTATTCGCACACACTACGGGGGTGAGTTTTTTTCTAACTCTGCAGTTATAAGTAATTTGGACCATTTGGTTGTCCAATCAGAGACACAGCTCAACTCATGTGATGTAGGAAGCTCTGCCCAGTTGGCTTCATTTCACGGTTTCATCAACAGACGGGTGACGTTGTAGAGACTGTTCATATTTTATACAGTCCATGGTTTCATCACTAACCATCTTCCTCCATGTACCATGTAGGGCGACGACCCCTATTGTAATATGACACTCCTTTTTCCAAGACCAATCTTCAGGAAAATACAGATAACCAAATTTTACTCTTCAACTATTCTTTATTGAAATTCTGAACCAATCATTAAAATAACAGCAAAATGACAGCTCTGGTATTGGGCATGCCTTTGTTATGTTTTTCAATAAACTCCCACACCTCCTGTCAGTCTCTTGGAAACCGTCTCTTATCTTCTACTATTCCCATTTTTGGATGGTCTTTATGGTCGTGCTATCTTTGGACATTACACTACTTAACTCCATACTTTTTGTCTTCCTGACAGCTGTGTAACATCTCTCCTGCATTGACCATCATTATCTTAAAACAAGCCTCATAGCTCTGCTACAGTTGTCTGTTAACTTACCCAACTTTTGATCCACTTTCTCTTTCTATTACCCATATAGTGTTTAACATGAGCTTAAAATAATACCTTGTAAAAGCTGGGGTGGTTGGGGGTGGTAGTGATACTTTTTGCTGACTGTAGAGTGCCTTTCAAAGTAGTACAGCCAAAAAGAAGCAGTAGTAGAGGAGACAAGCGGCAACCTCTGGTCTTAGAATATGAGACAATGTGGAAGTGCTAAAATCTGTTGTTGCTGGAGAGTTTGCTTGAGGAAGCAGCGGAAGTCACATACACACCAAGCCAAAAAAAGCTGTTTTCAAAGCAGAAATTAACCTATTTACAGCCTGGTTAAAAAAATGTCTCCTGTGTGAGTTGCTAATTTTACTATCCGCACTCACTGTACAGGGGGTGATTTTTTTTTCTCACTCGGCCGTTCAGAGAATATTAAGATCGCGAGCTTGCACAATCAGAGGCACAGCTCAGGGTCACGTGACCAACAGGCACCACATGGCTGTAAGCGAAGCCCTTGCCACTTCCAATATGGCCACTATAGCCAATGTGCTTCATTTTCCGTTTCAGTAACAGACAGGTGACGCCGGTGAGACTACGTCCATGTTTTATACAGTCTATGAGAGGAGAAAAAGACTGTCCATTTGACAGCTAGCCTTTTACAGCAGTGTGTGACTTCTACTGCTGTGTAATTTTTAAAAAATGTATCTTTTATATAAGTCACGCTGAAGGAGATGATAGATGAAAGCCAGGTACTCTGAAAAAGTCCCCCATCAGTTTGGCCGTCTTTTAGATTTTGTATTTTAAGCATATAAAGACTCAGTCTGCAAGAAAATAAAGAACAATAGCAATCACTGAAGGGAGATGATGCAAAATGAACAAATAAAAGTCAAAGACATGATCAGTGGACCACTGTAATATCTTATCAGAGTGTTTAGTCGACTGTGTGCAAAGCAGACTGATCTCTAAGATGTCAAACCTGGGTAGACAGCACATTTGCCTGTGGCCAGTGGGGGTCTTAACAAATCAGCAACAGTCAGGATGGGCCCTCATCACTCCTCCTATCTGTCACTCAGGAGTCCCACAAGGCAGCGTGCTGGGTCCTTCTTTCTTATCCTCATACACAAGTGACTGTATTTTCACTTCCAATGCCAAGACTTCCATCACCAGCTAAATTTACAGATGATGTGACAGTGGTGGCCTGATCACCAAAGGTGACCAGTTCACCGACACCGACACAGAAGAGATACAGAGGCTAACAGATTGGTGTAGAGACCACAGACTCACTCTGAAGCTCTTTGATTTTTGGAAATCATATTGAGTGATCTGTGTTTCTCTTTGTGTAAAATGGATGGGCATAGTCCTGTCTGTTGAAAATTCCCCACCGACCTCTTGTGTCTATCCTTTTAAAAGGAAATCTTTGGAGCATTCTCTGAGTGAGCAGTCTGTAGAAAAAGAATGTAATGAAACACCTGGAGAATCTCTGCCAGCATACAGCTCTAAAGCTGTTCTGGAGGCTTGAGGTGGGCCACAGTCACAGTCACAAGGTGACCTGTGGGCCCCATTTATTTCAAAGAGCTGTCGAATTACATTTCTCTTCATTCTCTTCATAGAGGGCCTGGAGCAAAATTTTACTCTAGTAAAAAAAGGAAAACCTTTGAGCATTAAATCTTTCAATTGATGCTCCGTGCATCTATATTAAAGTATGTTAAAGCATACATTTTTCAAGAGGAAGTATTTGAGAGGTAATGGACATTTTTTCATCATGGTTTTACATTTGTTTTGAATCTGTTTTAATGTTTCTGCACAGTTCAATGCCAGACTGTCAACTTTAAAAAGCTGTAAAGATTGTGGGCCTTAACTAGGATTATGCAATGGCTACATTCAAAACTCTCGGCTCTAACAAGGTGGACATACTAAAAGCTGCACAATGTCTGGACAGTACAACAGGTATGGAAAATGAGTAGGTAAGAGTAGTTTAAAGGTGGGTCTGCAGGAATTTTTGTTACTTGTAAGCAAACACAAATTCAAATTGGGCTCCTCCTCCTTGGCTCAGTGCCAGCAGCAGCGCACACCCACTGCCTCCAACTGTGAACAGCCCGGTACTAGCCCAGTAACCACCTGCAGCATTGTGATTCTACATGGGAGAGACTAGAGAGCCTTGCACCTGACTTGGCTTGTTGTCACAAGCTAATCACGGGTATTTGACACATACCTGGTAAGCAGAAGCCAAGTCGCCTTGCTCTTTGTCCCCTGCTGCTCTTTAAGTGCCTGAAAGTGATTGAAAGTTGAGCCAAACTTCATCCTCCTTGAGTTAAAAGCTGTTTGGCGTTTCGTTTTATTTTGGTTGTGTTTTTCTTTCTCTGTGCTACATCCACTATCGTAGCCACTCTGAATAACATTTTCAGCTCACTATCAACACACAATGTCACTTGTGCACTGGGTGCACTGTGATTGCCTGATGTAACCACACTTACTCTCCACCCAGAAGTGTCCTAATACAACCAAAAGTTTAATATACAGGCTGAGGAGGGGGTTGTATGCAGACGCAGATACCGACACAAATGTACAGAGGCCCAGAAGTGATGACTGAGCAGGAATACCCTTTAAAAGTTAACATTTTATTTGTTTTTAGTAAAATCCTGGAGACCGTACCTTGAAAGGTTTTTAATTTTTGGTTTTGAAGATTTTTCACAAAACCTGTGAAAGAGCGGTGCAGCTTGTTAAATAAAAGATCCATCAGGAAGAGGATATGCAAACTTAAACTTTAACAGCCTTAGGTCCAGAACACAGAAAGTAAAAGAAATTCTAAAAATATTTTGATTTTCAACCTTGTTAGCTTACAGCAACATTAGCCTCTGAAGGGAGTCAACCATTTGATCAAAGATACTGGATAAAAAAAAAGAAAAAAGTTGTAGTGGCAAGTTGGTTGTGGGTAAATTTTGCGTTGAGGCACCTGCAGTGATCCCTCCACAGCAGAATCAATGAGTGCATGTTGTTAACCCTAGAACACTATCGCTACCAATAGTATCACTATCACCAATGCTGGGTATATTTTACCTGATATAAAATATCTAATAAAAAATACTTCACATCAAAATATACTGAAGTACAACAATACGTGGCAGAGACAAGCATTCTTCTTGTACTATCCTTAAGCAAAGTCTCGTGAAATTAAAAAAGAAAGAAACAAGGTCTTATAAATGGACCAAATGTAAGGCTCTAAAATTTGTGAAAATTCAGGAAGTCGTCAATAAAAATTCTCTAAAAAAAATTAAAAGTAACCCCCTCTCCGAAAAAAAATAAAATAATAATAATAATAATAATGATAATAAAAAAATAACAACAACAAAAAACAAAAATCAAAACAGAACAAAACAATAAAAACTAAAAACTCAAAACAAAACAAACAAACAAAAATAACTAATTGTGCTGGGATCTTTTTCTTTGATTCTTTTTTTAAGTTGATACAAAATGCTAAAAAAAATGAATAAAATAAAAACAATGGTTAAAATATTTTACCCCATAATTACTTACATCTGGTGAAAATCACCCCAACACACCTCTTTTGAAAAAAAAAAGAGGTGGGTATTAGGGAAACACGCCTTCCTTCAATTACATCAGTGAGCAGCTCAAAGCAAGCCAGGAACCCACGAAACTCAAATGCTTCATAGTGAAAATCATGTGAAAATCACAAGTCGATAGTGTTCTGGGGTTAAAATAGGTGCAGAGCACTTTTACTCACATAACAGCATCATCACTTGATTGGTAATTTAATTATGCAGACATGCTGACAGGATCAGAGAGAGAGTCTCACGGTAATACCTGAAAGGTGTTTTTCACTCTGTCAGCGAATGGCTGGAAGTGAAACAAACATACTTCTGAAAAATCCTCAGGTGATGGAGACAGGATTCATATTCCTTATTGGCCACTCAAATTCAAGATTTGGGGACATGACAACAACTGCCCAACAGTCACGTTCAGGAGGTTTTGTTTGTAGATTGCATTTGATTCCATAAATTTAAAACCACTGTTACCCATAGAGAGTCACCATACAATATTTAATGCATTTTCTTGGCTTCTCTTTTTTTTTCATCTTCATTCTACTGTCAGTGTGTTGTTGTGTTCTCACTGATTAAGATGTTAGGTTTGAATCTATGAATGTCTGAGCGTATAAAAGTGTCTGTCCCCCAGCATTCATTAATAAAGAGAATGAGCATGAGAAGGGGAAGTCGTGGAGCAGAAGAGAGGGACAGACAGGACAGGACAGCACAGGCTAGAAGGAAAAATAATAGCCAATTTAGCCTTGTCATCTTAAAGCTACACCTTGGCATTTTAAGCTTTGCCTGGTTATTTTTCGTCACCAGACTCTTGTCATATTGTGAGAGGGGGAAAAAATCTTCCAAAAAAAAAAAAAAAGGCTTGTTAGCATCAGCAGAATGCCAAAATGAAACTAAAGGGGCAGAGTATGTGATCCCAATAAAATCCTTAAAAAGACAAACAGAAGGAGGAAGGGGAGGAGGAAGAGACTGATGATGAGGAGAGGGGGGTCAGTGAGTGTGTCTCCACTCCGTTTTTATTCCCGTGCTGCTCGATGTCCGCTGTGGCAAGGGAGGATAATGAGGAGGAATTGAGGGAAATATCAGAGGGGTGAGGGTAAAGAGAGAGGATTTCATATAGAGAGTGAGAAAGGAAAAGCTGTGAAATATAAGAATTCAAAAAATCATTTTAAGAACTGAAAAAAAAATGCAGGAGCCTCATGGAAATGAACACAGCGAGCCACGGTGCCTCACAATGCCAGATGTACAAGGATTCATGTTTGGATGATCCATGCAATGTTCAGAAATGCACCTCAGCGTCCTTATTCGCATTGAATTTTTGCTATTTGATTTTGGTTGCATGCTTTTTGTATGTTGGAATACATGAGCGTGTGTGTTTGCGAGTGTGTCTCCTTAAGCTCAACTGAGCACTTCAATTAAAGACTGAAAGCAGCCCTTTGTTCAGAAAACTCTGAAGGAGACAAAAAGAGCGACTGAGTACCGTATTACCTTTTATAAACATTCACTGGGCATGAAAGGGAAGGATTCCATTTTTTTCCTGTCTGCTTTCTGTGAAGGACAAGCTCTTTCCCTCGCCATTTGAAGACACAGACTAACATTCGCCAGCATTATCTACCTACACCTATTCAGGCAGGAATCAACATAACGCTGCTTTCTCCTTTATATGCAAACTGGCATCACATGTAACATATTGTAGATGTTCAGTACATACTGTTTCTCTTGTGACTTCTTGCAAGTCTGCGTGCTACAGCTTCGGTGTAGCCCTGAAAACATGACTTGAGCAACAGGCACCAGAGGTTGCATACACTAAAGCACAGCAGAAAGACACATGATTATAACCGAGTACAAAAGCAACTTGGGTCTAAATCACCTATTTTTATAACTGCACAAACTGTTCTGGGTTTTTTTTCTAGATGATTAGTTTCAAAGACAGCTTGATACAAAAATGACTGTAGCTTTTGAATAAATAAAGACACAACCTATTACTGTGAATCCTCCCTTTAGCTTGTGGCAAGCCAAGCTGGGTACTGGGTGGACCCTGATTCAGTGCACTTCTCCCAGAGCAGGGGAGTTCGGGGTATGGTATGGCCCCCCTCTGTAGCCGTATCCATGCTCTTGTTCTCCTGGGCCGGCAGGGAATCCCCATACTCTAGGGACTCCATCTTCTCCGGAATTGTGTCTCCTGTGAGGACAGAAACAAGCTTTTTTTTCTGCTGGGGGGAGCCCTGGTGCCCTGACCCCAATATTTTGCGAAAAGTGGGCAGTCTCTTCCTATCAGGAGTGGAACTGACAGGTTCTCAGCGACTCCTGATCTCAACAAGGTGCTTCCCTGGGGTCTGTATGTCCACCAGGGTGGTGGGGTAGGGTCGGGAGCGCAGTGCAAACAGTACACCTGGACGATATCTGGGGCTGACTGATCCCGGCATATTCAGGGCTCACCATGGTTCACCCTACTTCCAGAGACTAGTAGGGCCTCTGTGTCTTTTCACCCTGACAGGAAAGCAATGGGGCTCAATCTCCCTGCGAGCCCAACACGACGTGACCCAAAGGCAGGGCGAAATGGAGTCCAAGGCAGCTGTGGGCATGGAGGCATCTCTTTTTGCTAGTGTTGTCAAAAGTATCATTTTATCTGTAAATATCGATCCTGAAATTTAGCAAACGATTCAATATAAAGTTCCCCTAGTATCGATAGATCGGTACTCAACATCTTTCCCTGGTTAGACATGTGCTGGCGTCAAAACATACACACAGAGCACACACAGAGTGCATGCAGCCCCTCCCTCCCTGAGTCCTGCCTCGTAGTTGAGAGAGAGACAAAGACGCTAGCTTACACTGAATTCCAGCTGTAGCAGGTAACACCGACACCCCTACTAGCCACTTTGACGGGTTGAATTATTTAATTGTAGTTTTCTGAAACGGCATCTGAAATACTAAACCCATTGCAATATGAGACTACAGCACTACAACTCCCATGGGCACTGCCTGCACACAGTGTTTGCTCATTGGACGCGCTCGTCTCCAGCCTCCGTCTTGGACAGTCTGACACCTCCCTGTGTTTAGCTCCTGATAACATGATTTAAAACTTCACTCATGTCTTTTTGGCTCTCTATTGTTAACAGATTCCGGGGTTTAAGTCACAAACTAGCGCCAAAACTCCTGTAACTTTTTCAAAAGTGAGGACGGAGCTCATTTAAACTCACACTGCACTGATCTCAACAGCAACACTCACCTGGAGCAGGGGAGGAGGAGAGGAGAGGAGAGGAGCGCACGTAGAGAAGAGAAACTGGTCACAGATATGAGAAGCTGAAGGAACAATATTTAAACCTCCTAATGTACAAACATTTATCACAGTAATATGTAAAAAGTTCACTCTGAAAATACTGTAAACAAACCAGATCATTCTAATTGAATGAAACTTATGGTCCAGAGTGACTTATAGCCTATCTGCTGTTTTCGTCTTCATGACGCATTTTTTTCTTATGATTGATATGACTTTTAAAAAATGTATATTTATGCCACAAAGTGACATAGTCCAGACAGTATGGTACCTCCAAATACAGTTAAGTGACTTTTGAATGTTTGACAAATATCAGAGGCCTTTAAATAAATGCCCTACCTCAGTACAATTGCACTGTTTTTTGTTGTTTCAGTTACAGCTAAGTAAATGTGTTCTTTACTGTTCTGTACTGTTCGTTAAATAAAAAGAGACAGTTTTGCACTGAAAATCCCTGTGGTCTCAAAAATCATATCAAAAGTCAATATTTTTCAAATATTGTATCGAAGTTAGAAATCCAGTATCATGACAAGCCTACTTTTTTGCACATTCTCGGGCCATATGTCCCTCCTGTCCACAGGTGTAACACCATTGGCTGCTGGGGTTGAGCGGGGGGAGTTGCCTTTGTGGCATGGTCTTGCCAGGTATGCAGGGCTGGGACTCTGTCGCTGCAGCTCACCTTGGCCTCCCCTCCAACGATGTCCTGGCTTGGGTAGACTGCATCATCTGCAGCCACCTGATGATTCTCCAGTAATGCAATCAGTGTTTTCACATTACAGGGTAAAGTCTTGGCAGTGTACCTTTTGGCGTCCTCAGGCAGTGCCCTGATACATCGGTCCAGCACCGCATTTTTCACAACAGTGGCGCAATACTGTGGCTCTAATTAAAGAGACGTATATCATATTTCAACTTGTACAATTAAAAAACAAACAATCATGGTTATATTTCTACTTCTCCACCCCACTAAAGGTGAAATTTCGGCACCACCAGATAGAATATCATATGAAGACCTGACAGTTCCTGAAAGTAACAATTAATTGAGTCAAGAGTTAATAATTACAAGGATCGTACTCAAACATGCATATGTTGTTTGATCTTTTACTATCTTATCTTAAAATTTGCATCCTTGATCTGAATTAAATTTTACATTCGTCCCCCAACCAAAGCTTCCGCCATGTTGAAAGTGTTCAACCTCTGTGAAACTATCACACACAGACACATACACATACAACTAACACATTACATACATACCGGTATGTATATACATACACATTATTTTTAAATAAAAGGCAATTTGTGATAACTTCAACACCAGGTCACTCAGAATGATACTCAGAATGTCTTGAAGTTTATTTGAGAGTATCATAAAGCTGAGAAACCATACAACACCTGGCAGCAGTGATTCAAATACAACTCACTCCATGTTTAGATTTGCAAACCATCTTACAACATAAATATAAAACCTGCTTCATCCTCTCTAACTCAATTATCTTGTCTCAGAATCCTCCATATACCTGTCATTGTTGGCTTCTGTATTTGGCGGTCTTAACGTCCAAAGTTTGAGTCGTGACTGAGTGGATGCGTTGAGTTCATTCATTTTGTTACAGCTTTTGTCCAACAGTCTCAATTCAGATATCTATCTTTACTGCCAGCTGTGCCATGGTTTGAAATGAAGAACTGGGATTGAAAGAGACAGGCAGGGTTGAAAAAATCTAACCATGACAACACTGATACAATAAAGGGCTTCTGTCACATTGCTACTTTTATCTCTCACAAATTTGAAGTAGAAGCAACTCAACGTTAAAGTCACAAAAAGTAGACTGCAAATTTAGGACTAAATGAGTGACAGAACGGCTGGTCACACACCAATAGCTGCAGCAAAGACACTTTAGTTTGTGGGGATGTCAGAGACAAGTGTCCTGGGTCCTTAATGTTCAAGTCTGAGTCAACACATAGTCACCAAATTATTAGGTTTCCAAGTTTTTGCACAAAAAGGAGCACAGCACATGTGGCCGACTGGCAGGCTACTAGTATCATGGATGCTAAAAACCCATCTAAACTCCTGGTCTACGAAATTAGAGCACCAAGTCTTCATTCATTCTTGGGACCCTCCTTTTTTTCTTTCTTGTGAGGTTGCCAAGTGTTTGGACCCTGTGTATCCTTCTTTCTAAACTCGATTAGAAAGACTTTAAAAAAAAAAAAAAAAAAGGCAAGTTTTACACATTAGATGATGCCTACTTTTGCATCTGGCACACTGTGAGGTTAATATAAAATCAGTGAATTAATGTTCATGTGGATCTCAAGCCTTTTCCATCTCTATTATACGCAGAGAAACAGCAGACCTTGTGCACAGTGTGTGCGAGTTGCCAATGTCAGTAAAGTTGAGAACTGTTCAGAAAAATGTTTTGAGATGGTTACAGGGTCAAAGCTTGCAGTTGTATCCATGGAAACAAGAACATTTTGAAGTCTTGTCCCATTCAGCAGTGGCTGATGATGGTGAGCTCTTCAGACATGTTGTTTTATGTTGAACTATGAAACAGAAAACAGCTCCAGTGAAATTAGTTTTTCCTTTTTCAAGTGCAGCTGATTTCAAAGGCACCTAAGAGACTTATTAAAAAATATCAGTTTGTTTACAGTATGAAAACAGGGTGAAAAATAAAGATACAATTCTGAGTTTGAGAGAAAAAGGAAGGACAGAAGAGAAAATCGGGGTGCAAGTTCAAGGAACGTGTGTGCTATTGATTTTAAGATAACACCATTCACCCATGTTCTCCCCTGAGTATGAAGAGTAAACAGCCAGTGTGCTGTCTGTTACGGGCAGGAATCGAAGGGTAGGGATGGTGGTTTCAAGTGACCATGCCAAGTCATTATTTGTAGTCCACAGAGGCCAGCTGGTGTGGAAAACCTAACGAATGCTCTGAAAGGTCAAAAATACTTATCAGGAAAATTTGGGAAGCTGCAAATCATTTTTTGCACGTTGGTCAAAGTCTTTCCAAATTTACCCGGTTATATCCAGAGAGGAGCTCCAAACGCAAAATGAGGTCCAATAGAGGTCTGCAGCTCCAAAAATGTTTTAAAGGAAACTATGAAACATCTTCACATCGCCATGTTTGATCCTCCTGACATGACAACAAGCCAAAGTATTATACCAGGGGTGGGCAAACTTTTTGATTCGTGGGCCACAGTGGGTTCTAACATTTGACAAAGGGGCCGGACCAGGAGCAGATGGATGGAGTGCTTTGGTAACTATCAGGGTATCATTCGTTCATTCCATATCCCTTTTAGAATCCAAAATCAGAAAATGGATAACGACTTGTTATTTAATTTTTTGTTGTCAAAGCAAAAATCAGTAAACAAATAATGGTCTATTTTTTGCTGTTTTGATTTTGCTTTGAAATTAAAATTAGAATATGAGAGAATGGAATTATAATGGGATTTTTAATCTGTGTATGGTTCGTTCTTTCGTTATTCTGTTTCAAAACAAAATAAAAAGAAAAAAGAAAACCGAAAAAATTGACTTGTTTTTTTGTTTTTCTGTTTTAAAACCAAAACGGAAAAAACGGAATTACAGAAAAACAGAAAAACGCTGTTTTTCTGTCCTGGTTTTGAAAATGAAAAAACAAAAAAAAAGGAAAAGATTGTGTCAAAATTATTTGTGTGATATTTTGATATTAAATGTAAACGTCTCTATATAAAAATTAGACAAATAACTCACATTGAAGGTTTATACAGACATGTTCCTGAGCTTTTTTTTTTTTTTATAAGTGACAGATCGCTGACGATCCACTCCATTCCGCGCATCTGTGCACTTCCATGTGTTTCAATGAGTTTTGTTTTGTCCACTTTCCTTTTCTTAGGTCTGTTCATCTTTACAGAAGGGCTGATGGGTCAGAGGGTAAAGTGCAAACGTGGAGTAATAGGCCTACGCTTCACCTCAACAAAGCCAATGTATCTACAGTGCGCCATCTAGTGGGAAGACATCAGAATTGCAGGGAAAATAAAACATCAACAAGGTTTATTCATTTAATTTTTTCAAGTTCGACGGGCCATAGTTTGCCCATGCCTGTATTATAGAGTAAGCAGCAATTAATGCCTAGTGACAACCATGACCTCATAAAATACGCCCTATTTGAACCACTTTTCTGTCTGCATGCTCAGAGAACACAGCATCAGCCATAGCCAAACAGGCAGTGTGTAAAGCATTTGACTGCTTTCTTTCCAACACAACACGTAGACCTCATGATGTTCAGATAAAACATTACAAAGAACAGCATTTGCCAAAATTTCCTCTCTCCCCCCTTTATTTCCCTGCATCGCTTCATTTATCTCTACTGAAGGGGACTAAGGTGCAAGTGCACAGTGAATGTGGAGGATCCAAGCATGAAATTTAGGAGCTTCGGGATACACCCAAAGGCAGCTGCAGCTAAGTGGTGGACCAGGTTGCCTCGCAATCAGTTGGTGGTTTCACCCCCAGCTCCTGTAGTCTGTGTGTCAAAGTGTAATGGAGCAGGACAGTGAACCCTGACTGTGTCCTGATGGCACAGCCAAATGTGTGCTAATAGGATTTGTTTGAATGATAGGTCCTTTGCACAGCAGCCACTGCCATCAATGTGTGAATGTATATAAAACCTGCCATGTTGATTTAACAGCACTGCAAGTGCTTTAAGTGAAGACAAGATAATGGTTGTACAAATCGTGTGCACTCCACTTAGCATGTATTTGAGAGTAGCGTTAGAAAAAAAGTTCAGTAAAGTTATGACGGCTCAGTGTTCAATGACTGACAAACACCTTTAACAGGCAGAATATTAAATACAGCCTGACCCCAAAACAACTGAGATCCTGTATAAGATGTTATTAGAAACTTGTATTTTTCTCTTGCTTTTTGGATCACTGCTGAACAGAAAGATATAGAAAATGTTGAGTGCAAGAAGGAGGGATATGCAGCAAAAAGGTACATGGATAGATACATGGAAATTAGTGTGGGAGTAATACCATATAATGATTTCAAGCTGCTTCTGATACAAACTAAGCTGATCTAGGTGTCATCTTCCAAAAGGTGAGGAACGTATTTCAACTTATCATCTTCAGCTTCCCTTCTCAAAGTGGGAAATGAGGGAATTTTTATACTAAGTAAAAAATAAATAAATAAAAAAAAATACTGGAAAAAAAAGCACGCCATTAGAAAGACAGTAGTTTTCTAAAATTTTCTTCCACATCAAGTGTTATCAAATCTGTGGTTACTGACAACTGTATTTAATTTATATAATGCAAGGATGATGAAAAAAGCACATCAAAAATGTGTTTTCATTATACTTATAAAAAAAACTTTATGGTGACAGAATAAATCTAAATTATAAAAAAAAAAAAATAACACCATATTTGTTGGGTCTACAGTTGCACTGCCAGGGTATTCTGCAAAATTTCAATGATTGATAATTCTCTTTGATTTGAAGCCAATACTGATGCTGTTTGTAATAAAGTCCAGCAGAGACTTTATTTCTTGAGAAAGATGAACACGTTCAAGGCGTGTAAGGTTCTCATGTGTCTTTTCTATCAGTGCTTTATAGAAAGTGCTCTCACGTAGTGCATGGTTCCTTGGTCCAGTTGTCTTGCTTTGTCTAGTAAAAACAGACTTGTGAATCTGGTCAAAATAGCAAGCAAGGTGATTGGAGTGCAGCAATCTCAGCTGCAGGATATCTACAGCAGACGTATCCTTAGCAGAGCCCAACAAATTCTGAACTGCTCTGATCACCCTCTGTTCGCTGAATTTGATCTTCTCCCTCCCTACCAAATGCCCAGAACCAAAACTAGGCGAGCCGGAACTTCTTTTATTCCAGTTGCTATTAAAAACCTTAAATCACTGGCCTGACCAGTTTTCCTTCTTGTGCTTTATGCTTCTTGTAGATAGAACTGATGCCATTTATTGACTTTTATTGAATCTCTTTGATCTGCTTTATCTTGTATGTTCTTCATTACTGTTTATCTACTGCACAGCACTTTAATGACTGAAAGCACTTTAAGGGTTTTGCCTGATTCTTAGTCTTTGTCATTTTGTGGTTTAAGTGCTGTCCTTTATTACTTGAGTTCAGGATTTTCCCTGATTTTTTAATACTCATATGGTTTATGTGCTATCGTGTACAGTGAACTGCTGAAAAACAATTTTCCCACGGGTCTATAATAAAGTTGAAGTTGAAAAGTCACATACAAGAATTAAAGAGATATTTCTTTTTTTGTTTGTTTTTTAATGGGGTTGTATGAGTTACATAGTCCTTCATGATTGCGAGGCAGCAGATACTGATCAGATCAGCTGCTTTAATGAGAAACTGCTTTTGGAAACAACATGGACGCTCAGCTTGAGTTTTCTGCAGGGTGGGTCATTTTGAGCAAAGAATCTATGGACTTTAAAATGAATCTCATTAGAGCCTGTAAAAAAAACTACACTTCTTTTTTTTTTTTTTTTTTTTTTACATTCGTTAAAATGTTTCAAAACCTGATCCAAACAATGCTTCCTCTTGATGTACGCTGAACACCCTCTGTGCATGCAAGGCCTTGTCATCTACCGGAAGCCTCATGTTCTCACAGTGGTGTCTGCACAGTAGTAAACTTCACCCAGTTAGTAGACAGCCAGTGTTATCTGCACATAGTACATAAAACTGGGCATCACATCAGGTATGCCTATATGAATGCTTCACTAGACTTTTTTACAAGCCAAATATATATATTTTTTATTTTTAGACTTACAAAGTTTAGGACCTAGATGTGTGCCATCTACTTGCTCTGATGCTCCTACAAGCACACGGTGTTTTTGGACACGTCTAATTTCAAGACTAAGGTTTCTGTACTTAGTTATTTGTTGTAAATAAGGTGAGTTCTCAGGGACTTATCTGTTCTGATAACATGACACCAAAAACTAACTAACTAACTAAATAAATAAGAAGAATAAATATGAGAATAATAGAAAGAATAAAATATAAGATGATGAGTGGACATACTGTAGCTTTCGGAGGCAACTCCACCTCTGACACTTTCTAGATCAGTATGAAGCTAGGGCCAGAATCTTCAATATAGCAACTTCTATCACTGGGCATAATAACTCCTGTTTGGGAACCAATGGGTAACATCACTGATTTTGTGTTGTAGACAGTCTGTGGGATGGAGTAGCATACACGAAAACATCCAGCTGCAGACATTGCTACCATATCTGTAACTGAATTTATCATTCCAGGAGCAGAGCTCAATAAAACCTTGAACTCTGTGCAAAGGAGGAGCAGGAGGTGTGAGAGAGCACAGCTAAGAAATTCAATAGAAATCTAGTCTTGCCTCGTTGGGGATAATGAGGAGAAATATTGTGAGGAATAGAGGGATGAATTTAACTCACACAGAAGGTAAAAAACGTTTCATACAGCAATACTTAAAATCATGTTTCCATGACTGCTTGCCCTCCACAGTGTAAATGAACTACTTGCTCTTTTAAGTCTAAAGACAGATGTTAAAAAGTCTCATTGTGACAGTACTGATAATCTCTGTGAAATAGAAGGAAAAGTTTGCTGCTGAAAAGTCAGAATCATCATACATTTTTGAGTTTTAGTGTCCGTTCATCTCAGAATAACTGTATAAAGTGCAGTGATGTTGCTGTTTTCAGTAAAGTGAGACTCTGGGAGCCACTGGTGGATGTTTGAAAGGGTCCCTGGAAAACTGGATGGGTCCCAAATATATGTTTGATTGTTTTATTAATTTCCTTTAAAAAAATGTTATTTCTTGAGGAAAGCCTTCATTTGGTTTCTGAGGGGTTTAGCGTCAGCCAAAGACCACACAGAGTTTGTTGGAATGAGTTTAAAGCTGTCAATAATTGTTCACTGGAGACTATGAAATTATTTTGATACACAAAGTCATTTATATACAGAGAAAAGAGAAGAGGTCCAAGGATTGATCCTTGGGGTGCTCCTTTGCAGACTTCCATAGGCAATAATTTTTATTCTGCAGATAACAGAAGACAAGCTAAATGAAGCCATGAACTGTGTCAAAGGCCTTTGACAAGTAATTGAAAAAGGAAACATGTTTTGGGCCTTATCTATCAAATAAACAGTTTAATTTAACACAAGGTCTTCCTGGCTTCACAGTGGTGCAGTGGTTAGGGCTGTTGTCTCACAGCAAACTGGATCAAAGAGTGCAACTGGCCAGTAAATCTGTCTCTCTGGCCTGTTGCCTTTCCTTGTCTCTGCTGATCAGCCTATTTGACTAATCAATGGAAAACCAGGGGGTTAACCTGTTTCACTCCAAGTCTCTTGGACAGGGCATGTTAATTGAAAGTAGAATAATAAGTGGTGTAAAAGTTTCTGGAGGACGGGCCCGGCTCTGGGATGCTGGCGACATTTAAAGGATAACTTAAAAGAGGATCAAATAAAAATACTTGTTCACTAATTTCAGTCATTTCTTGTGATAATTAAAATCTCTTTTTTGACCTAACACTTTGGCACCTGTGGATATCTGTCTGATGTTCCTAACTATGGAATCACCTCATGTCTCTGAAATGCTGTTTTTACCCGTCACGTTTCTAACCTGTTGCAAATGAACAGGGAGCTGTGTTTAAGTCACTTTTAACAGAGAGATTCTGTTCATTTACCTGAGATCTGCACCTTACAGATTTACACTCACCTGCCACTATATTTGGTACACCTGTCCAACTGCTCATTAATGCAAATTTCTAACCAGCCAATCACATGGCAGCAACTCAATGCATTTAGGGATGTAGACATGGTCAAGATGATCTGCTGCAGTTCAAACCGAGCATCAGAACGGGGAAGAAAGGTGATTTAAGGGACTTTGAACGTGGCATGGTTGTTGATGCCAGAGGGGCTGGTCTGAGTATTTCAGAAACTGCTGATCTACTGGGATTTTAACCCACAACCATCTCTAGGGTTTACAGAGAATGGTCCCAAAAAGAGAAAATATCCAGTGAGCGGCAGTTCTAAGGCCAAAATGCCTTGTTGATGCCAGAGGTCAGAGGAGAATGGTCAGACTGGTTGGAGCTGATAGAAAGGCAACAGTAACTCAAATAACCACTAGTTACAACCGAGGTCTGCAGAAGAGCATCTCGGAACACACAACACGTCCAACCTTGAGGCAGATGGGCTACAGCAGCAGAAGACCACACCGGGTGACCCTCCTGTCAGCTAAGAACAGGAAACTGAGGCTACAATTCACACAGCAACACCAAAACTGGACAATAGAAGATGGAAAAACGTTTCCTGGTCTGATGAGTCTGGATTCCTGCTCCACATTTAGATGGTAGGGTCAGAATTTGGCGTCAACAACATGAAAGCATGGCTCCATCCTGCCTTGTATCAACATTTCAGGCTGCTGCTGGTGGTGTAATGGTGTGGGGGATATTTTCTTGGCTCACTTTGGGCCCCTTAGTACCAACTGAACATGGTTTAAAGTCCACAGCCTACCTGAGTATTGTTGCTGACCATGTCCATCCCTTTATGAGCACAGTGTACCCATCTTCTGATGGCTACTTCCAGCAGGATAACGCTCCATGTCATAAAGCTGGAATCATCTCAGACTGGTTTCTTCAACATGACAATGAGTTCCCTGTACTCAAATGTCCTCCACAGTCCCCAGATCTCAATCCAATAGAGCACCTTTGGGATGTGGTGGAACAGGAGATTCTCATCATGGATGTTCAGTCAACAAACCTGCAGCAACTGTGTGACGCTATCATGTCAATATGGACCAAACTCTCTGAGGAACGTTTCCAGTATGTTGTTGAATCTATGCCACAAAGGATTAAGGCAGTTCTGAAGGCGAAAGGGGGTCCAACCCGGTACTAACAAGATGTACCTAATAAAGTAGCAGTGAGTGTAAAATCCTAACATTACCTATCACTGACCACCAGTCAGACCTGCATTGTGGAGGAATATTGAATATAACTAAATAAGCCTTTCTCGCATTTTTTCCTCAATCACCTGCTACAATGTACAGATAATAGATATGAGAACAGAGAAAGTGATAACTGCTCATTGTACACATCTTCACACTTAGAGGTTAGAGTTAACACAGAAAAGTGAAAACTACCTTTTAAAAGTATCTACAGGGGAAGTTAAATATGAAAAAGGACCTCTGAAAGAACAGAAAAAGAATCCTGTCAAAAAGCTGTATCTAAGCAGCTGAATTCCCCTGCTGTCATTAACTACAGAATACCAAAATCACTGAAAATACACAGAAAGCATGCAGTGCTGGAAAACCCCAGGACCAAGCAGCCAAAACTAAACCATAGGACTTAAATGTGCCAAGCGTTTGTTGAACACTGAACAACATCCTGATCCAAACACCCTTTTGGCCAGTCCTCAGTGTTAAAGCGTTCTGTGCTGGAGTGTGTTTTGCGGTACAGAAACGGCAGAGTCTCCTCTGGCTGGTCAGCTAATTAAACGACTGCTTGGCCTCAGCGGCTGTTAATGCTGTTCAATTATGAATGAGAGAGAAGGGTGAAAAGGGTGGCGCGATCAATGAGAGGATGGGTTGTAGAGATGGATTGAGGCATACCGCAAAAACTGGATAACAGGGATAAAAGTAAAGCAATGAGTAAAGAAGGAAGTGATATAAAGGAGCAAACAAAGGATTAAAGGTAAGATGAAATGAAAGAGGAGAGAGGAACTTTGAATGAGACCAGAAAAAAGAAGGAGGGAAAGAAAGGAAGAAACTAGTGTCTTCAAACTAACACGTAGGGAGGTTCATCCTTGATGGTCTCTGGTGTTTTGATGCTTTGAACCAGACAGTAGAGGGTCTAATTTAGTATCAGTCTGGCTGGAACGGACCCTTTGGCGACATGACACCCAGTGTTTGTTTTGGTCTACCTGACAGCCAGAGGCACCTCTCTTTATCTCCTTTCAGTCTCTGTCTTCCCACATCTTTGTCTTGATGTACATTATTGTTTCAGCATCTGTCACTGGCTTTCACTCTGTTCTTCCTCACCCAGACTTTTACTTTGTTGTATACATTTAATTTCAGTCTCTCCTAATCCGTCTTTTGTCAGCTTTGATTTAAGTGAACCACAGCTGGCTGTTTTGTTATCATCAAACAATAAAGGCTGATTTGACTGTTTCTTAGTTCTCAACTTATTTACGGAAATTAAAATAGCAGCTTTTCACAAAGTTTGGAGACTTTTATGGACCTTTTAAGTTAATCTTTGTATGAGACCCCAAATCCTCTTAAGAAGACAGCCAAGTGATGTATTGATGAAGGCAGCATGCAAATCAAAACAGCTATTGCTAGTATCGTTGATGTCATGTAAGGTTCAGTTCTACTGTAAAACTTTGATTTCTAAGTTTGGCTAAAAGTTCTTGATAAATCTGCATTGACATTTTGAGGGGACCTTATTTCCCCCTAAAAAGATACTTTTTTTTTCTTCACCAATTATCTAATTGACTTATGGCTAAATTGCCCACAAACACAATGATCCAATCCCAGTGCATACAGCCTCCCACAACCCAGTCTCACTCCAAATACCTACATTGGTCCACAAGGCAAACCGTAGTCATCTCATTAGAACGGCGCTGAAATTGTGAAATGGGTACGTTTCATCTGCCCAGTCGTTTCTACAGGCACAACCCAATACACTCAGATATTCTCCAACCATACGTCCATTAAAATACATTACAGAAGGTCAGTCTTCATTCAGGTTGCCCTCTTCCCACTCCCGTGTATGTTTTTGCTAACGTTTCCTCTTTTGAGGACAAGGTGGGGTGTCCTGAGCATCTGCTGTGGAAGTCGAAGACATCTTTGTTGTTTTTAAAACGAGCGGCGGTGCACTGAGCAGAGGGAGCGAGGTAACTAGACAACGAACGGTGACCAGGAAGTGGAGCTCCAAAGGGGCTGGGCTGTGCAGTGCAGGGCAGGCAGGTAACATATTTTGCTGTCTTTAATATTTCCTGTCCTTTATTTTCTGAGTTCAGTGTTCACGTATGTGCGCGGGCGTCTGTGTGACAGACGTGCATGGGACAAATGTGACGTGCATGGGACAAATGTGAAATACAGAATAAACTGCGTTCCGTATTGAACCAATACGGAACGTTCCGTATTGGTTCAAATACACATTGAACCAATACGGAACGCAACTTTTAATTCCCAATTACAGAACGATTTTGTATTTCAAGGGACGGGTGGCAAGCATATTAACAACACCGTTTCAAATTTTGGAACAGCAAAGACAAATGCGGGCAGCAAGGAGACGCTATGCTCTGCGCGGCCTGACCCACAACATGCTAGCAACAGCGTGGCTAAACAGAAGACGGAGGATCAGGTATGAACCAAAGACGGTTAGGTTACGGTGGCTTTATAGGCCCAAAAGGCGCATGTATCCTGTAGTTAGTTCGGATGGACCTTGGTTTGTATTCAGACCTGCACCGGAGAACCACGAACTGCACCAGAGTTCGTTTGGAAGCCGACTGAGACCACCTCAAAAAGTGGGTCTTGGTCCGGTGGTTTGGTCTGCACCAGGGTTCGTTTGTGTCTATTCACACCTGCATGAAAAGTCCGCACCAGCGTGGGAAATGAACCCTGGTTCGTTTAAAGTGGACCAAACAGTCCAGGTCTGAATACGCCATAAGACAGCTCAGAGTAATGCTGTACCTTACCTCTTACATGTTAGGCTTTAGGGACATAAAAAGGAAAACAAAAAAACTCTCTGTACACTTTTAAAATTCTGAGATTCTTTATGAGTTCAAGCAAAACCTAAAGTTTGACAGACACATCATGGTTTTAGGGTTGCTTTCACTTAATTTCTGTTTATGAGAGAGCTTTAGCAAGCCGTTAACCATGAATTACAAAGCAGAGACTACGGCACAAAGCCTCCCTGGCCACCTGGCGTTCTTCTTCCCTGGATTAGCAACCACACTTTAATAAAGAAATGGTACACCATGTAAATTATATTTTGAACAAAGGAAAAAGGCAAAGATGTTTGGATGTTTTGTGTCTATGTAAGTTTGTCTTGCTGTTATTCACACTTCTCTCACACACACATTACAAGCTGAGCAAAAGGAGAACAGAATATGAGACTGATGTGGACACGCAGCTACCACTGTGATCCACTGTGTTCTTCTCTAGGAAAGATATAAATACACTTTATTATGGACACACACACACACACACACACACACACACACACACACACACACACACACAGAAACAAATTAAATCAGTGTAGAGTTTGGCACTCGTGCCTCCCTGGCCCCCAACCTGCTGGCTGATTCAATTTTCTGGGCAGATCTGCCGACAGTGACCGCTAACACTCACCTTTAGAGAGAGACAGAGAGAGCAATGGGGACAGCAGGTTTGGGGAGGCAAAGAGGGGTTGAGGGAAAAGGTGACTGTAACTCTGTACTTTTAGACAGAGCATGAGTCCAAGGTGAATGCCTGAACTGTCCCTTTAGAGATGGGGATGAGGAGGAGAGTCTGTCAATCCTTTGCTCACCCTGGAGAGAGTTTAAGAAAAGAGAGAGAGTGAGGGCTGAGAGCTTTGTTCATGTTTTTTGTGAGAAATGTAGAAACAAAGTAACTGTGACCTATTGTTACCTGTTTTACTTGTAAGAGGTGAGTTCTTCTTCCCTGTTAACATTTGATACACAGGATTAGAATGTGACAGATGACATGAAGATATTTCTTGCATTGTCAGCTTGTCGTAGAGGACTCAGAAGGCTATAATACAGATTATTTTAGATTATTTCACCATCTCATTCAGGACCTGTGATGAAAACATCACAGGTTTGTTGCAACCAACAGTAATCTCAACACTTCTTACATTATAACAGAAACACAGCTCTTTAACATTAAAACATTTCAGCTGTATGTTTCTCTTAAGAAAACCTAAGCATAGCATTTATTAATTTATTGCACATATAAGAAATTAAACACGAAATGAACCATACATAATGATTTAGGGTACATTCACACCTGGATCGTTTTGGGCATTTCTGAAACAGTGAGCAGCCCCAGAAACCTTTGTTTGATCAGGCATATGTGAACACAGCAATTGCGCTTGGATGCGGATCAAAACAAGCAGGTCGAAATCACCAAAAATAGGTGGTCTCGGCTCGCTTCTATTCAAGCCCTGTAGCGGTTCCTGTGTAGTGAGAACACAACTGACTTATAACTGTGGCTCACACTGTAGTGATGGGGGCAGTAATGAGCCCAGTTGACAACCGTACAGTCAAAACAGTAGAAGAAGAAGGAGTAGAAGAATCAACAACAGCAGCAGAGGAAGAGATGGCTAAAGAACTGAGGAAAATGAGTCGTGGACTCACATGGCCCAGTAAACAAAGTGCCTTATTGAAGTGCCTAAACGCAGTCAGGACTCTTAAAAACTGCATATGTTAATCATATAGCGTACACTGTTAGTCAGATAAATGCTATAACACAAACTAGCCACACACACTGTTGATGCTCCATGGCTCTCCTTCTCTGTGGAAAGGGGGTAAGAATATGAATGATTAAATGAATGCAGATAAGGAAACTCCCCACCTTCCAGGTATGATTTCTGACCAGTCAAAGAAAAAAATGGATCGCACGTGGCATTTGTTTACAACTTTCTACTGCAACACACTTTTGCCTTGTGAACACAAACGAACCAAGTGACTACCGCTACAATTGTATCATTTTTGCCCCTGAATCAGAACAAAGCAAATGAGCCACAGGTGTGACTACACCCTTAGTAAAAGAACCAAAAAAAAAAAAAAAAACTGAACATAGCAACAAACCAACAAACCCATAGAAGCTTGTTGAGTGGCCCTCCTACAACCCTCCTAGAATGAAATATACCCATACATTCACGCAAATACACAAATACATTGCACTAATTTAAATAATGTAACAGTTAAACTGGGGGAAAAAAATCAGTATAGTGTTGGGAAAAGAGAAATAGAGGAGGATAAAAAAAAAAAAAACAGGAAAAGAAGAAAAAGATTATGGTGGTGAATTTATGAAGTAATGATTCATAGAGAAAGAGCTCCACCCATAGTGCATCAGCTGCTATTAACACCAGCCCCTGTCAGCTGACAGCTCAGCTGATAACTTCTATGAGTCCATTTGTCAAACAGAAAATAAGAGGTCTATTGAAACTGCATTAATCTGCCTACTTTTGAGCTACCCATCACCTTTTTTCCCGCTTGGTCTGACTTTAACAGTCTCACATGCATTACCACTGATGCTCACTCCTTTCTGTACCCCAGGTGGTCTTTGCTGCTGCTCTCCCTGCCTTGGCTTTTCATGTATGCACATAAAAGAGAAAGAGGTGTGCTTTTCCCACCTCAGGTTTTAGTTTTCCATGTTCACACATGGAAAGGCAGGAAGCTAACAAAACAGAGCCACGCCTCCAAATTTAACACGTTGCGCGCAGATATTCTGTTTAGTTGACAAGGGGATCAGCCAGACATTATACTTTTAACATCATTTTTTCAAGTACCTCCTTCTAACTTAATAAAAAAGAAAGATGTTAGACCCTCATCAGTGAAACTTAGCGCCATCTACATCTTTTTTTATGCATCACATCGCAAAGAAAAATTAAAGGGAGGATTTACATATATATATATATATATAGTTTATATAGTTTATAGAGTTTTTTTCGCGTTAACCCGTCAATCTATTAACGCCGTTGAATATTTTATTGCACATTAGTGCATGTTGCTCACATGCTTTTATTTTGTAAATGTCTGTTGTTGACCGCGGTGGAACCGGAAGTGAAATTGGCGGAAAAACACGAAAAGTAATCAAAACAAGCATGGAGAAGAGGGGCAATGCCACGGAACTTAAAAGCGCTCGCCGCTTAGTGTATCAGTCCGCGCGCACGGCGTGCCAGATATAAACAAATGCAGGTAGTCTGCCAGGACGAAGAGACACGATGAGAACTAGAGCCTTATTTAGCGGTATTTTTGTGTGAAAGTAACGCCCTGAAAATTCTCTAAATAAAGCGTGAATGCAGACCGATATCAGATTTTTTTGGTGGGAGTCCATTTATTTGTGTTTTTGGTCAAGTAAAAAATGCCCCCGTCTGAGTGCAGAGGAAACCGGCAGAGGAGCAGGGAGGGGGTGTTTGGTGCGAGCGCTCTGGGCTTCTGCTGCACAAAAACACTGCTGTAGGGGTAATTTCTGCCCTAAACCTTGTGAAAGGACCCAACTTGTTCCATCCCAGAGTATCACTTTAATGCCCTGACAGTGGCAATAAGCTTTAATTTTGTATTTACATTTTGTAAATTTGATTTGCACTAAGTATGTGATTTAACTATTACTGTATAACAAGTACTGATTTAGTGTTTGCATGACAGATGTTATGGCACTTTCACAATGCGATTAATTATGATTACTCAGGGAAATCATGCGATTAATTACAATTAAAAGTTTTAATCGTTGCCCAGCCCTAATATATATATATATATATATATATATATATATATATATATATATATATATATATATATATATTCTCTGCTTTAGTCAACAGTGGCTTACTTTGAGTAATGCACTCATTAGTTTTGGTTTAAATTTCTTAATACCATAAGAATCAGGATGCCAAACTGTAAGGATCCATCACCCCATCTAATCCATCCATCTCTTTCAGGGCTGTGGAGGGGTTGGAGCATATCCTAGCTGTCACTGATCATGACGTCAGGTGAACCCTGAACAGCTCGCCACATGCTGAGACAGACACACTTTCATAAACCCACTTAACACCTACAGGAAGTTGAAAGTGACAACCTGATGTGCCACATGTGCTAAACAAAAAGGGAGGAGGATCCAGGTGCAGACAAAGGTATACATTTATTACACAAAAACTCAAAAGATAAAAAAAAAAAAAAAGAAAGAAAACAACTAGGAAAAAAAAAAACTTCTCACTGTGAAATTAACAACAGACTCTAAGTCTGACTCAGAAGGAAAGGAACACATGTGACACGTGGAGCATGTTTTTGGACTGTGAGATAGCCAAAGTACCCAGAGAAAACCCACAAAAGCAGAACTTACAAACGCAACTTACAGAACCAACCGCCTGGCTTGGGATTTGAACCAGGAACTTTGCTGTAAAGAAATAGTGGTTACCTCTTCACGACCATGCAGCTCACAGTAATTAACAGATTATTTTAAAGGAAAGTCTAAGTCCTGGAGTGTTGTGGTTAGGAACACATTAATGATTTAATCACGCTTTAGATTATGCTTCTGTTAATTTAAGTGTGTTTATGTCACACAGGTGGGTGTTGCACAAGGACATAATGCATTACAGATTATACATACCAGCTTATGTTAAAATTACACAGAGTGGAAGTGTAAACAATCAGTATTCATTGTTGTAGTTACATGCAATTTTCAAGACAGAAAGTTATTTAAAAAGGGGGATTTATTTTCATTTGCATGCAGTCGTTTTAAAATACAAATATTACTTTGTCATTTTAAAAAGCATTAACCATCAAATCATTTTTAAAAATGTGTTGCATCTAAAATTGAAATTAGTTCTGAATCACCAGCATTAATTTACCAGAGAGAAAAAAAAAGAATCCTAATGACTGCAAGAAGCTTCTCCACAGGAAGTAAAACATACATGTACAGCCATCTACAATCTGTGACTGAGTGAGTGTTATTATCTGCATTTCTCTCCATGGTATGGTAAACGTGACACACACAAAGGCCTCCTCACACACTCGACTCAGCAGATCTCACTGACGGCTCCCTGTTCTTCAAAGCCTTTGTCTGGTTCTATTAAAACTCCATCATTAAAAGTGATCTGTGACTGAAGCAGCACAGAAACCAGGAGTGCTGTGGGAGGGACAGAGAGAGAGCTGTGGAGGAATCTGATCATGTGGAAAAGAGGACATGAAAGCAGAGAGAGGGGGATGAGAGGGAGGAGAGAGATGGAGAGAGATGGAGAGAGCAGGGCCACGCTCTGATTCTGTTAATTAAAGGCTTCCTGAAAAAATGACCTGAATGCTGTGATTAAACTCCTTAAGAGGTGCTTCACCCTACATGCACAGATTGGCTTTTACACACTTTTCTCGACTGCACGTTTCCTCTCATCTCCAAGACAAAATTAGCACAAATGATTGTCTACGATGTTAAACTGTTTGCTAATAGTGTTGTTGTAGATAAATTGTAGTAAAAAATGTAGATCTTTCTAATTTATGAGATGGCTGAACATTTTAAATACTTTTCAAATGCTCCTGGTCCAGAGGTTATAAAGTTATAACACAAAGTTACAACACAATAGTGAAAGAAAATGAGACACCAATACATTTTTAGATGTCTTGATTAACTGGTTCGAAGTGCAAAATATAGATTTTTCAAATCCCACTGTTTAATATGTGATCAACTGAATTATTGAAATTGTGTAATTTATCTTACAACTTAAACATTAACTGTTTTTATTTCAGCTGGAGTGATGGTACATCTGGCTGACATTTCTGTTCAAACCTAAACATGAGCCTGTTACCTGTTACAAGATATCCGGTTGTAACAAGACATATCAAAGACAGCTCATTTAGTTTGTTGTATTTGTTTTTCACTCTGAATGGAGACCTTTCTTTAAGTTGTGGACAAGTTAATTAAGGATAGCGTTAAATTAAGCATGTGTAATTAAAATGATATAAAATATAAGCCTGCCCTTTGTTTTCCTTTGTGTTTCTACTGATTCATTTCTAACCTCTTAGCACCATAGACTGTTTTCAGAAAGGACAGTGCCTTTTGTACAGTTTTGACGCCAAGATACCTCCGCCACAGGCGCTGACATTGAGCAGCAAGAGTCTCTACAATGGAGGCTATGAGGCTGATTTATGCTTGACATGTCTGTGTTGGCTTCGTGCAGACGGATGACGCCATTTTTGCACCCATGTTCCCTCTCGCGGTCCCTTTCACATGGAAAATTTCCATGCCACGCGCACTCAAAAATTTCTGACCTGCTAGACGGAGACGCACAGACAAGATGGCAGAAGAACAGGATTTCCTGGTGGTTTAAGTACAGAATTACAGGCATCAGAGTGCTCTTGAGTGGTGCTAACCGAGTGGTTAATAATTCATGGCGTGAAATTGCGGCCACTCTCAACAGAGAAGAGAATGGGTTTAAACTAGGGCTGTCATTTTAACGCATTAATTACAATAATTAATTACATCGCAAATTAATGCGTTATAAAAATTAACGCAGATTAATCTGGATCCCAAACCCGCGAGGCGTTCAAAGACGCACTTATTTTCAAATGTCTGGCATTTACAAACCGTTTGTCCTACATGGAAAAAGTGGTGTTCTTGTCAGATTTTCACATTTCCGACGGTCCCTGAATGTATCACATGTGACTTCAGCAACATGCTCTAAACAGGGGGGAAGCTAGAGTGATTTTGGGGGACTGCCGTCCACATCCTGTTAATTCACACGTCCTTTTTGAAAATCTGCAGAAAATTAACCGTTTGTTCTAACTCAATTCTGTAAACAACAGGTAATTCTGCACTTTTTCCTGCATCAAACAAGCCCTGAATGATTGATATTTGTCCTGTATTTAAATCTAAAGAATTCTTTGAAAACTTGCTTCCATCTTCCTGGTGTCATGTTTCAGCTTGGGGCTGCTCTGCACCAATGAGCAACAGTTTGTGTGTTCAGAGCATGTAAAACTGAAAACACTTCACTTTTCTTTGATTCAAGACTTGAATTAAGTGTTTTGTACATAGTTCCTCAAAGTTTTTAGCCTTTAGCCCTGGTTCTCCTGACCTCATAGAAGTATAGAAGTTCATATTGCAGTGAAAATTGAGTCCACATCGAGTAAAAATGTGATAGAAGCAAAAACCATCCTAAAAATCAAATAAGCTTATCTTAGGTGCAGAAATGTGTAGATTTTGTAAAGATAGAACCATAAAACTTTTTTCATGTGTTCCTTATGCCTCAGGGTACCTAAAAATGTGTTGTATATATTCCCACCTTATTTTTAAATGTCTTTTAATGTATTTTAATGTAATTTTAATGTCCTGGAATTCAAATTGGTTATTTTGGGTACTTAGGCAGATATGACATTAAAATGCGATTAATTAAATTAATTACAAATCCTGTAATAGATTAATTTTTTTTTTTTTTAGATTTAATTTTTTAACGCCTGACAGCACTAGTTTAAACAAAGGCAAACTTCTTTAACTCTCGTTTTTGTCTCTGGTAGACATACGTTTGTGATACACCGCTTCCTGCAGTTTGGGAATGGACACCAACAGACGCCACGCAGGTTTTTAAAATGCATCAAAGCCTCATGGGTTCTCTCATGTGGATCTTGTGCATCCCATTTCTGCACGTCATGTTCGTGCGGAAAGCATAACACAGCCTTTAGGCCTGGTGCACAAGTAGCTGGGTATTTTCAAAAACAAATATCCCCCCTTATTCGTCATTCCAAATACTTGCATCCACACACCGGGCATATCCGCTGATCAGTGCAGCTTGAAGCATGCCAAACCCATATTTGGCCCTGTCATTCAGCTGCAACGTTTGAGAACCAAAACAACTCTGTTTCCTGATTTATACACAAAACCATGAAACCAGAGTTTTCCAAAATCTTTGCTTTGGCTTTGAGTTTTCAGAAAACATTGTTTTAATGATGTAAAACTGTGGATACGTGTGGATGACAGGCCTTAACGTACAAAACTATATGTGGTTACCCAGAAACCTGGCTACATGTGGACATGGCCTAAGAGAACCTTAGTGGTGGTGACAAAAATATACACATTGTTTTCTTTCAAGGTCTGATCTCTTGTCGGCTTTCGCTACCAATGTATTTTGCGATCCCGGGAAAAACTACACAAGAACGTCAGCTATCATTTATTGTTAAACCTGATTTAAAACCCAGTTTTTCACCTCTAATAACTAATGAAAGCGAAACTTTTCCAAAAGAAAGGACTTGAACAAAAGGCTGCCCAATCATGTCTTCATATCACTGCAAGAATCAGTCGTGAGAAATATTTCTACGAGGTATTTTCAGTTTTTTAAGTTGGACCACAGTCCATCTGGAATGACTGGAGAGACAGATTTTTTGACCTATACTGCAGCCAGTCACCAGGGGGAGCAGTTTTTAATGGTGACCTCACGCCTACCCAAGCGAGATTATGTCCATTTTATTTATTCATTTTTCACAGTCTGAGATTAGCACTTATCTCTACAGGCGGGTTGGTGAAGCTATACCCAGAAGTTGTGATCTGTATATCAGAGTCATCAGGAAGAACCCAAATAACACAAAACGCAGAGAGAATGTTGGCTTTTGATTATCTAAAAGTTAGTTAGAACCAAACCAAGATCCAATATTTAGAGAACATTCCTCCTTGGTTACACCGAAACCTAACAGAGCCTAACGTTCCCTAAATGTTAAAGGAACCAACCAACCAAAACATTCTCCTGTGGTTGCAATCCTACCTTTACACGTTGGTTGTTGTTTGGTTGTTTTTGGTTGATCTGAAAATGATGAGTAACTGTGCCGACAAATGAGGATCCTCTATATTGATATTTTACACTTAGGGTACTAATTTGCATGTAGCCTGTGTAAAGTGCCTGTTCACCTGACAATGACAGCTTGGGAGTGCTATTAAAGACTAAATGGAAAATTCCAGACATTTAAAGTGTGATAAGCCTGAAGTGTGGCTTTAGAAACTAGATGAAGAATAAACATGTTCTTTTTACATCATTCAGTCTAAAGATCATGTCTTAAGAGAGGATCTTTAGACTGAATCCTAACACTTTAAAACTAATAATGATTGTAAGAGATTTACAGTTAATTCTCATCTTCTTGCACTTCAGTTGTAACTAATCCAAAGCATACTTTTGTCTTTCCTTAAGGTGGACATTGACGCATAAAGTGAGAAAGGTAAAGTGTTTCCAAGGAGGCAGGCAGTCAGGCTGAGGAAGCAGGAGGCCATGAGACTGACAGAATGATACATTGATAGACAGATAGAAAGACTGAGAGGCAGACAGAGAGGAAGGCGCTGAAACAGAGGAGGTCACATATGCTCACTTCCATAGACATAAGCCCTGATTAAATTGAGTGTGTAGTAGCTGGCTGCTCTTCAGGTGCGTGTGTGTGCGTGAATGTGTGCATGCCGGCGAGGGTGTGAGTCCTGTAATATTGTCTGCAGTCCCATGGGCTGTAGCTGAGCAAACTCAATCAACTCCCACTCACCTCTGTGCCCCCCTCCTCTCTCCCCCCTACACTGTCAGGGCAGGAGCAGACACTGGCCCAGCACCTCCTCTGGCCCGCAGGAGAGGGAGGGAGAGACGTTAAGTTGCTGCATCAGTGTGTGGGCTATGTAAGAGCGAGAGAGGAGCGTTTGGCGGGGATACAGTGAGTATACCAGTGTGTGTGTGTGCGTGAGAGAATGTGTGGGCACATGCTCAGGTGTGCCCTTGAAAGAATCAAAAGCCTTTGCAGATTGAATGCACCACTATGAAAGAAGGTTTCACGTGTGTTCAGCTTTCACGTGTCTGCCAATATGTGTGTATATGAGTGTATGTGTATGTGTGTGTGTGTTTGCACCAATAGCTCCGTGCTGTATCTGTTGGTAGTTTTTGAGACCATGAACAGGAAACACAACAGCAGACAGATTACTGTTGTGCATGTGTTGCTCCAACTTTGTTCAGTTTTTGTGTATATGTGTGAATTGACAGGTGTGAAATAGTATAGAAACACACACACTCACACACGCACACACACACGCAGAGCTGTCACCAACCTTGGTCCCTTTTAGCACACCTGACAATCAGAGCCATCTGTCATGACAATCCGTTGCTGTGGGAATGAAAGATCTTCTTGCAAAGGGACACAAAGGTAACACATGGGGGCGGGCTGTACCGGCAGAGACAGCACCAATCAATCAGCTGATCAATCATAATTGGCTCCTTTGCATATTTGCCTCATATTCACTATCATAATTCATTTATGCAAATCTGGAGCAGGATACAGGCTCCAGGGGGAGAGAGAGGTCAGGACTGAACCCAGACTTGTTGGTAAGTGAGAGATCAAATTAGAGCTTTATTTAGATTTATGCAGATGTTAACAGTAATGATATACAGCAGGCACGGCGCCCTTCTTTGTCAGAGGAGACATTAATGCGTCCACGACAGAACACTGACACTCTCTCCCACTCTTCAAATGCTGTGTTTAAAATACGACTAACCTGTGAGTCTCATTTATATTGTCACCTAATGCAGGATTCATTTATTCATATTACTTCTAATTTTGGACGCCCTAACAACCAAGTCCAACACAGTATAAAGAATGTGTCCAGCTTGGCTTTCTAAGAGTCTCAGCCCAGAGCATAAAACTTTATGCTAATGTTTGCAGCAGTTATTCTGCAGTGGTCTGTTCAAACTTGAGAGTCTATCAATAAAATGAACAGTGAGGTTACGTTAGCTCTGCTTGGTGAGGTTGGAGTTGGTTGATGAGCACTGGTAGGACTTAACCAAAGTTACAAAGTTTGCTTGCTGTAACATTTTAAACAATAGTGCTACATCACTATAAGTAGAAGCATTACCTCACTGTGTTGTATCCTCTAAAAGTTTGTCTTGAACAAAGAAAGGTGTTAGGGAAGATTTGCTTTCCTTTCATTTGCTTTAAATTGAACCCACGCCTAAAGAGTCGCATCCTCACGACATTGCAAGTGCTAATGAGAACAAGGTTATAATAGTTAACTGTTCACAAAACTAACTGAAACGAACTAAAATTCTGGACAAAATGTCCTTAGTTATTGTTTCTGACAATATTAATAGCCTTTAGGATTTAAATTGGTCCGACACATTTACCCAACCAATTTTAAGACAGTTTTCGGCAGTTGTCAGTGCCTTATAGCACCATCATAGCGACGTACTGGGATGTGCTTGTTTACTGCACTGACTGGCTGTGTGCTGTGCTGCAATGAAACGTAGTGGAGCAATGAATCAGAGCATCTGTAATAGTTTAATTGATGTGAGTCTGACTTTAATTGTATTTGAGTCTACCTTTACTGTTACAGAGTCCACGTTTCTAACTATTAAAGCTCATATCACATTGTTTTATATAGTTTATGTTTTTATTTTATCGTTTTATTTAATTCACATTAACATTATTTTATATAATTTATGTTTATATTTTTACATCAAGTTTATATTATTTTCTTGTGTTTAAGGCAGCAGCCAACAGTTCAGTATCAGCATTGACTGAGCAGTGAGCACTATGTTTGACTTGAAAATAAACAGTATGACAAAATATTTACTCTGACCTTTTTGAATCCTGCACCTGGTTAATAAGGTATGAAAAACTAAAACTAAACTGAAACTAAACTGAAACTAAACTAAAACTACACTGAAACTAAACCTTGTTGCAAAATTCAAAACTAAATAAAAACTAGAATGCCCGCTCTAAAACTAATTAAAACTAAACTGTAATGAAAAAAAATGTCAAAACTAAAACTAAACTGTAATGACGAATCCAAAACTATTTTAACCTTGCATGAGAAACAGAGTCTTTATCCCAGAAAACAAAACAAAAAAACACAAGCTTTCCAAATAGCATCCACAGTCCCCTTTAACTAAATGAGTCTTTATTCTGGTTCAGTAAGAAATGAATAAAACAAAATAACAGTAGCTCACCAACTAACTACCTCTGCTAAACCCTGAAACCTCACCACCTGGACAGCTAAACCAAAACTCATTAATGTTTCTCTGCTGTATACAGTCTCTCACGCATCAAACTCTGACATGCATTGATGTTTAGTTAGCAGAACAAATAAAAACACATGTATTATACCATAAAATATGTAACTGTTGTTTTTGATAACCAACACTGTTGTTACAAAAAGCTCTTAGTGGCAGTTTTAATCTTGTTTCACTCTGTCAGTTAGCAAATTAGCTGGAGAGTGAAGGGGATCCCACAGTTACAGTGATGACATCAGGTATGGTTAGACTCCAGATTTGTAGTGATAATTCAAGTGAACTTAAACTGACTGCATGTAAACGTTGCACATGTACATTCATTAACCTTCTCTATCAAAATCCTAGGGGCCTGAGATAGCTTAATGTTTCTAAAATTACGAACTATTATGACAAATTCTCATACATAACAATACAAACTCTATCCTTAGCCAGACTCTGTCCAAGCCTAAGAGAAACAGATCAGTATATTGCCGATATGTGTGTGTGTGTGTGTGTGTGTGTGTGTGTGTGTGTGTGTGTACAGACACAGCCCACTGTATGTACTTGTATTGGCGTCTTACTGATGTGTGCATGTCCATGTGTTAGGAATCGCCTGTACCATTTGATTTGTGGGTGAGTGTGTGCACCTCTAAAGCTACACCAGGACTGACTGTCTGATACATGCTGAAAGGTTATTGTCTTCAAAAACAGTTCAATATGTCAAATAAACACACAGCTCAGTGAGCAGCTGGAGAATAGTGTGAGGAGAGAGAGTGAAGGACAGAGATGAAAAGAAAGGAGAGGAAAAGAAAGAGGACAGAGGAGCAGATACACCAAGGGGGGGTGGGGAGGTAGAGCATCTGTGCAGAAAACATCTTTGTTGGACAGATTGAAAATGATAGAAATAAAGAAAGAAAAGCAGAATGATTTTTTTTTTTTCGGACCTCATTAGTAAATAAGAAGTTCAGTGTTTTAAATCGACATTTAAGAGTGGTGACATTTATTGCTGTTTTAGTTTAAAGGCTGAGTAAGGACAAACTTCAAAGTTTATCATATCAAAACAGCAGATAATGAGAAGCTGTTGTCATAACTGTCAGTGCAGAAGCTTGCTAGCTCTAAAGCATAAAAAAGAAAGGTTGAATTTATTCCTTAAGTACCACCGATGTTTCATAGCTATCTGCAAAATATGCCTCTTGGAGAGTTTTTACTTCAGCAGAGGACTAAATTGAGCAGTTGACATGAGAACATTATATAGAATATATAACAATTGTTTCTTCATTCGGAGCCTACTTTCCTTTGAAACCACTGTTGTGTATTGACTTTTTAAAAAACTAAACAAAATTTAGAGTGCTAATCTACTGTATACTGTCACTATAAATTGTATTTGAGAAAAACTTGAATGATTTGTCTGTGAATTATTTCTTAATCATTTTTTAAGCCAAAAAATTACATGTGAATTTTATGTCAAATCCACACGTCATAAAAAAACCATAGGGCCAATGCCTTATTATCAATCTTACCCCTTCCCCTTTGTCTTACCTCTTTATCTACCCCTTCCTCTTGGCCCTCTGTTTGAATGGCAAAAGGGAAGGAGTAAAAAAAAAACATCTCTTAGAAACAAGAGACCACTCGATCTCTGCTACGTCATCACCACTAGGTGCTCGCTGGCTGTCGTAGGCAGAGTGACTTTTTATTCATCTTTGAACAAAACACGTTTTTACAAACTGATGATAATCCGATGACAAATTAAGGTGACAAGCTCACAGCAAACAGACACCACCACATTAGTAATGCGACAGCTAAGCCACCAAAAGCGGACGTTATGTTCAGCTATATCATGTAGCTTCTGAAAACCATAACATTAGCCTGTCATAGCTTTTGTAGCTGATGCAGGTCCTGAATGCAGCTTCGCTGTCTAATAACTCATGAAACGCAGCCAATCACAGTGAAGTCTGTCCTCTGCAAACCCGTCATCCTGGGCTGACATTGGTGTCGCAAATACTAGTTATAGTTGTAGCTGTTAGGTAGACCATTATAACGAGCGATTTCATAATAAAACCAACAGTTCAAAACATGGATAATGTTAACGTCAAGTAGCAAAGGACTGAATATCTGATAAAAAAGATATTGATATCATGGGAAATTTGTCATACCCCTTGGTTTCAAGTGAGGTCTCAATCTGTCTTTGTTTCAAGAGCTGTGAAGCCCTTCCCCTTAATCTTATGGAGAATTGTGACACCACCCTACTACATGTGCGCACAAAACCAAGGGCTAAGGGTTAGATTTGGGATTGGCCCTTATTCTGTTAAAGAGACTGTGAGGAGGATCTGTTTAAATTGGACTGCAGCGCCACCTTTTGGCCTAGACACACATGCTGTCGTGAAGATGTGACTCTTAACAAGGCATTGGTTTGGAAATGAACGAAAATTGGATCTTACTTTTGACTTTCTTTTTCTTTGTTCAAGTCAACTTTTTACTGGATACAACGTGCCAAGGTAAGGTATTTATCATCAGTTATGTAACACTGTTGAATGAATGTTGCAACAAGCAAGCTTTGTTAGTTTTTACCCTAGTTCAGAAGTAATAAGTGTTACTCACAGCCTGGTGCTGTGATGCATGTCTGTTATGTGTAATGTCAATGAATCCTGGTCATGTCCTGCCAGTCATACCAAGCAGAGCTAACATAACCTCACTCTTCGTTTTATTGATAGACTCTCAAGTTTGAACAGACCACTGCAGAATAACTGCTGACTGTGGGTTGGAATGAATATTATCACAAACAGTTTAGCCCCTGCGTTTTGGCCATGAGTCCAAGCTCTTTGACTCTCCCGTTTATCTTTTTTCTGCTCTTCTGTCCTTTTTCTGTCTAACACTTAGGCTCTTGTGTCCACCTTTTCTACAAAATAATTCAAGCTTTCAGCAGAGGAAAACACAGATCTCTTTTCTCACCACTAAACTTCGTCAGCCAGCGTGGTGTTGACATAGAGACTTTGAAATGCTGCAAATCAATCCAGTCCTGCTCAACCCAATGGGAAAGCTAAGAAGTAGCATTTTGAAATAACCTTTGTTGGTGCTGATAATCTTATTCTAAAGTGTTTTGTATGACCAGGCATTTATCTGGAAGGGAGACTTTTTCAAGATCTCTTTGTCACTCCTCACAGAACCGTTAAGTATGTAAAATTTTACAACCCAAAATAAACATGTGTTTCATCAATTCTACACATTAGCTTGCTTGACCATTATAAATTAAGATACCATTAAGCTTGATATTTTCACCAATGCAGTGCAAAGTCTAAAGTTTTATTTTATCTTAACAATTCACAAGTGAGTTAACAAATATCCTTCATACTGATGACCGCTGCTTTCGGAAACTAATGTCAACACTGTCAACTTGGGGTGGGCGATACTAGGAACTTTGGTATCGCTGATACTGATACAGATACCGATACTTTTTACATAAAATCCAATGATCATTGAATAATTTAGTGATTTTGCCTTGAGTTGGTTGATTTTGATTTTAATTATGATTATGGTAAAACACAGCACAAAGATTTTAGGCAATAAAAATACTTTGTATTTACCAACCCAAACAATAGAACAAAATTTTAACTACACAAAAGTAATGAAATAATCATTCTACCACCACAATTGTTTTAAGAAAAAAAAATCACAAGCGCAAAATAACAAAAAGGTTCCTTCTATTTGCACAGAGAAGCGGCAGATGGAGGAAAGTAAAGTAATTGCTAGATGACATAAGAGGAACTGCAGTATCGATCTCATCATGCTAGTATCGATCTGATACCAATACTCATCTTGGTATCGATACTATCGATATTTAGATTGATACGCCCACCCCTGCTGTCAACAGGAAGAGGTGAAATCAGAAACAACGGCGATGTGCTAAACTCATCTGTGAATTGCTGCCTAATGGACCAATCAGAATTAAGAATTTATAGAACACAGTTGTATTATAGGGCAGCTTGGGTAGGTGTTACTGGATTGACAGTTGTGTGAACTGAAAGTGCTGAGACTCAAACTAAATTTGTACAATATTCAAGGAAGTATAAAAATGTACTATATTCCTGTGGGTCAGTGATCAGAGTATGACTCACTGGAGTGTCTGTCAAGTCTTAGTGAAATCATAATACCATCTGTTTTTGAGGGCTTTGAGAAATGACAGCTCAACACTAAAGCTGTCAGCCAAATCAAAACAGAGGGATCAACACCGTCTATGAAATCAGATGAGTGTGTGACCAGTAGAGGCCTGACACACAAACAGAAAAGGGCTGTGCTCACACTGAAAAACATGCTTATTTACCTTGTAAAGCTGTTTCTTACACTGCCTATTGAAGTGAGAAAATATAAACATGGACAGTTAAGAGCCTGAGCGCCAACAGTGGAGCCCCACTGAACCCAAGGGATTACCAGGTCTGCTAGAGCACAGAGTTGATGCAAAGACTTATGCCGTGGCCACACCAAATGCGAACTTAAACACTTGACAGGACTGTAACGCGCCACATGAACGCCCGAGTCTAGACGCTGGACTGTTTTGACAAGCTGAGGGGTGAACGCGCATAAGCCCGACACTGTGCAGGTGGAGTAAAGAGCCCGTTCATTTAAAGACCGAAAGCCCAAAAGAGCAGCTGAAAAACAATGAGCTGTGGTTTCAAAAGCATGACAGGAGAGTGCATGAAAGCTTTGGAGATCACAGTTAAGGCCTGCTGCCTCTCCCTGGTAATCCACCTCCACTGGCCCTGCCCGGCTGTTCCCTTGACCTCATCCTCGACCCCCGAACCCCCGACCCCCTGACCCCCCGAACCCCCAACCCCCCGACCCATGTTCCCGGAGGTCTCCCTGGGGGTAATGAAGGGGTCGAGGAAAGAGAGGAGCACAGAGAACTTCCATCTTTTCCCTGGCTCTGCCCCTGCCCTGCCCCGCTCCTTCCTCCTCTCTATCAGGCTCAAAACTCCGCTGAGGAAAACATAGTCGGACTCAGTGGTAGCCTGTGCAGGCAAATCCAGCTGGAAACAAATATTTACAGAACTTTCCTTCAAAACTTGTCTCCTCAGAGACTTTCACCCAAGCCTGCTCCTTTCTTTCTGGTCTCTGTAGAGTACACATGTCGTATCGTATAACTCTGGATGATGACACACCGCACAGATTATTTTCTCCTCCGTTTTCCGGTGGGGTTGGAGTTGGAGCAAGTGGCGGTTCCCCACCACAGTCATCAAATCAATGATGTCGTGGGGGAATATCATTGCTGATTGGCTGCCCTGGCACAGCCTACACACAAATTCGCTCAAATGTTCAATATTTTCTACTTGCGCAAATTTGCGCAAGCCTGTTTACACGGCAAAGGTGTCAGCAGCATTTCAGAAAAATCCCACTCTGGGGGCCGTTCAAAAGTTTGTGTTTGGGTCGGCTGAAACGCAGTTTCCGTGCAAAGCCGAGGCTGACATGCGATAAAACTTTTGCATTTTACCCTAAAACCGTTGTCGTGTAAACGGCCCCTAAGATGGTTTAACAAAAAAGAAACAAAGTTAGGGGCGCAGATGACCTAGCGATCACACACTCTCACACACACACACCAAAAAACAACACAAACACACGCATACTTGCTCATCTTCCTGCATAGAGCTAAATGTCTCCCCCATTTGTCATGCCTTTGGCTTGAAAAGAGTGAATGAGCAGGGGCATGTTGTTTGTGTGTAAACAGTACATACATTTTATGTAACAATAGTGCTTTTAGAGCTTTTACCTATACTGTCTGATAAATGTATTTTCATCCATGTCTTAAAGCAGGTGTTATTGTTGTTGATCCACATACCTGTCAGTACAGTAAACACTTGTCAGCGAACCAACAAGCTTACAATGTAAGAGGTCAGTGCAAGATTTCCCTTACTGGTTTAATTGTTGGCAAGAAGTTTGTTGCTGCATCTCACATCACATCCTCTGCCCTTGTCTGTGTATATGTTTTTTTTTGTGTGTTTGTATGTGTGTGTGTGTGTGTGAGACAGAGAAACAGAGAGAGAGTGAAAGAGAGTGTGAGTGGGTGGGTGAACATATTGTACCTTGGTGTGAAAGCATGCAGAGAATCACAGGTCAAGCCCAGGAAAGGTGAGTCAGTAGTCCTGAATACAGCACGTCAAAGATAGTTTGTCAGAGTAACAGTATCATATCACATCCCCAAATTATATATCACAGTATTTAAAAATGTGACCACAAGAATTGCAAGGACAGTTTTTGATCCAAAGTTTTGTTTTAAACTCAAATTTCTCAACAACTGTTTGATTTCTGTGACATAAGCTATGTCCACTTAAAATGAACCAAGTCAACCCTGGACATCACATTTCATGTCATCAAAATATTTTGGGTTTAATTGCTAATTAGTAAATTTTAGCATGCTTACTGGCATCTCAGATAGTCAACACCATAAAAATTCTTCATGCTTCCCATTAGTATTGCTTATGCATTGGTATTTCGAGTATGTTTTCACTATTTAGTAAGAACACCCTGGTGTCAAGTGTGTTTTTAGAAAAGGGCCTTGTGGTTGCCACCATTCTGAGAGTCGAGTTGTACATTGGCGATGAGTTGTGTAGATCTTGTCAGGTGTCACAAATGACGGGAGAGGCACAAACTGTACCAGCCAAGCAAATCATACACACATGTGGCACAAATTCATCACTATTTGCTTCATTGGCACGACCTGAAAACTGTAATCTTCGGCAAATCATCCCATCATGATAGCCAATCAGCATCTTTCAGTGACAGTGTTGTTCTTTTTTCAGAACACAAAAATTGTGTGTGACTTTTTTTTTGGAGTAAACAATAAAGTCCTAATGCCACAAACTACAAGTCAGATTACTTATAGATTGAAGTTGTGTTGACAAAAAAGTGACATTATTTAGTTCTAATGTTAGGAAATAAAGTATTAAATTACATTTGAAAATCTTATAATTTTTGCTATGGCTAGCCTATGTGCTGTTTTAAAGTGACAGATGAAGCATCTTGTGGAGTTACAGTGCTACTGATATAAATCTCATTTAAAAATGAACTACTTACTTCGTAAACCGCTGCTAATACTCAACTGTTAAATTCACATTCATAAGGTGATCCATGCCCCTCATTTTAGAGCAGGAGGCTGGCTGATGTTTGGATACTACTTAAGCTTTCATACAGATTAGCTATTGCTTAAATTTAAAACTGATTCCTCACAACCAGAGGTGTCAAGTAACTAAGTAAAAATACTTTGTTACCTTACTGAAGTCAAAATTTTGGGTATCTATACTTTACTTGAGTATTTATTTTTAGCCTACTTTTTTACTTCTACTCCTTACATTTTCAGGCAAATATCTCTACTTTCTACTCTTCACATTTTAAAAATAGCCTCGCTACTCCTGTTTCATTCCAGCTTGTCATCATTCAAAAAGACACACACCAAAAAAAGTAAGAACCTGTCCTAAAATCGCTGAAATCATGTCATCTGGAAAGAGGGAATTTGGGTATGGATGGATGTATAAATGCAAAACCATTCCGTACACCCTGTTGTTTTGTACGCGATCCATCCCACCTGCACATAACACAAATCACGCCACACTTCAGCAACAACATAACTGACGTATGTAGCCCAGTATGAAGAAGTCTGCGGCAGAGGCTCAGAAGGGGGGATGAACTATATAAAACATAGGCTCCTGTGGCACAGCCTAAGCTTTTGACCCTAATGGCATTTTCCTCCTTTTAAGCTACTTTACTTTTATACTTCAGGTAGTTTTGAAACAAGTTCTTTTATACTTCTACTTAAGTAAAAACTTGAGTTGATACTTCAACTTATACCAAAGTCTTTTTAGACCCTAGTAGCTATACTTCTACTTGAGTAATGAATGTGAATACTTTTGACACCTCTGCTCACAATGTTACATTATAATTGTCTTGGTATAACCACTTTGATCTCAAAATATTTACTTTTCATTTTCTTTTACTTTTTAACTGTGGCCCCTCTCCTCCGTTATAGGGACATCATAAACACTTCCTCACCATCAGCCATCACAAACTGCAGAGCAAGTTTACTTTTCATGATGCGTAAAATAAATCGAATGGACTGCTTTCAAATGTTCACACTTTTCATTTATCCTACATTACTTTCTGGTATTTCACTCAGCCATAGCCCCTGAACTGTCAGTTGACTTGTTTCAGTTTCTACACCTCTTTGGCCTCTGATTCAGAATAACAAAAGGTTAATGTATTTACTGGATACATATTGAGGGCACACACATTAATTTAAGAGAGTTCATTAAATAAATAGGGTGCTTTTCTTGCTAATTAGCCATTTGGCTGCATAAGTTATTGAATCAAAGAAATAATTAATCAGAATGTTTACCCGGGATGCCTACAGGGCTCTGTAGCGTTCTGAAATATAGACAGACTGATTTAAAATGAATGAAACAGATTTCTTAAGAACCATGCAGACTTTATATGAATACTTTGTTTGTTGGATCACTGAGTGTTCAAGGCCATTGATGACATCAGAGGGGGGCGCTGAAGAGCACAGGCGGATGCTGCAGAGACTGTGTGAGCAGACAGGGAGCAGTGCAGGCGGCCTGATGCTGGGTGACCATCTGCTGAAGCTTTTCTCCTCCTCACCCTCATTCAGCACTGAGAGCGCCTCTCTGTCTTTCATTCACACCAACACGCACTGCTTCTTTGTGTGATACATATTCACCACTTCTCTCATCTGTTCCCTAATCTGAGACTATGAGAAACCGTGGACTGGGTATAGTTCTAAGAAGAAAAGCATACAGTTGATCCCACCTGTGCTGTGACTCACATGCCCACATGCTTTTAGAGACACTAAGCCTCTGTTCACATTCACAGACCGCTTCCCTGACTGCTGGCAAACAGTCTGCACTACTCACGATAGCCTTCATGCCGATTTTGAGTGTTTCTCTGTGTGTGCTTTATCTGTTTAATATTTCATTAAGTCGAGGTATAGCACCAGCATGAAGAATTTCAGTACCTGATTAGTCAGAGGCTCAGTATTCCTTTCAGATAAGCACACGCTTTAAACATGGGAGCTTTGCTCCTCTCCTGAATAAATATTTACCTTGTACTTCCAGTGGAAAAAATGGCAGAGTCTTCCTAAAAGCCATGCTGTGTGGATTTTCCACCAAGGAAAAGTAAATTTGCACAAGTTTTTGTATCAAATCTTAGTCTTGGGAATCTTGTGACATGGGTTTTCATCATAGACTGTTTTAAACATGGAGGTTGTCTCACTGACCTTATCCATTGCTTTGTGAATAGATGTTATAAATAATTCAGTATGTCCAAATATAATTGGACAGATCAGCAATAGCTACCTCTTTGTGACATGAGTCATAACAGTTGCTACTAAAACTGAAACAAGGTACCTGACTGATTTTTGAAAAACAGATTACAGATTTTTTTAACAAAGCCCTAAAATGTTTGTTGTAAAACAAAATGGAATAAAATAAAATAAAATAAAATAAAATAAAATAAAATAAAATAAAATAAAATTAAATTAAATTAAATTAAATTAAAAAACAATAATAACGTCTCCCTTCATTTGAGTAATGGCTTTATTTTCCACGAGGCTGCCTCTGGGAATTTTTGCACAGATTTATCCTACATGTTTCATGCTTATAATTCATAAGCTGTAAACTTTACCCTAACCCTCTTCCGAGAAGCATGGTGGTCCTGTAGCAAAGTAACAAAGAGCATATTGAGAAAGTTTTATTTTAAAGAAAGCCTCAAAAGAGGAAATACTGATGTCCTAAAAACTGGAACACAAAGATGGATTTGAGAGGCTGCATAACATCGGTGATCCATGAGATTGCTCCTGTGCGTGTGTCATAGTGCAGATGTGTGTTCATGTTCAGGCTATATGCCTGTGGGTCAGTGTGACATGATTATAGTCTGAATGATTAACGCTGGTTTCTGTCAGCTCACATTAACTTCTTTGATACGGCATTTATCAGCTCTGCCACACCAGGTCACTGGTTCCCAATTAGTTGGAAACTGCACACCAGATTCAGCTTCATTCCTCAAACTGTGACTCATCTGATGAAAAGGGGAAAAAAGCCCAGCTTAATGAAGCGAATGAATAGAAGAACAAGATGTTTTTTTGACGAGAGGGTGATCTGTTGTGCTGAAGCAAACATGGTGTTAATGAAAAAAGGCACTAATGACATTCACTGATATCCAAACCAGAACAGGTGCTGTATGGGAGATTACCCTCACTGTAAGGTGATGATCACATATTTGCCAAGTGTTTGTCTTGTATTTACATTAAAAAAAAAAAAAAAAGAATTTGTTGAAAGTAGAGTGCAGGATGTTCCTAAAAAAGCTAGAGTTCATTTTTTTACAGAAAGGATCCTGATCAATCATCACTCCTGGGCCTCTAAACATGGCCATGTCCACACGTAGCCAGGTATTTGGGAAACCAGATATATCTTTATACGTTACAGCCTGTCGTCCACACAAAACAGCAGTTTTATGTCACTAAAAACAATGCTTTCTAAAAACTCTGGCCAAAATGAAGATTTTTGAAAACTGAGTTTTTTGGTTCTCAAACGTCACGACTGAATGATGAGGGCTCATTCTGATTGGCTGGCATGGCAAATAATTGGCTGATTTTTACATCGGGAAAACACTGCCCATTATGGGTTTAGTGCTGCACTCACCGGCGGATTTACCCGCTGCATGTGGATGAAAGTATTTTTCAAAACGAACAAGGGGGGATACTTGTTTTTGAAAATACCCGGCTATGTGTGGACATGGCCCATGTGTCAGTGTCTGTGACTTCCTTAATCCCTTTCCTCAGCCTGTATGTTGATGTTTTGGTTGTTTCAGGATGTTTCTTGGCAGAGTAAGCATGGTTGTGTCGATCAGTCACAGCAGCTAAGATAGTACAAGAAATCACAAGAACACAACCAAAGTGAAATGAAACATCAAGCAGATAAAGCTTTTTACTAAACATGGGTGAAGTTTGGCTTCTTTCACTGGCTTTCGGGCACTTGGGGAGCAACACGGAATGAAAAGCGACGCAATTTGGCTTTCTACTGAGGAGGTGGTGATTAGCTTGTGCTAACATGCTAAATTTAGTAGAGACACAATGCTGCAGGAGGTTGCTAGGCTAGTGAGTGTGTTCACGTGTTCATGGGTGTGTGCTGCTGCTGGCACTGAGCCAAGGAGGAGGGGCCCAGTTTGAATGTTGTGTTTACAAATAAGCAACGAAAATTCTGGCAGATCCTCCCTCTACATCTGAAAATATGTGTTTTATTTAAGATGGGTTGAGGTGAGGTATCCGTCATATTATATCTTTATATGAATGTCACACTCAAAATTTAATTTGAAAGCAGAGATATGGGAACAATATGATGAGCTGTCGCTTTTTTTCTAAAATGAGATGAAAAGGTATCATATAAAGTGAATGGGACATTATGCAAAGCATAATCACAAAAAGGTGAGAACTTGATGCTCCTGTATTCTTATAAGCCTATTAACATCTATTTTGAGTTTTGACCATCAAAACTCAAAAATTGCCAGAAAACATCAAGTATGCAGCTGGCTTGGCTTTGAATAGAGAGGTGAATACAGTTAGCCTGGCTTTGGCTGGAGAGAAAAAATGGTTTTGACTGTAAGGATCAATATTTGACAGATTTGATCCTGTTTGCTCAGTCAGAAGGAAGCAGAAACACATACAATAATCATAACTCTGAAACCAGAGTTGAAGGTTTATCTCTGACTGTGATATAAATCACTGCATATTTAATCACACTTCCTAGTAGAACAAATAGATTATCAATGCAGTGCTTTGGCTGACATAAGCTATGAAACATTGCTCAGTCCACTGTGATTTCTCCCTCTCATAATCTGTCCATCAGTATCAAATTGCACTGATGTGATGTGATATAAGCAGGGAGCCAATGTCTCCCTCTGGATGTTGGTATTTCCAATAAAAAAAGACATGAAGAGCGTTTCTCTGAGGCTCAAAGCATACGGGCTTGCCAACAGAAGACGGGAGAGTGGGAACAAGTGATAATTTTATAAGCAGAGAGGGGCAGGGGATAGTCAGACAAAAATGAAGAGAGTACAAGAGATGTCATCAAGATTAAGAAAGACACATTAAGAATGAGGGAGAGGGGGTGGAAATAAAGTGATGGAAATGGCAGATAAATGAGAACAGAAAAAGCAGCGGTTAAGGGAGGACAAAATTTGCTTGCATTAATAAAAAGAGAGATAAACAGAGAGTAATAATTATCAAATAATGTTAAAACAGTAAAGAAAAACAGAAATCAATATGAGTTAAGACTTAGAAGAAGTGTTACAGACAGAGAGATTGACAGGATGGTTGATGCAAAGAAAAAGCTTCAGGCAGGACTGATAGAGAAGGGACAATGAGACAGTGAGAAATGACATACTTGACATTTACCTTCCATATTCCTCAGTAAACATGAACATGAAGGAGGAAGAAGAGAGACAGAAGGTGAATGAATATGTGACTGTTACTGAACAGATGAGTAAATACTGAATTGATTCTGTTCTGTTATTCACAGGTCAGACTGTTTCCTGCTTTGATGGTCAGGAGTGATGAGTTAACAGGTTCCCCTTACCAATACTTCACGTGAGATGGTTTGTAAATGTAAGATGTGGTTGGAAGCTCCTGTAAGATTTCATCAGACTTGCATTTAACCACTTGCAACGTGTTCCCTAAGCAGTGGCGTTTTCTCCCGGAGGCCAAGGGAAGCCATGCTTCCTCTCTTTTTTTAGACTGTAGCTGTGATTTAATGAAAATATTCCTTTTTAACAGTTTCGATACTTCTTCTGTGTTTTGTCACCGTCATCTCTTCCTTATTCCTCTCCTCTAGTTATTGAGCATTTTACAATGTGTAAAACAGCGCCCTCGTAAATGTTCTGTGGCGAATGCGTGGTGAAAATACGATACTGCACGCTGTTGTCCGCAAGAAAGCCAAGCAGAGTTGGCATCCCTTGGTCAAAAAAAACAAGAATGATTAACCAATCAGATGAGGCCGTGGTCATGACACTGCTCATCTGTGATTGACCAAGACTGTGCCAAGGGAAGCCACCCCGTCTTTGGCCTCAAACCAATCAAATCACAGTATCGTCATCCTCGAGCCACTGAATGAAATCAGGGAGGTTAGCACATTAGCAGTGTGCATGAAGCGGCCGGTTGTGTGTTTAAGTGGGCGGTTGAATTAATTAATACGATGTTTAAGCTAAATCAAGAGGACAATGTACATGTGTGAATGAGTGAGTGAGGGTGGGAGAGCTAAAGGGCGTGTGTCGGTGTTTAAAGTAAGTAAAACGAGCTCTCTCTGGGCACTCTAACAGGTCCGTTACATGAAATAGCGATTCAAACTGCAACAAAGCCTTTTATGTACCCCACTCCCTAAAAAAAATACAGATAACAGGCTTTGTCTCACCTGGCTTCCTCAAAAAATATCTCCACGCCACGCCACTGTCCCTAAGGAGACTGAAGGCTGGTGGTGCTAGCTCTGCTTAGGTAAGACACACTCGCAAAACTTTCTTCTGTTGTATTGTGTAAAGTATTGCTCACAGAAAGTAAGATTTCAAATCTGTTTAAGTCACTGTACAAGATGTTGAAAGAGATTAAATATTTATGTCCCCTGACATGTGTGTGGCTGCTCATCTTTGTGTATCTTGTTGGAAAAACATAGGATGTATAACTACAGTGTGTGTGTGTGTGTGTGTGTGTGTGTGTGTGTGTGTGTGTGTGTGTGTGTGTGTGTGTGTGTGTGTGTGTGTGTGTGTGTGTGTGTAAAAATGTTTTGTTTACCCTCCTAGGAGAGGTGACTAGTCACTGATTCAGCAGAATTGCCCAGCGTGGGATGAACTCCGTCAGCGGTCATACAGAAAGACACGCACACACAGAGAGAAACAGATACAGACAGAAAATCCTCTGTCACATTCTGCCAGCCTCTACTCAAACAAACACAACCAGTGTCACACTTTGCCAGACACAGACAGAAAAGACCGCAGATTACAAAGTCTATAGCATTTTCTCTCCAAAATCCATTCAGACTTTCAGTATTTTCCCCTCACATCACTCTTCATTCCCAGCTCTTTGCTCCATCATCTCTCTGTAAAATCTTCCTCTGTAAAACCAGAACGTTAGAGTGGCCTCAGGCTGACACGAAACTCCCACTGTGAACACCGTGTGTGGTGCTATTTTATCTTCCCCTCTGAATATTTGTTTTTTGGCTCCCACTGAGTAAAGCGTGTGTTTGAATTGTTTGAATGTTTACATGTGCAGTCATTTCATGTCAACTTAAATGTTCTTAAAAGATGAATCCCTTTCATCTTGTAACAACTCATAGCTACACATGTGGTGTGAAAGATGTTACTGTGTTTAGTCATACACGATAACACAGCACAGGTTTTTTTTTTTCCTTTACCAAGAAATAACGTTGTGAGAACTAAGAAATGTAGATTTTTGATCAGCAAGATTAAAATAGATTCAGACTTCATCCTCTGACTACAAAACATCCTCTGTAAACATCATTCTAATTCATCTAGGCAGACCAGATAGACCTTATAGTTGGACTCATTTTTAAGAATTACACTGCTGTGACGAGGAAGGAATCATCAGATTTTTTTAATAGAGTCTGCTGACAACAATGTAAAAACCATTTTTCTTATCCTTTGTTTGAATGTTCCAGTTGACCACAGGTAGAAAGATCTTTATGTATATTATCAGCTCCTTAAATATAAGCGTGACAACAGGGATCCTATTTCACAAATCTAAATGCCCTTGAGTTCGTTTGCAGCCCAAGTGCCATCTCCCTGATGTATGTGTACATGTGTGTGTTGAGGTCAGTGGTCAAGAACTCAACTTCTTTACTTGTATCAGAGAATAAATCCTCCCAATGAAATGTGACTCCAATACCAGTGAAATGTTGCTCAGCGAAATTATTACTGGGGTAGAAATTGTGCTGTTTAAAATGCTGAGGTGTTTAAACTACTTTTTCATTCATTCATTCATTTTCTAAACCGCTTATCCTGTTCAGGGTTGTGGGTGGCTGGAGTCTATCTCAGCTGTCATTGGGCGAGAAGCGGGGTACACCCTGGACTGGTCGCCAGTCAATCACAGGGCTGACACTAAAGCTGCGTTTCCACCAAGCAGTCCGGGTCGGTTCAGTACGGTTTGGGACGGTTTGGGACAGTTAAGTCTGATCCCGTGTGCGTTTCCACAGCAAACTGTGCCCTCTTGTGGTGGGCGGCGTGTAAGCCGGATACAGAAAGCCGCAGCTGGTAAACAATAGCGCGACGCCGTAGCAGCTTACCCCGCTATTAAATCCAACAAAGAAGAAAACGCGACACAGTAAACAAAGAGCACGAATGGAAGACATGCAGCATTTCATCCTCTCTGTGATTTTCATGTAACTCTCTGTTACAAAGTGCAATCAAGCTTTGTTTCAGAGAAGTCTGTGAGCCGCCAGGAGAAATGCAGCTGCTGTCGGGGTAAGTGACGATTCTTTTGACCAATCAACCGTCTGCAGTGTGTTGCTCCACCTCCCGAGAGCGGATCAGTTCAATCTGGCACCCATACGAAAGGGTCCCAAAAAAGCGGGACGGCTCGTCTCGGTTTTTAGGGATCCGTCCCGGGATGAGTCTGTGGAAACGCCGCTAAAAGCGCACCGTGCCGAGACGAACCGACCCGGACTGCTTGGTGGAAACGCGGCTATAGAGACAGACAACCATTCACTCACACACTCACACCTACGGACAATTTTGAGTGACCAATTAACCTGGTAAATATGTTTTTGGTCTGTGGGGGGAAGCCGGAGTACCCGGAGAGAACCCACGCATGCACAGGGAGAACATACAAACTGAACTCCACACAGAAAGGCCCACTGGCTAAGCTGGGAATTGAACAGGTGAATTCTCCAGTCTGTCTCAGCTCCTTCACAGCACCAGATCCGATAGGTTTCCATTCAAGTCAGTCCGTCAACTTACACTGGATCTGTTCTGTGGTGGTCTGGCTGCAAGGGTGGTCCGGCGGGCCGCAGGTAATACGCAGCCATCCTATTTTTGTCGGACGTGGAGCTGTGATGCACTAATTCAGCATAGAGAGGATCGAGTGGAATGGTTGTGACCAGAAACTACCCAAAACACTCAGTGACTTTCAAAATATAACAAATCGTGTCAAAATCAAATCGTAGTAAGCTTGACTATGCCACTAACAGTAGTTAGTGGAGCCAGACCAGAAGTCGACAGGTTTGAGGTTTTACAGCCCAACATGAATGAAGAGAGGCTTATCAATGGAGTGGGAAGAGCAGGAACTCCTATTCCTAAATGCCCTGAATAATGATAAAGGACACACAGATATTACAATCTAAACCTCTGTTAATGAGATTCTTTTCAGCTTCATCCCAAATCTAGAACTAGAGGAAGGAGATGATTTGCTAAAAAAGCTAATTTTATCATTAAGACTGGCAAAAGAAATGATGTAAATACAAATCTTAACCTTCACCTAAATCCAACATTTGTTCATTAAAAAGGGAAAATAATATTTTTTTCTTTGAAAGCATCCACTTTGTTTTCTTGGTTTGTACATTCATGGATAGACTGAGTGTCTATTTAATGTAAACATGGATTGTTGGTTTTCTGTTGTGTGGGCTGTAGTTCCAGGTTCAGACATACTGACAGGTCACCATGGACCAGCATGTCAGGGACTTTCACCCTGCTCTTGTATACAGAGTAGAGACCTCGCCTGAAGTAAAATATTCTGCGGCTCAGTGGACTGCACAGGACTGTGGCTTCTGCCTGACATGAGGGCTTCTCTATCAAATTCCCCAGGAGCCGAGGAGAGCAGGACTGCAAAAGGGATGGCAGGAGGTCATGCTAATATACGCCTGTAACGGGGGTACACAAGGCCAGTGCTGTGTCTCGAAATACGGTGGTTTGGTAGTGTTGCAAGCACACAACAGAAAAGGGATTTTGTGACAAAGTTGTTGAGGCTTTATTTCCCGATTCTAAAACCTTTAAATGCCCAAAAGTGTTTGGATAAATCCTACTAAAATAGTGTGAATTTCACATAACTTGGTGAATAAGCAACAATAGCAGAACCAGGTCGAGAGCTCTAGCAAATATTTGTTCAGAAATAAAGGAGCTGAACTTGATTTTTTTTTTTTTTTAAGTTTTATGCTAACAGAGCTGTTCAGAGAATCATTCTTTTAAGAACTGGTCTGTCCCACTAGATAACTTGACTGACACTCTGTCATGCAGTGATCCAGCAGCAACTTTAACATGGAGGCGCAAGTGTCATGATTCGGTTTTGGTTTTCTGTTTTGTGTATTTCAGGGTTTTTGTTTTTCTTGTCTCACTCGTGTTCTCGTATATTTTGAGTTCCTTGGTAATAACTCTTTGTGATATTCCTGTCTTGCGTTTTTCTGTTTCCTGTGTTAACAAAATATCATCACTTATTGAGATGGTAAACGGCTCCCATGTTTGTGAAATAGCAGTGAGTGGACAGAAAAGATCAGCAAGTGGACAGATACTAGGTCAGGAGTCTGCAACATGCGGCTCTGGAGCCTCATGCGGCTCTCTGACTCCTTTCCTGTGGCTTCCTGGAGATTTGAAAAAAAAAAAAAAATTAATGAAATAAAGAATTTTTGTTTATAATTTTGCGCTGAAGAAATTATTTTTCTTATTATTTATTTATATTTTAAACTTTTTGCAAACTTGGGAATAAAAATTCAAATATTTTCAAGATTTTTCAAATTTGTAGATTTCATTTTTTTTTTAATTTCTGCATTTTTCCCCAAAATTTTTTGAAATAATTTAAAATGGAGCAAGTTTGTGAAAAGACTTTTTTTTTTTTTTTGAAAATTTATGAAATTTTAAAACAGTTTTAAAATTTAAAATATTTTGCATTTTCAGTCATTTTTTTGTATTATTTTTTTTGAAAAAATCACAAACTTACTAAAAAATCTTATTATCAATTTATGAACTTTATATCACATCGTTTTCATAATTCTTAATATTTGCAAATTTATTGAAAATAATAAATAATAACTGATACATAACACGTACAATTTTATAAACACAAAATCTTCTCGTTCAGCGAGTTATTCACTAGATTTTTAATATGTTTCAAATTCATACACTTTTTGTCTTTATTGTCAGGATAAAGCAGATTTTGTGGCTCCTGAATAACTTTAAACCAGGTGAGCTAAGGAAGAATGGCTCCTATTAAAGTGAAGGTTGCAGACCCCTGTACTGGACAGACATTTAGCTGAGAAATCTGGCGTGTATCCAGAGAGCAATTTAGACACACAACTGACACTGGATGTTCATGACTGTATTATCCGTGGACACTTACCAGACTGTGACATACCAGGATGTAAACGTGTGTAAATAAATCAGAAAGTCTCCCAGACCAAAAAAAGCACACAGACTGCTGAGTCTGAGACCCAGTTCATGATAAAAGAAACAGAAAACTACGTCCAGAGTGAATTTTTTACCGGTAGACGTCGCTGGTGTTTCAGTGTAAAGTTTGACCCCGTTAACTGGTGACTCTTGGCCGTTAATCACTGATACTGCCAGCCGAGAGTCACCAGTTAGCATGGATGCTATTAACTCCAAAACACTGGTTGCTCTGTGATGGTCAAAACTTGATAGATGTTGCCTCTGTTGTATAGTATCATTTCTAGAAACTGATCACAGGCTAACGGTACATTTGTGTGCCGATAAACGCTTAACGCTGCTTCTGCAGCCAAGACGTGTGCACATCTTTATGATGACATAGACTGATAATCCCTCTACTGTTTCTGTGTTTCCTTGGTTCTTGGTCAGTTCATGGTGTTTGCTGTCGCCCTTCAAGTGCTGCTGTTCCCTTGTGTATCGTCCTTGTGCTTCTTGTTTCTCCTAGTGTAAGTTTCTCTTGAGTTTTGGATTAAGGATTTTCTGGACTTCTTTGTAGTTTTAGACTTTGAGTTAAGTTAAAATGAAACCTTTTTGTTTTATCTGCAATTGGGACCTCCGCCTTTCGTTTCTCCTTCGCTGACAATAAGTCTGGTTTACTGTTGTCTTACTCCCGAGTCTAGCCCTACAGTGCCATGGTAGCCCTAAACATGGCCTCTTTTGTCCAGCAGGCATCAATGCATTGATGTGACAGACATAGCAACACTTGAACATATTCAGGCTTCCTTAGCTTTGAAACATTGCAGAGTTGAAACTCTGTAAGAGTTACAAAGAGTTAAATCTCTAGTTGAGCACAGAAACAAAAGTCGAAAGGTAAGATATTAACAAGCAATGTAGTTTGATTTCTGTTTTAAATCATCTTAAAATAAGTTACTTACAAAAACATCAAGGTTAACCATTCTTTTATTTCTTTATAAAGCTCTAGCTAATAATTTCATGAATAATTAACAGAAACAGTGTAAATTTGAAGTAATCTGTCGATCTTAATGGATAGAACATGTTTGGATTACAGCTTCAACTAGACTTGGATCATGGGGACTCTTTCTGTTGCAGTAGGAGGGGGCTGACCACAGGACTTGTAATAGGATTAACTATATTCTTCACTTCCAGTAATTATGTAAAGATTTAAGGGATTAACTGTTTTCCATCAAGTGTCTTCAATGTCTTATTGGAGTCTTTGTTAATGGATTAACAGTTAATAGAGTTTCTTTTTCGGCTATCTTTGCCAACCTCTAAACTTAGGCCCATCTACACGTTTTTATCATATAAATATGTACAGTCTTCATTTCTTGCAAATCAGATTAGATCAGGTTTTGCAGTTTGAAATCAGTGCGTCAGTATAGAGTGAAATGAAAGGAATACAGTATTTCAAGTACATTTAACGGCTTTAAAGATGATACTTCATTATCCCCTGTCAGGTGCTGAACATGATCTTTGTATTCTGCAGGTAGACACCAACAGTTTTTGGCAAGTTGGACGTCTTGGGAAGTTTTTCATACTTTTTATTTCACCTGCCATGCCAGTACCTGACCCAGTCAAACACCTCTTTCTTCATACATTTACCAACCTGAGTGGTCTCTACTCTGATGATTCTCCTCAGGTTCAGGGGTCAAACAAAACTTTCCCACCAGGAGGACACTTGGCCCTTGAAAAGAGAGTGTAGGTTGGTGTAGATGGAGGTCAAACACATTATATGGCTATTGTGACTTTCTGTACCATCTTCTGTGCAAATGGCTCTTCAAGATTTTTTCTCAAGTGGTCTCGCATCAAACAATTGTCTGCATGTAAGAGTTCTGTAAATTGCCACAGACTCTCAACCTCTGTCCTAGTTACTGTAGTACAGACACCCACAGATATATAAAGTCTGATATTTCAATTTGCTCCTCTTGACCACCGTTACACCTTCCTCATCTGGAAGTAGTGCTATTACTCATGTTCCAGCACTGCAAAGAGGCTGTTCATTTTTTTTTTTAGACATGTCTACACAGGGCTGCTGATGGGTGATTTCTGTACAGAGGCATCATGACGTGTCTGTTGCTGAAGCTCAAAAGCTTTAAGCGAAAGAATGAAAACAAAAAAAAAAAAAAAAACACAGGCCAGAGTCTCCACCTGTTCTTTTTGGTGTAAATAAAAACACAAACGTGTCCTTTCTTACCATTTTTTATGGTTTGTCTGAGTTTATTCTCTGCATCCTTGTGCCTCTCTGTGTTCATGTCTCATCTTTTTTGTTTTTTTTTTCCTCCACCCCCGCTTTTCTGTTTTGTCTCACCTCCACAGGTGGCCGAACAGCTGGGCAGGGAAGCATGCTGCTCTGATCAAGACAAGCACCTGGACAAGTGAGGACAAACCGCAGCAACAGCAAGAACAAAGCATAGACAAAGGGCAACAGCTGCCGTACGGCTGTGCAGTAAAAACACATCTTTTAAAATTCTTTCTCTTGTTAGACAACATAAAAAGCTACACTCATAATACCATGACCGTGATGCTTATGGTACAGTTACCGTTTGTAAAAGCTACACCCCAGCAGCTGTTCCACATCTGTTAATCCGTACCTCGACCTCCTCTTTCTCTTGGTGACTTTGGGTTGTCTCCTTTCTCTGCAGCCCAAGCCAGTAGCAGCTGCTTTTCCTGGCATCACACCTGATGAATGTATTTGTCTCTTGGACAAACCTGATCTCTGCAGGACACTTCTCCTCCTCCCTCCAAACCATCCAGGAATGAAGGACACAAAAACAACAAGCAGTATGACTGGTGTTTAGTTATACATTTTGCTGGTTTAAAAAGGAACATTTGAAGAAAGAGGCTGTGATGTTTCTGCTTGCAGCTGGCTCAAGTATCCCATTTGTATGCAGCAGCTCTTAGCTTGCCTCTAGGTGGGGCAGGTTGGACTTAAACTGCAGGTCCAGAGCCATGGGTTTTGAAGTGGCTGGCAGTGGGGTTCTGCAGATGAGTGTTACAAGTTGAACCTAGAAACAGGTCTGTTTTATCAATGGCATGATGTTTTCTTGGTGAATAAATCATCAACATCCAAACTCAGCAGACATCAGAGCCCTGATAAGACGCATGTGCTCTTTTTGAAGCGCCTTTATCACCTTCAAAGACCACCATAAGTGATCTATTGATTGTGTGTTTCAGTGGATTTCATCATGAACTCCGAGCACTGAGCTTGTAAATACTACATTCCAGTGATTAGGTGCATCATTGTGCTCCCCTGTTCCTGAATCTCCATGTCTTTCTCGAAATGCAAATGTGCATTCATCCAAACCTCTGTGTGTGTGTGGATCCTTAAGGCACAATGTGTGTGTGTTCGAGTGTGTGTGGGCAGAGGTTAATTTAGCCCAGCAGTGAAGAGCCCTTGATAAAGAGCAGCCTGATCCCTGTTTAATTACCTTCCGTCTACATTTCATTGGCACACACAGGGTCATAGGTGTGTGTCTGTGCGCGTGTGATGAATGTAGGATTTGGCTCCGAGCAGCGACACACAGGAGACGCATCGGCAGACTCCATGTCTGTGTGAGAGAGTATTTGTCCAACATTCTCCATGAATATTTGTGTCATACACGTAAAAGCTGGTTTGACATATAAAGTGTGTAGTGGTGTGTGCGAAAGAGGAATTACCAAGGGTGGGGTTGTGTGGAGTTGAGGTGATAACCCCTGAAAAAGCCCACAACCACCAGTGCCACCACTAAACACCGAACACTACATAGTGTTTCCTGAATGACATGAATGATCTGACATGTATGTATGTCATCCTCCCAACACTAATAATGTCGGCCTTTCATCCATTTGTTCATGTGACTGATGATCACAAGTGACCTTTGCTGCCTGTGGAGTCATTTCAGTGTTTTGTTAACGTCATTGCAAGTCTATGCTCATACCATCCACTTTGACCAGCAGCTAAAAGCTACAACAGGCCAGCCTCAACCAGTGAAACACAATGGTGCATGTGTCCAGTCGGCCATTTGCAGCAATGCGTCTGATGTGACGTCACTCACAACGGTGGATGGTGAAAGTGCAGCAGTGTACATTGGTTAATAAGTACACTCAGGGTGTATCTTGGAGCAGGAGAGGTAACAGGAAACAACATAACAGTGTTAGCATACTGATCACATGAGTCAGTTATTCTACCAACAAGTGGGGTTGCTCCCAAACTGTATCTGTGTGTGTGTGCGTGTGTGTGTGTCTGTGTGTGTGTGTGTGTGTGTGTGTGTGTGTGTGTGTGTGTGTGTGTGTGTGTGTGTGTGTGTGTGTGTGTGTGAGTGTGCGTGTGTGTGTATGTGTGTCGAAAAACATATGGTCCTACTAGTTGCTTTGCTAACCAATTTACATATTTCAGCAGATGTTGTCTTATAGAATAGAATAGAATAGAATAGAATAGAATAGAATAGAATAGAGTATACTTTGATATTACCAACACGGAAGTTCAGGTGTCTGGCAGTTGAAATCATAAGAATCACACAAGACATGAAAATCAGGTGTCTGGCAGCTCATCTTCCATTGGTTAGGCGTTACAAAGCCTTATGCTTCAGAGATAAATGATTTTCTGTATCGCTCAGTCCTTAAAAGGATAGTTCAGTTTTTTTGAAGTGGGGTTGTATGAGCGCTATGTGACCACTAAGGACATTAGATACAGTAGAAAGTTGTCTCCTCTCCCTCAGTAAGACACAAACTGTAATCGATGGTGACGAGGAAATAGGCGCTAACAGGGAGAGACCGTACCAAATTCAAAGGCTATTTTCTCTGCCTACAAGAACTAAAATCAAAAAGTAATACCACAGTTTAAGAGAACGCTACATAAAATATTTTTTAAGTGCATTAAGTCTTCAGAAATATAAACATTTATCTGGACCTAACTAACTGGTCATGTGTCCTTCTGCGCAGCTCTAGTGCGCTCCGTCCCCCCTCCTCCTTTCAGCTGTAGGGAATGTAAACAAGCTATGCTTCAGGCGCCGGTTGTAACCTTGTGTAAGTTTGATCAAGTATCCTAATTCTTTTGTTTGTACTCTAAGGATTGTGAGGCAGCGTAGGAAATTCAAAATGAGTGACTATGTATCGCACTCTTAAACTGTGGTATTACTTTTTGATTTTACTTCTTGTAGGCAGAGAAAATAGCCTTTGAATTTGGTACCGTCTCTCCCTGTTAGCACCTATTTCCTCGTCACCATCGATTACAGTTTGTTAGATTTGTTATTTCATGATTTAAAATCAAACTTCACATGTGTTTGCCAATTCTGTTTCACTTTCTTTCTTTCTTTCTTTCTTTCTTTCTTTCTTTCTTTCTTTCTTTCTTTCTTTCTTTCTTTCTTTTTTACCAGTGACCACGATTTTCTGCTGCCTAAAACAATTTTTTATACCACTATAAAATAAAGTTCCTAAAAAAATGTGTTAATTGGCTGGTGAGTGTGTTATGAAATCTGTAACTGAAACAGACGACAGCAACGATTGCTACTGCTGCAGTTTTTCCTGTTGTTTGACTGTGAGTCACTCCTTTCCTTTTTTTTAAAATCCTAAGATAGGAGGTTTGATTAGCCTTGATTTTCCTATTAGTGCACTTCACTGTACATCGGGAGACAATCATGGATGAAATTTTGGTCACAGTTTACCTCAGAAAATTCTGTGGGTGAGAGTCGTTCATTAAGCACTAGGTTTCAGTTGGTAACATGACTCTTTTGCCATCCAGGCGAGGGTAGGTGGACACTGTAGCGTCACATTTAATAGGTCTTTATTAGCAGTAACTACTGGTCTTGGGGAAAAAGAGCCAATGTGAGAGTGCTTCACATAGAAGCCTATTCTAAAAACCAAAAGCACCCAGAAATTAGTTTTCAGGACTATTTTAGTTATTTCTTTCATTGTAATGTAATAACTACAATAATCTGATTAAAGTGGTGATATGGTGTTTTTTCTCTCAAAGCCTTCAGACTGGGATTTGGTTTGGTTTGTGACTGTTCTATATATATATATATATATATATATATATATATATATATATATATATATATATATATATATATATATATATATATATAGATTCCGTTGCTAGGCGCTGCCCAAGTAGCTGCCTGTTGCAGTAGCTCTCTCGTCTTTGTCCGTTTCTTGTAATTTTTTCGTCTCTTTTTTGTCATCTTTGTATTTGGAGTGGGTCATTACTTTGTATGGTTCATTGTTGGTCATGGACACCAAACTTTTTGTGGCTCCAGCGATTTTTTTTAACTACTTTTCTCCTGTGTTTTTCTGGAGATCCTACATGTAACCATGGCTGCATTGTTTACATGTGAAATTAGCTGTTAGCAGCCTGTAGCATGTCAATGCTAACTAGAGTAGGGCTTGATGATTTCCCTCGAGCTGAGGAAGAGGAGGTGAGGACGACGTGCTGGTTCTAGGGTGTGAGCTGGGAGGTGACAACGTGGACCTGTCCTTCCATCCATCGTTGTTGGGAACGTGGGATCTATCTCCGGTGGGATGGATGAGCTAGCCGTGCTAGCCCAGCGGCATCAGCGTTGACAGCGTGCTGTCAACGGACGTGGCTGATGGAGCTGACATCGGATGCCGGCCACATTGGAGGAGCTTCGCCTGCTGTGGGCAGACAGGATCCAGGAGACAGAGACTGAACAGACTGCTGGGGAGGCTCAGTCCTGGACCCTGTGGAGGTGGAGACTGGCTGGGCTGGAGAGTGGTGGTCGAGTGGTGGACGGGCTGTCGTCATCTAATTTCTTGTGGACCTTTCTGCACTTTCAATACACTTTCTTACTTTTGTTTTATTGATTGCTGCTGTGACTCCTGAATTTCCCCTCTGGCATAAATAAAGTATTTTCTATCTTTCTATCTATCTATCTATCTATCTATCTATCTATCTATCTATCTATCTATATATATATATATATATATCTATCTATCTATCTATCTATCTATCTATCTATCTATATATATATATATATATATATATATATATAGTTACATTTATTTTATTTATTTATTTTATTTTGCTAGATGTAAACAATTGACTCCCAATAATAGTGTATATAATTCACTGAAGGTGTAACACCCTATCACAGGTGCACAATTTAAATCCCCATCAAACTGTGTGTTTGTTACTTTTTTTTCTGTGTTGATTTTGCCAAAACCCCTTCTAATAGTTTTGATAGTAATAGTTTTGTGCGGTGGAATTGCTCTTTTTTCTGGTAGCACAATTCCAGGTTTATAAATACTAATATGTGTAATTCACCTTACACTTCCAACACTTTCCTGGGATAACACACACAATCACACAGTTATCACCATGAGGCTTTGCTTTCTCTTCAGTGCAAACACACACTTTGCTCCTCATGAGTGAGTGTGTCGCTGACGGCGGGACCAAAATAAAGTTAATTTAATTAGGCCCTAATGAAACGGCCGAGTGCAGCAATGAGCGACACATCGCTGGGACAGGAAACGCTACAAGAATGAAATGAGTGCACTGGGATGTGTATTAAAAGCTAATAACATAATTACACACACAACAGCTCGTCTTGTCACTGCTAAACAATGCTGGCAGAATGCTAATGGTGTGCTTGTGTAGCTCTGCTCTCACTTCATTTCTCTCTGCTCATTTACTTCCTCATCTCTCCCTTGAAAATATAGCTGACATTGATTAATACAGCGGAGAGATAAAGGACTTATCCTTCACTGATATGACTGCAACTCTGTCACAGAGTTGTAGAAACAAGGAAGCTGTAATTTTCATTCTAATCACTTTTATTACAAATAAGCAATTACTCTGAATAACAGAAGAAGAAAGAATTGATTGTTAGTTTCATATTAAATGAGACTATTTTAATGTCTGACAAGAATGTTCAATTAAATAAGGTTATTGTCATTACTCATCTTTGGATGAAACAACCTCTCTGAAGTTTTGTCAATAACTGTTGAACACAACTATTTGAAGTTTACTTTCTGTTCTGGCTGATCTGCTCTGTGCAAATCGACGCATTGTCATGTCATTGCGATTTCATTGCACTTGTTGCAATGACAAATAAAGTTCTATTCTATTCTATAGTTACCCTGGCAAAGATGTAAGTCTTGGATATTTGGTGCAGAAGACTTTGACTTGCTTGATCTGACAGCGCAGCCTGAATTGAAATCTATCAGCCATGGTGGAGCCTAGACAGATCAGACACACTGGTAAATGTCTTTACTTTTACTTGACCAAATGTCATTGCAGGAATGAAACACTGTGGCAGCAGACAACACCCAGGATGAAAGAGTAGCCTTTGTGTTGGCTCTTGTAAGCTAAAATGTTGAAGAGCGGAATAAAAGCCAGTTCTTGATGAGCAATTTGATATGAGTCACTTTAAAGAGCTGGAATTTCCATCACTAGGAACACAGGGTAAAGTTTTGACCTCTGAAAGAACACTGATTCAAACTTTACACTTACGTTATTTAATGAATTTGAGCATAAGGCCTTTAGAGATATGAAGTAGATTATGCTTATATTAACATCCACAAAAACAGGAGGAACGATTCAAATGAATCAAATCAAACTTTAATTATAGACGCCTTTTCATAAATTAAAGGTCCCATATTATGCAAAAATCATTTTTTTTACACTTGAAGTCTTTAAGTGAAATTTGTGGGTCTTTGGCTTTCCTCTCAGCCCACAAAATGTGATATTTAATGACAAAACCTGTACTTAGTATTGCTTGTGAAGGTAAAATCCTGACCTAAAACGAGCTGTTTGGAATTGTCGGGAATTGCCTGAAGAGCTGCACTGCTGTTGGCCTTGAACAGCCACATAGTTTCATGCACAAGCTTCCCATCTCGGAAGATGACAAGTCTATGTGTCTAGAGCTCATTTATCAAGGAAATGAGCCAGCTACACTCAGTAAAACTGTGCATGTGTGTGCTAGTCACTTCACGGCCGACTGCTTTTCCAACTTTGGACAGTACAACAGAGGGCTAGCGAATAGACTGGTCCTGAATCCAGGAGCATTACCAACCATCCACCAACAAACCTCGGACCCTGGAAATGTGAGTATTTTAAATGCTGTGTGCTGTGGAGCAGATGTAAGAGCTTTTCCTCAGTGTCCCCCCTATCTCTGTGTTAGCTTAAGGATGCTAACTTTAGCTGCGGTTAGCCTGTTGTTTTCGCCTGTAATGTTACGGTAAATGAGCTTCACTGTTTTCTAAATATTGTGCACCAGGGACTTGTGGCGCTGCTCTCAGTGACGCTGAAGAGCGGGGCGGTATCAGCGGTGGCTCATTTAAATATGAAGGTCACGCCCACTAAATCAGAGCGTTCTGAACAGAGGGGCTATGAGAGCCTGGAAACAATACTACTGTGCTTGATTTATTGGCTTTTTGGACCAAAACATGTTACTACCACACACACGCACACACGCACACACGCACACACACACACACACACACACACACACACACACACACACACACACACACACACACACACACAGATACAGTTTGAGAGCAATCCCACCTGTTGGTAGAGTCACTGACTCATGTGATCAGTAGGCTAGGTTATGTTGAGATATAATGTGGTTTTAGAAATGTGTGACTGAGTACAGAGGAGCCAGGTCAGGAAATACACTCACACACTGCACTGGGAGCCGCTTATGGCCCAAAGGCCAGGACGCCTCCACTTGGGCACCCACCTTGCAACAGACCAATGAGGGGCCCATAGCAGTGAATCACTGCAAGAAGTGAAATTAAAATTAAAGTCTTTGTGAACAAATCATTGGTTAATAGAGCTAAATTTTTGATTGACAATGCCCAACTTTGTCTGAGAGTGTTTTCTGAGTCCTTTCATTCTTCCCACAGAGTACATTTTAATCTCAGCATTAGTGAACCTTTGCTTCACATCCGACCCTTCTTTAAAAGAATATTATTATGCAGAGAAGCATGAATCGTAGAAGAATACTTGAGTTAGAGCTCAAGTATACCCAGGTCTGCTCTAATTTTAGGTTTTTACCTCTAATTATCATGGCCAAAAAAACTTCATGATGAGTTTGCAGGAGCAACTTGATAAATTAGATTATGGCTGAAAAGTTCATTGTAGTAGTTCAATTCAAAAAGTGAAACACATATCTCTGTTTTAGTAAAGCCAAACAATGTACCTGAATTGAACAAAGACCTCTCCATCCATAAAACTGCCTCATCTTTTAAACTCATGTTGGTGTCACCAGAGGAAAACTGAGGGAAAAGTGTATTTTGTATATCTTCACCAGCTTTAAAAACTCTGACCACACACTGCTTTGCCTGTGTATCTTATCATTTTTCCAGTTATCCGGTTGCTTCCTTTCTCAACAGGTCTTTTCTGTTTAGTGAACACACCTCTGGCTATTTCAGTCCACAGCCACTGCCTTAAATCACCCCCCGTGCCTCTGTGTGTGAGCATGGACTTACAAAGATCGAGCCACAGGGTGCCAGACTTGTTACGACTTTCAAAATGTGTTACCCTGAAGGTTCCTCGCATCACTTACACCAGATCACAACTAAGATTGCATTTTCTCTTCTACTTTTATCTGCAGTGGTCCATAAAGAAAACCTATCATGCCTTTTCTTTACCTTTTAAAAGCACAACATGCTGAAATTAGAGCAATTAAACCTTTTATACTATGGTTCACTGCTAAAGTCACAGTTTGTAAGTGTAAAGACTGCACACACAAGCCTGTTTGAAAGACTTTAAGGATTATTGCAGTGTCCTGTATTCTCAGGGATCCATACATGATACATGAAATGTTCTTTAACATGGATTGAAAGTCCCACATCTATTTGAATCATGAGTTTTCACACATCTCTTTTTCCTCTATTTTCCATCAGCAGCTCTCTTCATCACCTTCTCACTCCCTCCACCTCCTGCCTCCCTCTCTGTGTCCTTGAGCTGAAAATGGAGAGGTAGGCAGCGCTGAACAGACAGATATTAGTTTGACACTCCGTAACATCTTTTTGTTAGCACCAAACTCATTCACCTGTGTGTATGTGTGTGTGTGTGTGTGTGTGTGTGTGTGTGTGTGTGTGTGTGTGTGTGTGTGTGTGTGTGTGTGTGAGTGAGAATAGGCATGTATTGGTGCATCTGTGTGTATGTTTTGATGAAATACTCAGTGAGCCGACTCAAGGCTGAAGCTTCTTATGAAACCGGTGAACTATCTGGCAGACTTTAATGAACATAAATGAACACATGAACAACGGGGGAGAAAAAAAGAGCCACAGAATTGATGTGGGGGGCCGGCAGTTGCTAGGCAATATCAGTCATCCTCAGAGGTGGATGTAGCTTTTACTACAAAGAACGCAAACTATTTGAACTGTCCATTAAGTCTGAGGCACTGTAGAGTTGATTTTCTTGTGTATTTGTGTGTGTGTACAAACTAATGCACAATAATTAATAATAATAATAATAATAATAATAATAATAATAATAATGTTATTATTTGTAAAGCACTTTTAAAAACAAAGTTTACAAAGTGCTTTTACAAGCATTCAACACAAAATAAAAACACAAACAAACAAACAAACAATAAGCACAATAAAATAAAAAAAGCACAGTTTAAAATGTTATGTCCCTCGGTCATGTACTTGTTGGTATGTGTTCTGTGTGTGAGTGCGAGAGCCCAACAGGTGGAGATGGAGGACGGTTGCTGTGATTGGTGCTCTGCTGGAGGACGGGTTTTTAGGGGGAGAGCTCCGATTGGAGGGATCAGGAGTCTCCATCGTTAAAAGCCAGAGGAAGCCCCGCCCTCGCTCTCTCTCCGACTTGCCATGCCGAACAAAGAGCCGTGTGTGTTTGTCCCCGTGTAACGTGCTGAGAGTTGTGTAAAGCCTGACAGACGAGTTTTCAGGAGGGAGAAGCCCGTTTTCTTTTATTAGTAGCCTACTTTTCTCCTGTTATGTTAGATTTAGTTAGGTGAGACACTTGTCATTTGTTTTCCTTTGTTTATTTTCCACAGGTAAGGTTAGGTTTGTAGGAGCATTTTGTTTGTTGTTTTGGGCTGTAGACAATAAACCTCCTGACCTGATTTAAAAACTTGTTTCGTTGGCCTTTGTTGGGTTGGGCAAGCGGAGAGGGCTCTGCATGTTGTGTCCTGGGCACCCCTAGGCCGGGGACGTAACAAAAATAAGACTAACAGTGAGAGACAGTGTAAAAGGACATGGGTGAAAAGGTCTTTTCCATAATTTATAGTACTCAATAGAAACCCAGACAATACAAGAACCATGCAGCCTAAAAAGAGACCATGAGGACCAAAAACATAAAATCAGCAAGAATAGGAAACGCAATTAAAAAAAAAAAAAAAAAGGTGAACCATTAAAAAGTCAAAATCATAATTATTGGCACATAATTGTATTAATAAATTAACGAAAAGGAGTAAAAGAAGGTAAAGATAAAACAAACAGTAAAACAAAATAAGATAGAGATAAAAGACATTAAAAGATGGTAAAAGACAGTAATAGACGGCATCACATAAAAGCAAGACTGTAAAAGTGAGTCTTTAAAAGGGACTTAAAAGAAGTACATACACCCAAAAATGGTCTACAAGAAATACAAACAATACCAAATGAAAAAAAGTAATGAATGAATCAGGTTTATGTTTCATTAATTGATATTTCATATTGGCTAGCTGGGTTACTTTTCCTCTAATAAGATTGTTGGTTTGTTTGCTACCATGGAATGGTGACACCCTCCACATGAAGTGAAATGACACTTACATTTGGTGGATTTCTCAACCCCTTGCTGCCTAAATTAACAAACAATTATAAAATAGATTGTTTTATGTGTTTTTGCATTCTTACAGATGTGAAATTAAGTGGAAATTGTAAATTTAAGTATAGTACACACAATAGTTATACCTAAGTTACAAAGTTACAAGAAGTTCATCCCCTAAAATTGCGTCATAGTGGATCTGATATGATCTTTGGTAGGTGTAGAACAAGGGTGGCCAACCAGTCAGAGACCAAGAGCCACAAAAATTACCGTGGTACTACAAAGAGCCACATCACACACGCACTTCCTCTCTCACATAAACGAAAGGACATAAGATGAAACTCAAGAGATTTCCAAATTTTGAAGTGACACTTATTGCGTTTGTAGGCGTGTTTCAATTCCTACCAGGAACTGTGTCAAAGACAAATTTTTGTTTTTACGGCAGAAGAAACAAAGTTTCATCCGTCTATCTATCTAGATAGCTATAAGCACATGTGTGATGTAGAGAAAAGAAACTGAAACTTAAGTATCAATCTCATCACCCAAGTATTGATCAATACTGATCACAACATCAATATATGAATGATTTAGACTGATTGGTACACCACTACTCATAACAATAATGAATGGATCAAAGAGCCGCACACCGAAAGGCAAAGAGATGCATGTGGCTCGCGAGCAGCAGGTGTAGAATATGAATCAATAGGTAATAATGAGATACAAAGGTCATTTCAGCTGCATCAAGACCTGACGAGATATGTCGCAAATTTGCGACAACAGGCATAAAGGGGTTAACATAAATAAAACAGAATAGATCCACAGCACAGTACTTATCATTTAATATTATTACCCAGCCGGGTAAAATACCTGAGTCTGGTTGGTCAAGAACTCAAAACAACAGGAAAATTATTCTCAGCAAAAGCAACACTAGGTTGGGGGGCAATCTGATCACACACATCATATCAAATCAATCTGCAGAGAGAAGTGCAAAAACATTTGATTTCCTTAGTGTTTTGAATAAGGAAACAATATAGAAATACATGGGTTCCCATTTCATGCTGGTCTTGTGGGTCTACGAAGCTGAGGACATCTCAAGGTTTGCTCAGCTCTTTGAAATGCATAGCTCCCGCTTCAACAACACCACCTGTGCTGTTACATTGGGATAGTAATTTAAATTGGATGTAGTCTAACATTCTATGTTCTGTTCAGGTTGTAGTTTTTTCTTTTATTACACTTATCGTTATATTTCTAAGTTATTTAAGACTCTGCTTCTCTTCCCGTGGGTTTATAAATTGCTGCAAATGCTTTATAATGGATTACTTAGAGCAGGGGTGGCCAACCTGTGGCTCGCGAGCTGCATGTGGCTCCTTACCTTTTGGTGTTTGGCTCTTTGATCCATTCCTAAAAAATTAATATACATCTATATAAAGTTGTAAGAAGTGGTGTTCTGATCAACCTAAAATATTGATATATTGATGCCTATGTTGGGATCAGTATCGATCTATACTTGGGTGATGAGGTTGATACTTAAGTTTCGGTTTCTCTTCTCTACATGTGCTCCTCTCAACCGCTCATGTGCTCATAGCTAGCTAGACAGATGGATGGAAATGTGTTGATTTTCATTTTTTGTCATTTTGTTCATGTGTGAGAGGAAGTGCGTTTGCTAGGCCACGTGTGTGATGTGGCTCTTTGTAATACCATGGTAATTTTGTGGCTCTTGGTCTCTGACTGGTTGGCCACCCCTGACTTAGAGAAAAGACGTAATGGTGGGGTTAAATGTCCTGCTGTTGCATTGGCATTGATGTAACAGGCCTAAAGAGGGACAGAGAGAATAATTGTTGTTGGATGTGTGTACATTTCATTCTAAGCAAATTTTACTCCATTTCCTACACCTGTCTGCCTCATCTCTGTATATTTTTTTTTATCACCATTTAAAGTTTTTCTTCTCACTTTTAAGGTTACTTCAGTAGACTCTAACACATTTATCCTCACAGGACACAGGTACAGGCCCTCACACACTCCTAGGACAACATACCTGCCCACAATGTACATCCACTTTTCAGGAAAACCACCTTAGAGTCCCCACACCAGCCATCTGTTTTAAGCCACACAAACTCGTGACTCCAGAACAGCCAATCACGGTGATTGATAGGAGACAAATTATGCTTGGGTAAAGTTCCCTCTGAGTCTTTATTATTCTCTTTTCAACACTTTCCCATCAGTTTACCTCCAGTTCACCAATCTTTCCCTCTGCATCACCATACCCTTTCTCTAATCCCCCTCTCTGGCCCTGCCCTCTATCTATCTCCTTCCTGCCTCCCACCGTCTCCCCTCTGTTCTCCCAGTTGGTTATTAATGGTTTTAATTTACAGAGAGGAAGGACCTTGGTGCCCACGGAGGCATCCCCTCTGCCCCTAGTGTGTATTTGTGTGTGTGAGAGGGAAGAGAGTGAGAGACCCCCACTCGTCCCTGTGTAACCAAGCAGCAATAACGCTTTGTCTTCTTTAACTGTGCTGTGCTTCTTCAAGGTACCCCACATCCTTCTCCCTCCATCCTCACCTCCAGCTCTTTCTTTTTCCTCTCTAGCTCTAAGTAATCTCTTCTACTTTCCTCGGCCTGTCTCTTCCCCCTCTTTTTCTTTTTTCCCTGCCCATGTCATGTGATGTCTTCATAATACCAACAAACAGCAGCATGTTGTTACCACCTGCCCAGGGTGAAGGTGCCTCCCCTGTGGCCTGGTTGGACAGCAAGGTTGCCTGTTATCATTTGTGGTGCCATGCTAGTTGCTGGGCAACCATTGATGTAGTGTTGATTGTACTATACCTGTCAGAGACCACCTGTCAAACACGGGCAGTGTGTTCATCAAAGCCGTCCTAACCCTGTGTTTCAGTATATCATACAGAAATGTGCCTTAAAGTTGTAGAATATTAGCAATAGAAATAAAATACAGATACCATAAATTTTACTCCAGCTGACGACAGAAGCTGTAAAAAAAATGATTGTTTCTGGGTACAAGTACCACTGAGAAAAACACTGTCACCTTTTGATCTTTGGCACTAAGGTGAGGAAGTACAAAAAAAGACTGACAACTTATGCCAAAGGTATATTTAATTTTTGTTTGAATGCATGCATGCATCCATCTGTCCATCAATCCATCCATCCATCCATCCATCCATCCATCCATCCATCCATCCATCCATCCATCCATCCATCCATCCGTCCATCCATCCATCCATCCATCCATCCATCCATCCATCCATCCATCCATCCATCCATCCATCCATCCATCCATCCATCCATTTGTTTTCCTCCGCTCAGCCAGATTCAGGTATGATGGCAGCAGACTTGGCTGTTGAATCATTAATTTTTTTTTAGCTGTATTTATGAAATATTTGTTAACACTTGTGACAACGACATCAATATTTTTGATAAATGTTTTGGCTTTTTGTTAAATGGCAATGCACGTTTTTATTTATTTATTTATTTTTTCTCTTTGCCAGTTTGACAGTTGACAACATCCACACTTCTGGCACAAGTATTCCAAACCTGATTGTTTTTTTTTTTTTTTAACATTTAAAGGCAAGGCAAGTTTATTTATTTAGCACATTTCAGCATGGCAATTCAAAGTGCTTTACAGACAGAACAAATTAAAAGGAAACAATTAAAATCTAATTAAAAAGCAGATTGAAATTAGCAAGATAAAGTAAAACATTCAGATAAAAAAACTTAAAATAGATTTAAAAACAGATTTTAAGATAAGAGTGGCAGTGCAGAGTAAGAGAGAGGATATTAAAATGAATTGTTAAAATGCTCTAATAAAAGGCAGCTGTAAAAAGGTGGGTCTTTAACCTGGATTTAAATGAGCTAGGAGTTTCAGCAGAGCTGATATTTTCTGGCAGCTTGTTCCAGATACTTGGAGCATAGAAGCTGAATTCTACCTCTCTATGTTTGGTTCTGACTCTGGGGACTGAAAGGACACCTGATCCAGATGACCTAAGTGTTCTCGATGGTTCATATGGGATCAAAAGATCATTGATATATTTTGGCTCTAGTCCATTCAGAGTTTTGTAAACCAACAGGAGTGTTTTAAAGTCTATCATCTGACAAACAGATTTAAAGTTATAGCACTACTCCTAGACTAATGGACTCCTCTTGATGGGGATATACAATGATTGGTGTAGCAGTGAGCAGACACTTCACATGTGTGATTAACTCAAAAATGCAACCCACTCTGTTTAAAAAAAAATCACATACATTTTTTTTTTTTTTTTTTTTTTTTTTTTTTTTTGCTGCACATGTTGCACTTCACTTGCTGGAAAATCATTGAAAGCAAAATCTTATTAAGCAGAAATTCATCCAAATGGATGCATAACAGAAATGCACCCAGGTCAATTAGCTTGAACACTCAAGCCAGTCCTTGTTGGAAACTGAATTATTAGAAATTCATAAAAAAGAAACCATCAAAACAACATCCTCCTGCATCAAACGCATTGAGTTTATCTCCCAGTCATTATACTGAAGCCGAAGGCCACCCTTAGTATGGACTCCTCTTCTGCAACTCTGGTTCACACACAGTCTGATCGAGGCCTCATTTCAAAAGAAGTTTTAAAGCGTTGAATCCGAACAATCAGTATGAATTGAGCACAAAGCCTTGTTGTACAGTGTTGATGTCCCGTCCTGCAGGTTCCCATTGGATTCCACTTTCCATTGCTGTCTATGACTTCTTTTTCCTCTGCCTGTTTCTCTCGCAGGCACCTGAGAGTCATCTGTACTTGGGCTCTCTTCATCTCACTCTCCTCCTACCTTTCCCTCGACCCAATTACTTCAGGCTTCCTTCATGTCAGATGGCCACAGATTTCAGATCTTTGCCTTTTTTTTCCTTTTTCTCTCTCTAATTCAGACACACACACACACACACACACACAAGCACAGGCATGCACAGGCATGCACACACATGCACACAATGCACTCATGCACAGACACAAAGCATCTGTCTGACAGGAAACTCAAACACAAACACAAAGAGGGGGTATCAAGCAGGCTTGCTCACCATTAATATTTTACTAATATGACAGTTGGTTCTGATGTGATTTGATGTGTGTCGGTATGTGTGCGTGTGTGTGTACGGGTGATGTGCACCCATCACTTTTAATGAGGGCAGACAAAGCATATGGAGAGAGGTAGAGGCAAGCCGTTTTTTACTGCTTTTCATTTCTCTTTGAGTGTGTGAGTGTGTGTGTGTGTGCGTGTGTGTGTGTGTGTGTGTGAATGTGTGTGTGTGTGTGTATGTGTGTGTGTGTGTGTGTGTGTGTGTGTGTGTGTGTGTGTGTGTGTGTGTGTGGACAGTCTGCCATGAATTTGTGTGCATGAGCTGAGAAAAGAAGGAACACATCTGAAACAATTGTAGTGTGAGAGGAGGAGTGTGTTTGAGTGTGAAGCAGATCGTTGAACAGTCAACGTCTGGTGTCAAGAAGACAGATGGGTAATGTCAAGCATTTCATCGCTGGGAAGTTCAAACTTTTCCAGATCTCATTTCAGCAGACGTACTGGCAAGAAACACATTATTATTTACAGTAAAAGCACAAGGAGCATAGTTAAGACGTTGGGCGCGCTCAGAGGTTTCACACTCACACACAGCTCAAGGTCGTGTCACGTGAGTGTATGAGCGTAAGTTTGTCAACACTGGACTCTTAAATGAGGCACAAAACATATGAATTTCCTGAGATGTCCTGAAATGCTGAGGCCTTCATGACATGATGAAGGGCTGACCTCAAACACAAAGACAAAGTGGTTTTGTGAAAGGCCTCTTGAGGGCTGGCCAATCAGAGAGAAGGGGTTTTACAGAGCAAGGCGCCTTAAAGAGACAGTAACTAAAACAAAGCATTTCAGACAGAGGTTGAAAAAGGGTTATCTAAAACTTCAGTGTTAAAAAAAACACATTTTATTTTTATTTTTTTTGAGACGTAAATAATGTAAAGCTACAAGGTAGGTACCAGGGGGTCAGTATCATCCTAAGAACAAGATGCAGTACCCCCTCTTTGAAAACTGGGCAGGTGTTATGGAATAAAAATCATTTTGTGAAAATAAGTCTTGAGAGTGAAATTAGCTTCTTCATCCCATATACATCCCTCAACTTATTTCCCAGAGTATTTTGACTGCAGCTTGCAAAAAACAGCCTTTCACTCTTAAAGGGATAGTTCAGTTTTTTTGAAGTGGGGTTGTATGAGCTCTATGTGACCACTAAGGACATTAGATACAGTAGAAAGTTGTCTCCTCTCCCTCAGTAAGACACAAACTGTAATCGATGGTGACGAGGAAATAGGTGCTAACAGGGAGAGACCGTACCAAATTCAAAGGCTATTTTCTCTGCCTACAAGAACTAAAATCAAAAAGTAATACCACAGTTTAAGAGTACGCTACATAGTCACTCATTTTGAATTTCCTATGCTGCCTCACAATCCTTAGAGTACAAACAAAAGAATTACGATACTTGATCAAACTTACACGAGGCTACAACCGGCGCCCGAAGCATAGCTTGTTTACATTCCCTACAGCTGAAAGGAGGAGGGGGGACGGAGCGCACTAGCGCTGAGGGGAAGGACACATGATCAGTTAGTTAGGTCCAGATAAATGTTTATATTTCCGAAGACTTAATGCACTTAAAAAATATTTTATGTATCGGGCTCTTAAACTGTGGTATTACTTTTTGATTTTAGTTCTTGTAGGCAGAGAAAATAGCCTTTGAATTTGGTACCATCTTTCCCTGTTAGTGCCTATTTCCTTGTCACCATCAATCATAGTCTGTGTCTTACTGAAGGAGAGGAGACACCTTTCTACTTTATCTAATGTCCTTAGCAGTCACATAGAGCTCATACAACCCCACTTCAAAAAAACTGAACTATCCCTTTAAGGTTTTTATGTGCGTAAGAAAAACTTGAAGAGCAAAGTAGACACACAGCGAACATGCACATAAAACGAGGCACTCTTCAGTTCGACAAACTGGGCAGTTATCGCACATTGATGCGACAAAAAATTTAATATTCTGTTTAAGTAAAAAAGTTTGGGGAGGTTACATATTACACCGTGTTATTGAAATACACTGTTTTACGGTGTTTTATCACTATTTTAGACAGTAGTCAATTCTGCAACATGTCAGCTTTAACTTAACCTTAATCCAAGAAACAAAAACATCATCCAATACCTCTTAAACACAAGATATTGTAAAAAAAAATTTAATTAGGAAACCAAGGTGTGAAAATGGTTGCTTCTTTCTTCTGATAAGGCTTGATTTAACACCATCAGAAAATGAGAAAGGCTGCATCTGACGATGGAGCACCTTTATGATCATCCTTGACTTTTTCATGTCTATATAAAGTTAACTGTATGATGTGATGTACGAAGACTTGCTGAGGAGAGAGTGGAGTAGTACCTGTATTTATTCTCCATTATTGGAGCATAGAAAGCACATAGACCTAATAATCTGTTGTTAAGCTGTATGACGGTTTACCAAAGTATCACTCCCAACTGTGGGACACATGGCTTCCAACTTGAGCTCTGTCTTGACTTGACCTGTGAGGTTTTATCCCTCCTTATTTTTCAGCCCAAAGATCAGCAAGGCTGATTTGGCAACACAAGGCTTAGATATTTTGTTGGAGCACAAGAAGTCAAGCTTGTTGTTCGGAGTTTCATTGGATATGCCAGTAGAGTTAAAACCGATTTAGGGGGCAGCTGTTTCATGAAAAAGAATCTGTGTAATTAAGGAGAGCATTAACCCCTGCAAGAAGATGCAAATGACTCCCAAGAAAGGTGAAATATTGTGAGTGTGAAGGTGGAAAAGTAAAAAAGAGGCTAAAGGCGTGTGTGTGTGTGTGTGTGTGTGTGTGTGTGTGTGTGTGTGTGTGTGTGTGTGTGTGTGTGTGTGTGTGTGTGTGTGTGTGTGTGTGTGTGTGTGTGTGTGTGTGTGTGTGTGTTAAGGAGAAAGTAAGGGGGAAAGAATGAATTAGGACCGGACAGTCTGAAGGCCAGACGCTGAAAAAAAAAAATTGTCTGTGGTTCTCCTAAATGTCAGAGAGTGTGTGTGCGTTCTCACGTCTCTTTCTCTAGACATGCAAGCTCTAAACTCCTCTTAGCTCTGCACACACTCTTTCTCTCTCTCTCACACACACACACACACACACAAAAATGAGCACGCACACCTCATTAGCAGCAGGACATGGCATTTCTGGACCATTCTGGTCAGGCCCGTGGCAAAGAAAGGGGAGATGACAGAGTCTTTAGTTCCTCTTTTGGACTAAAATTCATGTATTCTCAATTTAAAATGTCTAGAAATCCAATCTAAACCATAGAATAAAAACTTAATGGATGCCTCAATCCCACTTCACTTGTTTTTCAGAAAAACTTTGATTGTCCTAAAGAGATGCCACATTTTTGAGGATACACTCTGTAAATCACCGAGATACAACCTGGTAAATGGGAAACAAACATGGTTATTTAAAGCCAGAACACCAATCTGTGTGAAGCCCTTAATGTTGTTGCTCCATTAAAGGGGCAAGGCTACTGAAAAAGCTAGTGTTTTTCAGGGAGGAAGACTATTTCCCATGAGCATTTGCACATACTGCCATGATGCCTATCAAGGTGTATGTATTGGTTTTGAAGCAAATGAATGGAGAATGATTCTTTTTTTAACACTACTTTTCTTCGTTCAAGACAACTTCTTACTGGACACAAAGTGTTGAGGTAATGCATTCATTGGCGTTCATTGAACGCTCTCATATTTTCATGAACGGTGAACTGAACTGCTCAGTTTATAACTCATTAACAGGAACATGAGGAGAGTTCACTCCTGAGGCAGTGAACTTTGCTCACAATCCGAGGGATAAAGATTGAGGCATAGATGGTGCTACTGAAAAAGAGAACTTGTAGCAAAAATATGAATGTGAACTAGTTTGTGTTCCTGATCATGAGTTTAAAGTTAAAAAAAAGGAACTATGAACCTGAACTAGTTCATTTAAATTGGTGTGAACTTAATTTAACTTTTTTTGTGAGCTGGCACATCACTGGCTGTTGTTTGAAATGTTGCAACAAGCAATCTTTGTAAACTCAGTTTATATCGTAGATTAGTAGCCGGCTATATACCCGGAGCTCTGAGACGAAACAAGTTGCAGTTATTCTTTTCAAACTTGAGTCAATCAATAAAATGAAAAGTGGGATTTCCTTACCTCTGCTTGGTGAGGATGAATTTGGCAAATGGACAGTGGTAGGACATAACCAGGCTTCACTAATGTTACACGGTACGGACACGAATGAACATGATCACAAAAGCTTGACCCGTGTTTTAGCCTTTAGCCTGTGGTTTAGCTTGTAGCCTGTGCTCTGTCACTCTCCTGTTAAGCTTTCTTCTGCTCTTACATCATTTTCTTTTTGCAATTCCTGTCCCTGTGTCCGACGTCATTAAAAAAAAAATAACGGAAGTAATTGTTTTCTCTCTCTTCTGCTACACCTGACTGGCTGGTGTCATACTATCATTGAGAGTTTGTGCTGTAAATCAGTCCTGTGTGACCCAACCAGAAGACAGCATTTCAAAATAAACTATATTGGTGCTGATGATCTTATTTTGATATATGGAATACAATTAGGCATATATATATATATATATATATATATATATATATATATATATATATATATATATATATATATATATATATATATATATATATATATATATATATATGTCTGTCTAACATGAGTCTAGCTCTGCCAGTTAAAGGGAAGTTTTTCCTTGCCATTGTAACTTGCTAAATGCTGCAAAGTCCTGTACTCATGGTGGATTAAGCTAAGATAAGACTCCTTATCTTGTCTTGATGTTGGGTTTCTGCTAATAAAATTTTATTAACACTTACGGGTCTAGACCTGTAAATGTTTAACGTTTGTTATGATTTGGCACTATACAAATAAAGATTGATTAATTGATTGATTGATATAGACCAGGAAAACTGAGGTAGATGAAGCATGTGTAAGAAGATTTGAGTCTGTCGAGCAGCTAGGGTCATAGCAGCATGCTTTCCAACACCAACACTCAGTGATATGACATGTGATAAGTTGATGAAGCCAAAGATGAAAATAGATACACACTTACACACCATGAACACAGACACATGCACGTCCCCAGCTACAGGCCTGCTGGTGTCGCCTGGTAGCAAGCTGCTGGTTAATCACTCTTTTAATGTCAGTAAACTGATTGGTCAGTTGGGTTATTTTGATGTTTGTTAGAGAAACCACAAGGCTACATGAGTAACTGGTCTGACTCACTTCCTGTCTCTTCCCATCCATCAATCTGTTTATCTTCTTGTCCATCTGTCCAGGCTTGATTGCAGTTTCACATGTTTCCATTGTTTTTCTACAGCTACATGATTTACAAGTTTATTTGTTAGTATCGGCAGGAATTTCCATTACTTGTTCGTAAACTCAATATTCAAACTGAGCTCCTCCTTCTTGGCTCAGTGCCAGCGGCAGCACACACCCACAGCCTCCAACTGTGACTACATGAACACATTCACTAGCCCAGGAACCACCTGCAGCATCGCATTTGTGCTTGGGAGAGACTCAAGAGCCGTACACCTGATTTGGCATGTTAGTATAAGCTAATCACGGGTATTTAACACATACCTGCTCAGTAGAAAGCCAACTCGTGTTGCTCTTAGACTGCTGTGCTCCAAGTGCCTGAAAATGAGTTAAAGTTGAGCCAAGCTTCACCCTTGTTTAGCATACAGCTTTATCTGTTTGATGTTTAATTTCACTTTGGTTGTGTTCTTCTTCCTCTGTGCTACATCCACTATTGTAGCTGCTCTAATTATCTTCTTCCACCCGCTTATCAACACGCAAAATCACTTGCCCACTGGGCACGCTGATTGGCTGAGGTAACCACGCCTACTCCCCACCCAGAAAAGTCCCGACAAACCAAATCAATGTACAGGCTGAGGAAAGGGTTGCAGCAGACACTGGCTATGTACATGCAGTCAAAATTCAGGGTTAGTGTCAATATTCTGGTTTCTGAAACATTCAGAATAACCTGTTTGCATGCATGTGCAAACACAGTTATTTCTGTTTACATGATATCCCAATCAAAGCTATGACACATGGACAATGTCGGGATGCAATGTGTGGCATTTCCGCTTCTTCTTACTGTTTCCATAGCAACAGCAGCAACAACAACCACAACAACAGCAGCACAGCAGAAAATTAACAGTTCCACTACTGGTGTGTGCCATTTGACAGCTAGGACTTCCTGTACTCAAAAGATTCCTTGCAAACGGAACATATCCAGAACACAAATCAATGTACCTTTAGGGTTGGGATACCCCAATGGGTGTATACATGACCAAATATTTCTGTTAGATAAGGAGTAACCCTGGAGTGATTTTTGAGGTTTTCAAAAAAAGGGTTATTGGTGTTGACATGGCCGTGCGCAGCCGGGTTATTGCTAATATTCCCAATATGAAAAGGCTAATGACTGCATGTAGACATAGCCAATGACACACTTGTATAGAGGAAGTTATGAGTGAGCAGGATTATTCCTGTAAAAGTTGACCTTTTTTTTAGGAATATTCTGCAGACTCTACCTTTAAAACCATGAAAGGCAAGAACTGTTTTCCAATTTCCCCCTTCTATGAAAGACCGAATGAATCAGCTTCTGTTGCCACTTTTTTCTTCACTGGACTGACACTGGCGTCAATATTTTGATTTTGCTTTCATGGGAAAAAGCAGGCACTTTTTTTTTCTCCAAAAAAATCAGACAGAATTTGGAAAACTGCTGCTCTGTCAGATTTCTTTTTTAGTACCAACACTGTTCCATTAATAAGATCACAACCAATATTTAATGGCCAAAGTGCTTCAGCAAGGTCCAGTTCTTTGATGGGGGAGCGGCCTGTCACTGTCAACGTATATGTGACCTCTCTTTAATTCTTTTATATCTTATATTGGTCAAATCTGCCACCTTCAAACATGGTGGCATACTTTCAGCTTGTGTTGCTGCCTTCTTGTCCGTCTTTTCTATTTGTGCCTTTGTTTTGCATCCCCTCTCCCCTGCAGGACGATGGCTGACAGCACCACAGACATGCAGTAGGTACGTTTGGCACTTTTCCCCCCTGAGGGGCATTTGGCCTTCAGCACTGAGAGGGACAGTGTGAGAGAAAGGAGAAGGAAGGAGACGGGAAGGTTTGGACAGTGCAATAATCGTCCGAGGGCTGAGAAAAAGGAGCACTTCTTCTCTTGATCTTTCCCCTCCTCTATTAATGCTTTCCGTCTCACTTCATCCTCTCCTCCCCGCCTCTCTCTGTCTCTGTCTCTCTCTGGCCTTTCCATTGCATTGATCAGCAACACGGACAGCAAAACAGAGAAGAGAAAAACGCTTTGTGATGTTTTGGCAGGTGAGAAAGAGAGAGAGATCGCACAGGAGAGAAGGAGGCAGAGCGGTTGATGAGACATGGAGAAAGGCAGGAAGGAGGGCCGGTCTGTTTGAATTTTCCATTAAAAGAATCAACTGCAGCAGACAGGGGGAGATAGAGACGGGTGAAAGGAGAGAAAGAGAAACAGTGAAAGAAGGAGACGATGGGTTAATCTCTCTTGCTATTGCTCTTTGACACAAAGGCTCACACTCAGATACAAGCGTACATGCAATTCAGTATCCACGGGCCAACCTGGAATGAGAGTATAATTCTGTCAATGCCCTGACACCTGCGGTAACAGAGACTGGTGTGTGTGTGTGTGTGTGTGTGTGTGTGTGTGTGTGTGTGTGTGTGTGTTTTAAAAAGACGAAGAAATGCTTTATGGCTGAGGATTTCTTTGTATTTTTTTAAGCTAGGATAATATTTTCATCATGTCAATCTAAGCTTAATTATTAATTAAAATCAGACCAAAAAAGAAAGAAAAAAAAAGAAAAAAAGAACCTACTACCACTACTACTATTTATGTATCACTCTTTACCTGGTTCACTGTTTGTATGATGATGTCTTGGCACACTGAGACAAGTATAACATATTGTAAAATAAAGAAAAAAAAAATAAATATAATAAAAAGTAAAAAAAATAAAAACCAAAAGAAAAAAAAAATAAAATCTGATTAGTCATACATAAAAAAGGATAGGAGAATTTTTTTTTAAATTAAAAAATAAAAAATAAAAAAAAAATAAGGAAAAGAAAGGAAAAGAAAGGAAAGGAGAAAAAGGGTTAAAATATTAAAGCAATTCGAACTAGGGGTGGGTGATACTGGGAATTTTAGTATAGATCAGATACCATGTAAATACAGGGCTAGTATCGCCGATAGTGATACAGATACCTTTTACATGAAATGTAGTGATCACTGCATAATTTTGTGATTTTGCCTCGAGTTGGTTGATTTTGATCATGATTATGGTTAAACATGGCACAAAGATTTTAGGCAATAAAAATGCACTTTATGAACTAACCCCAACAATAAAACAAAATTTTAACTGTATAAAAGTAATGATAATTATTCTACCACCAGAATTGTTTTAGGGAAAAAAAATCACAAGTGCAAAATAACAAAAAGGTCCCTCCCTTTTGCACAGAGAAGCAGCAGATGGAGGAAAGTAACGTAAATTGCTGGACAACATAAGAGAAACTGCAGTATCTCATCACGCTAGTATCAATCTGATACTGATACTCATCTTGGTATCCATACTATCCATATTTAGATCGATACGCCCACCCCTTATTTGAACAGTTTTGTGTGTCTGCTTTACCTCTGCACCATCTCTCCTCTATTGGTCCATTTTAAAAATGGTTGAGCAATAAACTCAGCTCACAAGATGATATAAAACACAACACTGGGTTCATAAGATCATAGCTTTAGATCCCCGAAAAGTCTTCAGAGGTAAAGTATATGACTGGAAAAATAGTCTTTCATCTGGAAAACTGCAAAACAGTGCCGGTCCATTTTAAAATGTTTCAATATCATATCATCTTGTAATGTTTTTCTCTTCAGTTTTACACTGAGTGTGAAATACCCAAATGCAGAAACATACACAAACAGTTTATAAACTCAAGATGTAATCTAATCTAATCTTACAGAATCTAATAAACATGGTCTGGAATGCAGGTATAGCATTAATCAGAGACTATTAGGAGCAATAACATGTTTTTACTTTGTTTAATCCTTTTATCATCAATATGTATTTATCCACAATGTTTGTGAATGTTAGCACTTTTCAGGATACGCTGTGACCAAGACAACTTATCAGAAAGATATAGTATAGACAAAGGTGAAGATGTGAAACAAAAACTAGATATTTGATCATGGAGTCTGATAGTGTATCAAAGTCTCTTTCAGTAGAAAGAAATAGTGACAGCTGTTTCATACAAACCATACCTCCACAGTTTCTGCTTAGATCAGCGTATTTAAAGCCCTCTGGAGAAACACTTTCACTTTCACTTTTCACTTTCAGAAACCACTTCACTTGCACTTGACTGATTTTGTTACAGCACGTACCGCCAACATGTTGGTCAAGCTGCTGTGAAAGTTACAAACTCATGAAGCACCATCAGACTCTGACTGCTAAACTAAGCTAAGCTAAGCTAAGCTAATCTAAGTTGTCTGTCTGATACATAAAAAAGACACCCTTCATTTAGCCAGACAGAAGTTAATGTAACTTTGAGTAAAGTGTTACTGCACAGCAAGTACATTAATTATGTGCATCAGGTTTTTGTTGTCTTTTTACGTATCTAATCTAATTACAATGTAACAGCATGACATTCTTTAAAATATGATGAATTTTTAATCTATACCTTTGTGAGTGGACCTCTGTACAGCAGTTTGTGGTATCCACACCCAAGAGTGCTTCAGATGAAGCTGCATCCCACTAAATATCGAGTTTGGTCGATTGAATTCTGTCCTGACGAAAGAACTCTGTGCTATGCTGCAGTCTTTCATCCTCAAGGTCACTCAAGCTTTCAATGTGCTCTCCTCCTTACAGGCAGACTGTTTTCTGAAGGAGCGAGGAAAATAAAACATGAAAATATGCATTCAGCTAGAGAGGACACAGTTCTGATGAGACAACAGATGTTCCACCTTTCATAAACCTTGGCCTTGGACAACACAAAGAGGATGTCAGGGAGAAAAGAGAGGCATAGGAACACAAATAAGAGGAAGGTGAAAATGAAGGAGATGTTGGGACATGGACGAAGGAAATGGGTAAGCATTTTTTATCTCTTCTGTATCTGTGTGTGTATTTTCATGCTAATCAGTCCTCAATATCAACACAGGAGGGGCACAGTCAGCTTTGTTCACGATGAACTTCAGCACAGTGTGTGGAGTCTGAGACAGCAGAGGAAAAAGAAAATAGAGAGGAGTTCAATGAACATGATCCGTCTTTGTGCGTCCTTTTAATTTACCACCGACATTTGCAATAAAATCCATCCTGAAGAGTAAATTTACTTGCAAACAAACCAACTTAGATACTCAGATCTGATGTTCTGAGACACATACATCTGAAATTAAAAACAGCTGTACTGTCAAAACAAAATATCCAAAGCCAACTTTGATCAAGGCCCCAGTAAACAAACAAAAAAAAAAGTATTGTTGCAGAAAATGGTTTTACACACGAAACAGTGGAAGCTGAGGTACAAGTCACAACTGCTGTACTTGGGGCCCATACAGCATGACGTTTTGCCAGCAGTACACATAATACCGTTAGCATACTGCTGTAGCTAGCTCTTTCAAAGAATTAGGATGGTCAATGAACAGACCTTTTGTTTAATTTTTGAATAACAGGGCTTTATGAGAAAAATTTACTTTTTGTATTTGTATATCCAGAGTTTGATTAACCATTTGCCTTTTAAGGAAATTCACAACATCTCATCCACATCCTCCTTTAAAGTGATACTCCGGGGTGGAACAAGTTGGGTCCTATCACAAGGTTTAGGGCAGAAATTACCCCTACAGCAGTGATTTTGTGCAGCAGAAGCCCAGAGCGCTCGCACCAAACACCCCCTCCCTGCTCCTCTGCAGGTTTCCTCTGCACTCAGACAGGGCCAATTTTTACTTGACCAAAAACACAAATAAACAGACTCCCACCAAAAAAATCTGATATCGGTCTGCATTCACGCTTTATTCAGAGAATTTTCAGCGCGTTACTTTCACACAAAAACACCGCTAAATAAGGCTCTAGTTCTCATTGTCTTGTAAAACGGCGCTACGTCTGCTGCTGCAGAGCCACAGCTGGCTACGAGGCTCTCGCCGCTTAGTGTATCATTCCGCGCGCGGCTTGCCAGATTTAAACAAACGCAAGTAGTCTGCTAGGACCAAGAGACACGATGAGAACTAGAGCCTTATTTAGTGGTGTTTTTGTGTGAAAGTAACGCGCTGAAATTCTCTGAATAAAGCGTGAATGCAGACCGATATCAGATTTTTTCAGTGGGAGTCCGTTTATTTGTGTTTTTGGTCAAGTAAAATATGGCCTCGTCTGAGTGCAGAGGAAACCAGCAGAGGAGCAGGGAGGGGGTGTTTGGTGTGAGCGCCCTGGGCTTCTGCTGCACAAAAACACTGCTGTAGGGGTAATTTCTGCCCTAAACTTTGTGATAGGACCCAACTTGTTCCATCCCAGAGTATCACTTTAAGAAGCAGTTTCTTTGTGTATTTTGTTGTTGTCCAAGCTTTTAGTCAGAAACACAAAGCTAAAACATTAAAGTCATACCTGACATTTAATCAATTCATTGGTTACACAAAGTTGATTGTTCTCTTTTTTTCTAGATGACATTTAGATTTCTAATTTCCTTTTCGATGAGTGTAAGATTGTTTTCAAGAAGATTTAACAGATCAATCTATTTTCATCAGTGGCTCAAAAGTGAAGCTGTTAAAATTCCAGCTATCACCGAGGAAAGAAGATCATCAATGAATGGCTTCAAAACACTGGCAGTAAATGTATTTACTTTTTCTGAATAATAAAAAGGTGACCCCTGTTTGATAGTGTGGGGCTGTCTTTTCTCTCTCTCTTTTTTTTCTTTTTTGTTTTATTTATTTTTCTTCCAGAGCCAAAGTTAATTCACGACTAACCTTCCTCACTTTAGGTCAGTAACTGATCATTCCATCATACCATCGCAACCAAACCTCCTTATTCAAAGACAATTATATACATGTTGTCTCCATACTTCACCATAGAATTTTAGGCCCTCAGTAAATGGACACCACACAATTTCAGCTGAGAGTGTATAAATCAGATGTGTCAGATACAAATGTGGCCAGGTGGAACTTTCAGGTTGGCTATTTTGGGAGAAACACATGGTCACTTCCCTAGGACCAAGCACTGAACCTGGAGGGACAGAGCCTTCACTCCCACAACACACCTGTGACACTGCTGACCCTACCGCCTTAAAGACTACACTGCAAAAGACTGAAATCTTATTTAGTGTTTTTCCTTCTTTTTAGTAGAAAATGTGTTTTTATACTTAATCTGAGCCATATTCACCTCACCAGTCAAGAAACAAGTCTAATTTCAAGTTATTGAAAGACAAAAATGAGGTCTGAATTGCTTGTTACAAGAAAGAAAAAAAAATCTGCAAATGGAACAAAAGAAAAGTTAGTTGTATTAAGAAATTATTCTAGTTTCATGCACATTTTGGTACAATTTTTTCCTGCTCAATTGGCAGATTTTTTTACTTGTTACAAGCAATTCAGACCTCAATGTTGTTTTTTAAAAATGTAAACACAGCAGTTTTCTGGACTGATCAGTTGAATGTGGCTCATGTCGAGTATGAAAAGACAGTTTTTACTTAAAACAAGACAAAAACACTTGATAAAATTTCAGTTTCTTGCAGTGTAAACTAAAAACTTATCCAATCCACACTGCTTTTAACTTTTCTCTGTCTCAAACTGACTAATTTTGTCTTCAACCCCTTTGACCTTGCTTTTTCCATGCACTTTTTAACTTATTTTGTTTTGTGTTTCTATGCCTGTATTGTAATATTTCACTATTTTGTGTTTTATTATTTTCTACCCCGTTCTTGAAAAGCACTCTATAAATAGATTGTGTTATTATTATTATCATTATTATTATTATCATTATTATTATTATTATTATTATTATTATTATTATTATTATTATTATTATTATTATTATTATTATTATTATAAGTATTATTGTTATTATTATTATTATTATTATTATTATTATTATTATTATAAGTAGTAGTATCTGTCTTTCTGTTAAGGAGCCAAACAGTCTTACAGCTCATCAGTGGTTGAATAAAAACGTATAAATCACTGGTGGTGCTGTTTTGAGCAAGTGAAATGATAAGCCTAAGGGTAGTAATTTCAAAGAACTTGACATTTTCTAATACTTGTTTGAAAGCAGAATCCAGGAAATCCACACAGAGGACTTCTTTTTTGAGTTGAAGTAAAGTAGGAGAAGCACTGTTTCCCTCAGCCTCTCCTGGCAAAGATTTCTTCTCCTCTGTAGCTGACATTGGATCAAATGATCCTCCTCTCCCAGTACACAATGTTGTACCCATAACCCTGATGAAAGCAATCATGATCTTTAGCAGTTAAGCCAGAAAAATCTCTATTTAACAACTCGTGTCTGTATGTGTGGAAGTATTCACTGTGCCCAGCTCCTCATTTGCCATTTGAAATGAATAAGCAGTCGTTTTTCTGCTAAGACCTTGGCTTTCTCCAACTATCGTGCGCCTCCATAATGGAGCGCTGAGATGGGAGAGATAGAGTAATTGGAGGAGAAACAGAGGGAGCTGTCTTGCACATTGGATATGCTCACCACCAAAACCATGGCAACCCATCAGTGTTACCTTGAACGAGACAAAGATTCAAAGTCCCGCTGTAAACAACCCTCAGAGCGAGCATGGCTGAGTGTGACAGGCTTGAAAAGTAAAGAGTAGGAGTTACAGTGTTGTCCTGTGATTCATCCAGACAAGGTTGTAATAATATATTTTTTGATTAATTAATTAATTTTTAATTTTTGTATGTGCAAAGCTTTAATTTATGTTAAGTTTATAGCTATAGATGGTGGTTATTGGGGCTTGCCTCATGAAACAGCAGTGAGGACAGTATGTGATGTGATGATTATATGTAGTTTTAAAAAGATAATAACAAAAACCACAGCAGTTGTACAATCTGTGTTGTACAATGTTGTACAATGTCTTAGCTTTTTCTGTCTCAGTAAAACATATCTGAATCATTATGACTGGTGTGTTTTAATTTTCTGGTTTAAATTGGAAACAAGTAGTGTAAAACCCAAAGATGTTACATCCCCCTCTCTCTGAAACATTACATCAGGATTAATGAGCCATTTTTGGAGGTAGGCAATTTACACACTCTTTAAAGAGCTGTAGTTCAACTATGTAATCAATATTTGTTAGAAGAAGAAAAATAGTGTGTATCAGGATGACTTAGACCAGGGGTCACCACTTAAGGTGCTGCCAGGCATTTTCCAAAAAAACAGAAATGGTCACAACGGCCATCATTGCTCTATAAATAATAATTAATAATTGTGAAATAATAAACATTGACCTGTGAGCAGTTTCTTCACATAGTGTTACCACTTCTACTATGATTAATGTTATTAAACAGTGATTTTTGCTATTTTGTTCTGAGGGTTTTTATCAGACGAGTAGCCCTTTGTGCCACTCATTTCCTGTGAGGTAGCCCTCCGTCTCCAAATGGTTGGTGTTGCGTCAAAACCACTCAGGACTCAGGACAGTGGAAAACACTCCAGAGCTATAGGGGGCAATGTTGCACACCAGGAAGGTGTGGGGAACAGAATCTTTCAGGAAGCGCTCCTGGAGTGCACCTTGTAGGAGAGCATGCTACATGTTTGGTGGAGCCCAGTTAACCTGTACACATTGGGAAAAGAACCACTGCTCAGGATAAGCTCTGGGGACACTCCTGGTAGGATTCTGATGCCTCATCTTGATTGTTAATGGACTTTAAAGGAAACTGCAGCTGAGTGTGGGAAATTTTATTTTGATTTAAGCTGGGTATTTTGGGAAAATTTTATTTAATCTTTATAGCTAATGGTTACTTTATGTCAAGTTTATCATTAGTTGGTGAATATTCCTATGTTAATTTTAAATGATTTTAAGTTATACATTTAAAATTTGCAGATGAGAAACTCAGGAGCCAGTTGTCTCTGATCATGTTATTTACACAACAAAATAAATACAAAAAAAGATATATAAATAAAAACTTTGTCCACGAAACATGTACACAAAAGTCGTCCAAAAGTACTGTAAAATACAAATGGTCCTGAAAAGACCCTCGTCAGACAATTTAGTTTTTTATTTTTGTAAGCTAGGTGAGAAAGCATCACTTCGGACAGGTTTAATTCTGTCTCTGAAATTCTTCCCTAAATGCTAAAACTCAGTGTTTTGATAAAACCTTTAATAATGGTTAGTAACTCTTCAGCGGTAGGCCCTCTGTCAGCAATTTATGAAAGAAAAAAGATCTACAGCAATAAGATTAATGTCTATTTATCTTTAGAGCATCACACAGTTTGTTTAAACATAACCTAAAGGCGTCCTTGCTTCCATATCAGAAGGTTTTAAAGTAGCTTGTAGGCCTTATTAGTGTGCTGATTAAAAGCATTAACAAACTTATAAATGTGTCTAGATGTAATGATTGTTGTTTCAGAAATTAGAAACTTTTGTTTTTGTTTTATTTGGTCATGAAGAACCAGCTTAAACCACCTCACAAGACCCTCAAAGCACACGGACACCATTGAGCCGACGTAGACAGATTAAACAAGAACAAACATTTAGGTCTTCAACAGCTTTCACAAAAATGTCTTCAGTTCTCAGTTCAGTTGGAGACAGTTTCAAGTCCAGGAGCGATAACATCAAACACACTGTCTCCCTTAGTTTTCAGTCCAGTGTGGGGAACAACAAGCAAACCCTGATCAGAAGGATAAGAGTCCTGATGGACTTATACAGCTTCAACAGCTCTTTGATGTAAGCAGGTGGTTAACCATGCACAAGAGCAAAGCTACCCTACATCGCAGACATCACAGTCTGAGGCAGACAAGTAGGTTAACAAATGGGTGCAATTAGCTGCGCTGATCAATAAGACTTGACTTAAATGAAACACACTTATCATTGTAACCCCTGTCCTGTAGCCCAGCTTTGGTCCTGTCTAACAACTTTGTACCAATGTATTACACTCTGTTCAGTGAGCATTTTCACTGTACAGGTGTTTGTTTGTTTCCCTGTGGAGACATGGAAAGAAGAGCAACACTTTTAGCTGAGGTCACACGGAGCACTTAATACTGACAGAGACAGAGGGGAGGGCGAGAGGAGAGGTGAGGAGTGTGTTTGTAGGGGAGGAGTCGGGTTGAATGTATTTGCGGAGGCCGAGGTTCATCTCATCATTAATACTGCTGTGATGATGCCTCAGCCCGCTGGGAAGAGGGAGTTAAGCTCCATTCCTTGAGGGCTCGCACCCACAGGTGTTTGATCTCCCTGTGGTGATGAACCATACCTTGATATGCTTTCACTTCTGAATAAATCTGCTGCCTACACATGGAAATAAAATTTGACACAGTGGATATACTTGGCGTTGATTTGGTTATGTTTAACTGCCATGCAAAGGGTCACGTTTTTAAATATCGTAGTGTGAAAATGCTCGAGTGTAGAAAGGTTAAATCCACTGATGTGATAGTGGAAGTGATGAATGGCATCTGCAAGTATCATTTTTCTTTTACATACACCTTCAAGTAACGACTTCTTATGTGCCTTCAGTTCTGTTTGCTATTTCTTTAAAACGGATGGTTTTGCCTTGACCTGCCTGAGGTTTTTGCCCTCTGTGTATCAAAAGTAGACCTGTGTGTTCAGAGTATATTGTGCTATGTAATAACTCCAGCTTACATCAGCTCAAACACATCCTCTGTGTCCCAGTACAGTGAAGCCTTTCTGAATAAAACCAGATGACACTGCAGCCAGGAAACCTGTCAAAGTCCCAAGAACCCTGTTCATGATGTGACCTCTTGTTTCCTCCAGTACCCAGGGTGCATATAGATTAACTCTAAACTGAGAGATTCTATTATTGTTCCAGGAAAGGAAAGCACAGTAACCAGGGACAGCTGCCTACATGGCAGGTCATTTCTAGCCTTTGACATCGTAAGCATTCTCTGGCTTGGTTCTGTCATTGATCTAAAAATAGACCACCTCTAGGTCAGGTGAGCTTCATGTATCTGCTTTTCTTTACAGTCTGTGTGGTAGCCCGATGACCTGTCCAGAGTGTACGATATTTGTTAACCAAAGCATTCTGGGTAAGGTCATAGCCCCGGTACAGGTAGAGGCATGTACAGAAAAATATGTAGATGAAAGTTTATATCGCATTTTAATGGTTGAGAAATGAAGAAACTTGCTCCGAACAAAAAAAAAAAAAATGGAAAGTTTGGTAGACATGCTGTTTTGCTATGTTTTTCTTTTTCTTTTAGTTTTCATAAGTTATTTTACCTGACTTGACACCCTCCAGTTGTAGCATCATAGCATGGCATTTCTATGCTAATCACAAAAAAAGGACCAGTACAACAAAGTATTGAAAGTGTGTATGCTGGTACAATTATTTGTGTTTGACATAATTAGTATTGTCAGATACCAGCACTGATTCAGTCCTATACCTGTATTAATTTAGGCAAAGATGGAGAATATTTTGCCAATTGTTCTACCTTATGATCTGTCCTTTCCAACTGATGTCAGATCTACCTTTCAATCAGTGGCAGCTGCTCGTCAGTCAAGGAGGGGAAGCTCATTTTTTTCCGGCCTACATCCTAAATACATCAGCGTTGTCGTTTTTAAGAAAGGTAAACTCGCTGGGGATTGATAAAGCCCCCGGGTCAGTCCAGAGCAACTGAGAAGATGCTACAGTCAAAGGTTATACTTCAAGATCGCTGACTGGCTCATTTTACTGTCAATCAAAAAGGGATTCGGCCTCAGACAGATCATCCAATCATCATGCAGAAGCCAAGCATCCAGGCCAGCCCACTGCCTCATAGACCCCCAGAGATGCTGAGCGTCCGATGGGCGGGACAAAGCCCAGCGTTTATCCAATGACCGACCAGTTTCCACAGTGGAACAACCAACTCTAAGCTTTCCCGCTGAAGTCAGAAGACGCCCAGCGTCCGACTGTGTTAAAGAGCTGAGACGCTGCGGAGATGAATGAGAACACTGCAAAAACAGAAATCTTTTCAAGTGTTTTTGTCTTATTTTCAGTAGAAAATTCCTTTTTAGACTCAATATGAGCCAAATTCACATGACCAATCTAGAAAAATATCTTGTTTAAAGTTATTAAAGGACAAAAATGAAGTCTGAATTGCTCACAACCAGTAAAAAAAATCTGCCAATGGAACAAAAGAAAAGTTACTTGTATCAAGACCTTATTCTACTCTCAAGGAAATTTTCAAGCAAATTTTTCTTGTTCCATTGGCAGATTTTTTTTAAGTGGTTACAAGCAATTCAAACCTTATTTTTGTACTCTGATAACTTGAAACAAGACATTTTTCTGGATTGATAAGTTGAAAGTGGCTCATATCGAGTGTGATAAGAAAATTTTTACTTAAAAAAAGACAAAAAAACTTAATAAAATTTCATTTTTTTTGTAGTGAAATAGGTGGAGCCAGTTACCTGTGATTCTGAACAAAAGATGAAGGAATTCTAGCGCATATTTTGTCAATGAAATGTACACACAGCAGAACATATCACCACTTTTTTGGGGACATTTTAGGGGAAGCTGAGCTTCCCTTGCAGTCTTAGAGCAATCACCACTGCTTTTAACTTGTGTTAGACTGGTACCAGGGTTGGATCCTAGATTCCTTCACTCTAACTGCATGGAGATATTTGTGTAAGTATTAGTGAATTAGGAGAGTTAGCTGGATCAATTTAGTTCAGCAGATGAATGCTTTATGGCTCATTTGCCATCAACACTGGTGCACAGAGATGTCATCTGCTTTGCAGTTTGTAGAGCACTTCACATTTTGTAAAAAAAAAAAAAAATTGTTTGAATGATTTGCACAGGTCTTATGGGCCCAAAAGCTCTGCAGTCGTTCGCAAAGCCGCCCCGAGTGTTGTTTCCAGTGAGGACAGAAGGCCCTGTCAATACAAGATGGGAGAAAAGACCACTATGAATTTAAAAAGACACCTGAAAGGAAGCAGACTGCAGGGTCTTCCAAGGTGAAACAAAACAGTGATGTATGATGAGTCATGACTCTGTAAGTAAGAAGATCACAAAACTTAAAGTTATCGATGAATCAGGCCCCTGTTATCAATTAATGCTATAGTAGTCTTTTTTTTGACATGGTAGCACAACTTGACAGAACACCTATTAGCGTTTAGCTTGCTATGCTCCATTAACCAATAGTTGAACTTAAGGAGCCAAGCTACCTCACAAAAAACATCCACCTGTTCTAAATGTGATTTAAGATTTCCTGAGATTAACACCTTTTTTTAAAATCACACTGGTAAACCTGTGGTGAAAATGCCTTTAGGGGTGAAAAACACACAGCATTGTGTGCATGTGGTTTAAAATACCCATATTAATATATCAAAAAAACAAAGGAAAAAAGGGATGAATGAATGAGTTAAAAGGAGCAAAAGCAGAAGAGAAGGAGAATATTGGGGATAAAGAGAAAGTGGGGAGAAAAGTGGGTATAGGGGAGAAAACGAAATGAGGAGGAGGAGGAGATTAGATGTGCTATGGAAGGGCTGGTATAAGAAGAGAGCTGTGGAGGCCAGAAAAACAAGCAGAGAATAAACAGATCGAAGGGGAGAGCAGAGAAAAACAGGCTGCGAGTGAGAGAAAGGCACGCAGGACTGGAGGCAAACTCAGCATGAGCCACGGAGAGCCGCAGAGAGTGATAGACAGAGGGAGGAAATAAATTGGGAGAAATAAAGAGAGTGTTTGGCAGCTAAAAGAAGAGGATAGAAAATCTAAAGAAAACAGCCAGGAATGGTACAAGAAAGAATAATAAGGAATGAAGAAATAATTTACAAAACCTAAGTGGGATTCTTAAAAGCACATTTTCATGTTCCTTGAGGTGAAGTGAAGCAGGAGTGCAGTGTTCCCTTTCCATTTTCACCAATGGACGAAGCAGAATACTTGCTTTTTGTACAGTCAGGATGTATTTTAGAAGCACCGGTATTATTACCAGCTATTTTAGACTTAGTCTGAGTTTAGTTAGTTTGGCCTTTTTTGGTAAAGTACTAGTCGGTAAAAAATCAAAACATGTTACTTTCAGTCTAGATGTACTTTTTATCTTAATTTTCAGTCAAAAAGATTTTTGGTTTGTAGTGTTATGGTTGTTCTAATTGTCCAAATATGCAACATTTCGTTCCATCAACACTTTTGCCCTTGACTGTCCAATGTAAAGCTTCTGTGCTGTCCCTGCTAATCTGTTTATGAAAGGTCATTATTAAACCGATCAGAGCCAAATGATCTTTTCTTTAAGTATAAGAAAAAAACATCATGTAATCTGTATGGCTCTATGTTTAATCTGATTACAATGAAGAGTTGATCGAAACTTCCTAACATCTTACTAATTGCTTCAAAAAGATCGCCACACTTTGCCACATGAATTTTGATAGTCACACTTTCCACCACTAACACTCAGTTCCATCTCATCATTGTCTTAACGAAAAACAAAACATACTTTGTTTGGAGTTTTGAATGAATAAAAGGGCACCTTGAACAATTTTCATCATAATTTTCTTTGACAGATTTAACATTGAGATGAACTTTACAATTTATTTTTAATTTACATACACATGATCCAGCAGAGTAAATGTAAGATTGTCAGAGTCATAAGCTGTGTGCACACGTGGAAAAAAAAACTCCTTAATTCCCTTCTGTCAGACCCCCTGGTAAACATTTCCATGTGAAGTCACTCAAAAGACAACAGGAAATTTTGGGGAAAATTTGTAAGCTTGGGATAGAACGGTTCACAAAATCCATGGTTGTTGTATTTGAACAACCTAGATTAACATATTCTCTAATAATCCACTATTAACTGTTTATTTTTAACCAATGATGTCATGTAAAGTCATGAAAAACCTGAAAGAATGAGGCTGTTTCCCATCTGAAACACCATTAAAGCTGAGGGAAACATTGCCAGTTTCAACATGACACCTCCTCAGTAAGGAAAGTCACTATTGTCTGTCCCAGAAGTCAATAAAAGCCACTAAATTACGTTGCTGTCTAATTTGCATTAATAAAAAAAGAGAAAAACATTTGCATGAAATCTATAGGAGAGGGAAATCATGTGAGAGAGACAGAAAGCAGGTAAAGCAAAACATCATTAATATGTTTTGAACTACAAATTAACTTTCTTCTGTCCATTCTTGTTTTATTCTCTTTTTATTTATTTTTCAAAATATCAACCCTCCTCCTTTATCTGGGCTGGGTACAGTCAGATGTGACCATAATGAGACATACACTTGTGTGATTTCATCTGCTGCGAGTGAGGACTGTCTCGGTGTTTTGGATAGGGGAGGGGCTCACGAAAGCACAGGCTGCCCATCTAGGAGATAAAAACACGCATTGACCTCACATTCTTCAAACTCCTGAAACATCCCAAGAATTCATTCAATTTTATTTTTTCTTTACCACTTAACCTGTTCAGGGTCGAGGGTGACTGGAGCCTATCCCAGCTGTCATTGGGCTAGGGCGGGGTACACCCTGGACTGGTTGCCAGTCAATCACAGGGCTGACAGACAACCATTCACGCACACACTCACACCTTGTGGCAATTTAGAGTGTTACATTAACCTGATGAGCATGTTTTTGGACTGTAGGAGGAAGCTAGGGTACCTGGAAAGAAACTACAGATGTCGGGAGAGCCTGCCCTCTGTTCCTTTTCAAGAAAATTATCTGTGACCCTGCAGTACCAACCAGGTGTTTTTTTTCTAGGGATTTTCCCAATGTTCTCTCAGCGCTCGTAGTTTTTAAGAAAAGTAAACTCGCCGGGGATCGATAAAGCCTCCAGATCAGTCCAGAGCAACTGAGACGATGCTACAGTCGAGGGTTATACTTCAAGATCGCCTGACTGGCTCATTTTACTGTCAATCAAAAAGGGATTCGGCCTCAGACAGATCATCCAATCATCATGCAGAAGCCCAGCGTCCAGGTGGGAATAGAACCACTGACCTTCTTGCTGTGAGGCTGCAGCACTAACTGTTGCGCCACCGTGTAACTGTCGCAAGGATTGTTGTCTTTCTAAAAAAACTCGCTGGAGGGATCTGAAAAGTCCTCAAGAGTAGCGTCAAAATCTCTACGTTAGCAATACTCAGTCGCAGTTCTATCCTCCACTTTGTGACAGCAGAATGACTCAATGCCAAAGGTACACCCTCTAACTCTGACTATCTTCTCTGCTAGTCATGTAAACAACATACAATTCTCCCCACAACTGTTCTGCTGTATCCTTCGCCTCAAGTTGCGCCTGCGTATGATTGGAGCTACATACTTGCTCCAAACTGAGCTGTAAAAGATAGACAGATAGAAAGATCAACTTTATTGTCCTTTTGCAGGAAATTTGTCTTGGACAGCAGTACTACTGGCCTAGGACGCAGTATTTTAAGTGACAAAATACTAGACACATACAACGGTCACATAAGCAAGAGGTCAGCGGCAAGCATGGCCAGAAGTTATTGAGCAAGGATGTTAAAGTGCAGTGCTCGACACGATAAGCAGTGAAGACAAGCAGAAACAAGTTAAAAAAAAACAAGTTTTGACGATAAGAACAAAACATGGGTAAAAGTCAGATAAAACAGCTAAGAACAAGTAGGAGCAGATTATAAGTAAAATATGTAGAAACAAGTTTTTAAAAAAGTGACAAAAACAAAACAAAAAACAAAAACAAAAATAAAACAAAAAAACAAAGAAAAAAGAAAAACACAAACCAACCAAAGCACAGGTGCCCTGAACTGAGTGAGGAAAACCGAAACGCTCAGACTTTTTTCAGAAACCGTTCCATCCCTAGCGTAAGCCACCAGGCAGAACGGTGATGAGGTTTGTACCATTCAACCAGCGCAAACCTGGTGCAGGTACAAGATTTTCTAGGGGTCCTTTACCTGTTAGTGATGATACACCACTTGTTTGGTTATGCATTTGACGTTTCTAAATGTCACTGGTTGAAAATTTGAGGGTTGACAAACATAGTCTTGCTGTCTTTAATACTCCAACATACCTCCAAAGTCCTCAATATTACCACACTGGCACCTGTCATAAGAGGGATACACATAACTTTACAGTGAAACCAGATTGTTTGTTTCTATCTACAGTCAGCCATCGCTCTGTTTTGAGACTGTTCAAATGATTATCTTCTCAGATTTTCCTGTGGCGTGAGGTGTGTTCGGAGTAGTTTTCTATCCTGGTTAGCTCAGAAGAGGATAGAGGGTGTGGGGGTAACTAAGCAGTTGGCAGTAAAACAATAAGACATGCACCCAAAGAAAAACATGTGCGGCAATATAAAACTGCTGCATGGCTCTGACACAGCAGACGGACAAAAATCATGGTGAAGGAAGCAGACAGAAAGAAACAGATGAGACTGCTGATCAAGGTGAGGAGAAAATACAAAGAATGAGAGAGAGGGAGGGAAAATAAAATAAGCAGAAGAGATGTTTGAATTGGCTCTCCTGTCTTCATTACTTTTCTATAGAGTTGTTTGGAAGGAACAAAGGAGGAGTGTGTCTTCAATGTGTGTGGGTCCTGAAAGCCCAAGGCTACCAGGAACCTGCCTCTGTGTTTGAGTGTGTGTATGTGTGCATGTTCTCTCTGCACACACAAAAGAAACACACATTCAGGAACAGGGTGCTCATTGCTTGCCGATGGGTTCTTTTCATTGGAGCCCAAGGCTCAACCTTCAGCTAACATAAGCACAAGGCTAGCAAGAATGAATAGGAGCCACACAACAGAACACACACACACACACACACACACACGCACGCACGCACACGCACACACACACACACACACACACACACACACACACACAACCATGTCTTCCTACGCCTCCTTCTCTTTATTTCTCCTTCCCTCCCTCCAACTGTCCTCCCTCTCCGCCCACTCCTCACTTCTTCCCTCGTGTTTCACTGTCCTTTCATTTACCTGCAGTAAATGAGACAGTCACGCATCTATCTATCTCTAATCAGCTCTATTAGATTATTAGTACTAAGGGTGAAGCGGCACAAAATGTTTGTGTTTCTTTCAGTTTGAATTTTAGGGCGTGGTCACTCCGCTTCAACCCTGAAGTCCAGGGCCCGTATGAACATTCAGTCGTTAAACAAACGGGACCATTAGTCCTAACATTCTGTTATGGAACGGCCTGTTTAGCTGCAGCGTTAGCAAAACAAGCACTGCAGCAATGCCCCAGTACCTCAATGAACAACAGCAGTTTATGAACTCCAACATTTCATCACACCTATCTACAAAGCTTTGCATATTTCGTCTCAAACAGTAACGCACCGCGGGATGTCTGCCTTTAAACAGCCGCACAGGTGAACAGGCGCTGTTATCCTGCCATTAGTGCCTGTAATGGTGGAGTATACCTCCATTACATTTAACACCGTTTTGGGCCGTTCATGGCTCATGCAAACCGCAAGTCAACTTTTTTTTTGCCATTACTACAAAGTTTGTTTTCCACGCTAATGGACGGGCCCAGAATGTTTGGCCAGTGTGACTGCAAGTGTGCCGTGCTTGAGCACGATTCACTTCTCTGCTTTGGCACACTTAAAAGAGGTGGGCTTCAGGACAGTTCGCTTCATACACAAGCACAAGCAGGTGGAAATGAGGTATGATCCATGGTGTATGACTGCTGCAAACAGTGAACAGTGGGAGTGTTAGAGGGCTGTGCTGGACCAAAACAACTGGACATAAGCATAAAGGTCACCAAAGTTGTAGCAGTGTTTTCTGTGTCTCATTTTGCTGATTCTGATGAGACCGCACTTCATGTATATAGATGCTTCATGATGATGTAGGTGGGTCATGTGTGTGTATAAAGTCTGGTTCATATTCAAGTGGTGTGACTGCTGGCTGTACTCCTTAGTGGAGGTGCTTGAGTACAACAAGATTCAAATGCCCAGTGTGACTGCGCCTTTGGTTTTGAAGGCTCACTTTAATACAGGGGTAGCCAACCTGTGGCTCTTTGCCTTTCGATGTGCAGCTCTTCGATCCATTCATAAAATATTTATTTATAAAGTTATGAGTAGCGGATTCCCTGTATTTATCAGTAACTTAAAAACAATCAGTGTGCTTTGTTTGAAACATGCTTGACATTTTTATGTTCATTTGATCTTGAGTTTTACTTTCAATGATTTCCTTTTCTTAGTCTTTTTTTTTTTTATCTATAATGCTTGCATTATATAAAAAAATCAGACAACTCATGCAAGGCTTACCCCTTATTCACACATGAAGCTTGAGCTCTGTGCACAGCCCAACGCACTACGCCATACACAGAGGCTGAGCCATGTATGTTGTCAGTGGTCAGATGTGCCAAGTGAGAAAATAGATAAAATCTTTTTTGGTTTGTGATTAATGCTGCTTTTGGTCTGGGGTCATGGATGAGGTATAAATGAGATCTCATCCTTACATTAAAGACTGAAATCTTACACTGATTACTGCTCCTGATCTGTTCACTCTCACATCCGCAACCTGATTGGCAGAAGCTACCATACAAGGTGCCAACGTGCCCTTCAGAATCTAGTATAATTGAATTGCACACACACACACACACACACACACACACACACACACACACACACACACACACACACACACACACACACACACATACACACACACACACTTTCACATTATTGGCACTGCTTTTGGGAGAAATTTGAGATTCAATGTCTTGCCCAAGGACACTTTGTTTTCATGCTTGTTAAAACTTGTTGTCTTTATTTTCAATAACCAGTCAGTGGTTTGTAGCATTGATAAAACTTGGCTCACAGCGAATATTCCCCATCGTTAGTACCTCTGCGCTCACACACTGGTCAATCTGTTATCATGCTCTCCTCTGCATCTGTTCAGCACTCTGTTAAACTCCAGCGTGCCAACACTGCAAAATGAAACAATCCACTGTACAAACTCAGACTGCACACAGCGTCTCCTGTAAAATCAGTTTGTTCTCTCAGTTTCGCATCAGGGCTTTGTCCACAGGGTGTACATCCTTTATCAAAGACCACATGATCTCTGTAACTGGAGCATTTCAGCTGTAATGACTGATTCACTGCTTAAAAGGATTTCTTTTTCTTAGTTTTCCACCCTTGCTGGTTGTGCAGAAGCTGCCTTCAAATACTGTTATAATAGAGTCTGCTAGGCTGAAAAAAGTGATTCATCAGTTATCAAGACTTCAGTCATTTCTGTTTAAGTGCTAGTTTGTATTTTTACCCAAGTTAGTTTCTCTTTGTTGATGCCGCTTTATCTCCCATTTTAGTTGTGATAGTCTTAAGGATCAGCAAATGTGAGGCACACTACGGTTGATCAAACACTTAGAAATGTCAATGTATATGCTAGCAGGATGCAGAAAGGTATGAAGAACAAAGGGTGACGTTAACAGTACCTATTAGAGGTCGACCGATATGGGTTTTTTGGGGGCCGATGCCAATGCCGATGCTTTCCAAATTTGGGCAGCCGATGCCGATATACATAGCCGATTTTTCCAATTTGATATTCAGGCTGATTGTTAAATAAATATATATTTATCACATTTTTGTGAAATGCAGCAATTTCTGAGCAACTAAAAGAAATCTATTACAACAAGTCGTGTCCAGTCCTCTGAACATTTATTCAGCTTTCAAAACAATGAAATATTTTGTCTGAGTAAACACACAATGTAACAAGTAGTAGTAAACATTCACACTCTTCTTAAAATGTCAAAAAAGAAATTTAAACTTATTAATATAATTTGAACAAAAGTATGTAATGTATCTAAGTGGTTCCACAAGTTTGAGGTGCTCATCTTTTTTGTGCCTGATCAAAAATTGCGTCATTTTATACAACGGATCAAAAACCGTCTTTTTAAAAGAAAATACGGCCGATGGCCGATAGAGACAAATGTCCAAATATCGGCCCGATATATCGGCCGGCCGATATATCGGTCTACCTCTAGTACCTATAAAGGAAGTCAAGAGGCAAACTGTCAGGAAAGACCTGTTCTTGTGATGTTCTATAGAAAGGGCTTATCAGACGTGTAGGTAACTGAAGTTTAAGTGAGCTTCAGTTATGTGTGCTCCTGTTTTAGCTAGTGATAATATGTACCCTTTCAGCTAGCTACTAAAGCCTTGTTTCCACCAAGCGGTTCAGTTCAGTTTGTCTCTGTGTGGCGCACATTTGGTGGCGTTTCGACTGACTATTCCTAAGACAGATCTCCAACTAACTGAAACAAACCATCCCACTTTTTGGGAACCCTTCTTATCGGGTGCCAGACTAAACAGATCCCACCCCAGAAAGTGGAGGACCAACACTGCAGTCGGAAGAATCGTCACTTACTGTGTGTCAGCGGTTTATTTTTCCTGGCGGCACACAGCCTTTTCTAAAACAAAGCTCGATTGTGCTTTGTAACAAAGAGCCACATGGAAATCACAAAGAAGGTGAATTGCTGGAAGTCTTCAATATTGCTCTTTGTTTACTGTGTCGTGCTTTTCTTCTTTGTAGGATTTAGTAGCAGGGTGCGCTGTGTCACACTGCTATTGCATCACCTTATTACGTAACTGACGCAGCTATCGGCATCCGGCTTACACACTCGCCTTTCAAGAGGGGGCAAACAGAATCAGGCTGAACCAGTCCAACCTGAACCAAACCGTACTGATCCAAACCAAACTATTTGGTGGAAATGGGGCTTTAATAACTTAACCCAGTTAGACTAGTACATTCTATGTATGCCAAAACATTAAAAAAACAAGTAGGTGGTTTTCTTTTGATTACTGAAAAAATGACTACTTTACTGCTCTGTTCCTTTAGCATGCAGTGGCGTGGCGTGGAGATTTTTTTTGAGGAAGCCAAGTTAGACAAAGCCTGTTATCTGTATTTTGTTTTAGGGAGTGGGGTACATAAAAGGCTTTGTTGCAGTTTGTATCGCTATTTCATGTAACGGACCTGTTAGAGTGCCCAGAGAGCGCTCGTTTTACTTACTTTAAACACCGACACACGCCCTTTAGCTCTCCCACCCTCACTCACTCATTCACACATGTACATTGTCCTCTTGACTTAGCTTAAACATCGTATTAATTAATTCAACCGGCCGCTTCATGCACACTGCTAATGTGCTAACCTCCCTGATTTCATTCAGTGGCTCGAGGATGACAATACTGTGATTTGATTGGTTTGAGGCCAAAGACGGGGTGGCTTCCCTTGGCACAGTCTTGGTCAATCACAGATGAGCAGTGTCATGACCACGGCCTCATCTGATTGGTTAATCATTCTTTTTTTTTTCACCAAGGGATGCCAACTCTGCTTGGCTTCCTTGCGGACAACAGCGTGCAGTATCGTATTTTCACCACGCATTCGCCACAGAACATTTACGAGGGCGCTGTTTTACACATTGTAAAATGCTCAATAACTAGAGGAGAGGAATAAGGAAGAGATGACGGTGACAAAACAGAAGAAGTATCGAAACTTTTAAAAAGGAATATTTTCATTAAATCACAGCTACAGTCTAAAAAAAGAGAGGAAGCATGGCTTCCCTTGGCCACCGGGAGAAAACGCCACTGTTAGCATGCACAGTACAATACCCCCATCCTGTTAACCTGTCTTTTCTTCTTTTGACATGTAATCTATGTAGATTATTCCCACTTTAAAACATTTAATGTAATCTGATTTAAGGTTTAAAAAAAACATGTTAATCTTTGTTTCACAATTTTTTTCAGTATTTATTTTGTCACAAAGCTCATTCTTATGACTGAAATACACGCAGGCGTCTCTAGTCCATCTTCCCTCTGTCACAGTACTGGATCAGATGGCCAATCTGTCAACTTACGCTGGATCTGTCCCGTTGTGGTCCGGCTCGGTGGCTGGCCCAGCAGGGCCGCAGCTAATATGCAGCCATCCTACTTTTGCCAGATGCCAGAAGCTGTGAATCGTCAATTAACCGGAGGGTTGTTCAAGCAGGAATGGTGCACAGAAAATACCTAAAAAAAAACTTTCAAAATAGAACAAAACCATATCAAAACCAGATCATATTTATAGCTTGACGATAAAAACAAATGGACATGATAAGCACAGCCAGACCAGGAGTCAGTGAAGAGGGGAGCAGGGAAACTTCTTGGTCTCTCAGTCAGGCTTTCTGGACTGTACATGCAGCTGGCGTGAGTTGAGGAACAAATCCAGTATGTAATAGAGTGGAGCCAGAATGCAGACGTATCTGGGTTATTTGAGGCATTACTATTCTTTCTTTGCATTGTCTAAGCTTCCTGTCTTTCTGCAATGAAGAGTAGGCTCCAAACTTTCCCTTTTGTAAAAGCTCAGATAGGAGTGACTCAAGCTTTGACCAGGCTTCAAGCTGCTTTACATCTTCTTTTTTGGTTACTTACCCCTTTTTTCTGTATGGATTTATTTCATATCAGTTATTGCTTTCTTCTCAGTCTTAGTCCCTGAGGATTACTGGTGCTGACAGTCTGCCACCATGCACCTGCATGACAACAGCTGCTAAAAACTATAAGTATCAGTATTACTAATCATCATTGTTCTAATTTTTAATGTGATAAGGTTATAATACCTGTCAATTCATTGTGCTGTTTCTGCTAACACCACACTTCACTTACCACATATACTGTGTGGAAGCCACAAGCCTGTTTTATCAGTTGTTGCTCCACTGTTTGTTTGTCCTTTTGTCTCTATCCATCTTCATCCTCCTCACTGTCTGAGCCAAACACAGTTGTGGCAGATGGCTGTTCAACATGTGTCTGGTTCTGCTCAATGTTAATGGCTGTTATAAGGACAAGTTTTGAAGCTACCATCACTTGCCTGAATTGCCAAATGTCAAACCCATGGTGGAGTAATCTGTAGCATGGGCGCACTGAGCTTCATATTTATTTATCTACAGTCAGATTGTTGACCTATACTTAGACTGCATTCATGACTTACTTTTTTTTGTTTATGTTTATCTATGTACAACAAGGTAGACCTTGAGATAAGGTTTTGCAGTATACCTTAATGAGACGTAGCCTTTCCAGCATTCTACAGCAGGTACATCCGGTGTGAACTGGAGTAGCTATGCAAAAACCGTATGCTGAGCCACCACCAGCTGCTCGCAGCTGTTACACTGCAAGTCTGTTTTTGCCAGAGTGCACTGCAGAAACGCGTCAGTCTCTGCGGAGCACATCGTAACAGAGAGGAAAACAGACACTGATCTAAGTACCTGGTCATTCCAAAATAAAGCACCATGTTCTGGCTCTTCAAACTTTAAAACTCTGTACTACACAACACATCCGTTATAAGAAGACACCAACAGAAAGCAGAAGGCATGGACTGAAATCGCTGAATTTTAGGAAGACCAGGTGAGTATAACATACTAATTAGTTACCATGCAAGCACGTTGTCATGTGATTCCTGCGGGAACATGTGGTTCTCCTGCGATCCTGTGTATGTGTGAATTAGGGGCAAAACTGATTGACAAATTTACAGACGAATCACCAATAGACTTAATATGTAGAGCACTGGGGATGTTTTCTTTCTTTTTTTTTAAACAGCAACAGCCGTGGGAACTAAATAGATTAACAGTTGGATCGACAAAAGTAACACTTTACTCTAAGGGTCCCTTAGTTAACATTAGTTTATGCATAATCAAGCAATAATTCTACATTTATTAAGCATAATAGGTTACCTAACATTGGTTAACATATTAGTTAAGCATTAATAAACAGTTAATAAATGTCTACTGTTCATAGTGAATAAATGCATCTTAAAGCATTAATAACAGTAATGTTATGTTTTTAGTAATTCATTGACATTTAGTCACACGAAATAAACCTCAATAAATGTATAGGGGAGCCTCATAAGCACTACTTGGTCTACCTACTGACCTACATAGTGGCAACCCTCTGTTACCTCCGCCAAGGAAGCTATGTTGTCGAGAGAGTTTATTGTTTTCAGGAAATGTTCGAAATGGGATAAGGAAAAAGTGATTACATTTTGGAGGTGATCCAGATCACCGTCTGGATCCAGGATTTTTTTTAAAGGATTCTTTATCATTGAGCTGTTTGCACCTTATGTGTATATAACTCCACCATAAATGGTTGGATTGCTTTAAAAAAAAACAATGCAACACAAGGTCACCAAAATTTCTGACAGATGTAAAAGTACGATCCAGATCTTGGCAATATTCTGATACTAAGATCCAGAATATGAAATAAGTACTGGGTCATAATAATTTTCAACACTGTCAGGTAACAAAATATTGTACAAACCTGCAACTAACACCAAATTGTAGCAGACAGTCTGCTGAAAGGGAGAATAACATTAAAGTAAGACTGAAGTGTTGCCATGTACAACAGATCTATGATGTCCATCAGAGTTTTATAGATACACCTTAATGGTCACCTTACTTAACATAGCTCCTGCAAAATACTAAAATTATTTAGTATTTCGATGAAACTCCAGAGGCATTGGTTTAATGGACATTTCTAGACACAAATATGCCACTAACAGCTATACCACCAAGCCAGCTAACTGTCAAATTAGCAGCATCCCAGATGGCTCAAGAGAGTATGGAGCTTTTGATTTGCATTGGGTGTGTCTTGTGAAAACGAACTTCACCAGTGAGAGAAAAACAAGGTGTGCAGTCAGCTTGGCATTTACAGCACAATTCCCTCACACTCTGAATTAGCCTCAATTACCTTGAGGAATGTGATATGATATCTGTCCTCATTAGAGAGATGTATTCATGGCTAAACCCCTTTACACTGAGAGTTACACTCTCACAGTTCCCAGTGTATTGCTTCTCAGCCTGGATTAAGACTTCTACCAAATGGCACTTAGATAATTAGCGCAGAGCCGGGACTACAGAGCGGCAGAAACAAGCTCCTAATGTCTTCCATGGCCCATTCTTTCTTTTTCCAGTGGACATCATGCTGGGATCTAAAAGCTCTCAAAATCCAACTAAAGCTGATTCCTATCAGAGGAAGAGCGTGTGAGTGTGTCTGTGTGTGTTTGTGTGCGTGCATATGACACGGAATAAAAGACAGATAAATAGAAACAGACGGACAAATAGAGCAGTTTTATATCTCCTCTCAGCTGGTAATCAGACATCAAAAACACAGCGAGAGGGTTGTGTTCCACTAAGTGGCGATTGATCGCTGTGCAAGTGTGTGTATGTGTGTGAAGGGAAAACATGGGCGATACTTTGACTGATCTCACTCGACAGACAAACACGCACCTGCCTCACTTTAGTCTCATCTTCAGCGTTATCTCTCTTCTCCTTCATCACCCCCCTCGTGCTCTCTGCTTCAATCCCTCGCTCCGAGGAGTGGGTGTGCTCTCTGCTGTCCTTCTCCAATCTCCCTCCTCAGTGTGTGTCCACTGCTACCATGGACACAACACACGCATACACTCACACAAACATACACCTCTTCACCTTCCCCCACCACTCTTTCTCTCACTGACAACTTCCTTCCTCCTCTGTCCTCTTTCTTACCCCTTCCTCCGTCTCCAGCTCATCTGCTCCTACTTCTCCTCATTAAGCCATCACCATCCCCTCTTTGCCTCCTGCTTGGTGCTCACTTATCAAAGCTACAATCAAAGCACAGGAGGGGAGAGACGGGTCAGATAAGACAGATAAAGACAGAGTGTGTGTGGACAAAATCAGAGTGTATCTTAAGCCACGCGTGTGTGTGTCTATGTGTAAGTGCATGTGGGTCTGTCTTTGGATGTGTGATTATTTTCTGTCTTGCCTTGAGCGATACGAGGGGGACTCAGAGTCCACAGCAGTTTCACCCTCTGTCTTTGCCAAAACAAAGCAATTACACAGAGACAGACACGAGGGCAGCACCTCACATGGTCTTCACACAGAGGGTGGACATGGCCGTGCCTTTGATCTTTACTGTCCAGACCGTTATCTACTTCTAAACTAAAACTCAACAAGAGATTTGGGCTGTCTCACATTTGGCTGGCCACGAAACAAAAAATGAAAAACATACAGAGCTTGTCATGTTGCTCTTGAAATCAAGTTGGTCAAGGCCATGTGTGGCACATTAGAGCAACAGAAGCCTGGTCTATTGAGATGCCCGACCCCAAAACTGATACAAGAGCACTTCCTTTAATCCACACAGATGTACTCACAAAAGGCAAGTTTTGATGTATTCCTCAACTATAACTACCAGTATCAATGATATTTGAGTAAACCCATAGTAACACAAACTGTGCAGCATGTCTGTCCATTTCAAAATAAAACCAAGTTAAGGCTGGCATGATTAGTACAAATATGCACAACATCTTGCATGATAAGGTGAAATGAGTTATTGTGTAAATTTTGATGTTTTAGTACAGATCCAGTCGATATAGCTTCAGTCTAGCACTGACACGTTTCATATTTCATGTTCTCTGTGCTTACATAAAGTACCCTGTAGCTTAAAAGATGTAATTGGTCACATCTCTAAACACCTTACTAACCTTGCAGAGCAGATGATGGATTGACTGAAATCCTGCAGATCCATCTTGCCAGGCTCCATCGACCAATGATTTCACTCAGCTAAATTCTAGCTGGACCAATCGGGGAAGAGCGGCTTGAGCAGCGGGAGTGACGAGCAGACGTGACACCAGCAGACTTTTGTACTTTTCAGCATTCCTTTGATTCTTAAGTTAACATAAAAAAACAGCAGCAGTCGTCTAACGCCATTATCACAGCTATGTTCCTGTAGTTGTCTATTGTTTCTAAGCAGCGGCGCACATAAGCTACGTCATACCATGGCTTGATGTGCATTGATCTGTGGTGAGTGTGTTAATCAGAACAGTCGTCCAATCACCAGCTGTTGATTTTTTTGAAGGTCCTACCTCTGAAAACATATCTGAAGAGCTGCTACCAAGATGGACTAGTGAAATATTTGTGGCAGGTATTTGAAACTGTCCGTCTGGTGTGTCAGGTTAACACCTAACACCACGCACTTAAGTCTACAGTTTTAATTCTCTACAAAAGCCTTCAAGGTTGGCAAAAGAGAATTCAGTGGAAATCACTTTATCTACTCAAAAACAATTTATATTAACCGGTCAGAAGCAGTTCCCTTACAACTTACAGAAAAACACAAGCACACCAAAAACCAACAAGACTTATGTTGACCGAAAAACAAAAATTGGATCCTCTTCCTTTGCTTTGCTTCCTTCCATTGATGAAGTTCCAGATAGAAACTGCAGGACATCTATGGGGGCAATATGTCTGTGTAAGCACAGCTGCCTTAGGGGAAGTTTACAAGCAAAATGTTTTTTAGGATAAAAAGGAAAAGTATTGTTGCATTGCACCTCTAGTTTACATGGAAAGGGCATTTTAGCAAACTAAGCCGCAAACTTTTAAAAACAGCCTCCAGAGTAGAATAAAGTAAAAAGTAAAAAGCTGCAACCCCCATTACCATATAAACAGCAAGCCGGAGTTCAGAGCGGATACGGTAATGCTATGTGCATTACCGTATAGCACATGCTCTGCTGTGTGCATGCACATAAAACAGCGCAACAGCACCGTTATTATGATCACAGCGGGGCTTCCAGTTATGCTTGTGCTTTCAACAAACAATGCATCTGTTGCACCACTTAATTAGCATTCGCCAATACGTCAGATGACTGTCCCAACTCTACTTTGGTGGAGATCTTCCAAAACCCGTGTCTGGACAAGACAGTCATAGTGCCAACGACAGGCCTGGCATTCTTACTACAGCGTTTTCAGTCCCTTTACATTTCTATGTAAACACAGATTTTTCACTGGATTTATTGCATTTTAGGGTGAAACGTCATGCAAACAGGGTCTTAAGTCAAGGTACAAATTAAGTACCAAAAATTAATTTGGAGTCGTTATAATAATCCCAACAAGAAGCTCCTTTAAGTAAAGTACAGTTGATAATATCAAAGCACGAGATACCAGAGCTTGGTTTGAGTAAAGAGCGATCAATGTATATCAAGATGGAACAGGATAAGGTTATGTCCAGTGAGGGATCAAAACTTCACATGACCACTTTTTCCATTTAAAACCTCCTTAAAAAGTTTTATATATACTATCTATAAGTATTCATGTATTTTTGTTCTCTGAATGTTCTGTTCCTGGTAAAGAATCAGCTGATAATTTTGTGGGAGGAGTAGAAGTTAGTGAGAAGGCCATTATGGGAATGAAGGACATTAGCCTTTCATTAATGTCAAGCAACTGTGCTGCAGACGGAGCAGACATGTCCTCAGAGGAAATATAGAAGGTTGGATAAGACTGCAGACTGGAGAACGTGTGTGTTCTCTGATGAGCTGTCACTCAAGCCTGTTCACTGTCCATCTTGTGGCGGATCAACAGGGGATGGATGTAAATAAAACCATACTGTGTATACTTTTTCTGCATCACTGCCTTAGTTTCATAGGTTGGATGACACAAACCTATAGAGGGATTAATAGTCTACGTCATCATAAAGATGCGCACACATCTGGACCGCAGAGGCAGCGTTTAGCTCCATTCATTCAGATGACTAAGAGTTTTTTAAACACTAAATTAAACCTGTTATCAGCCCAAAAATGTACAGTTGTTCTGTGGTCAGTTTTTAGCAATGATACTATACCACCTATCCACCTATCTGTCCACTTGCTGATCTCTTCTGTCCACTCACTTCTATTTCCCAAACCTGGGAGTCGCTTACCATCCATACAAGTATTACATTTTAGTTAAAAAATGTGTTTACTCCTCCACGTCAGATGACAACCCATTCATCCATTCATCCTCCGCAGTGCTTCTGTGCCCAAGTTGCGCTCGCATCCAGAGTTGTTGATAAACAAATAATCCCTCTATATCAAATGCTGTTACTCACAATATTCCCAAATTTAGCTGATGAAGTGAGGTCAACTCTTCATTTCCTGTGAAAAAAGAGTGACTTACAATTGTTTTAAATTTGAAGTTTACACGTGTTGGTATCAGCTCTTAAACAGTAGGTGTAATGCTGGGACTAAACATATTAGCCAGTTCTCTGAGATAAACATGTCCCTTTTCCACTGTTGGAAATAATGATGCTAAAAGAAATGGCGTTACTAACACTGTTGGCTTTTCCATTGATCGGTAATCTAATCAATTACAATTTCCAACATCATAACGCTGTTGCTGTTTTCATTACAGACCGTGAAATGAGGCTTGATTCTATGTATCTGACCTGGCTTACTAAGCCAGGCACAAGAGAGGAGCTGCGAATAAAATGTGGGGAAAAGTGAGCAGACACACCAGTAACAGTGTGCAAAATCATGATGAAACGTCTTTTAACAAAGAGCTGATGCTAAAGTTAACTTTCCAGCACACGACACAGCCACCTGTGCATCTCTTTAACCTTCAGTCAGAGAGGATCTCCTGCAGCGTATCTGGATCAAACCAACTAGAGGGAGGGGGTGGGTGCTTTTTGAGGTTTGAATTTAAAGCACAAGTATCAGACTTTTTTTGACTTGAAAAACATTAGAGATGACAGGACCATGCTTACAAATAAGGAGTTCATCAGGAGAATTTACAAGTTGGGAGTAGGTCTAGTGTTTTCGGGATAGGAGTAGACCTACAGGCCCTACATTAACATCATTTTCAGGTGCAAGTAAACAGGCACCACTTCAACATCATAGATGTGAGAGGCAAGAACATGTTGACATTATGTCCCAGAGCAAAACCTGTTAAAAATATGACTTCTTTTGCAAAATTGAAGGTTTTTCAAAAAAGTATCACAGCAATCACTGTCCCTGGTAACGAATTACATTTATGAATGACTAATTCCGTTACTAATTCAATTGCTTTTTGGGAAAGTAACAAGTACCTATAACAAATTACTTTTTAACAGTCTTTTTGCCCAACACTGCCCTTCTCAGCCTTATACACCAGTAGTTGTTGCAGTGTGTTCACTCAGCAAGCCACCTGCTGCTGAGGAACGACATATGAACACCTTCCTGCTGTGGACACTGCCTGCTCAGTGTGGAAGTCTGTAATTGGAGAATGTGAAAGACTGAAGTCTTTTCAACCAAGTTTATTGATTTGTGTTAGCTCAAATATAAAACTAAGGTTGAGTTGCTAACTCAAAGTTAAATCTGTATTTCTGTTTGTAATCAGTGGAAGTGGATCAGCCCTTCAGTGATCATTAAACTGAATGGTTCAGCATTTAACGTACAAAGGCCCATCTATCAAACGAACCTAATGTCTAGATGTTGACTCCATGAGTGAAAGGTGCTTCAGTCGCTCTACATCAGAGCAGAGCACGAGTGAAAACTCCTCATCAGAGTCGGTGCAGCTACAGGTTTTAATATTCTTCGTCCTGCAGTTTGGTGTCCTACAGAAAGCACAACTACCAATGAAATATTGAGCTGTTTACAAAATCTCAGCATCTCTCATTCCTCCTTCCCTCATGTTTGCCTCCTTCTCGCTCCCTGTTCTCCTTTCTCTACACACCCTCTCCTGCCAATCATCTGCCAAAAATTATGCAAATTTCTCTCTTTAAAAACATGCTGCATTCACAATTTATGCCCCCCACCCTTCCCACAAACACTCCCCCCATATCCCTCCTCTACTGCCTAAAAATGGATGACCTCAACTTCATTTGGAGATGCAATATTTCACGCCATTTCGCACTCGCTCCTTCTGTCTTTCTGTCTTCTTTCGGCATCATTAAAGGTTGACCTGACAGGGAGAGAAGGGGGGGCCGGGGCTGCAGGGTTGAAGGGTATATCAGAGTGTGTGCGTCTACTTTTTTGTGTCCTTGCTCGTATATATTTATGCTGGTATGTGTCAGTGTTCTTGCACACGTGTGAGTGTGTTTATAAATGCGTGTCTGTGTGTCAGGATGCCTTCAGAGGACAAGATATGTGTAAAATAATGCAGGAAGAGGTTGGGGAGTCTGTATAATAGGCTGACATTAACTTTGCTTTTCAACCCTTCAACCTTGAACTGAACTCATCTTTGGTTTCTGTGTGTTGGACCTGAAGGTATGAGACAGTGAGGGTGTGGTGCTCCAAGTTAATTTTAGGTAGAAGTGTTTCAATAGTCCAAATTTACTCACAAGTGCAGTGCATGTGGTTTGATATCACCAGATCCATCGAAGAAATGAAATAACTTTCATTGATCAGCGAGGCAGAGAAAGAGACCCAAAGGTCTGAATCATTTAAAAATGAAACTTATTTGAAGCCCAGTCATATTTGGAAAGATTCCTTTCATCACGATTCAGATTTTAATATGAAGGTTTAGTTGTTGGTATGGATCCCATACCTTTTATTGCTCCTCTGCACTGTCCTCACCTTTTGCAAATATTGATCTTCTATTTATGACACTTTAGGATGATCAGATCTCTTTAAACGGTCAAACAGAATAAGTTAGTGAACAAAAGTTTCTGTTAAACCCACCTCAGTATCATCTTTATTGGTCTTGCAAACAGTTATTGGAATCTGTTTTGTCACAGAATGTGTCACAGTCACAGGATGAAATAATAGATTTTTGCTAGCTTATCATCCTCTCCTTCTTTCTCTCTTTGCTTAATCCCTCTGTTTTTTCCAAAAGCCTCACATCAAGACTCACTGAGCTAGAGATCTCAAACACAAGGCCTGACACGGCCTGCGAAATCATTTCTTATGGCCTGCTGCTTGTTATGAGTGTATATTTAAATCTGCCCCCCTGCATCCAATATTCCATTTCCAAATTGACCCTGAACACAGCATAATCACCTGTGAACCCAAGTAAACAAAAAAACAGACATTTGTCAGCTGCCGATGTCCTTGAAACCTTAGACTGTATAATCAATGGATGTTGTCTCCCGATGTCATCCATCTGTTTCTGAAACAAGTTTTGAAGCAAATCGACTGGCTCAGCCATATTGGAAGTGGGGCGGGCTTTGAGTCTCCACACTAACAGCTGTAGGGTGCCCGTCAGTCTCATAAGCTGAGCTGTTCCTCTGATTGGGCAAACTTGTGATCTTAATATTTTTTAAACTGCTGAGTTGTAAAAAAAAAACACCCACTATACAGTGTGTGCTGATAGGTAAATTAGAGATTCAGACAGAAGACAACTTTTTGTACCAGGCTGTAGGTTTGTAGGTTTATTTCTGCTGTGAAAACAGCTTTTTTTGACTTGGTATGTATGTGACTTCCAGTACTCTAATCTATCAGGAAAATTCCACTGTACATGCTGCTGAAGCGCCCACGCGTGCCAAGGCACAAGACATCAGGCCTATTTTCTGCGCGGCTGCTTCCAAACCTCGTAAATTCACTGTCAATAAGAAAGCACCAGACACAGCCCCGGCGTCAGGGGGTCATTTAGTGGGGCAATGCCCTCCCGCCCCTGCCTCCTTGCCCCCCTATTGGCTGTTAGAGTAATTCGTTTTTTTTTTTCCTTCTGAACATTTTATTGGGATGAGTCATAATTTGTTTTGTGTGTCACATTGTATTAATTCATATTTAGTTCAGTTAAATCAGTAAAATTTAAAATACAAAAAATATTTTAATATAATTTAATTCATTATATGTCTCGGCTTGTGTCACGTGACACTTACGTGCCACTGCAAGTGACAAGCGGACGGTTCTTTATGTTCGCACTGCCCTGGGAGCCGGAGGAGAAAAAAAAAAGGAGTCAGAGGAGACGTGTAGGCTAATTTAAAAACGAATATCGCAATGGACATTAGGAATTTTTTCTGACCACCGCCAGAAACTAAAACTGCTTCTGGTAGGACAGAGCAGCAACCTGAGGCACGAGCGACAGCCGAGCAGGAGAACCGTATCGGTGGAGACTGAGCTGGAGGAGCTAACAGCCAGTGAGCCACTGCCGCTAGCTAGTGGTAGCAGCAGAGCCGGAGCGGGAACAAGCCAATTATAGTCCCAATCTCAGTTGCAGCAAGCTCTCTCAAGCACAAAGCCATGGCCACAGTGACCCTCTGGATGATTTAGGTGAGGACAAGCCTGCTCAGATCATGTTGAGGAGTTTCCCTCTCGCCTTTTCATAGATATTTATTTAAAGAGGGTGTGACATTATGATTGGTGTGGTTGCACAGGTGATTTTCATGTGCTTATGAAGTGAAATTTGTGCTTGTCCGGGTAAAAATAGACCATATAGTATAGTATAGGTAAGTACAGTATGTATGCATATATGTATGTGCATATCTGTGGGAAAATAACCCCCCCCCAATGGTCATCACATGCCCCCCTTATAATATGGTTCTGGAGCCGGGGCTGACCAGACAGGAAGTCACTGTGTGAAGTACCCGGAAGATTAAAACAACAAATAAAACACTATGCAGGAACTCTCTAATGTAAATTTCCCCCATATGTTATAAATACATCACATCTGGAGGCACGTGCATCAGGCTGGTCTGTGGCGAGTGTGTTAATCAGAACGGTCGTCCAATCACCAGCTGCGGGGTTTTTTTTAAAGTCCCTCCTCTGAAAACAAATCGGAAGAGCTGCTACCCAGATGGACTTGTGAAATAATTCTGTGGCGGATATATGAAACTGCCCGTCTGGCATGTCAGGTTAGCTCGGAAGGCCGCCGATTCAGAGATTGCAGAGAATGAACATGTGTAATATTTGTGACTAAAAATCCTGTAGAGTGTGGGGCCCTCCGAGAGGAGCCGAGCAGGTACAGCATGTAATGTCACGCGTACCTGAGAAAAGCCAATCAAGACGCGAGCTGACTCAGCTGACTGACCAAAGAGGAAGTAAGAAATCTATCTGTAATACTTAAAACAACTTTACTCACCTCCAACTCACATTGTTATTCATACAGCCCATATCCCCGCCGTCTCCACAACCTTTTCCATAATCCCTTTTCATTTGTGTGTTTCTTTCCAAAGTCCTAGAGTCCAAAAAAAAACATCTTTGCTTTTTCCTGAAACGCAAGATTTGGAATATTGAGCGTGAAGAAGCCGAAGCTCTGCTGAAGAATCTGTCAGTGAATGAGACATGAGGTAAGAGATCTTGTGTGATGTGTCTTTTGTTATCATCAAGTGTTTGGTCTCCAAATGTGTGAAGTTTTGGAGAATCCTGTAATGTGTACCAGCCTTTAGGGAGTATAACCTCACTTGGCATTATTCCACGAAACATGTGGGGCAGTTTGCAGAGTACCAGAGAAATGAGCTGACACAACGGGCGACACGGCTGAAAGGGATAGTTCGGATTTTTTTGACATGAACCTGTATGGCATCCTCATCTATAGTTATGTACATCAGCGCTGTCTTACCCCTGTCAGCGTCCTGTGACCAGAGATTGGTTGGATTTGGATTTGGTCCAGACGGAAGTAGTCCGGCATCATGGCTGGGGTCACGAAAATAAAGCGTTTTTCCTCTCGAAACAATTTGTGTTCAAAAGAGTGATAAATTTGCATCACAAAACTGCAAACCGGAAAAAAGTCAGATTCCGTTATGGCTTGGCACTACTTTCTGGTGCGTATCACTGCGCCGCGCGGTGCATCCAGCTACCCTGCAGTAAGAAGTGTGCAGAGGTGGGGTGCTACTGTTGCCACGAATAGAACCTCATCATGCCACAGATGCAAGACCTTTCAATTGATAAGGCCAGCTTTGCAGCTTCTGTCTGCATCACAAACAATAATGACTTCCCTGCACTACTGAATGAGGGTATCTTACAGACCTTTTTTCACGTATTTCGGTACGTGAAAAAAGCAGTAGCACTCAACCTCTTTCGGCATGACTTCATACTTCTGACAAGTGCACCAGCATTTGTCTGTCACTCTCTCTTTCACGGCTCTAGCTGTGGCTCCAGGAGCGATGACTGTGATCATCTCTCTCCACCCGCTATAACTCCATCTGATGAATTTCAGCATCAGTATATTCGGGTTCATAAAGATATCCCCTTGGCTCTGTGCTAAATGTAATGTCATCTTCATCAGTGTCGTAGTCAGACATGTTATCGTTAACTTTTTTAAGTTGTTATGACGGTGCAAACGCGCGCCGGGCAGCTGGATGCACTGCGTGGTGCAGTGATACGCACCAGAAAGTAGTGCCAAGCCATAACGGAGTCTGACTTTTTTCTGGTTTGCAGTTTGGTGATGCAAATTTATCACTGTTTTGAACACAATTTGTTTTGAGAGGAAAAACGCTTTATTTTCGTGACCCCAGCCATGTTGCCGGACTACTTTCGTTTGGACCAAAACCACACCAGATCTCTGGCCACAGTACGCTGACAGGGGTAAGACAGCGCTGATGCACGTAGCCTAAGATGAGGATGCCACACAGGTTCATGTCAAAAAATCCGAACTATCCCTTTAAGAAAGAGCAGTCGGCACAACAAATGTATTCCAGAGAGCAAGAAGAGGCAAATCAAAGAACTGCCTCAAATGAAGCCCAGCTGTCCGAGACAAAGCTGTCTCAGGTGTCTGACAGCAAGCATTCAGCAAGAAGAGCCAAATAAACTGAGACGTAATAACTAATTCAGGTTGAGATGTTCAGTTGATCCGGACAGTCTAACATTTTGTTGCTGTTGTTGTTCTTTGGCACCTGCTCATCCGTTTTTCCAACTGCAGAAAGAAGATTTAAGTGCCCTAAAGACCGGAAAATGCAGTTTTTATGGTTAAGTTTATGCTGTGTTTCAATTCCTAGAATACACTTAGAAACTTCCAGAACAGTGTTGATCTTAAAGCAGTGACAGTTTGAGGCTGCCCTGTAAATAAGCTGAAGGAAAGTAATGAGCTGTCTTCCCTTTTTTTGTAACTTTGGCTGAACCCTTTCTCTTGAATTTGTTCTGGTTTGGACACGTCAACTTTTCACGTTAGAGTGAGAATTAAAAACCAAAAGATTTTATTCATAATCCGTTAAATTATCCAAATTGTTTTCCAGTTTCCCCAGAGGTTATCCACACTGAAAGGTGAGAGACAGTTGGTATAACCAATTAAAGTTTCTACATGTTTACAGCACATTACTGTCTTTAGCAGCTTCCTCTCTTGGTCCACCTCTCTGCCCCCAGGAGAGACGAGGGGAATAAAAACAGATTAATTATCAGGGAGAACAAACAGGAGTATCATCGCTCCCTTCCTCTCCTGCTGGTCTGTCCTGCCTTGCTTCCTCACAATAACAGTGCTTGTACACAAAAAAAATAATAAAAAGGAGAAATATGAATGAACAAAATCAACTCTAGGTAAATGAGAGAAGTAGAAATTTAGAAAAGTAAAATGATGTGATGAAACCAAACAGAAGCTACAGGTCAACATGAAAAATTTTAAAGTAACAAAGGAGATAAAGAGAAAGATAAATTAATGGTGTAATGAAAGCAATGTTAGGAAAAATAAAGAGGCACTGATTTGATGACAAGGACGTTGATTTTGGAAAGAGGAAGCGAGAGCAGGAGGGGAGACCGAGGGAGGGCTGGATTAAAAAGAAACAGGACGATGGAGGAGGAGACAAACGTGTGATTTGGCAGCAGGAAGAACATGGAAGCCAGCTTCACCCACTGAGTCCTCTCTCCTTCTCACGCTCACCATCTTCTCTCAACATCTCACCTCTTTATAGAAACGAATTGTGAAAAGAAGCCGTTGGAACTCATCGAAACATATCACCTTGAGTTGGAACGATATTCAGTTCACATAGTTCGAGATGAACATCTTCAAAGCCATACAAAGAATTTAATTGAGTGTAATTGAGAAAAAAAAACAGTTTTTGGTTTTCTAAAACAAAATGGGTAAATATTGATAAAATAAATATAAAATGATGTGATGAAGTGTAAATGTTGTCAAAGCGTAGCTGAGTTTGAAACATTCGAATTCCTTGGGCCCTGAAATACTGTTGTTTAAGAAGAGAAAATAGAGATGAAGGGACCAAATAAACGTTACACAAGAAGTAAGGCAATTTGCGTTTAGTAGATTATTTTGCCTCTTGACCATAAATCGTATACTTTTGGGAAGCCTGTTTATTACCAAGGAGGTTATGTTTTTGAGAGAGTTTGTCTGTTTGTCTGTGAACAACATAACTCAAAAAGTTATGAATGGATCTTCATGAAATTTTCAGGAAATGTTTAAAATGGGATGAAAAAGAAGTGATTACATTTTGGAGGTGATCCAGATCACTGTCTGGATTCAGGTAATTTTTTTCAGGAGTCTTTATCATTGTGAGATAGGGCCGTTTTCACCATATGTGTAAATAACTCCTTGATAAATGGTCGGATTGCTTTGCAAAACAACACAAGACAAGGTCACCATAATTTCTGACACGATCCAGATCCTGGCAACATTCTGGATACTAAGATCTAGAATATGAAATATGTGCTGGGTCATCATAATTTTCAACACCCTCAGGTAACAAATTATCGTACAAACCTGAAACTAACACCAAATTGTAGCAGACAGTCTGCTGAAAGGGAGTAAAACATTAAAGTAGTACTAAAGTGTTGCGTGACAATTGCAATATGCTTGGCGGAGGTCTGCGCTCTCTGAGTGCTTCGTTAGTTTTCCTTTTGAATGGTGCCACATTTGTAAGGAGTATGCATTTGGGGGAATGAGTAGCACATCAGAGAATGTACGCTGCACCACTGAAAAAAAATTGCCCTAATCACCTGTGCCAATGCCAAACAAAGAAGTTATCCACCCCGAACACAAACATCTTTACTTTTTGTGACAAGCTTCTTTACTCTGCTTTTAGGGATAAATCTAGAGGTGCAGATATACTGAAAGGAGAAGGTGTCCCACTTTTATCTACGAAAACAGTATGCGACACTGAAGGCACATGTGTCATAGTCATAAGTAAATTATTTGGTATCCAAGTTTGAGCCCCATTTCCACCAAGCAGTTCAGTTCAGCTCATCTCGGCACGGCACTCATTTTACGGCGTATGTCCCACTTTTTGGGACCCTTCCGTAGGGGTGCCAGACTAAACCACTATGTTATCAGAAGGTGGAGCTACAACACTGCAGACCCCTGATTAGTTGTAAGAATTGTCACTTACCGTGCACAGCCCTTTCTGAAACAAAGCTTGATTGTGCTTTGTATCAAAGAGCCACATGCCAATCACAAGCGGACGTCATGCTATTATGTTACTGATGTGGCTGTCGGCATCCAGTTTACACGGTGCCTACCATGAGGGGGCACGGTTGGCTGTGGAAAACGAAACCGGACTAAGCTTAACCGAGCCAACCCGTAGCAAACCGTACTGATCTAAACCGTACTGCTTGGTGGAAACGGGGCTCAAGTAGCTTGAGCTGACATCTACAGGCCAAACTGTCGTGACCCACCATCCTCCAAGACCTTCAGGGTTGAGCCTGTCCACACTTGCCAGAAAGTTCCTAAATAATGAATCCAAATCTCATTGACTCTTTTGAGTTAGTAGATCCCACAAAATTCTCTCATTATGGACTTTCCTCACCAGAAAGGACTTTGGATCTTGATATTGTCTACCTCGCCGTTATTCTGGGTTTACGACAGACGCCCCCTCTGTCCCTGGAAGACAAACCAGAGGTTGTGACAATGTGGCACCATCAGCTCACCTTTGAATGTCACCAGTTGGTCATGTCATGGACCTACAAGAATCCCAGGTGTGGCTGAAAGATGATCTAAGAGGCAAGCAGAAAGAAGCACAACCATGATTGCCTTCGCAAAAACCTGCAAGAACCGGCAGAGGTGTCAGTTTCAAGATTAGCCTGGCATTATTTGGACATGTTACTGAGACCATGTTCATGTTTAACACAGTCTAAATTATGTTGGAAAACATGTCTGGGAATAAAAGGGAATTTTTTTTTTCCAACAGATGTTGTGCTTAAAATGGTCAACACTGCACAGCTGGCCTTTGATATTCACAATGTGAATCTGTCAAAGTGAAACTCACAGTGAAATCCTACTGTTGGTGTCCTTTTCTAAATTTACCCTTCAGAAATCTACCAGGCATCCCATCCCTTATCATGCTCGTACTGCAGAGCTCAGTGGTGTTTGTGTTTGTGTATGTGTGTGTGTGTACCTGTGTGAGCTTTCCATCACTACCCCTTGACAGTGGGGTGTCAGAACTCACTGACAGCTGACCCACACAGCCTGCATGACTAATAAATGCTTACTCACACACACAGACACACACTTCCTGAAACTTAACCTGTATGCAGGAATGGGCGTCGTCTCTCCTTTTTTTCTCTGTCTTCACGTTTTAACTGTGTACTTCCTGAGTGGCCTCCTCAGTGCGTGTGTTTGTGTGTCCGTAAACAGCTGTGCACTTCCGATCTTCCACCTTTCCCTGTGGACGGTTCACACTGTGCAGCTGTGCACCAGCTCTCCTCTGTGTGTCCTACACACACACACACACACACACACACACACACACACACACACACACACACACACACACACACACACACACACACACACAAGTACAGAAAGAAGAACAAAGTGACTGTAGACAGTTGATAAGAAAGTGTTGGAAAGTGTGCAAAGTGTGCAAAAGAGGTTAAAGAGGGATGGATGACAAATATCTGAGTTGTCCTTCTTTGCCTCAACCCATTTTGCCCCACTGGCAAAAATTGTTGCCAAAGTGTGTTACTGTCATTTTCTACTCACAATAAGAAGTCTCGATGTTACTAATGCAACTTTTTTCCACTTGTATGCTAGTTTCACTTTTTCCACTCGTATGCTTGTATGCTATGTCTGAGATTTCGATTGTCCCCCTTATCTCATCTGTTAACTTGAAATGTCGTGTCTACTAAATCTGAATTTGCTGAACAGTTCCACATCGTCCGACACGTCTATTTAATGGGACCAACTTTCGCAAAATAAAAAAATGGCAAAATACATTTTCGAAGATTCACAAAATCAAATCAATTAAAAAAATTCAAAGGGCCCAATTATTTGTATGTGACTGCAGGAACTCTGCACAAAATATTCAGTTCCTGCAAGTCCAAGACTGTGAATGTGGGATTTATATTCATTTACTTTAAGTAACGTTAGTTACATTTGATCAAAACTACATCAAGGCAATGTGTTTGCCCTGCTTCAACATGATGACTGCAGTTTGAGAAAACGCTAACTGTCAATCCTCCTCTTTATCATCTGATGCTCCCATTGTGTTAAGCGCTGGTGTTTTTACCGGTGATGGTTGTTTGTTTTGAAGGTGTGGTGAATAGTGTGTTTGATTTAATAACCCAGCCTGCCCTGTTTGTGGTATACCGATTGTGGATGGGCATCATTTTTCATTAATTTAAAAGGCAAACTCTGTACCACTTATTGAGCTGTAATCCAATAAATATATTGTAAATCCTAATATTACTTCTGATTCCAGAAATAATGATGCTAGTTGAGTCACTCAGACAAAAAAAATAAAGCCTTTGAGGACGTTAGTGAAAACACAAGGATCAAAAAAGAAAAAAAAGAGCTGCATTGTTTTTTTGAATGTGAATCTTTTCATTTGGAACAAAAGTTGTTTGGCATTGTATCCTGAGTTGACGATTTCAATACACCCTTAGTAACACAAAAGCACGACGACCACCGTCCTCTAAACAGACAAACAGGTGCAGTAACCTTTTCATTAGCATCTATTCTGTTGGTGTCTACTGCCATTATCAGCCTGGTTGGGCTGTCAACCTAGTTTAAGCAAACTTTTTTTTTCATCATTTTGCAAACGGTTCATTTTCATTGCTGATGGCTGAACATGCATATGGGCTCAGGTATGGTTGTAACATTGGAAGAGTTATTGTACTATTGTTTTCACCGGTCAGTATAACATATGAGTAAAATTATTGTTTTATTTTGTTATTTTTTTTGTTTAATTTAATTAATAAATATGTTAATTAATTATTAAAAATAAATTAATTTGTCAATTAATTAATTATAATAACTAATTGTTAATTCAATTTTATTTACAATTAATTAATGTAATTATGATAATTATTAATTAATGAATACTTAATTAATAAACAATTAAATAATAGTTTAATTAATTAAACTTATTTTGTTAGTTTTTACTTTTGTTTTATTCTGCTGAACATGCCAGCTATTTTGCACTTTAAACTGTTTTGCACTGACTGAGGGGTTTTGCAATTTCGATGCACTTGTTGCAATTACAAATAAAGTTCTATTCTATTCAATTCTATATATCATTAATTCAGTCTTGATCCATTCCTCTCTGCAGACAGATGCCGATAGTTTCGACCAAGGGAACACATCATTACTAGTAAAATAAAGAAATATTTAATCTCTGGCACAAAGCAACAGATTATCTCCTTGTTTATTTCAAACCCACTCTGCCAGGGTGGTTAGCTAAACCATAGCTGCTTTGATGCTTTATGACTCATGTACAGATTGTTAGCATGTTATACAGCTTTTAAAAATAGTCCCAGTGATTCCATGAGTGTTCCAAAGGAGGTAATACTTGTCTGACTGTAAATTCAAAGTCAAGCAACACTCAGACATTAGCATGATTTTTTGTTACAGGTCACAGTAAACTAAACATTCCTATTGGCAGTTAAGTTAAACAAGATGAACAACTCTTCTGCA